>NC_142010.1:127327291-128527291 GCF_049901735.1 Notechis scutatus
ATTTTATTAAATTTATATGCTGCCTATATTGCAGTTCAAGGCAATTCTGGGTAGTTAATAAAGAGAACCTAGCCTTCATTACGGTGACAAAAAGTCCCACTGCCAGCTTAATTCTGTATTATCCTATCTTTATTTTTCTGTTTACGTCTGGCATGTCTTCATGTCATGTTCGAAGTTAAAAAACAAAAAATTACCAATGACAAGCCAAGAACCATGGCACAAGACTGTCTAAGCCAGGTTGTTCCAAAGAAGTCAAACAAAAGCCTTCAACATTCAAACTTTTTCAAATAAAACTGATCAATGTATTAGACATTATTAATATTATATTAATAATTATTATTAATGTTATGTTCCAGTTTAGAATCCCACTAAAACTGTTATTCCAGTTTACACTAGAGAAATGCCCTCTAAGTTTTTATTTCCAGGTACAATAAAATTTAATACCGACGACTTAGTCAGATAGGAATTCTGTCCGTCTCTAAAAACATCATGAATGAGCTACTCCCTGCTGCCACTCCCTGCACCAGCAGTCACATTTCACCTACAAAAAGGAAGCAGGCCAAGCAGATTTCCCTCCTAGCATTGATTTCCTCTGTGGAACATCTGCTTACAGGCTGTTGCTTGATTTATCTAAGGCCTTACTTTAAATTCCTGGCACATGCCCATCCTCCTGAACTCCCTTCATGAATTTGTGTTCATTACACAGACCCAGCTCAACCTGCTGAGCACCACCTGTTGTAACACATTCCTTTAAGACCTTGTTAAGAATCTTACACTCAACAGATGGCACAAAGATGTCTGGCAATTAAGTCTTTTAAATGACAGGAGACTGCCTTCTAAAGAGGCAGATAAGCTGTTCAAATCTGAGAATTGTACTAAATTCTTCTTATGACCACTAAATTGTTTCAGCCATGTACTTGAAACATGCACACATTTCACTGATGTTTATACTGACTTCTGTGTGCACTTTTCTATAGGCGTACACGATGAAAGCATGATTTTTATGTTAGATCTGCAATGGCATCTGCAGGACATTATGAAGTTATGCACCCAATGCACATACTTGTACCTGCAAGAAGCCTAATATAATCTAAATTGCAAAGTATAATCAATTAGAAAATTCAGGGAAGATTTTAAAAGGGATGCGATCTGGATCCTGAAGATTTGAAAACAGACGAGTTTAACCATATGTATTTTACAATACATCAGAGCAGAAATGGATCACAGGGAACTTTAAATTACAAATTGGCCAACCACTGCTGTTAGCTTATTGGTCAATGGTTGGTTTTTACAGGGATATCACATTCCAAGAGCAAAAATCCAGCTGCATAACCATTAGATTTTTTTTCTGTCATCTAGTGATTATCTTAATTTTTGTATTCCAGATTTCTGGTTTATGATTCAGTGTGACCTATCAATTTAAAAAGTGGTTTGAGTGAATCCCAGTTAAACAAACAGCATAGATACATATACAGTATGAATGTAACCTCAAAAGTTGTAGTTGAAAGACAAGTCGTTGATAATGTTAAGTATCAGCAAATTATTGCTACTGCAATAATTTCCCACTGCACTGCAGAGCTGCTCAATGCAGCCACTCCCCTCTGTAGAAAGAATCTATTTAGTCTGCCCAAGGGGCTTGGGTGGGACCTAATGGATTTGAGCAGAAAAAAATGGGATTATTCCTGTGGCTTTGTTCAAATGAGGTCTTAGTCACTATCTGGAACGGAGGAGAGTGATAACCTTAGATTGGACCATGCCTATATGAATTTTCATTGTTTAAAGATCTCAGAAAATTCTCTGGTTCTCAAGAGAGATAAAGCAGATCACCCAGAGCACCTCTGGGGAAAAATAAAGAGCAAATGCGATCAAGAGCCATTATTATCCTGCGGTAAAATGTTACATCTTCTCTATTATTGCATCTGCAGATAGACAGCAAGCAGTTCTATTCAACTGACCCAGTCCCTTCCTAGGTAGGATTTGGTCTGGAGTACATCTGCAGAATTGCTGTGAAGACTATTTGATGGATCTGTGAGACAGAAGTGCTTGAACCTGATCTGAAATTGACTTTTGGCTGTTTAGATCTTTTGGAGAGGATTTGAGGCAGTCTGGAGTTATCTGAGAAGCTCAGAGTCTGTTGATCATGGGGAAATTAGCACTCATGTATCTGTGTCTCTCCCTAAGTGGCTAAAGGCCTATTGGAAGATGTGTGTTGCATGAAATATGCCCTTAAGAAATAGTATGGTTCTGGTACTTCTTAAAAGAGATGGTGGGTCTATAATCCCTCCAAAACCCATCCCTGGATCTAATATTTCTAGACCATTTTTGTCATATCACTAAACTTCCCCTTTTTATCTAGAGCATAGACCCTTGAGTCAACTTTCAGACTGGAATACAGCAGTGAGATGGCATTAATGACAGATGCAGATGATCTGTGACATTATCTGCTGGTAGTTTATCCACCCTGGTTCTCAGCACAAATTTGGGGATGGGGGAGAAGATAGGAGTAGAAGGCACCATGTTACAGTGGTTTTCCTCCTTCATCCTAGGTCAGTTCCAGACAGTATCGGGAGGGATATTAAGTACATTATTAAGCTGGCCAACTAAGTGATGCCTTCAGTCTGGAGATTAAAGGCTTTGGAACCCACTAGATTTGTAGATATTCTATTTCTAGGTGTCAATGGGACAGCATTCCTCAAGACAGAAATGGGTACAATTTGGGAATCCTCCTATACTCATGGTTCCTGCATTGAGAGCAAGTACCAGTTATGACAAAAAGATTCTTTGAATGGCTCACCTTGCATGCCAATTGCACTTTTTTTTTTTTTTGTTTGCAAAGTGAGAGATTAGTGATCCATGCCTTGGCCACCTCACTTAAAATAATTTCAAGGTATTTTACATAGGGCCACACTTTAACGAACAACTGAGCCAGAATACAGCAGCAAAAATTATGATGGGGGTACCATAATGTGTCCAATACCACTATTTCACAAATGTAGGTGCCTTCAATTCTGTCATTCACAAAGCCCTTCATGCCAGAGCCATGTTATTTGAGGGACTGCCTCGTATCTCTTCCATTGAACTGTGGGGCCCAGACACCTACCCTATGCCACCACCCTCCTCTAGCTAGAGCAGGGGTCTTCAAGCCTGGCAAGTTTAAGACTTGTGGACTTCAACTCCCCAAATTCCTCCTCTAGTCATGTTAGCTCAGGAATTTGGGAGTTGACGTCCAGAAGTCTTAAATTTGCCAAGTTTGAAGACTCCTGAGCTAGAGATTCAGATGACCGCTTCCCCCCACCATGCCTATCTTCCTGTGAGGCGTTTAGAACTTGTTTTGTCTCCCACTGAATTAGGAGTTTGGATGTGCTTTCCGTTTGGAAAACCGATTCATGTTCCGAGTCGCATTTGGCTAGCGGAGCAGTTGTTCCAAGTAACAAAAAACGCTCGCGCAGCTCCACCAGAGCAGCTTCAGCACCCATTTCGAAGGAGCACGCATGCGCACGCGGCTCCTTCGCTCGAGGAAGACCGGCATCCTGCGCGGGAAGGGTAACGGCTGGCACGGGAGAGGCCGAGGAAAACCGCCGGTTTCTTCCGTGAAGGGAAGCGAGCGAAACATTTCGCAGTTGGCCGGCCTTACGACAGCCCAGGGCGATGTAGTGGTCTATTAGGGTTAGACTGGTTAGGAGTGGATTCAAATCAATCCTTTAAAAACCCTGAGGGCTTTTTCGCGCTGTCTTGAACGTAGGCGGGGCGTATGAACTCCTAGTCCATTGCAGGACTTGCAGCGAGAAACAATGAATCACTTTGTGCGAGTATCGTGACTAACGGGATGATCGGCGTAGGATAAAGGCTTTTCTACAATCTTCCCTCCCCCACAACCTCTCGGTCGTCTCTTTCAAGACAACGAAGCCGGGGGGGGAGCCTCCGCCCACTTTCCAGGACAGCTTAATCCAACTGGCGCTATTGTACCTTTAAAAAAAAAACCAGCTAGCTGCGCATCCAGAGGTCCCCGGAGCTGGGAAGGCTGTTCCAGAACATTCCCCGCGTACTCCCCTTCCCCCCGCAGTTTTCGGAATGCGAGTGACCCACGTTCCCGCCCTTCGATCTCAAGCCGCGGCCAGCGCAAGCAGAACCGCCTCCCCATCGTTCTCTCCCTGGATCGCCCGCCAAGCCCACGTCAACTCTCCGTTCCGCTCGGGACAGTCGAACCAGAACCCCTTTCTAGGAATTAACCATCAGTGGTCTTCCCTACCTCTCCTCCTTTTTACCTTAATGTTTTACAGCTTCTATTGCCACCATCTGGAGGGCGCGTGGCTGGAGAAAGCTGGTAAGTGCATCTCCCCTTTCCCTCCCCCGCATCCCTTGCTGGATTTCTGTCTGACTCTCCGAGAATTCCCGCCCAGCCTCCACGTTTTCACCTCCTCCCACGCAACCCACCCCATCCCTCGCAGCCTCCACCACCCCCAATCGGAGGTTCTCTTGGCTCAGCATCTATTCTCTTCCGAGCCGTCCCTCCCTTCTCCTCCTCCACCATCATCACCACTTACCATGATGCTGACGAAGAAATGGCAAGAAAGAGGAGAAGGGGGAATTAATTGGAAGCCTCGGATGTTACTTCTCCCGACAAGCTAAGAGTCGATGTAAGTAACAGAATGGAAGAGGAAGGGGCCGCCCCGCTGCTTTTATATCACATCTCACTCTCAGGGCTGGGTGAGGAAGCTGGCCTTACATGTATTTAGTATAATGAACTGATTACGCGGTTGCCATTGAGCCAATCTCCACGTCCATCTGTGAGCTCATAATCGGTGATTGGCTGAGACCAATGACCCGCCTTTTGCTATGGGAAACAGGAGACTTTTTGGTGGGTGGAAGGGGGGGGGAAAATCGCATAACTGAAGCGGCGAAGTAATCCGTTCTTCCTCTAACCAGGAAACAGCCCAGCAAAGTCTTAAGCGAAATATTTTTTAATGAAACGCTCAAGTCTATTTGCACTGAAAAGCCTTGCAGGAACGAGTTACAGTCGTTCAAAGATAAGGTGTAAAAATTTAATATTTTAAATGATTTAAAACGTATCTCCGCCCATCTTTTAACAAACTCTTATGTAGAGGAACCCAAAGAGACGAATCACTTGTTCCTTCGGAGTGGCAATTCTGACGTGGTAAATCAAGAAAGATACACATAATTCTTCAGGCAAAGGCAAAATCTAGGACATCGTTTGTACAGGAAGAACCAATTCGTGTTACACTGTATCACCAAGGAGATAATCGCCACAAATAGGTACTTACTCTCCATTTAAATCTGCCTGCCATAAAGGAAAAAATAAATTCCCTTGACATTTCAAGAACAGGTGGGGGGGGGGGATTGTATTTTGCAATTCTCCCTCCACCTCAATTTACTCATTTACAGTAATTTTTCAGCGCAAGTCATATACTGTTAAAATAGCATTTAAATGATGCAGTATTCAAACATTTGTAACGTTCCAAGTCTTGCTGGAATTGGGTGGGGGAAAAGACAAATGGTCGACAGCTGCAAAGGCTTCTGCATATTTGTTCAAATAACCGACGTGGTTTTTTTATGTGAGGTTCAATCTAAGTTCATTCCGCATTTCCTTCCGACTGAATTGAGGGTGATCTTTGTAAGGATGGGCAACTGAAGAAAAGAAATAAAGTAACAACTGCGTTTTGTATTAATTAGTTTGTTGCTCATTGAACCTGCAGCATGATCAGGCGCTGAACCAAACGGCTCACAAAAATACCCTTTATCCTAGTTTAAAGACCAAAGAAACTTGCGTGCTCACGTGGGCAAGGATTAAACTGGATCAAAAGATGGAGAACATTAGGAATGTTCCGGAAGCCATAAATAACAGAGCTGCAGAGCGGGGGTGAAGTGAGACTGCAGTTTTTTCCTGCAGATAAAAACTGCGGCACCGATGACGACCAGAGGATGCGTTTTGGCGACTGCAGTCTGCAAGCCTCCCGACAGAGGCATCTAAACGCCACGTCCTTGTCGCAGAGTAGGGAGAAAAAAAGAGAGCCGAAAAAGATGCTGAATAATGAACAAAGCGTTCTCAGTTGCGCCATGTATGAGAAGAATCGGGCTGGGACTGAAGGGAAAAAAAGAGGCAGTCCTTTTCCCGCAACGTTGCTATTCTATTCTGTGCACCAGCAGAAAATTAGAATTGCATCTCCGGAGATGCGAAAATGCGGAGTCAGGAAGAAGGGAGCGAGGACGCCTTACAGAAGAAGCGCCATCTTTTCTCTTGCACGTGCTCGCTCTGCCGGTACCATTTGTAGTTAAGATTGCGGCATCTCTTATAACACTTATCCACCAGGCCCTCCCTCACCTAGCCGCAGCCTTGCACAAACCTAATCTCTTTTCTAATCCTCTCAAACATTCCCGGTGAATTGCAGCTTCTTATTCAGTCTCATAAGCGCGCGCGATATTGATGATGCCTCCTTTCAATTGTCTTTTTCTCCCCCTGGTCCCGTTTTCCACGAGCAGGACTCTGTATGCCCTGGTTTATATTGCCCTGCTTCCCCTCGCCCCGCTATGGTGTGGTACACGGCAAAATCGGGTCTACTTTCGGGTGATGTGTCGCCTGCCCTAAATCGCCACCAAACCCCGGCAGCACTTGGCACAAGCCGTGACACACATTCCCCAGACAGGGAGGGGCCATGCTGGTTCTTCCACTTCCTGTCGGCAGCCGGGCTGCGCATTTCGCTCACGTTTTGGGGGCATGTGTGGCCGCCGATCTTTCTGCTTTCAGCCAGGGGACAAACGTTGGACACTGTATTTTCTCCAGCCTTTTTTTTTAAACATCCGAAGATAATTTCATTCTATACTGCAGTGGCTCAAGGTGGCATGTATAGCACTCTCCTTTATAACAGGTAGCTTGGACTGCCAAGGATTAAACATTTCATTTCACCGGTGCTATGATGCACTTAGGTATTAAGTGCTTCTGCTGTGTTGGCTAGCTGTAACCTGTAATATCACTTTGCAGTTTTTAGCATAATTTAATAAAACCTTCCTACCTGGTTTTGGTTTTACTATGTCTTGTGAACCTAGGTATTGTGGGTAGGTATTGTTATGTATTAAATAGTGTCTTCTGCATAGCCACGTTAATGTGGATTCCTCCAGTTTTTCACCTGGCGATATAATTTGTGTTTCTCCAGCAACTATTCCCTAGCTTGGCTTACTAGCAAGGCTTGAGAGTAGGCCTGCCCTTAACAGTGTTACTGTAAGACGATTTGAAGACAGTGATTGTAGGTAGACTCCTTTAGCTTCATTCCAACTCCCTCTCAACATCAGCAGCCTAGTATAGGAGCGCCACCATCAATAGCTCAAAAGTATGATAGGGCAGATTTGGGCTAGTGTAGGCTTTTATCTGGCAAGGTTGGGCTAGATCCATTGAAACAGGTGCATAAAAATCCAAGGGCTTCAGAAAAATAAGGTAATTGTAGAAAAGCTAAGAAGCCATTAAAGAAAAAATCCAGCAGCTTAAAAGAACATTTAAATGTGATTTACAGTTGATGAAGTAAAATATTGTAATATTGGATATATTGCAGATACGTTTGAACAATGGACTCTAACATTAATTTTAAGAATATCTATCTGTATCTTTAAATAATGTTTGAAAGATGTCATGAAAGAGGACTAAGTTTTATGTGACAACTCTGAGACTGATTGAATGTAGATTTAAATATCAAAGGCTTATAAGAATGATATGGAAAAAAATGCTCTACTGGACATACAAAAGTGATTTAAATATCAAAGGCTATAAGAATGATATGGAAAAAAATACTCTTGGATATACAAAAGAAGTGATGTGTAATAATTAAAAGGAATATACAAAGGAATAACAAGAATAAATCATTTGTTTTACTTTAAAAGGTGATAATTTATTAAAATATATTTGTGATAAAAGGGCAAGTAATTTCTTTATATATTTTAATTTTCTTTACTATATTTTTTTTTCTTTCTACACTTACAATTTTTATTCTTGTGTAAAGTTTGCAATGTTGTTTTCATTTGTATTGTATTGATTGTATACTTATGAAAATTGCTAGACTTGTGCTGCAAAATAGTTATGTTGACAGGTTGGTGAGGCAGAGAAAGATTGTGAGGTACAGCAGTCGGAAGCTGACATAACTGCATTAAAAACTGTCTCCTGCTTCAGTATGGGCCCATTGTCTATGTTACAACTCTGTCAGTGGGATATTTTTAATACAAATTTACTGGTCGTCTTGCTATGTGGGAACAGAAGGGAAAATTGTCAGCACTCTTGCCAGGTTCACCCCAGTTTGGTTTATCTCAAATCTGTTCAGCAAAGGCACTACTCGCAGTGACTGACGATTGTTGATAAAACTTAAATGTATTTCATATAATATGCAAAATGACTGAGGTAGAGAGTTCCCCACAAAACAATAAGAATCATATTCATATAAAACACCTTATTGGCAGAAGTGCAAAAAAACTATAACAATTTGGAACAGAATAGTTCCCATACCTATAGGTGCATTACTATATATATGATAGACAACTTACCTAATTGCAATTAGTAAGTTAATGGCAGTTCACGAGAAAATATCATTTGCTTTCCTCCATGAGAATAACAGTCCTTTAAGATCTAAAAATAACTTTTTAATAAGATTCTTTACAATGAAACTATATTTATATTAAAACATGTCATATTTATATATTCAGCATCCTGTTTTAATATATCCCTTAGATGTTTTTATTCCAAAGATGAATTGTATCAGTTTGGCCTTTTTCAGTATAACTACCTAATTTTACACCCACCTTTTTTACCTTATTTTATAAAATAAGTAAATTGTTTACTTGTATGTCTGAGACTTGAACAAAATTATTGATGTTTTACTGAGTTACAGCAGAACTCTATAAAAATAGCGTAGACACCCTTTGGATGGCAAGATGGGCAGCATATAAATTTAATTAATAAACATACAAAATCAGAAAGAAACCTTAATAAATTCAGAGGAACTTGTTCCCAAGTAAATGAATTCAGGATGGCAGTTTCACTTTTTTAGAACAAAATCAGATTTTTGCTAAGAAAAGACCTTTGTGTTGCTTAGTTTTATCTTGAAATCAGTATATAAAAATGGTTCATCTAAATGTCATATAAATGCAATTCCTGTCCAGAAAAAAAAAACTATCTTATCTCTCTGAAATTAAAGAGGGTAAAGACCATTGCCTTTTCATGTCTTTTTTGAAAATTTTCTGTGGGTTTATGGAAGATATAATTTCGCTTGAATTGTGGAAGGAGGGACTGTCATTCTGGCCAGCTAAATTAAATGTTTTGAGCTGAACTCAATCACAGTATTGTATATATCCATATACTATCTGTACTTGTCAACAATATGGGAGTAGTTTGCTGTTGCCGTCTTCCAGGATTTTCTAATTTCCCAGTTTAGTTGGCTCATTCTACCTATGTCTCAGCCCTTAAATAATGTGTTTCTAGACACATTGGGACATATATGTCATGTTACATTTATGTACTTAATTTTGGGGGGAAGGAGTTGCCCCTTCCAACCTGAACACACTAATCTGTACTGTTGTAGTAGTGTAGTGCTTTTTCTTGCATAATGTAAAAATATGACCACTGGCTAGTAATTCTACCACAGGAATATGCAACAAATAAAGACACAACACACTCATCTCTAGGACAGGGAATGCCTTTTATTCACAAACCCAAAACCTTAGTGGATGGTTTGGGCTTGTAACATTTCATGTTTTAAAGCACAGATCAGTTATTGTACGGATAACAATGGTATCTGAATATGCATGAATTAACTGATCAGACCAAAACCTTAATGTTGTTAAATAGCTTAATATTCCCTGTATGAGCAGCACCATTGTGACATTTTGCTTTAGTATTCCTCTCCTTCCTCTTCACCCTCTCCTTCAACAGAATCCACACCCACTTCCTCATAATCCTTCTCCAGAGCAGCCATGTCTTCCCGAGCCTCTGAGAATTCCCCTTCTTCCATCCCTTCCCCAACGTACCAGTGGACAAAGGCACGCTTGGCATACATCAGATCAAACTTATGGTCCAGGCGGGCCCAGGCCTCAGCAATGGCTGTGGTGTTGCTCAGCATGCAGACAGCACGCTGCACCTTGGCCAGGTCGCCTCCGGGGACCACGGTCGGCGGCTGGTAGTTGATACCAACCTTGAAACCGGTGGGGCACCAGTCCACAAACTGGATGGTACGTTTGGTCTTGATGGTGGCAATAGCAGCATTGACATCTTTGGGAACAACGTCGCCACGGTACAACAGGCAGCAGGCCATGTATTTACCGTGACGAGGGTCGCATTTCACCATCTGATTAGCTGGCTCAAAGCAAGCATTGGTGATCTCTGCTACAGAAAGCTGCTCATGGTAGGCTTTTTCAGCAGAGATGACCGGCGCATAGGTCGCCAGAGGGAAATGGATTCTGGGGTAGGGCACCAAGTTGGTCTGGAATTCTGTGAGATCTACATTCAGGGCACCATCAAATCGCAGGGAAGCTGTGATGGAGGACACAATCTGGCCTATCAACCTGTTCAAATTGGTGTAGGTGGGGCGCTCGATGTCAAGGTTTCGTCGGCAAATGTCATAGATGGCTTCATTGTCTACCATGAAGGCACAGTCGGAGTGCTCCAAGGTGGTGTGGGTGGTCAGGATGGAGTTGTAGGGCTCAACGACAGCTGTGGATACTTGGGGAGCTGGGTAGATGGAGAACTCCAGCTTGGACTTCTTGCCGTAGTCAACGGACAGGCGCTCCATCAACAAGGATGTAAAGCCAGAGCCAGTACCACCGCCAAAACTGTGGAAGACTAGAAAACCCTGGAGACCTGTGCACTGGTCGGCCTGTTAGAACAAATAAAAGTTAACGTATATCTAAATAATTATCTAAAGAATATAGGTAAAAGTAAAACTATCTTTTGTCTGTTTTCTTAGACTTATCAATCAGCTTGTTAATTAAGTTGTCTTTAATTAAGACAACTTAAGTTTCCAATCATAAATGTTAAAAATTCTAATATATATTCATAATTATTATACAGGAAGTATACAGCAACTGTGAAGTATTTTTGTTGGCCGTAATGTTTTGGGATGATATTCAGAATTACATAAGTCATTGTTGCTTGTTTTCTATTCTTTGTATTACAGATAATCCTTAAGACAAAATAGTTACCAGTTTTCTAATCCTGTCAAGGACCAAGTCAATGATCTCTTTGCCAATGGTGTAATGTCCCCTGGCATAGTTGTTAGCAGCATCTTCTTTGCCAGTGATCAGTTGCTCAGGGTGGAATAGCTGACGATAGGTTCCAGTGCGCACTTCATCTATGAGGACCCAAAAACAAAATTATTTTCCTATCAGAAGACACAATCCAATTACAACCTAGGAGTTGTATTTTTGAGATTTTTTTTGTGTGTGTGAAATATTATTCCTTTGATCTAATTCATTGTCACCGATCCTTTTGCTATTCAAATACCGAATAGGTGGCAATATAAATTAAATAAATAAATCCTCACTAACCTTTTTGTAGCGTATGGGAAAAGTTGGACTCGTAGTCAGCTGGGCATTTTGATATTTACACTCACCAATCACTGTTGGCTCCAAATCCACAAACACAGCCCTGGGGACGTGTTTGCCAGCTCCAGTCTCACTGAAGAAGGTGTTGAAGGAGTCATCTCCTCCCCCAATGGTCTTATCGCTGGGCATCTGCCCATCTGGCTGGATGCCATGTTCAAGGCAATAGAGCTCCCAGCAGGCATTGCCAATCTGGACACCGGCTTGGCCAACGTGGATGGAGATGCACTCACGCTAAATGTAAAAAAATTGTATAAACCGGTTTATATATTAGTATATTCTAAAAGGACAGAAGGTTAATTTGTAATGAGTTGTGCGGGCTTTCGTTATTGGTAGGATATGGGAATAAGAATTTATGCACCTACACTGTGTGTGATGGTCACTTGGAGAAAAACATTCACAAGTAAAATTAAAAACAATTACCACAGCTGTTTGTTCCTGCTTAAAAACAAATCTTCAAATGGGAACTTGGGAGGCAAAACCGCATCAAATCCCTCAATTTAAGAATTTTTTTTAAAAAGCCATGTAATTAGTCTGGTTCTAAGGCACCTTAGTGAAAGTGCTCATCCCACCCTTCAGTGTTTGAATCTGCTGAGCCTGAGTTATTCTCTCATTTTACTTGCCTATTGTTCTAGAGGACATTCTATCATTTGAGAGGACCGAGTTCAACCACAGAGACTGCCAAGGAATGCCACGCCCTGGCCAAGAACATTGGGTAGATGCTGTACAACATAAAGCTAGCCATGATTTTTCTGGCAACACCCACACTGACAGCCGGTGTGTGTGCATTAATACGAGTCATTTCTGCATGATCTCATTAAACTGTTTTGCCAGTTTTCCTTCCTCTGACCTCAGCTCTGCTGAGAACCATGCTTGGAAATAAGAACTAAATCCATGGGGTGGCTGGACCAGAAGATAAAGCTCCCATATCAAACCCTAAAGTAGGTGTGAGGTATATAATATGGGGAAAACTCTGCACCCACCAGTCTTACCCCCTCTCCCTCAAACACCCAACATAGAGTTACAGAACTAGAAATCTTATTTCCTAATATTTTAGAAATGTTGCAGGCAGGATTAAAAATGGGCTGCTAGAAAATGTTTCTAAATGAAAGTTCAGCCCATAGAGCACTTGTTGAAAACAGCAAGCCCCTGTCTCGACTCTGAAAAGCATTGTTCCCCACTCATTTATTCTGGTCACATCTGCCAAAGAGGAGACTCTTTGTCTGCTCTGTCACCTTCTGCCTTCTATTCAGTGACAGACCAATCTGCTGCAGGGCATGGCTTCTCTAAGGGGAGGGATCTACTTTTTCTGCCCGGCAGTCTGTGATACTGGGCAGGCTCTCTCTTTCGGCCACAGATGATGGAACAATGCTCCGTTTTAAGGCAGGGTGGGTTTTTTTTTTTTTTTTTAGAGCCTCGAAAGGGCGTGGCACGTTCAGCTCAGATGCTGATCCCCGCTTTTCTCAGGGGAAATCGCGGCACTGGGACCTCCTCGAGTGGCCAGAATTTCCTCCCTTGAATTGAATCCTTTTGAATTCAATGTCATTTAACTCCAGATAAAGGCGGGTCGAGCTGCAGTCCACCCTCCCACTCAGACGTACGGCTTTCTCAGGGCGAGCTCCAACCTCCTCCTCGAAAAGTTCCCATCACCCAATTTGGTAACGCCTTTTCCTCCCCGACTGATGAATGAGGCGATGCGGTAATCGGCCGCAGCCTTTTGAATTGCGTTCCTTTGCAGGCTTCAATCGTTTCAAGCCGATTTTTTGTTGTTAAAAAAATGCAAGAACGCGATTCAAAAGGAATTCAAGCCGTATGATGTGTTTTTAAAGCAAGCACCGGCAGAGACACCCTGACCTGGAAGTAAGAACCACCCAATGAGCTTCCTTTCCCTAAAAGGAGAGCAGCCTTAAGGACAAACTGCTCCACATCCGCTCCCGGTCAGCCCTCGCCTCCGGTCCGAAGCGGGGCTCCCCCTCTGCAGCAGAAAATGCTGGTGGGTGGGTGGGTGGGGGGAGACGAAATTAGAGGTTACGAGGCGAGCAGGGAGCCACCTGCGTCTTTCACTGTCTAGATTGAAGCCAGTGGACCAGCAGGTGGGCTCCTTCCGACGTTTAGGGGAGAAGGCCATCTTTGGAGCGTTGGAAATGGAGGGTTGCTTTTTTCCGGCATTTGCACAGCTCTCCCGAGTTATGCACGGTTTAACTGATCGGGAAAACAAAGACCCGCCATAGAGGAGCGGGAAGAGACAGAGAAAAGATCCAGTAAGGAGAAAGGAGGAACAGGGGCGGATCTGTCTAAATGCGCACAGGAGGGGTCATCGACACATGCCTTGCGGCGATTTTCCCGGCTTCCTCACTTTGGAGACCCGCCGCGGACACTTACCATAGTTGCTGCTTTGTCGCCGAGCTTGGGGAACTCGAAGAGAGAGAGGCGGGTGCTTTCTTACAGCGCGACTCTTAGGCGGTCGATGTAAGAGAACCTGTAGCACATCGTCTAAAGCGGCTGCCTATATACAATCCCGTCACCATAGGGACGGCCAAGGCTTTTTGCGGTTGGTCGAGACCCCCCAATCTGCCAGGAGAAGGCACGAGAGGAGAACGGCGATTGGCTCCGGGCGCATAGGATGAGGTAATTCCCCCCCCCCTCTGCTCAGCATCCCAAGTCTGTTTGCATCTTCCAGACAAAGAGATCGAACAGTTCCCCATTCATCACTCGGGTGCGTGGGGTAGGGTGTGTATGGGGGGGGGGGGGAGAGAGCTAAGATCCAAGGAAAAGGAGAGGGGAAAGGGACTCCGCACGACGTGAAAACTCGCTTTAAAACAATAACGTTTTCCCCTCTGAACAAATGTCAGACAATATGTCAACCCCTCCCTCCCCATCTGAACGAAGTAACGGCGCAACTCAAATTCGCATTTCAGCAAAAGGCATGGCAATGAGGCAAGCCGAGGGTGACAGAGTAAGGAAATTTGCCCCGCTGGTGAGTGAATTTGATGAGCCTGCAACATTTACCCGGGGAATTGTAAAAATGAAAGCCGCCAGCAAAGAACCACCGAAGTCAAGGTGTTTTTTTTTTTTTTAAATTTCCTCGTGGCTTTCCTTAGCACGAAAATCTCCCGTTCAGGGGAGAGAAAAAAATTAATTACTGCAGAGCTCTTAAGCTTTGTATTTGGCTAAGCGATTGACTTTATATTACAACACACGCCCCTCTTCCCTAATACTGCCGCTGTGGAATTAAGCATTTCCTCCAGAGAATTGGAGAGAAGGGGCTCCCGGCTTGCATTTTCTTCTCCAAAGAGGCGTCAATGTCCTTGCCCGCTTCCCCCTCCCACCAAGAGAGAGGGAGCATCTTAAGAGCAGGGGCCAATGTTGCTCGGCCAGCACAATGGGCAACTTCCGGAGGGTTTGTTTTTCTGCTCCCAGGCTAGGCGAGGGGCGAGGCTGACAGCCAAGCTCTTGGGGGGAATAGGGGGGCGAGGCTGGGCAGCAGCTCCTGGGGAGGGAGGGGGAACGTCCATCCTAAGCCTGCTTCCCCCCACACACACACTTTTTTTTGCATAGCTGAATTCCAGATTGGGTGTTGAAAAACGGACCGACGTTGCTCTCCTATCCTCAAAAGGGCGAATATGGGATAAACAAGGCTGCTCTGGGGCAGGTTCGTTTCCCGCTGCACACCCTCACTCGGTTCTCTCCGCGCTTTTTTCCCCCGCCCTTGGCTCGCTTACTCGTTCGTTGGGCTGGCGAGTTACCTGAGGTGAAGTGTTTGTACCGTACACCTGCTTCTTCTACACTCTTTCCCCCACCCCCACCCCACCACGAAACAAGAGAAACATACGTCTTTCTTTCTCTCCTCCTCCCCAAACCTCACCCCACATCTTATATGCATTTCAGGGCTGTGGGATTCTGCACCATCTCTGCTAATTTTGTTACTGCATCCCTTTATCTCGTGCGTAAAATGAGAGCCTTTACTACCAGTGTTTGAAAGGCTGATTTAATAGTCATGAATCCCGAGTACCGACCTTTAAAAAAATATATTGGCGTGCTACTATGTAAGTAAATTATCACTTCCTGATCTTATTCTACATTTAAACTTGCCTCTGACATTACATATATTTGACCAGGCTTAAAGGTTCACTAGCTCTTAAATCCCCCTGTAGTCAATTTATATGGATTGCCAGCTTCTGCCAGACTTTCTCTTCTTTTAACAGCAGCAATTTATGGAGCAATTTATTTGGAATTTTTTGGGGGAGTAATCAAAGATATGATAGAGGAAATTTCAGACTGGATTTCTGCATACCATTATAAGCTTGCTAATTTTATTCCTAATTCTTTTTATAATCTCAGTTTACTGTCTCGGGAAATTGACACTTGTAAAAAAACAAAGCAGCACTTGAAAACAACATAAATTACTATTAAAATCTCAGAGAGTTCTATTTCACCTTTCAATGTTATCAAATACCCACATTTAATAGAAATATATCTTATTTCCCTATATAAGGATTTAGGAAATATGCTAAATATTATGAAAACAATGCCAGCACCTTGCTCCATGAAAGAAAGAAAAAAAAATCTCAAATCTATAGTTGAGTAAGAACTCATTAGAATACTATACCATAAAAAGATACTGACCTAAGGATCTCATCAACTACTATAGATTAATGATGACTTCATAGTGCCTTTCTGACTTCTGTACTAATTTACAGTATTAATGATTAAGGAAGCTGGAAAGGCACAATGAAGTCACTATTACTTGAGATTGCTATAATAAAACATGTTGGAAAAAGAGTTTCTACATTTATTTAACTCAGTGAATTCAACTCTTTTATGATTTCTGATCCATGTTATTTTTTTTTATTGTTTCACCTTCAAAATTCCTATTTTTGATATATGCATCCTGTATCTCTGGGTGGGATATCAATCTATCAGACAGGCCCATCATAAAAAAGAGGTGCAATTTTCCAGAGTAATTTACCTTGAGGTGAATAATAGGAAAATATACTTCTGATTCCATCATTATTTAGCGTACAATGTTATATTAAAGAACAGGTGTTAGGGAGCCTGAAGATTACATGCAAGGGTGCAAGCCATGAAGATTTCCTCCCTTTACCTTGCATCTTGACTACAAAAGGTCCCCAAACGTTTTATATCATATTTCAGGGTTGAAGAAAGGGAAATCCGAAATCTAAACCAGTGTTTCTTAACCTTGGAAACTTTAAGATGGATGGACTTCCAACTCCCAGAATTCTCCAGCAAGCCAAACTACATGTGCGTTTGTTTTGTGTGTGTGTGTGTGTGTGTGTGTGTGTGTGAGGGACTATCTGAACAAGTTTCTGCTGTTTTCTTGGCAATGATTTGGAAGTAGTTTGTCACTGCCTACACCCTAGAGCTGAGAGAGAATGACTGACCCAGTCACTTTATGGGATTAGAACTTCTGGTGTCTAGCCTGGTGCCTTAATTACTGTAGCAAACTGGCTAACAAACCTTATGCTTTTTAAATGTATAAGAATACTCTTATTAATATTCCAGCCTGGTTTCAGCCTTGGATTAGGTGTTAAACATTTCCTTCCCATTGGATTCAGTTGAAAAAGGGGGAAAATTCCGCTCTTGCATTGAAAATAGTTACACCGATCTATGTGTATGAACATATCCACAGATGTATGTATTGGTTTACTCCAATGGGCTTTGTTTGAGAATATTTGCAATACAATCTCAAGACAATATGTATGATACACTTCCTCACACTCAATAAAGGTAGTCCTTGGGCACTGAAAAAAGTGACTTGTGACCATTTTTCACACCACCTTTGTAGCATCCCCATGATCATGTAATCAGATACTTGGCAACCAGTTCTTACTTATGACCCAAGGCCATGTGATCACCTTTTGCGATGTCGGACAAGCAAAGTCAACAGGGAAGCCAGATTCACTTAACAACTGGGTTACTAACTTATCAACTGCAGTGATTCACTTAACAACTGTGGCAAGAAAAGTCATAAAATGGGCAAAACTCATTTAACAAATATTTCACTTAAATTTTCGGCTCACTTGTGGTTATAAGTTGAGGACTAACTATATCTTCCAGAGATTTGAAACAGAGATATTTTGCTTGTCCCATCATTATCATGGCTTTATATTGTACATTTACTTTGCAGCTTATTGCATGTTAGTATAAGAAGCTAATATATTTTATTGCCTCAAGCAAGTAACATATACTGTACTGTTTGACATTTGCCACCACAACCAGCTTAGCTTCAACTGACATCTGTATCTTTGTGCCTTCAAGGTACTACATATAGTCCTTAACTTACGACCATAATTGCGGGGCTCAATTACAGTCGTAACTTGAGGACTATTTGTAGGCATCCCATATATTTGAAATGTGTTTTGTATGACAACAAGGTAAACATAAAAACAGATAAAATCCTAAAATCTTTATATTATTTGGATTTTATTATCTCAGATAAATATAATTTAAAAAAAAACTCTCTGGAGAAATTATTCACAACTTACTTGCAATAGTAAGCAATTATGAATAGTTAAATATATTGTTATATTGTGTTTTAAAAACATCAGAAAATTTTACTGGTTCCTAAGTTTTCATACCAGTCCTTAAAACTTTTGACTGGTTAACTTTGTAACTGTGGTTGTCACTAAACCATAATTAAAGCATGGCTCTGTAGGATGTTTGAACTAGCCTCTGTCTTCTACATGGCTGCAGTTGGTGAATCTTGGAGCCTAGTAAAAACAAAACAGTTATATCATGCTTGGGGTCTGCCTATTTCTAGCTTACAATAACTACTTCACTGATGGATTGAGTGAAGGGAGTGTTCTACCTCTCTGTCACCAAACCCTTGCATTTGTACCAGAACAAATCAAGTCCTTTGCTTGAAGGCTGGGGTGACTGGGTTGGGATGGAATGGAAACCTTTCTCCATTCCTTGCAAATGTAGTTAGAGACTCCTTCATCTAAGATATATCTTGTCTTGAGGAGAAGGGTAAGAAGTGGTTGTGAAGAGAAAGCCCTTTCAGCAGCAGAAAGACTTATGGGATAGTCCCAAGATCAGATGTTGCCTGCTTTAGAGTTAAATCAGTGCCTTCCTATCATCAAGCACAGAAGACTCAGACTCCCAAAGGTGCTTTTTTCAAGAGACAACTGGATTTTATCGGGGGTCTTTTTGAAAACATTTCACTCCACCAAGAAGCTTCTTGGAGGAGAAGTGAAATGTCTTCAAAGAAAAAAAAACAGAAAATCCAGTTGCCTCTGGAAAAAAGCACCTTTGGGACAACCATGACCTGGATGGCTGAGAATCTCTGTAGATATTTAGAGAAGACTCAGAGATAGTTAGAGCCTAATTAAGTGGGCAGAATCCCCACGTGCTGCACACTACCTAGCATGGTTGCTTAAAGATGGGACAGGAATGCCATTTGGCATCCCTTTTTCACCTCGCCTTCAGGATAGATAAACCACAGCAGCCTTCAATGCATGCAATTAGCGATGGCCAAGAAACTAAAAAAGGTAGCTTCTTTTTCAATAATTTTCTTCTGGTAGTAATTAAATAGCAGGGATTCCCTCTGGAGGGAAAAATAGCTGTTTGGGGGAGCTATAGAGGAGAAGTGCCTACCGTCCCTGTCCTATTATTTCTTTTTATTTTTCTTATATGTATCCATTTCATGTACTCATAACTATGTCTATACTTATACCTGTAATCTTATAATCGCTTGACAAAATAAAATAAAATAAATAAGTGTGATTTGCAGGAAGAGAGATTTGTAATCTTGCCTATAGCCAGCAGGAAGATTGTGCTGAGAGAAAGAGCTGTGTGGAAGATGGCTGGAGCACATTTACACCATGGGAGGAAGTAGCTGTCAGTCTCTAATGTTCTTTTGGCAATTGCAGAGACACTGATGTTGAACTGCGCTCCTCTTGATTCTAGGCCTCTGTTGTGCCAAAGGAACAAGTGGTGGCTTCCACATGTAGCAAAGTAACCATGCAGAATACCTCCAGGTGATGAGGTTCCTTATGCCAAGAGGCATTATGTTGCAAATATATGCTAATGACTAACCAATATAGCTTCTGCAGTTTGGGCAAAAATATATTACTTGCTATATTTAAGTGTCATGATACACAAATGCAGATTTCTTTTGTTTGCATATGAACATTGCTGACTTCTGATTCTAGATAAGGCATATATACTACTTAGCCAAATTAACAGTGGCCGTATGAAACATTAAATCACAGAATCCATTGAGTTGGAAGGAACCTCAGAGTTCACCTAGTGCAATCCCCAACTTACTAACTAAACCAACCAGCCTTTTGAAGACTATCCACTAAGCTGAACATATCACTTCTCAAGGCCACCAATCCACTGATTGACAACTCTATCAGGAAATTCCTCCTCATGTATAATTTAACTCTACTTCGTCCTGGTTTTGGTTCTACTCTCTGAGACAACACAAAACAAGTCCTCTCCCTCCTTTATACGACAACCCTTTTGGTATCCGAAGACCGCTCACAGGTCTCCCTTCAATTTTATCTCCTGAGCAAAACACCCCAGAATCTTTACCTTCTCCTCATAGAAAAGGACTTCTTGTTGTCTTATCATTTTAGTAGATCTCTTCTGAATTTATTTTAGCTTGTGGATGTCCCTTTTCTGACTTAAGTGTCAGAACATTTGAAAGGAGGTTTGATATAAGTAGAGTACAATATATGACCATTACTTCTCATGACCTGGAACCTATGCCCTCTCAAAAGCATTTGCTTTTTTAACAACTGCATTACACTTAGCTCCAACTTTTGATTTAGTAGAACACTTAGTCTTTTCACACATAATGCTATCAAGTCAGTCAGTTGCTTTTTATTTCTTTCTCCCCTTATTTCACCTTTCTTTTCCTTAAATTTTAGCCTGCAATTTAAACCATTATTCAAGCATCTCTAGTTAACAGATTTTACTAATTGTTGCATTCCTATCCAAATCCCCTGCTACATCCTTTTTAATAATCTGCTTGACAACCTTGTTCAGTATAGAAATCACACTGACATCTATACATTTCATGGACCTTTCTTCTGAAGATATGGAAAATATTATTCTTTAGTCTTCTGGGCCCTTGCCAATTCTCCAGGAGTTCTTAATTATTAATTAGCAATTCTATAGTCCCATTTATGAGTTCCTTCACCTGGTCCTGGAGCCTTAAATTCATTTAGATTGACTCAGTATTCTTTTATTCTCTTTCCATTAATGTCATAGCGACCAGTTAAGGTTATACAACCGTTTCGCCTTATTGAATTCTTATTACATTAATTCAAGAAGAACATGGCTACTTTTACTTCTTCTACCCATTCAGTAGGAATGAGATTCAAATTAGCAGACCCCCTTTTTCTTCTACCTAGAACTTGCCAGATATCACACTTTTAGATTCCTAGCAAATGTTAGACACTAAAAACCTTATGTTGTCACTTTTGGATGCTTCTTTGAAACATTGGTCATCTGATACACAGTGGTCTGATCCACATCTTCTGCCTCTTCAGGTGCCTATAATTAACTGATAACCTGTTCAGGGTTCCGGCGATTGCCTTAATTAAATCATGACCCCCTTTTTCTCTTTTTGTTTTTACTGAAACTATCTCAGGATTTCCATCCTCCAAATTGTGAATTTCTATGAAGGCAATTTATTTATGTTATGAATAAAGCAACATCCCATCCTTTTCTCTTGGGCCTTTGGAAAGTGTACTATGTGTGTCCATATTTTGATTATATCTGTCATTACACCAGGCTCAGATTAATTTAATATTAATTAATATTAATTTCCCAAATGAAGTATTTGAGATTATGAATGGAATTCCCTCCTATCTGCTGCCCCCATCCCCCATGATGCCTTATCACCTGCATCACTGGCTCCAGTCCTCAGTGATATATTCATTTCCTGGCTTTTGCTACCTTGCCAGATTTGCTTCAGTGTAATGACATTCTGATGAGATTGGCAGAGCAGTTGAAGAACAGCTCTCTTTGCCTCACAGAGGCCTATGTGTCTTCTGTCCTATTTGTTGAAGCTGGGATTGGCAGGATTTCTCCAGGTGGCTCTGCATCATTTCCTAAAGTGAAAGCTAGATACTTGTTGCTGAGCTCCATCAACATATCATCATCATCATCATCATCATCATCATGATCGTGTGTTTCTTGATCCTCTCACTTCTATGGATCACATGCCAGAGGTGGTATTCAGCAGGTTCTGACCAGTTCTGGAGAACCGGTAGCAGAAATTTTGAGTAGTTCGGAATACCACCTCCGATGGCCCTGCCCCCATCTTTTTTCTGCCTCATGAGTCCCAGCTGATTGGTTAGGTCTTCTTTTGTCGTCCTTCACAGGAGAATGGAGCTGGAAAGCAGGTTAGTGGGGTGGGGAGAGAATGGGGATTTTTCAGTATCCTTCTCATGGAGTGGGATGGGAATGGAGATTTTACAGTATCCTCCGACTGCCATGCCCACTAAGCCATGCCCACCAGGCCAAGCCATGCCCACAGAACCGGTAGTAAAAAAATTTGAATCCCACCACTGTCACATGCATATAGCTTCCTCATGTTGTTTTTGGTACTTCCCTTCTCTGCCTCTTCTGAGCAGCTTTCTTTATCTTGCCCAGGAACTTCTCACCCTCCTTCATTTGTTGCAACGTAGATACAGTACTGTTTCCACAAGCTCTTTGCCTTCTCCTTCCATAATAATAAGCTTGCATGTTTAGTGGGTGTCACCTGGATTCACTTCAGGCAAGAGAGCAAATGCTACTTATACTGGCAGAGCACCACAAAGCTTTCTACACTGTCCAATTTACTCAGAGTCTCTCAGGGACAAATCACTATTTGCTTGCTCAGTGAACTGGCTCTTTGGGGAGTGGGCTTTGTTATAGTCTCTGGAAGCTGCCTCAATTAGGGTAGCAGCAAGCAATGCTCCAGTTACACACACACACACACACACACACACACACTCGGAAACTAGAAGCATCTGCAATCAACAAACAGCATGTTTTGAGAATGTAACCCTAGTTTTTGACCTGGTTGGATGTATGGTGGGAATCTAGGTAGGGTTATATTTCTGAGCAGATGTGCATTCCTACTCCTTTAGTAATAATCATATACTAATTGAGGATGTATTAATTTTCCTTTAGAAGGCTGCTGATGCCAAACTATTTTCAATAGCTTTTCAGAAAAACAAAACCTATTTAGTTTTTTTCTTCCGGGTAATACAGTAGAAAAACTGTTATGTTTTGTTCAAGGATAAGTTCAATTGATTTCAGTTATCCCAAGCAAGAGCATATAATACTATTGGAGAATGGCAAGCACTCTTTCCCCAAAGTAGTGCCCTCCAGAAACATTGGCCTTACAGTATTACCAGTTCAAAATATTGGGCGAAGGAGAAGGGATATATACATTATGCTGCTATGTACAGTATTTTGTATTTTCATACATATTCCCTGAAGCATGAATTTTAATTTTTTTCTATTGTTTTTCAAAGACAATGCAGGATTAAATGCCTTATTTGACAATATACTCCTACATCAATCACATGGAACAGGTAAATTGAGCTACAGTGATTAGGCCTAAGCATTTGGTTGAGCAGGGATTTGAATTCCTGGATCTTTTTGGTTCAGATCCAGCACACTGACATCACACTAAGACAGAGACACTAAGCAGTAAATTATTTTTTTCCATTTTTTATTTTATTTGATTTGATTTGTCAATCGCTTGCAAAATAATAGCTATAAGTATATACATAGTTATGAATACATGAAATGGGTACATATAAGAAAAATAAAAGAAACAATATGACAGGCACATTGGTGCGCTTATGCACGCCCCCTACAGACCTCTTAGGAAAGGGGTGAGGTCAATAGTAGACAGTCTAAGGTTAAAGTTTTTGGGGTTTGGGGAAGAAACCACATGGTCAAGTGAAGTATTCCAGACATTGACCACTCTATTGCTGAAGTCGTATTTCCTGCAATCAAGTTTGGTGCGGTTAACCTTGAGTTTGTATCTATTGTGTGCTCTTGTGTTGTTATGGTTGAAGCTGAAGTATTCATTGACAGGTAGGACATTGCAATGTATGATTTTATATACCATACTTAGATCAGACTGAAGACGGTGTAATTGTCTGAAATGTGAAATCTACTTTATCCCTTTATCTTGCACTTGCCTGTTAATTGGTATTTTAATTACAGTATGATAATCCTATTTATTTGAAAGAGCTTAAAATTGATTGAATGGCAAAATGAGACATAATGAACTTAATTATCAAAAATCATTTTCATTACTTTTGATTGCTTAAAAACAAAATTTTCAACTCACCTACAGTGTGTGAACACCATCTATCTAAATTTCCATGCCGATGGCACCCACCAGGGAATATCAGAAATCGGAAGATGGCAACAGGAATGCTATAATGAAGCCCCGCCCCTTTGGAACTTGTACTGACCTCACACACATGCAAAAACAAAAACAAAACGGGCTTGTATCTTAACACTTTGGATGTCATCTTGCCAATTATGACTTCCCACTTCTTATTGAACACTGCTGCTCTCAGTCAAAGTTAGCTATGGGAATCTCAGATGAGAAACCATCTTTTTAATACCCACTCAAATCTACTTATTAAAGTTACTATGAAGTTGGGACAAAATTTATGAACTAATTTAAAAGCCTACGATAATAGCCAGCATTATTTGCCCAAATAATGTCTTGGTTAAATCACTACCATTTGGGCTTGTTATTTGTCCTGTTCTGTTGCAGAGTTTGACCATATTGAGTACACAGGCTTTTCAGAGCAAAATAAAGAGAAGAACAACAGGTGTTTTCTAAATGAGACTGACAAGCACTCTTTCCCCAAAGTAATGCCCTCCAGAAATGTTGGCCTTACAGTATTACCAGTTCAAAATATTATTTATTCCATTTTAAATATTGTTTCCCACCCAGATTCATTTACTGAGATAGGCTGCTATGTAAATTGAATCAAATAAACCCATAAATGAATCAATAAATAACTAATGAGAAATTGGATGCTACATTTTCAACCTGCCAGTTTGGGGAAGTTGGATTGTTTCATATTTCTAGGCCAATACAAGTGCTCACTTTTTCTTAGCAAACAAACTTAAGCTAACATAGTCCCAAACATACCCATGGAGTAACCCTTAAAAAAAAAAAACATATCATCCCAGTACTGAAGAAACCCTCCATCAAGAAACTGAATGACTTCAGACTGATTGCTCTAACATCTGGAGTTATGAAAACTTTTGAAAGGCTAATGCTGGCCCACGTGAAAACCATCATGGATCCATTGTTAGACCCCTTGCAATTTGCCTACCAAGTAAATAGATTGACAGATGATGCTGTTAATATGACTCTGCAGTGCACTACATCCTACAACATCTTTCATCTCCAAAGACCTATGCAAGGGTCCTCTTTGTAGACTTCAGCTCAGCATTCAATACCATCATTCCAGATATTCTTCTAACTAAACTAAATCAACTAGCTGTACCTGACCACACTTGTAAATGGATCATAAGCTTCCTAACAGATAGGAAGCAGCAGTTGAAGCTAGGCAAAATCACATCAGATACCTGTATATTTAACACAGGGGTCCCCAGGGCTGTGTGCTCTCTCCACTTCTCTCTATATACCAATGACTGCATCTCAAAAGATCCCTCTGTTAAAGTACTGAAGTCTGCAGATGATACAACAGTGATTGGTCTCATTCAAGACAATCTGCATACAGACGGGAGGTTGAACAACTAGCCTTGTGGTGCTATCGGAACAATTTTGAACAAAACACCTCAAAAGCATAGAAATGGTGGTAGATTTTAGGAGAAATCCTCTCACAATACTAGACAAACAATATTAACAGTAGAGACCTTCACATTTCTAGATTTTATTATATCTTAAGACTTAAAATGGACATCTAACATAAAAAATGTCATCAAAACACAACAAAGTTTTTTCTGCACCAACTCAGAAAGCTCAAACTGCTCAAGCAGCTGCTGATTCAATTCTACAGAGGAATTATTGAGTCTGTCATCTACACCTCTGTAACTGTCTGATCTGGCTCTGCAACCAAACAAGACAGGCACAGACTTCAACAGATAATTAGAATTGCAGAGAATTAGAATTGCAAAAAACAATTACTACCAATCTACCTTCCATTGAGGATCTGTATACTGTGTGAGTAAAAAAGAGGGCTGTGAAAATATCTACATACCCTTCACATCCTGGACATAAATTGTTTCAACTTCTACCGTCAAAACAACACTATAGGGCACTGCGTACCAAAACAACTAGACACAGGGAGAGTTTTTTCCCAAATGCCATCACTCTGCTAAACAACTAATTCTCACAATACTGTCAAACTATTTATTAAAACTGTATTACTATTATTATTCTCATTCTTCCTATTACCTATCTCTTCCCACTTATGACTATAACCTTCTTGCTTGTATCTTTATGATTTATATTGTTTTGTTTCCTAGTATGATTTGATTGCTTATTATTAACCTATGAGTATCACTAAGTGTTGTATCTTCTGATTCTTGATGAATATTTTTTTTTCTTTTTATGTACATTGAGAGCATATGCATCAAAGACAAATAGCTTGTGTATCCAATCACATTTGGCCAATAAAGAATTCTATATCAGAAGACAGTTCTTTCTATCAGATTTTGAACTTCTTAATTTATATCCTGCCTTTATTATTTTTACTTCAAGGCAGCAGATATATCCAACACACCTTCCTCCTCCTATTTTCCCCACAACAACAACCCTGTGAGGTGAATTGGGCTGAGAGAGAATGATCGGTCCAAGGTTTCTCAGTTGGCTTTCATGGCTAAGGCAGGACTTGAATTCAGGGGTTTTCCTCTTTTTAGCCTGGTGTCTTAACCACCAGACCAAACTATATCTCTGTCCTACTTCACAAATTAGCAGATGCACCAGCTATATACACAGTTTCATAGCCAAGACAATCATCTTCAGCCAATATTGGATGGCTACAGGTACTGTATGCTGGATTTGTTCGCAGTACCCATGCTTTAATTTTAACTTTAAACTGCCATTTGCATTGGTGGGATACCTCACCTAATTTGAGGCTTTTCAACAGCTTCTCTTTCTGTTTATATTACCATAATGTGTCAAGAATTCTAGAGAAGTAAAAAAGCCTTATTTTTGTGTTTTTTTGCATGGCCCTAGTAAATGTTATTACTCTATTATGGATGTGGGATGTGTATTTTTCATAATCTGTGGCTACCACTGTTATATGTATTTGAGGTGTAAAACATCTGCAAGGTAAATCTAAAACTTATGTGATCTGTGAAGTGGCCCTTGGGGAATTTGAGAAGTCGAGGGCCAATGGTTTTAATTTGGCCTCTGATAAGAGAAGAAACCCCTACAACACTCACCTCAGATCCCCCGACATCTCTAGAGGTACACCCTGTGCTTCCCTGGGCCTGTCTTTTGTTTACTGTTGCTAGCAACCATGTAGTTCCCTAGCAACTGTTGTCATGATCCTCCCTGGATGCTGTTTCAGGCAACCAGGGCAAGTGTTAAAAGCACAAAGAGATAAAAATCACTTGAGGAAAAGCATGCAGGACCGTTAAGAGACCGTTTATTTCCCATAAGGGGGTGGGGAAGGACTGGCTGGGGCTTAAGAACAAGAATTGATTTTTTTTTAATACCACTGCTTCTTTTGTATTTGGGCAACAAACCAAGCAGGGTGAAGTGTGTTACCTGTTTGTTATCATTGCTGTTTGAAGCCAAATCTGATTCCTTTTCCCTCCCAGAAAATTAACTGTTAATAGCTATTGTTCAACAGAAAACCAAAGAGAGGAATGCTGACTTGTCAAGTACCAATGCCAACATTATGAAGGAATTATCCGTTTGCTAGATATGAGCAGGTTACCAACAGCAGTTATTGGAAGGTACTAAACTATGTTCCTCTTTACATGTTAATAATACAAAGTTGCAGACACTGGAGAAGTGAGGTGGTGTTAGACTGAATTTGTCATTGTTATTCACTTGTTGAGTCCTACTCAAGTACCTGGATAAGCAGATATTGTTTGACGATATTAAAGGTATCACTACAGGATGTAAGCTATTCCAAGTAAAATTGCTCTTGTAATTAACTGGTGGTGATTTATGTCAATGGTGTTCAGATGGTGCTCCAGATGTTTTGGGATTGGCATCCACAGCCTATTACTATTGATACTACCTTTTCTTTCTTTTGCCAATCAATCTAATTCCATTTGCAGGTCTTTGTGATTTTCTCATCTGCTGTCTCCAGTTACTTCAACATCCACTATCTGGACTTTGTGTTTCTTATTGACAATTGTGAAGTCTGGGGTGTTATGTGGCACTTCTATTTTATCCTACATTCCTTGATATTTGTGTTAGCTGAGATGTCTGAAACGAGTATCTTGTTTGTGCAGAAGAATGCTCCATGTGTTGTGGAAAGAGTTTGATCATATGTGCAGAACATTTCGAGCAACATTTGTCCACTCTCTAAATGAGTAGTTTTCAATTCCCAAGGTTTGCCAGCCACCATGCCACCATTAAGACTTCTGAGAATTAAAGGAGAAACATCTGGAAGGGGCACAAGCTGGAGAATTCTGGTTCCAGAATAGTTAAGAGCATGTTGCAGATGTTTATTTTCAGTCCATGTGAACACAGGAAGAATGAAGAACCTTTTACCCTCAGTGTTGAGCCATGTCACCCTGTGCATGATTCACGGTATCCTTTAAGGAAAGAGATAACAATTAGTACCAGTAGTAGTAGTTAATATTACAAGCATGGACACATCTGACCTCAACAATCACTATCTAATTGAGCACAACCTCCCAGATCTACAACTTTCTTTAAAAAATACATGTATTTGAGATGTCACATAATGCCCTAAGACTTGTGACAGTTAAGGATGATAGAGCATCCAACAGGAAAAGCTGTTGTCCTATAGCAAGACCTCTGTGTTTCCTGGATACATTTGCACCAGATTAAGTTAGAAGTGGCTCAGCCTAAGAAAACCGCTTGACAATATCTGGGGATCTTATTTCAGAGGTGAAATTCAAACCGGAGACTTCCTGAATAGTGACTCAGTTTTTCAGTCACACCTGGTCCTAAAAGCATAAGGACAGCAGTTTACAATTGCTTTTGGCTTGGGATGTATACATGAGACCACTGATCCATATCGTGCCTGGAATCTGTTCTACAACTTACCAAAAACAACAACAACTTCAACACAAAAGAAGAATGATGCCAAACACTGATCAGGTTCCTTAAGAAGGTACAGTACCTTCCTCCTGGTCCCATCAAGGTAACTATCAAGGACCTGTGCATTTTCATTTTCTTCTCAGCAATTTATGGGCAAGTAGGGAAGCATTTGCTATAAATCAAGGCAAACAGAAGCTTAAGAGCTTTTTCTCCTCCCCCACTAATCACATCTGCTCTTCGACCAACCTTCATTAATATTCATTAGCATAATGCTGTTTAGACAATAGATACCAAATAAGCGAATTCAGTGAAATCCAGCTGGCTTTCCATCCCTTATTACAACAAATCGTGGATTGCTGATATTTCCTGATCTTAATGTGGGAGGCTATGATTGTTGGCTGTAGTCTAAATATTACAAGATAAATTGTCCACCCCATTGAAAAGAAAAGGCGTATCTCCCTACTGAGACTTCAATATTCTATTGTTCCCAGGTAAAGTGCCATTATCTTATATCTTAAGAGAGACTAGAAAAAAAAACTAATATGAAAATGATTAGAAATAATTAGAAAAATAGCAAAAAGACAAAAAGAATCAACAGAAGTTGCTAATTCATGTTCTGTTATAAGCATATTGGTTAATTTTTCTCTCGGCTTTGGTGTAGCATTAAGATACTGTACTGATTTCATTGTGAATTCTGCAGTATAACCTTTTTGTTGGCTTAAACTATCATGATGAATTAAATGTATGCAAAATTGCTCTGCCGTATTACAGCTGGGCAGTAGTGTCTTAAGCCTAGTCTTGGTGTATATTGTCTGCCCAATCTCCCTGGGCAGCAATGTTATTCGGCATCAGCGGTTGCTTTTTCCTTTATTGTGACATTTTCTTCTTTTGTCTTTTCACACATCCAAATGCGTACTTCAAAGTGGCATCAGATTTCCCAAATTCTCTGAAATTCTGAAACCATTCTCTCTCAAATTCATATTCCAGACAGATCCAGCCAGCCTCCTGAATAGTACTCAATAGTACATAAACATCTACCTCAGGAGCTATGGGATTTCTCATCTCGGATACTATTTTTGAAAACCATCAGTGCATTAAAACAAAAAGCACACCAATTAAGGCTTATCCAAATGTTATCCAGGTACATCAAAATAAATTAGATTATTAAATCTGACTCAATACTCTCATTTTAGCATTATAAAGCTACGTAGTGTTTTGGTATAGAATCAATCTAATCTGACTACAGTTATTTATGTCCTGGTTATATTACATTTAAAATAGTGCAAAGGTCTTTATGTAGGGCAATCTCTGGAAAGTGTTGGGAAGTTTTAGCAGTAGAAATTGACTAGGTACATTTAGAATTTGAATAAAAATGTTGACAGGAGATACCTTAAAATGCCTCCAGGTTTAAAGGCTTGTTTGCCAACCACATAGGAATCCATGTTCTGCATTGTTTCCAAATTGTGGAACTTATTTCTTTACACCTTGCGGACACTTAGCATCTCATTTCATTTCCAAAACTATCCCTTAAAATGGCTCCCAGCTCCATTTACTTTTGGAATTTAGTCTTTGATATGTAGTGCAGTGTACTATGGCTTGTGAACCAAAGAAAGTTGTGCAGTAGGCCATAAACCAGGGTTTATTGGTCACAGTGGCTGAGTCCACTTCACACACTAAAGCAGATCAAGATACTTTATGACTCGGTGTAGAATAAAACAAAGCTTGTTTCAGATATGCTACCCCTTGTTCTTGGCTATTGTTTTTTATGTGGATGATCATAAATTCCTTAATAAATTGAAAGATGAAAGACTGAAATTCATAGAAAGAGAAAGGAGAGAGGAAGGAAAGGTAGAGAGGAAGGAGAGAAACAAAAATAGAGAAAGAGAAGGAAGAAAGTGTCTATGGAGATTCTCAGTCATCCAGGTCATGGTTGTCTCAAAGGTGCTTTTTTTTTTTGAAGAGGCAACTAGGAGCAGGAAGAAAAAAAAAGAAAGAAAAAGTCAACTTCAGGCTTTTATTATTATGACTGGTGGGCACTTTTCTTTTCTCACTTAGCTAATTTACTAAAATGAAACCTAGTTAATTGGGCAGAGCTGAAAGACCTGTGGAGTTTGCATCCATGGTAGTAACACCATGGGAAAAACAATGTTTGTAATAGAAAACCTCCTAGACACAACAGAGACCTCCTTGTGCTGCAGCTGTCTGCTCTATTGCAGCAGGCATGTTTCTGTGCACTGATCCTATTAACATCAAGCATGTTGCATCCTCTGAAATACGCAATAGCCACTGCACACAGATTTGTCAGCACCACATTTCTACCTGAAGAGGGAGCTGCAGAAAGGAGAGACTATGTGTAAGAATGTGTGGCTCAAGTTAGGTTCTGGGTGAGACACCTCTAGATGCCCATGAGCCTAACCTACAGGGATGATAGTGATAGGCTTTAAACAAATATTATAAAGAGACCTAATGAAAGTGTGTACTACAGCATGGATTTTATCCTGTTAAAAATCTGGGTGTGGCTAAGAAACTTACAGCACTGGAATGACTTAACTACTCTTGATTTGCGACTTTTTCTTGGGAGAAAGGCAAGAGAAGTTTATATTACCGAGAGACACCAGAACCTGCCTTTCCTTGGATTTATTCAAAAGGTGGGCAGCCAGCTATCTATCTGGAACAATTTAATTTAGATTCCTGCACTGAGTAGATTATTGACTTCAATGGCCACTTCTAACTCCTGTGATTGTATGAAATCTGGTAAAATTTTGAGATTTTTGCTTTGGGAATTGTGAGAATATATTGCCTAGAACAGTGATCTCCAACCTTTCCCAATCGATGGACTGGCAGAAGTGGTGGAGGGGAGGAGAGGGGATGGTTTCACGTGCATGTGAATGCATTCACAAATGTAGCATTGTAAGTACATGCTCACTCACCCATAGGGTTGGGATTCAAATTTTTTAACAACCGGTTCTGTGGGCATGGCTTAGTTGGTGGATGTGGCTTGGTGGTCATGTGACTGGCAGGGCATGGCCAACTCAACATCACTCACATCGAGGCACGCATCTCGCATGGCCTCTTGTGACTGTGAGGATGCTGCAACAGTTGTAAGTGTGAAGAAGGGTCTAAGTCACTTTTTTCAGTGCCATTGTAACTTTGAATGGTCACTCCACACAAGCAAAGTACCAGCAAAGGAGGGGGAAAAACTCCAGAGACTTTCCTGAGACAGGAAGTCTAGTCCTGCCAAGAATGTAATAAGGGTTAACGGAGAGGCAGTTTCTGTAAGCAACACCAGAATATTTCCTTCCTGCCTTCCTTACAGGATTAGGCCAGTAATTTCTTCTAACAATTGGTTCTCCGAACTGCTTAGAATGTTAACAACCAGTTCTAGCGAATAGGTGCGAACTGGTAGAATCCCACCCCTGCTCACCCACCACTTCCAAGGTCAGGTTCTGAACAGGCTGTGGCTTGGCACTAGGTGGGAGGGGATAATGACCCCCTGTTGAACCAATGAGCAGACAAACTCTTTACTTAACTAGAAGACTATGTGTGAACCCAGCTAATGAGTGACTTTGAATTCTGGGCACTGAAAGATAAAACCAAAGGATTATTATTGTGAGCACTCAGTGTCATTGAAGACTCAGGGAACATACAAGTTCAATAAATTTATACACAATCTGCACATTAATGTTGGTTTAATTAGTCTGGGGTAACTGTGACTTCAGGACCTGTCAAGAATTAAACATTTCAGTTATTTGCATGACAGATACTACATACCTCAAAAATCCACATTTTCAGAATTCATTTGCCAGCATTAGATGATTTTCACAGCAGCTATTTACATAAAAATTGTAAGTGCTTTATGTCAAAGGCAAGATGGTCCCTATATCATTTTTGCTAGAGGTTTACTTCTGGTTTCCAGCAAAAAAAACGCTCCTTAGTGAACAATGGATTTGCTTTATAATTGACATATTTGCTTAATGACCCCTGCAAAAAAAAGGCTATAAAATCAGGTACAGTCCATAGTGATTTGCTTTACAATCAACACAATTTACAACCAAAATTGCGGGCTCAATTATGGACGTTAAGGACTGGGTGTAATTAGGAATACTAAGGGGAGACCATACCAAGACAGATGTATATATTATTTTACATATAATAATAGCAGCCAGGATTGTGTATGCACAGTACTGGAAACAGGAAACTATACCATGAGGGGAGAGTAATAAAAAAAATTATGGACTGCGCAGAGATAGACAGGCTGACTCTATAGCAGGGGTCCCCAACCACCGGTCCGTGGACTGGTACCGGTCCGCGGAACAAGTCCTACCGGGCCGCTGGTTGGTGCCGCCATCTTTTTGATGAAAAGTGCTTCCGTGAGCTTTTCCGGTAGAAAGCTCACCGAAGCACTTTTCATCAAAAAGATGGCGGCGCCCAGCTGATGCCGGCACCGGGCCGCGGCACCCAGCTGATGCCGGTACCGGGCCGTGGCATAAAAAAGGTTGGGGATCACTGCTCTATAGAGTTAAAAGATAGGAACGAAACATTATTACTTAGTCTGGGATGCCTGGTATACTTGGTTAGACAATAGACATAAAAGTAATATAGTAACTGATATATGAACAGAAATGTCGGAAATGTAAATATGTTTTGAAATTGTTGAAAAATGTTTAATAAAATTTATTTTTTAAAAAAGGACTGGGTGTATATAATTATGTATAGCGGTCAGATGCCCTGATTGTTTCCCCTCACTGCATCCATGGCAGTTAATTGTGTGTTGGGGGAAAAAAACGTTTCTCTTCATGCCTCTCAAAAACAAAATTCAAGCAAATAACACACAGCTCCATCAGAGATGCATGGATGAGTACCAGAGATGAGAGGTCTCATAATTACAGCTCTACAGATTCATGTCAATATGAAAAGCACCAGGTTGTTGGTTTGGTTGTTTTTTAGCAAGAATCTGAAATGGTCTTGTTTGCATTTTAAATTGCATTCAACTAGTTTAGGGTTATCTATGTCTTTTTCCTCCTCAAAACGAAGAAAAACTAATTATTAGCAATACATCAGGATTTGCCCGAGCACAAAAGGAGAATTGAAGGAGAAGCGGAACCAAGAACGGACACCCGCTGGCAATATTCAGACGCGGGTCCCGCCCTCTTTCAAAGGAGCCGCCGTTTCCCCCGAGCTTCACGAAAGGCAGCCCAAAGATTGCTCCCATCGGTCAGCCGCGATGAGGACCTGTTTGTTATTTTGGGGCCATGAGCAAAACAGATGCCAAACGCCATTTTCTTCCCCTTCACCGCAAAGGAAGAGTGGCCATCAGAAGCCATTTCCTAAAACTGCTTTCGGGGTGTGTGCGGGAGGGCAAGCCGCGCAAGTGCGGAGTGAACTGAGCGCTTCTTTCCTTCACTTCCTCTCCCTTCACGGTCTTTCCTAGAAAGTGGTATTTCTCAATGGCAGATGGGAAAAGAAAGGGGGGGTGTAAATGCACGTTTTTTTCAGCCCGGGGAAAGGGACGAGTCAGATAAGCGCCACTTCTGCAGCGAAGGGTTAGTCATTTCCTCGCAAGCATTTCACGGAGCGCTTATTCACCGCCAGGCCCTTCTCGGCGGGAATCGAGCCAACTGCCAAAGGTTTGACTCTGCCCCGGATTCGGCCCTTTCTCTCCTTCTCTCTCGGGGCCCTGCTCGCGAGCGCCCTCTCCCCGCACGCTGGGGAGAAGCAGAGCGTCAGCTGCTCGGCGGCTTCCGGGTGCGGCAGCGGGCAAAAAGCCTCGCCACGAAGGCAGAGAAGGCGGCGCGCCCCCTTCGCCCACCCCCCCCAGCCACTGCAGACGAGGCGGTTTTTGCAGACATCTGCAGAGCTGAGGCAGGGCGGGAGCGAGGGAAGAAAGGAAGGGGAAGAGAGCCGACTGCATTGCGGCAAAGCCTGGAATTTAGAAACGAGGAACCGGCGAGCGGAAGGGCTGGCGATGCCTCCCTTCCCACGGGCTTTTTCCTCTTTCGCGCATACTCCATATATGCCCAAGTTGGGTCCTCTGTCTTGAGTTTCTTTTTATACGGCTCCGCTTTCAATAATGTAAGGTCCTCCGCTTGCATTTAGGAACACGCATGGGGGTGGGTGGGTGTCAACCTGTTTTCTTGGAAGGAGGACGTATTACTTCGTTTTCTTGCTGGAATAATAGAGGCTGGGATATAAGACAAATCCTGGAGGCGTATTGTCTGCGCCGTCTGTTAAATACAAAGAGCGATGGCGTTGACACGCCTTGCAGCACCCCCCCCCCGGATTTTCTCTTTACCACACAAACCCAAGTCATAGCCCGATCTAGCAGCGGCAACATTTGTTCCACTGGTAACTCTGGGATGTGTGGGGGGGGGGTGCGACTCCCATTTGCCCGAAATTTGGGAAGGAGAGGCTCTTTCTGCTGGAGCTTCGTTTGCCCGGTGGCCTTCAATAATTGGTATATTTTATATACTGTATGGCAGAATGACTATGCTGGGCGATATTAACTTGGGAGAAGTTTGCTTTGATTTCCAAAATCTGCCTGAAAAACAACAACAAGGGTACTGAAGGCAGTTTCAAATACACAGAAATCCCAACATTTTTCATAAAAGATGTGCTAGTTAAAAATAGGTAAATAAAAAGAGTAGACAAAATAATTATGAAATGCTTATGCCATATAAATTTTAAGAGTAACACAGAGAAAATGAAAATTACCTTCTGACCTTCAGAAAATATGGCCTTTATGGGCTTGATTTGGAACTCATAACTAGTAACTGACATGAAATTGGCAGAAGCCAGTAGGGCATTATGGTTAAAATGTCAAATTTATTTATTTTTTATTTATTTATTTTATTTTATTTATTTGATTTGCCAATTGTTTACAAGATAATAAGTATAAGTGTATACATAGTTGTGAATACATGAAATGGGTACATATAAGAAAAATAAAAGAAGAATAAGAGAAACAATAGGACAGGGACGGTAGGCACGTTGGTGCGCTTATGCACGTCCCCTACAGACCTCTTAGGAAAGGGGTGAGGTCAATAGTAGACAGTCTAAGGTTAAAGTTTTTGGGGTTTGGGGAAGAAACTACAGAGTCGGGTAGAGTGTTCCAGACATTGACCACTCTATTGCTGAAGTCGTATTTCCTGCAATCAAGTTTGGTGCGGTTAACTTTGAGTTTGTATCTATTGTGTGCTCTTGTGTTGTTATGGTTGAAGCTGAAGTATTCATTGACAGGTAGGACATTGCAATGTATGATTTTATATACCATGCTTAAATCAGACCGAAGACGGCGTAATTCAAGGTTTTCTAGTTCTAGAATTTCAAGTCTGGTGGCATAAGGTATTCTACAACGAGTAGAGGAGTGGAGAACTCTTCTTGTGAAATATTTCTGGACTTTCTCAATTGTGCTAATATCAGATATGTAATGTGGGTTCCAGACTGATGAACTGTATTTGAGTATTGGTCTAGCAAATGTTTTGTATATGCTCTGGTTAGTAGTGTGATATTACCAGAGAAAAAGCTACGTAGGATTAGGTTAACAACTCTTAATGCCTTTTTGGCTATGTAGTTGCAGTGGGCTCTAGCACTTAGATCATTAGAGGTGAGTATTCCAAGGTCCTTTACAGAGCTTGGGTCATCAACAAGATCTTGACTATTCAGCTTGTATTTTATTTTCTGATTTTTTTGCCAATATGTAAGACAGAGCATTTATTTGTTGAGATTTGAAGTTGCCATTTGTTTGACCATTCTGATACATAGTCAAGATCTTTTTGTAGGGTAGCAGTATTGTCTGTGGTATTGAACAGCTTTACATCATCAGCGAAAAGAACGCAATTGCTCTTAATATGATCACAGAGGTCATTTATGTAGAGTATGAAGAGAGTTGGTCCTAGAACACTGCCTTGGGGGACACCACTATTGACAGGTACAGAATTTGATAGGACGCTCCCAATTTTGACCATTTGTTGTCTGTTTGCCAGGAATGCTTCTATCCAGTTATTCAGTTGTCCAGAGATACCATAGGATTTTATTTTTAGGAGTAGTTTGTCGTGTACCACTGAATCAAAGGCTTTACAGAAGTCTATGTAGATTGCGTCTATTGCTTTGCCCTGGTCGAGTTGTGTCGTCCATATGTTTTTGCAGTGTAAGAGTTGCAGATTACAGGATAGTTTTTTTCTGAAACCAAATTGTTTATTGGAGAGTAGGTTGTTTGTCTCTAAGTGGAGGATGATGGATTGGTTAATAATTGATTCCATGACTTTACAGGTGACGCAGCATAAGGAGATTGGTCTGTAATTTTCAACTAGGCTTGGGTCTCCCTTTTTGAAGATGGGGATGACTGTGGCTTGTGACCATAGGTTGGGCAAGGAGCTGGTCCTGAAAGATTTTTCAAAGATTATGCTTAGAGGTTTGGCTATGGCAGTGGATAGCTTTTTTAAGAAGTAGGCACATATTCCATCCGGTCCAATAGATAGAGATGGTTTTAGATTGCGTAGTACTTTTTCAACATTGTCTTCTGTAAAATCGATATGTATTAGATCATTGTTGTTATCTGTGGTACGGCTAGGAAATACTGGGCATGATCCATTGCTGTTTACAAATACTGAGCCGAAGAATGTGTTAAAGATGTTGGCTTTAATGGTGTCGTCGTTGCAGTCTTTACCATCAGGTCCTATCAAGGGTGGGATAGACCTTGAGTCTTTTAGTTTGTTGTTTACAAAATTGTAAAAAGCACGTAATGGTTGTAACGGTTGTATGTTGTAATGGTTTTCAACAGTATTGCATCCAGTGAATAGAGATTGCCAATCAAGGGATGAGAGATCGTTGTCTATAAGATCATAGTTGCCTTTTTTGAAGTTACAATTGGGGATTACATCATTGTGGTGATTTTTGTGTGGGCGTATGTTGAGACAAAAGTCAATCATATTGTGGTCACTGCTGGAAAAGGGTTCTTTAGTTTGTATTCCGTAAATTAAATTCAAACTATTGCAGAAGATGAGATCGAGGCAGTTGTTTAGTCTAGTGTTGTTGGTTACTAGTTGTTCCAGTCCCAGATTTGTAATAGCATTGTAGAAGGTTGTGTGTATGATTTCAGTTGTACAATCATTTAGGGTCCAGTCAATATGAGGTAGATTGAAATCGCCAAGAAAGATAAAAGGGTATGGGCAGGATGCAGCCCATGTTAGTAATGTATTTAGCTTGTTTACATGTTCGATGTCATAATCAGGTGCTCTGTAACATAGTAAGAATCGAATTGTGATATTTAAGGATAGTTCACAGATGATGGTCTCAGGAAGAGCAAGCTCCTGGGTAACTTGGATATTTTTTAGATGTAAGGACTTTTTATAGAAGATAGCAACACCACCTCCTCTACGAATTTCACGATCCGATCGGTAAACATGATAGTCTCTTACTGTGGTAATGGAGTCAGGGAGAGATGCATTGAGCCATGTTTCACAGACAAATATAATGTCGAATTTAGCCATATTTAGTAGGAGGAAAAATTCAGGTATTTTATTCACGAGGCTTCTTGCATTGAGTAGTTTGCATTTAAGGCCAGAAGTAGTTGGAATTGAGGTAGTTAGGGGCGTGCATGCCTAGTCTTGGGTGATGGTGGATCGGTTGAGGTAGGGTTGTGGTTGAGGGTTAAAGCTGAGTTGCGGGTTGTGTGGCTTACTTTTGATACAGTCAACATGGTAGTCAATGTACAGGTCCTTCTCTCCATTGTCTAGACGTTTTTTGAGTTCGGTGCGGAGTACACGGGAGCGGGCACGTTGCTGTATGGTTAGGTCAGGGCGACAACGGAGGTTCTTATGGTTGGTGTTGGTTTTGGCGAGTGAATTTATAGTGTAAATGAATTTACGTTTGCTTGATTCATTTTTGCAAATGACCCTGCACAGGCGTGGGGCCACAGAGCCGTCTCTGTTTTTGAGCTCTCGGCCAATGCGGGAAATGTCAAGTATTTCATCAGCGGAGATGGTTGATGCTTGATAATCACTGATGATGTTTTGGACAGTTGTGATGTCATCATTGTCATTGATGTCCTCTAGACCAAATAAGATGGCGTTTGGACGTTTCCGTTCACGCTCAACAGCTTATCTGATGAGGATTGGGATATCAATATTTGTCTGGGTTGTGTTTATTTGTGGATTGGGTTTTGGATTGGGTTGTGGTTGTTGGGTAGAGATGTGGTTAGTAGCTATTGGATGTTCAGGTTTTTGCGTTGTGTCTTTTTTTTCAAGGTTGGATATTCTTTCTTTTACGGCGTCCAGGGATGCTACTATGGTGTTAAGGGATGTTTCAATGGTTTCAATGGTATCAACTCTTTCCAACAGATCCAGTTTGGGTTTGCATGGTTTGCAGAGATATGGAAACTCATTGGATGATTCCAGGTATTGAATAAATTGCTTGGTTAATCCCAAGCAGTCATGATGAGCGTATTTTTTACACAGAGAACATTTGATGGAGTTTTCATTATCCTTTAGATTTTTGTAGCATTTAAGGCATGTGCAGGAGTCTTGTGGTTCATTGGTGGGGATTATCTTCTCTTTAGGTTGTGGTTTGGCATTGGATTTTCTTTTTGGCATGGTAGGTTTGTTAAGATAGTACGTTGATTGAATTAATTAAAGGAACAATTTTGGGTAATCTATATAGCCAATATCACACCAATCAATCAATTGTAGTAATCTCTCTAGTCAGATAATATTCCTGAGCAACAATCAGCCTAATCAATTAATTACTCTAATCACTAATCAATTAATTACACTAATCATTAATCACACTGTTCATTTAAATTCACTAAATCATTGGTTTTACTATTCAATTAAATTACATGAATCTTGATCTTTTAAACTAGTCAGTAATCACACTATTTGCACTAAACACTCTAATCACACTAATCAATTAAAACAATAAATCAATTAGGAGCAGGGAGACCCAGATTCTAGTACTCCCTCAGCTTAGACCTATGTTCCTCTACCTTAGCAACTTTAAAAATGTGTAGACTTGAACTCCCAAAATTTCCTAGCCTGCATTGCTCGCATAGAATGTCGGAAATTGAAGTACACACGCATTTTAAAGTTGCTAGGGATGAAAAACACTGGGTTAGAATGTCTGTGGGTCAGTTACTCTTTGGAGTTCTGCTACTTCCTGACCTTGATTGTATGCAGCTGTTCCACTGCCCAATTAGGTAACATCATCCAAGTGAAATGTTGCCTATTTGACTAGTTAGATGTACTAATATTACTTAGACAATGAATTATCTGCAAATAATCAAGCTCAGAGAGCAGCAGGAACTCTACAGTTCAAGTTGAGCTACAAACACTCTCTTTTATTTGTTGTTTTTTTCTCAGCCAACCTTACCTGGAAAGTATGGGGTAAAAATAGGAAGCAGAAATCACACCTGTACTGTCTGTAGAAAAGGTCCGATAGAAGCTCATAGAAAAGGTAGGTGGTAATAAACAATGACCATTTCCAGACAGTTTCTGCAGTATGTGTCTGATTTTGTCAAAATTATCACTACCTGATTATGTCTGTATACCTGGCACACTAGCCTAAACTGGTTAAAGGTATTTCATGCCACAGAGGCCTTTTTCCTCTAGTGAAAGAGAGAAGCAAGTTCAGTAGAAGTGTCTTTGTGGTATTTATTCCAGCATTCTGAATGTTGAGGCCCTGTCCAGAGAATTAAAAAAAAAAAGATAACAGATTCAGAAAACCATTCCAGAATAGATTGATCACTATTTGCTTGACAGAGAAACTATAAGTAGAATCTTGTTTCTTGATTTACCCCATTAATACAGCTAGGTTGATTCAACATTTCTATTGCCTCATTTGGATCTGATAAAAAGGAGAGATAAAACTCTATTGTATATTGCAACACTTTAGTTCTTTAAAATATGTTGCTCCACAGTTATTAAATACCAAAGAAGATTCTGGAAGCCCAGTAACTACTATGGCATTCTTTTGTGCTCCGTCTAGTTATGAATGCAGCCATTATAAAGCAGTTTCCACCATATGAGGATCCAGATTGCTGGGGGCAATATGCTGATGTTGTAAACTGCCCAGAGAATTCAGTAAAGCACTGTGGAGCGGGTTTCTAAATCTAAGTGCTATTACTATTGCTATAATTCAGACAACCACTTCACTAATGATATCAGAAACTGCCAAGAAGTTCAGGAAAATCAACAGGGTTGTATTCTTTCTGATTTTCAAAGATGATGAATACTTGGCAAGTTAGGTATTAAAATCAGACTTAAACCTTAAATGAAATGGATCTTTAAACATCCATTGGGTCAGCCATTATCATTCAAGTGTTTTCACTGAAAAGGGGATATTAGTGCTAGGACTATAATTATTCAGATCTATTTATTATTTTTTCACTATCTCACTATGACCTTTAATAAGACTTGCACTATTCCTTCTCCTAAAGAGTGAATTTGTAACTTTCTGTGTCCTGTTCCAGAAACAACAAAGGTAAAATATGTAAGAGATGGCCAGTATCCCCAAGCTTCTAAACTGAAATTCATCCTAAAGGTTTTGGTTAGATTTTGTCCATATAGCTACTGTATATCTTTATAGACTTTATAGTCAAAATGTAGAGAATCCTAGCCATAATGAATATGGATTTATTTGCATTTGATTTTTGTGCTGGAAGCTGAATATGGATTTATTTGATTTGATTTTTGTGCTGGAAGCTGAGTTTTCCCTTGTGTGCATTTTGATATTGCCTTAAAAGCAGAACAACATGATATGTTATTCACATCACTTTGGTTATTGCAAATTTCTGGTAACTTACAGTTCACATCTATTAATGATGACTATGGGATAATAAGCCTGTAATATAAAACTGCATTAAGGATCCTAGGTTGTTAATGGTAAGGGAACATAAGATGAGGACAGCTAGTTCAACACTACATATTCACAGGCGAGCCAAGTTGTGAAGCCAAGTCATTTGAATCCATCATTTCCTATCACTGCATTAAATGCTTTGTTTTGTTGTTATGCATCTAGGGAGACAAAACATTAATCCTGTACTATATAACTTCTATGGGGATGTTTAGAATGTATCTTGCCCCTGCTCTTATCAATACCCAGGAAGAACAGATAATGATGTTATTTGATCCTACTTCTCTTGGATATGAAACTATCTCCTGTACAGTAGCTGTGCTTTTATTGTTGCCGCAATGGAAATGTTGTAACATCTGGTACAAGTTCGGTATTTTTTTCTTTTTAGTTATGTTGTTATGTAGCTTACCAATGGTTAATTGAAATAAAATTGATTGATTGTAAATGTCAATATATCAGAATGTATTATATTCAGTATTTAATGCATTGACCTGTATTGTAGTTCTTGGGTAGGCTTTTCAGATTTTGTTCTGAAGCTCTGATCTCTCAGTGTCCCTAATCATTTGGGCATGCAAATAGATGTTACTGATGATGTTACCTAGTTGGGTAATGAAATGTCTGCAAACAAACAACGAAGCTCAGGGAGCACCAACAACTCCACAAACAGATGGAAGTTGAAATTCGGTAACAATCTTTAAAAATTATTGAGGACTCCAAAGAGTATGATTTAGGTGAATTATATTTATCAATATTTACTACATTAGAAATTAAACTGCAAAAAATTAAATATATACTGATTTGACTTCATGGATTGCCTGAAAGGGGCTTGTGGACCGCCAGAGATTCTCAGACCCCACTTAGAGAATTGGTGCCCTATACATCCTAGGCTGATGAAACAGAATGGTAGCTTCTGCCATGCTAGATTCTATAAAAATGGTAAATGCGGCAGACCCTCATGCTTAGTGCCTGGAAAATCAGATATCTGAAAAACCTGGGTGTGACAATTACATCATCTCCCCCTTTAAATTGTACAGAGCAAGGAGCATATGGCACACGTTCATTTACGACTTTGGAATAGCTTGAAGCAGCTAGTATACGTATAATTATGGTACATACTGTAGCTTTTTAATAATATGTACTCCTCAAGGAACTCTTATGTTGGTCATCTCCCCACTCCAAAAAGATTTTTCTTCCTATCCTACGGCTTCCATAGGGAGGAAAAAGATAGCAGCTAAGAATTAATTTCAACCTTGTGTTGCCTTTTTTAAACCCGTTATCTTGCTGAACCAGCAGTTAGAGTGCATGTATGGACATCAATGATACACACATCCTGGTTTCCATCATTTGGTCTATGCACACATGTATTCCATTTAGCCTAGGATTCTAGGAAGCTGTGATAAAACTAGCAGCAAGCTTTATAGCATGGAGAATGACTTAATTCTGTTACTCCTTTACATATCGGGATTTAACTGCTGGCTCTTTAGCACACAGTAAATGATTCTACCTGTTTCAGAAATGTAAGTTTAAGCTCCCCAAAATTCCAGTTTTGATTATGAGTAGGAGGGAACTTGCATTTAAAAATGCACATTGAATGTCTAGCATTCAGATTAGTTGGGTGCTTAATCTGGACTTGTATCTGAATGAGTCCATTTAAAAAAACAAATGTTGCCAAAGGGTGAGAAGTTAAAAGGCAGTCCTGTAGTTCTGGAGGCCTATGGTATTTATAAAATTCTGTGCTAGCTCCATCCAGCTGGAAGAAAATTAAAATTTGAAGTGATAACAGCAGTGAAGAGCTTCTGCCAAGAACTTGACATCTAATTAGTCTGCAGTCTTAATTGCTCTGGAATGACACAAGATGGCAATGGCAACATACCTATCTAGGAGGGAAACATCTTGAACTTGAGGATGTTTATCTCTGGGTACATACATTATAGGATCACAGTCTAAAATTCCAGCCATGCTAAATTGAAGATAAATATCACTGATTGAGCTTGCAGTTTTACTTGGAACCCCAAATACCTTTTGGATTGCTAAGGAACAATACATGGCAGCCATTAATAACTTGAATTCTTTGTTTCTGCTTTAAATATTTATAATGTATTGTGGGAAGATATTCCTGTTCAAAGATCCTGAAGTCATCAAAAAAAAATAACCTGGTAATTTCCAGAAACAGCTCCCTATCAGGCTGCCTGCCAGCTGGCTGGGGAATTCATATGATGTGGTTCTAGCATATCAGGAGTTTGCAGATTGTTCTGAAGGAAAGCACTTACTAATCCAAATGCTAGAACTTATCAAAAATCCTTAATTTTGTATTGCTATGAAGCTGAAGAAATATTTAGTTGTCTATATTTTGCAAATAAATCAGTAGTGGTGCAAACACACCATTAATTTCCTTCAGATAGTATTTTCTGAAGCAAAATGTTCTTAATATTTATACAATGATAAGAGTCATCATCCTTTTATGGGCAGGTGACGTATAAGGAATGACTCTTTCAAGCTAATGTTCTTTGCCATTTTTATTGCAAATGTAAAAGAGGAACAAGTTATAGGAAGATATTACAGTTTTGTGAAGATCAGAAATACACCATTAGTACATCAGCACAACAGCTCTTCAGTTTCAATCCAGAAGATGAAATGGCACTGACCACATGTCATTGCCATTGGCAACACTGCCCCTGACCAGCAATCCTAGAGACTGAGGGAAACTAGCCCTTCGCTCTACTAGACTTGAATGGTGCCGACTCATCCTGGTCTTCTGCTCTGCAGGGGACATAGCAGAACTGTCCTCAGATCTTAATGTCTTGATGCACAACCCATGAACAACCAGCATCTAATTTACTGCCAACCCAATTCTCTCAGAGTGGAGAGGATGATTTAAAGGGTTAAAATATAAAGTACCCCCATCCCTGGTTTTCCCATAGTCATGGGCATGTGATGGTGGAGTTGGGGAAAAATGGATACTTTAATCGGCAAAACCAATGTTATTTCATCCCTTCCCACCTGGTCAGGTCAGCGGCTACTTGCTCAAGTGGCTGAAGAAAAAAGCACAAACCTAATACTGAAAAAGATTCCCTGTCCTTTTATAGCCACCTGTGCTTCAGCAGAGAATTTCTCCAAAAATATCTCTTCTTAGTAACTTGCCGTTTATCTTTGTAGCATGGCCACTCTATCACAAAGGCTCAGAAATGAGTGCCTAAAAAACAGATGGGAGAAAGTAAAACTTAACATAATTTCACAGTACTGTACTTAGATTTCCTACTTTCTAGGCAGTGGAGTTTTTTGGCTGGTAATCAGAGAAAAAAAGCAAAGAGATCCAAGTCCTCTTTATGATCATCCGTTTGGAATGAGGAAAAACTAGGTCATCTATGGGGCTGGTATGACTTTTCCTGCTGTTTGATGCAGTGCAAGAGAGACATGTAAACTGTTGCCCTCATATTCAAACAAAAACACAGATCTCCGGCAATAAGACTCCCTAGCCTATTCAAGGTAAGCTTTCAAACACAAAAGGCAATTCGGACCAGTTTTTAGTGAGTTCTCTCATGTTGTAAAGCTGAACTCTATTCATGATGGAAAGTCTGCAGCAGATTGTTCATGACACACCTTTTCCAGATGCATCGTTCACCCACCTGCTTCAAAGGTTTAAACTTTTACTTTGTGGAATTGCGGACTTTCATTTTGTCAGCTGGGCTCTCTGCCAATTCTAATTATTTTTCTTCATCTGCTAGCTAGCCTTTCTCAGTTTTCAGCTACTCAAGTTCTCTGTCTTGGTCTCTCATGCAGATTTCAACCTGTTGTCTTCTTCCCTGAGCCCCTACTTTTCTTATGATTCTTCACCCTCCAGCTTACCTTCCTCTGTTCTGTGATAACTCAACCAAAGGCAGATCATGATTAAGGCAACCATAAGAGGGAAAGGCAGGAAGTTTCACCTTTCCAGCATGTGGAAGCAGCTCAGCTGAGTTATGTCAAAGGATGCACCACAGATCAAGTCATAACTTAATATATACCAATGGCTACTACATTTTGGTACTGACTACAGTACCGAGCAGAGGGACACGGCTCAATGGCTAAGATGCTGAGCTTGTCGATCAGAAAAGTTGGCAGTTCGGTGGTTCGAATCCCTAGCACTACATAACGGAGTGAGCACCGCCCCCTAGAACCGGAAATGACTGGCACATATGTGTGAGGGAAACCATTACCTTTAACTTACAGTACCTAGTACGGATATGTTAGGAATCTGTCCACCAATTAGTTGGGTTGGCAATATATAAAACAACGATGTATGTTTGTAGCTTTAAGACAAAGTTACTGTATTGATTTGTACTATGTTCCGATTGGTTGATTGTATTGTGAATTGCCATAAGAGGGACCTAGAGATTATGGCTTGCACTCTCTGACATGCTCTCTCTCTGACATACTTTGATATCTTCGTTTACTGTAAATGACAAAGGCAACCGGTAAGAAGATTTTGTAATTGGATATTCTTTGGACTGTTAAACTTTTATGACCTGGACTGTTTATTGGACTGTGCTATTTCTTAAACTTTAACTCAATTCAATGTAGCTGTGTGTGGCTGAATAATTATTCATAACTACCGTATTTGCCGGCGTATAAGACGACTTTTTTGCCCTGAAAAAAATGCCTCCAATTGGGGGTCGTCTTATACGCCGGCAAATAGTAATTGGGAAGCACTGCGGCTGCCCGCGGCTGAGGCACTTTGCGCACCGTGGAACGAATCCCGTGAAGCCGAAAGGAGCAGCCAGCCTTCTCCCAGCTCCCAAGGAAACGAGGCTCGCACCGCCCGAGCTCCGCTGAGGTATCCGGCTGGGGCTGTCAGGAGTTGTTACCGCTGGCGCGGCTCCAGTCCCGCGTTGCCTCGGGAAGGAAAGGCAAAACCAGGAGCCGCTGCTGCCATTGCAAAGCGCCGCCGCGGCTCTTCCTTTTGCCTTTCCCTTCCCGAGGCAATGCGGGACTGGAGCCGCGCGGAGCCGCGCCAGCGGTAACAACTCCTGACAGCCCCAGCCAGATACCTCAGCGGAGCCCGGGCGGTGCGAGCCTCGTTTCCTGGGAGCTGGGAGAAGGCTGGCTGCTCCTTTCAGCTTCACGGGATTCGTTTCCACGGTAGACAAAAGTGCCTCAAAAAAAAAAAAAGTGCAAAAGTGGAAGGCGTGCGGAAGAGGGGGCGAGTATATAACAAACTATATTTTGAGTGGAAATGTTGGGGGTCGTCTTATACGCCGGGTCGTCTTATACGCCGGCATATACGGTACTCTCATAAACGTTTCCATGTGCATATCCTTGTTACTCAAGGGTTATTCTGTACATATCATAACAAGATAGAAAGCATGCTTCATGATGTGGGCTTTTTTGTTTGTTTTTTGTCAAGTAGCAATTAATCCATCATGGGGTAGACAATGATAATATCAACCATTACAATGGTTGTAGTACCAAGATGTACTGACCCACATTGTAATTTGTGTTTAAGAACAACCAAGGAAATGGAATTATGTCAAAATAAAACATAGTTCAATGAAGTGTGGCTAATGAGGGGACCTTGGTGTTGTCTGAGCTTGATTGTTTTTTTGCAGACATTTCATTACTCAAACTAGGTAACATAGCATTGAGGATGTTGCCTAGTTTTGGTATTGAAATGTCTGCAACAAAACTAAGCTCAGACAGCACCAAGTTTCCTCCATTTCAATCTTGAGCCACAAATATTCTCCTTTAAGCATGAATAAGCTTGCCATGCAGTCACTATAAATATGGGTTGAAAAAAGATCTTCCACTTTTTCCCATGGCAAAGCATTGCCCCCTGACATCCAGAATCAAGAAAAAGTTTTTTGCTTCTATAAATTCCTTTTCAAGGAAACTGTGAGAGCCAAGCTGAGGAGGGATTAGAGGCTTGTCAGAAAAGTAAAGCCCCATAGCTTTCCCCTGTTGGCATTCTTGGCTTAAACTGGTATAATAAATCAGCAAAATCCCAGCATTGGATCATTGCCCAAATTCCCCATCATGGGCATAGCATCACCCCCTTTTCCTTGTTCTATTTCTTATTGCTGTGCTTAAAATTTAAGAAAATTACCACCCCGTTGATCATATTAATACAGTATACAAACTGTTATCTTTTCGTTAACACTGATTGACCTTGAGAAATAAAATATGAAGGCAACATGCTCATGCGAAGGTTGCTAACACAATTTATCTATTTTTAAATGTTCCCAGCAATTATAGGCAACCCCAATCGGAATGGAACATGAAATTCTCAGTGAAACCTTTTATGGACAAAACTCCAGGAAATTGTCAGTTCCCCTCCCTCACCAATTCCTGCAGTCTGGGATTTACACATTCCCTGCCCATGTTTTTCAATTAAATTCCTGTTTTGCTTCAACGTTTATCTTTATTTTGAAGTTCCTGCTGTGCAGGATGGACTTCCCCATGTATAAACCTTCTGCATTGTATGATTATCTTTTGAAAAGAAGAAGCACTGCCAATTAGAGTGTGATAATGAAAAGCTAAAGAGACCGTAAAAAAAAAATCCATATTGTATTTCATGGTAGACTTTGGGGCTTTAAAATAGGGAACATGCATTCTTCGAAATAGCAAGGTGCATGCTTCCTGAGCTAAACAGCCTTTTCCAGCTGTTCTTCACAAACTAACTTTGTTCTCAACTGTAACCTTAAAGCCAGATTTCTCCAACCTAGTTTCTTCAAGGAGTTGGTCCAAACAGCAATTCTGGAATCTCTGGCTAAGGCCCTATACTTGCTGGAAATATTGGGAAATGTAAATAAACATATCCTGATGACATCAGATAAGAAAAATTGTTGGAAAGATTTATCTGGACTATAGCATTCTCATAAATATTAGTGACATAATAGTTATTAACTGGTACTTTGCAACAACTGCCTTATAAAATCTTATCTATTTGGTAAATTTTTCCTCCGTCTGAATGTATGTTGTGGAGACTTAGTTTCCTGTTAACGCACGTGAGGGAACTGAATTCACTTCCCATTTTTACATAGCAACACTATCTTTGTTGGCAAGTTTCCTTAGGAAGTCACCCAAGCACAAAATCGTATCCAATCTGTCTGGATCAAGGAACTCAGAGCATAGATCTTCTAAGCAAATGACTACATACAAGCAGTTATATAGTTTTCTGGTGAAGGATCACCATCCTCAATAAGGTTCTATTGTCATTTATTAAAAAATCACAACAAAAATGCTTATTATTGCAATTACTTTTTTAATCTAGCTCTAAGCTCAGCTCACTTCATTTTTGGCTTAGTTTAAGGAAAATGATTTGTATCTTTGGCATGTACATCTGGTATAAAGGGCCATTCATTTTTTTGGTAATAATTCAATATCACATGATTATATAAAAACTAGTATAGGACCAAAACAGTGGAGTCAGAGGGGGTTCTAGAATCATACTCACTCCCCTGTAATTTGGAGTGGTTTAAGTGGTTTAAGTTTGCTTCTTACATAAATCTAATTTACCCACACTGAAGGCATGAAACTCTAGTAGAAAACAATAAGCAATTCTTTTTCCAGAGGGAAATGTTATTGAGAGGCAACTTCAGAATAAGCTGTGTCATCCCTTTCCTGCCCAAATTGTCCGATGTGATGTTTCCAGTGATGGAACAAATGCCTGGGAATGGAGAAGAATCCTGAATTCCATCAGATCCCACAATGTTTAATTGAAACATTGGTCAGAGAAGACTGAAACATTGGCAGTGGACTTTGAAATGTTAGATAAAGAAGGCCTGCCCTACAATTAAAAGGAACACTGAGTATGGACAGAAGTAGAAAACCTGTAACGAATCACATATAAATGTAAATTAGGCTCCCTGATTAATATGTGTGCAGATGTGTATGTGTGTGGAGGCAGTCTTGGCTAGTTTTCTTCGCACAATCATTTACAAGCTAGAAAATTATTTCATGCATTCCTTCACATGCAGTTCATGACAGTTGCATTCAAAATGCATCCATTGTAAACCGAATGGACCTCTTGCATTAATGCCCATGGAAGACAGAAGAGGTTGATAGGGAAGAAAGCAGAGTTTCCAAGAATAGCACCTGGCTGCCAACAAAATAACCTACATAGATGTGCACACGAATTCATGATGTGGGTTGACTTATCTGCCTTTTCATCTGAATACATACAGTTCAACACGCTGTCCCAGCTGGCTAGAGCTATGCTGGCATAATATTCAATTCCTGGGTGGCTCCTGGGAATTAAGAAAGTATATGAGGGCATGCTGTGCAGTCAAGGAAACTTAACTAAAGTCTACCAGTCAGAGCCATTGAGAGAATAAGGCCCTTAACTGTGAGTCCAGGCTAACGTAACTTTTCTTTCCCAAAGTATTATCTGGCTTGGCTTTCACACAACTATTTTTATAGTTGTTTCTTGGTAAGAACATCTTACATGTTTAGCTGAAAAAAAATATTTTTTACACAGAATTGCAATCAAAAATATCTGTATGGGGTTGGGGATAGGTTTATGTAAATATGCTAGCATATGAATAAAATATTGTTATATTGAGTGTTGCCAGTTCTCTGGACTCAGAGGCATAAATTTGAGTTTATAACAGTATGTCATGCTAAATTATACTGTGGCTGAGTGTGTAGACTGAATCTAGTCACTAAAATAGATTCGTAGCTTAGCATTATAAGAAAACTAGCTTAGGACTGGTGCCTATTTTACTGAGATTAAATGCAGAAATATAAAACTGCAGCATCTTTTCTGATAGCCCCAAAGGTGTTTTTTGAGAAGGCAACTAGACTTTGTTTATCTTTGAAGATGTTTCACTTCTCATCCAAGAAGCTTCTTCAGCTCTGACTGGATGGTGGGGAATGGAAGGATTTATATTCCTTGTGGATAACTGGTCATTTGCATTCTTTTAGAGAGTTTTCTTTTAGCAGTTTTTCTGGAAATCCGTTCATCTCCTGCTCCATTCGAAGTGTGTTCATCCCAAAGTGCATAGCTAAATGTCAGTAGCAATTCTCAGTCCTCCAGGTCATGGTAGTCCCATAGGTGCTTTTTCAGGAGGCAACTGGGATTTCTTATTTTTCTTTGAAGAAGTTTTGCTTCTTACCCAAGAAGCTTTTTCAGCTCTGACCAAGAAGCAGCTTCTTAAATGAGAAGTGAAACGGCTTCAAAGAAAAACAAAGAAGTTCAGTTGCCTCCTGAAAATGCACCTGTGCAACTACCATAATCTGGATGACTGAGAATCTCCATAGACATATTTTCTGATAATTCATCTACAGTATACAAGCACTAAAAAGTATTCTGCTTCCATGTATACTCCTTCCTATCTTTATCTAAGGGTTCATGAGAGATGGATTAATTCTCATAATACAACAGCATCTGCATCGTACAGTATATAGCCACAGCTTAATTAGGTTGCAAGGAACTGCTTCTATATTGCTTCTATATTTTCTTTGCAGAAAAGGCTGCAAAGAGTTAAAATATTCTATTTACAGTTGAACTAAGACCATTTCCTCCTTGTAGTTTTTGAGGAACTTAATTGGACATGCCTAAGTTTTAACATAAAGGTTCAATCATCATTCAATCCTTCACACAGCTTTTTCCAGTATATTCCCAATTTAGAATCTCATGAGAAATCCTGAAGATAAATCTCTGCCCGAAAAGACAGCTAGTTCTGTTTCAGGCTAATTTTATATTCAGATCTATTATCTTACTTATATGGTAATAAGTTTCATAGTCAAAATTGTTTATGTTCATTCTCTCCTTCCCTGATCTGTTTTTTTTTTTTTTTTGCTTCCGAGGTTATAATGTCTGTTTTTAAAACACTGCAATTGTCAAAGTCTTTACATTGTGAGTATTTATACATAAAATAATCAATGTTCTCTTAGCAACTTGTGTCTGGGGGTATTTCCAGAAATAAATTCGATTCTGGCAATGTTTCTGCAAAAGAAAAGCAATTAAATATGTTTGTAGAAGGGAATTAGGCAACATTCAGATCTACAACCTTGAGAATTATTTTAATTACTCTGAAATGGTAGACTAGTGCAGGGGAAGATTAAAAAAAGAGAGAGAGAAAACAGGCATAATCAGTGCTTGGATAAAAGCTATTTAAAAACTCTTTGAAAACACCCTTTAGATTCTTGGAGGAAAGTTAGAACAATGTGAGAGAACCAGGTCTAAAGTCTTAAAGACTTATTCAAAGGACATGCTTGACTGAAACCCCTGCTGTTAATCTGTGTAAGGAAGGCACACTATATGTAGAAGATCCCTTCTGACAATTACACCCAAAGTAAACATAGGCTGACACATGAAGTAATAAAACTCACATCTGTAGAGATTTTAGGTGGCAACTTATCAATGAATGTCCTTGCTTTTTTCTGTGCTATAAGCTCTAGAGGACTTAGATAACCACGTCAGTCAGAGCTCAGAACAAAGCAAGAATATTATATCCATTCAGTGGCTGTGTTTGCACGACATGTTTATCCATGGTTAACCATGATTTAGTCAATCATTGAATTATAAACTAACTATACTTGTTGGATGAACAGTACATTAGTCAATAGCAATTTATTTTATGGTGGCATGCAAAACCGAGAAATGTGTTGCATGATACGTCAAAACATGTTTTCTCTAAGCAAGGTTTAATAGAACAGTTGGTTCACACACTGTCATAAGCTAGAATTTAAAAATCATACTGATTGATTTATGATCATAGTCACACAGCACCCTGAGCCTGATTGTGATCTGTTTCATGTTGACTTTATGTATTATGTGAACTCAGCTATAACCTTAACGTGAAATGCAGTGGCATTTTTATAGAGGAGTAACCAGTATCTGCAAATGGGAGCATTAGTCCAGATTTCCTCAACTTTCCAACTCTAAGAATCATGTTGGCTGAAGATAATAAACTGTAGGTCAAGACCTTTGGAAAGTAACGTGCTAGATTATTTTTAATAAATTTCCTTTACCCATTATTTGTATAACACTTACTATTATTAGCCATGGTTTACTTAAGTAACTCCATTATCTGGGTTCACATGACACATGATGTTGAATTACACAGTAATTACACCAATTACACAGACCAGATTTGAAGAAGGCACTAGACTAAAACGTATGATTCTACACAGATTCTCCATATATGCCGTCCTTTTGTCTTTTCCAATTCAGGGACCAAAACTTAATTAACCTTGTTAAAGGCAAAAGAAGCCAGAGTAGTGGCAATATATTAAATAACCCTTTCCCATTCAAGTAGCCAATGGCAATTTGGAGAGACAAAGTGAGATAAAAAGCAGCAATATGAGATGAACGGGCACTATTATTAAAAACAAGCATCATTCTTAGGGGGAAATTTAAAAAGGCAACACTAGATAAAGGAAGAACATATTCTGAAACTCAGCCCCTGCTATAGTAAGGGAAGAACAAAACAAAATCCTATATACTTCTTCCTTTCCAGACTTGTATAATTTTAAACATATGCTTTGAAACAAAGCCCCCATTCAGATATCTGTCAGGATGCCAGGCACAGTCAGAAGGTCAAATTAAACTACAATCCACCAGTTCTTGAGCTGGCAGAACATTAGACTGGTACAAATTGTGGTGCTCTGATTGCCAATCTCTATTTTGTCCCACTAATGAGACTGGAGAGATCTGCTGACCTTACTGCTTTAATGCGGGACAAGTTAATTGACGGGCTCCCTGACTCAGATGGCCCTCCTGCTGCTGGAGGAAAAACCAACCTCCAATTTCTCTTCTGAGTCTATGTGGGGCAGATTAAGCAAGTTCCTTGACACGTTTGGGATGTGTGTATATGGTGGTTCTTTGTCCTGTCAATCGGGATTTCTGAGCATGGGTCTAGTATGTTTCTAAAAGAGTGCTAAACGTAAAGGTTCCCCTCGCATGTATATGCTAGTTGTTTCAAGCTCTAGGAGGCGGTGCTCATCTCCGTTACAAAGCCGAAGAGCCAGTGCTGTCCAAAGATGTCTCCGTGGTCATGTGGCTGGCATGACTAAACACCAGAGGCGCATGTGGTCCCTATTTTTCTACTTGCATTTTTACCTGCTTTTGAACTGCTAGGTTGGCAGAAGCTGGGACAAGGGAGCTCACTCCGTTATGCAGCACTAGGGATTTGAACTGCCGAACTGCTGGCCTTTCTGATCGACAAGCTCAGCATCTTAGCCACTGAGCCACCGTGTCCCTAAAAAAGAGTGCTAAGCCTATGTCAAAAAATAGCCCAGCTGACTGGTCAGAGGTGTAGGAGGGGTGCAGAATAAAATGGACAGAAGTTTTTCTAAGTTCCCGTTCAAGGTGCTCCATGCAACTTCAACCCATGCCATGGCTTTTTCTCTGGTACTATTCTGTCTTTTGGTTCGCTTGCTGAATATAAAGACAGATAGATAACTCTACAAATTCTTCCATACAAAGTTTCTTTTATTGGATTATATTAGGTATCCTCAAGGTAACTCACTGTTATGTCGAGATGCATCTAATGTCCAATTCTTTGCATAGTTGAAATCGTAGTGTAAAATGATAGTAATCTTTCTATTCCATATTTCATCCCATAGTAGCAGAGGCAGGGGGGTAGAGCTGCCACCATGAGGCTGTGTTCAGGCAAGAGTGAGGGAGCCTCCCCCAACCCAACAAGGGTCAATTTAGTGACCAATCAGGATGACAGATGTGGCCACATGACATGGACTACATTTCCCAGGATACCTTAACTACATTTACCATGATGCATTCCCTTAAGGGGACAGCTCTCAAATCCTAACTAACTATCCCAAATCCCATTGACTCTAAACTGTGTGGCTGGCACAGGTACTCTCTGCCTACTGGGAAGAGGATTACCTGTAAAGCTTTTGTACTTTGGAGGGATGGGGGACAGGAAGAGATGCTGGAGGGAAATGGAAAATCAAGCAACAGTTAAAGATTCCCAAAATCCTGGGTGAGGTTCAGTCTGAAAGTAGATTTTTAGCCATTGGGTTGTTGAAATGAGATATATTTTATTATTTTATTTATATTTCACCTTTATTGCTTTTATAAATAACTTGGCAGAGAAAACACACAATACTCTCCTGTTTTCCCCACAAGAACCACCCCCCTGTGAGATGGGTTGGGCTGAGAGAGGGTGACTGATCCACCCAGCCAGCTTTCACGTTCCTCTAGCCTGATAGTGCCTTAACCATTAGATCAACTGGCTCCAATATCTCAACCATCACTGGAACAGCTTGAAGGGAATCAATCAGAGATTTGCCTTCTGTGTGGCACCTCATTAGCTGCTCTCTTATGTTCAAACACCACCTTCCCTAAAGACACAATAAAAACAACATAAGACAACGTAAGAACTAGCACCATCAAAGCAATTTATGACTCCTACATACAGTACAATTTCTCCTCTGAACAATTACCTTTCCTTGACCCTAAATATTTTGCTCTTTCCAACACAGATGTGGTAAATGCAAAGGAGTAGAGAGATGGCCTTGAATAAAGTATTCAACAACTCTTACGTAAACATCAGATCAGCCCCGAAAGGGAAGAGGGAACCAAGATTGCCCTACAATCTCTTTGATGTAAGAAGGGGGAAGAAAGCCTCTCTGTCAGGTTTTCAAGATGCTCTCATTAAATCCGGCAACAATAAAGCAAAGTACCAGAAGGGATTTATTTGGTCTTGGCCACTTTCACTCCGGCAATAGGAGTGCCTCTTTTCCAAAAGAGTGCAATATGTGTAGATAAGGAGCCTTGTATATAGGGTGTACTGAGTTTTAGGGGGCTGGGGGCTAAAACATATGAAAAACAGTTGCAGGAATTGAGTACAGGTAGTCCTTGACTTACAACAGTTCATGTTAATAATTCCCTCAACACTGTTCAACTATTACAAAATCTGTACTACTATTATTGTTAATCTTTTCATCACTCCTTATCACTCATCCCCTCCCACTTGTGACTGTCTGACTGTAACTCTGTCGCTTGTATCCTTACGATTTATATTGACTGTTTACTAGTATGATTTGATTGTTGATTGTACCCTATGACTATCATTAAGTGTTATACGTTATGATTCTTGATTCTTAATGAATGTATCTTTTCTTTTATGTATACTGAGAGTATTTACCCCAAGACAAATTCCTTGTGTGTCCAATCACACTCGGCCAATAAAGTATTCTATTCTATTCTATGTCATGAACGTTCAAGTTACAACAGCACTGAAAAAAGTGACTTATGACCATTGCAGCATCCTCATGGTCATGTGATCAAAAGTCAGAAGTTTGGCAACTGATTTGTATTTAGGACAGTTGCAGTGTCCTGGGGTCATGTGATCAGCTATTGCAACCTTTTGACAAGCAAAGTTAAAGGAGAAGCCAGATTCACTTAACAACTGTGTTACTAACTTAACACATGCAATGGTTCACTTAACTGTGGCAAGAAAAGTTGCAAAATGGGGCAAACTCACTTAACAAATGTTTCCCTTAGCAACATAAATGTTGGGCTCAGTTGTGATAGTAACTTAAGGACGACCTGTATGTCTAGTCTAATGAAAAGAACTAGGATGACATGATAGCAGTATTCCAGTATTTGAGGGGCTGCCATAAAGAAGAACGGGTCAGCCTATTCTTCAAAGCACCCAAAGGCAGGACAAGAAGCAATGGATGGAAACTAATCAAGGAGATCTCCTAGAACAGCGAGGGATAACTTTTTGTCATTGCGTGCCGAAAGTGTGCGCACGTGTGCCTGCACCCATAATGCAATGCATGCATGATCCCCCCACGCATGTGTGCACGACCCATGCATACGTGCGCCTCTGTGCATGCGCACGTGACCCCTCCATGCATACGCCTGTTCATGTGCACGCAACCCCTCACATGCACCCCGCACCCCTGTGCATGTGCGCGCATCTGCGCATGTGTCTCCCCCTGTGCATGCACGCCAGTTCCCCAACAATCGGCTGGCGCGTATGCATGCACACTAGATCTGTTCCGGCAGAAATGATCTGTAGATCTGTTCCGGCAGAAATGGCTCTGCGTGCCACTTTTGGCACGCGTGCCATAGGTTTGCCATTATGGTCCTAGAACTAAGGAGAAATTTCTTGACAAGTAAAACAAAAAACAAAACAGTGGAACAGTTTGCCTTCAAAAATTGTGGGTGCTCCATTACTGAAGGCCTTTAAAAGGAGAACAGACAGCCATTTGTTTGAAATGGTACAGAGTAGAGTCTTCTGCTTGAGTATGGTTGAACTAGAACAGGGGTCGCCAACCTTTTGGACCTCAGGGACCACCAAACTCATAATTTTAAATCCCAGGGACCATTAACCGGTTCTGTGGACTTGGCCTAATTTGTGGGTGTGGCATGGTGGTCATGTGACTGGCTGGGTATGGCTTGTATTTTAAAGGAGCTGGCAGAGGTCATCTCAGAATGGCTGCACCATATCTTTCAAAAACCCTGGAGCACCGGGGAACTACCAGAGGACTGGAAAAGAGCTGATGTGGTTCCCATCTTCAAAAAAGGAGAAAAAAAACAGACCCAGGAACCTACAGACCAATCAGCCTAACATCAATACCTGGGAAGATACTGAAAAAGATAATAAAAAAAACAGATTGCCAACATCTAGAAACAAGTAAAGTAATAACTAGCAGTCAGCACGGGTTTGTTAAAAACAGATCATGCCAAACCAATCTTATTTCATTCTTCAACACAGTGACTAAATTAGTAGACCAGCAAAATACTGTGGACATAATATATTTAGATTTCAGCAAGGCATTCGACAAAGTAGACCACAACCTACTTCTTAGTAAGCTAGAAAAAAGTGGAATAGATAGCACCACCACTAGATGGATTTGCAACTGGCTGGCAAACCATACTCAATGAGTAGTCCTTAATGGGCCTAAGTTTATATGGAGGGAAGTAAGCTGTGGGGTGCCACAAGGTTCTGTCTTAGGCCCAGTACTCTTCAATATCTTCATTAACGACTTAGATGAGGGAATAGAAGGGGAACTTACCAAATTTGCAGATGATACTAAGCTGGCAGGAATAGCTAACACCCAAGAAGATAGGCTCAAGATGCAGTGGGATCTTGACAGACTAGAACACTGGGCCATAACTAATAAAATGAAATTCAATGTAGAGAAAAGTAAAGTCCTACACTTAGGCAAGAAAAACCAAAAGTACACATATAGACTGGGTGAAACCAGGTTCAATAGCAGTAACTGTGAGAGGGATCTTGGAGTCTTAGTGGACAAGCAGCTAAATATGAGCCAACAGTGTGCAGCCGCCGCTAAAAAAGCTAATGCAATCCTAAGTTTTATTAACAGAGGGATACAGTCAAGATCAAGGGAAGTACTAATACCACTCTATAAAGCCTTAGTAAGACCACACCTAGAATACTGCATCCAGTTTTGGTGACATTATAAAAAAGATGTTGAGACTCTAGAAAAAGTACAAAGAAGAGCAACTAGGATGATTAGGGGACTGGAGGCTAAAACGTACAACAAACAGTTGCAGGAACTGGGCTTGGCTAGTCTAGTGAAGAGAAGGTCCAGGGGAGACATGATAGCAGTCTTCCAATATTTGAGGGGCTGCCACAGGGAGGAAGGGGTCAAGCTATTTTCTAAAGCTCCTGTAGGCCAGACAAGGAATAATGGATGGAAACTGAACAAGGAGAGATTTAACCTAGAAACAAGGAGAAACTTTCTGACAGTGAGAACAATCAACCAATGGAACAGCTTGCCCTCGGAAGTTGTGGGAATGCCATCACTTGAGACTTTCAAGAAGAGATTGGACTGCCATTTGTCAGAAAAGGTGTAGAGTCTCCTGCTTGGGTAGGGGGTTGGACTAGATGACCTACAAGGTCCCTTCCAACTCTGATTATCTGTATCTATCTGTATGTAAATATTATAAATATTTATGTAAATATTGATTTTTTTATAAAAAAAGAGTAACTTTTACCCAAAATCAGGCAAAGCAGGCAGGCAGATTGAGTTGCTCATAGAATCACAGATTCATTCAGAGATCTATCTATCTGCCATCGGCTAGCTCAGTTTGTCACATAAAATTTGCTTTCAAGCAAACTCATATTTGTTAGCAAGCAAACTCACAAAATTAACTCACAACACACCATCTATGTAAATATTGAATTTTTTATTTAAAAAAAGAGCAACTTTTACCCAAAATCAGGCAAAGCAGGCAGATTGAGTTGCTCACAGAATCACGGGGTGGGATTTCTCTGCGGCCCACCAAAATTTTCTCGCAGCCCACCAGTGGGCCACAGCACACCAGTTGGCCACAGCACACCAGTTGGTGACCACTGAACTAGAAGACCTTCAAGGTCCCTTTGAACTGTTATTCTGTGTACAAAAAGTATGTATATATGTGAATAAGGAATCTATGGAACACCTGACAAGCACTTCTGCAGGAATCCGATGTTTGGTCTTTCCTAAAGCCCAGAATTAAATGATCCTGGAGGGCAGTGCTGGGACCTATTCTTACAGAAAGCGAAGAAGAGATTGGGCAACCATTTATCCAGGATGGCATAGGTAGGGGTGTCCTGCTTGAGCAAGGGGTTGGACAAGAAGACCTCTGAAGTCTCTTCCAACTGTTATTTATTCTGTATAGTAAGAACTGAGCATATCTCAGCCCGATTGTGTCAAACCACATTAGTGAAGAAAGCATTGTAGATGCAAAACCAAATGTGGAGAAAGAAAATACTTATTTTAAAACAGGAGGAATTAAAGACGGCTTCAGACTGCCTTGGGATTATGACCTAAAAAAAGGAGCATATTCATACCTTGGGGTGAGGAGGTAAGATGACATAAGCCACTCCTCTCAGGCAAAGTCAGATGGGCTGCCACACAGCTGAATAGCGGAACTACAGCCACACGGACAGATGACGTTACCTGTATGGTATGCATGCTCAGATAGGAAACAGCCTCCCGATTGGCTCTGAGCATAATCAGTTTTGCTAATTCTGTATATTATCCCCGGGCAACATAGTGATAAGCAGGCGATTCCCATTTGGATAATAATGAACTGTGCTCTGAAGATTATTAATTCCACCAAATTCATAAAAACAATAATGGTGGAGATTGCAACCTGTACTAGCCTTACAATGTTTATATTTCCAGCCCACTTCAAACGTGTTCTTACACGAGAGCAGCTTCTACTAACTGCAGTAATGGTTTGGGTGCCTCTGCAAAAGGAAGCTCCTACCCAGACACTATCTACACCAGTGGTCACCAACCAGTGGGCTGGGGACCACCGGTGGTCCATGAGAAAATTTTGCTGGTCCGCAGAGAAATGTCACCTCCAAAGCACCGCCCAAAGCGATTAATCCAGGCTGCACGGGAACACAAGGCTGCACCACCCACATGGCCTGTGGGAACACAAGGCTTGCGTCGCATTGCAAACAACATGAGATAGTGGGGGGAGGGGGGGAACTCGCCCCAAGTGCCTGTCCTGGCCACTGGGCTACTTCTTCTTTTGGCTGCACACAAGGGAAAGCAGCAAAAGTGTTTCTCTCCCCCAAACCCCACCAGAAATGAGTCTTTGGGACCCTGCAAGGCATCCTGCTCCAAGAGGCTGTGCCATTCTGGCAGAGTTTGGGGGAGAGAAAGACAGACTTCTGCTGCTTTCCTTGCATGAAGCCAAAAGTCTCTCTCCCCCACCCCCCCGAATGGAGCTGGAGACAGTATCCTGTTATCCCAAATAAAGAATGATTGATCGGTAGGAAAATGGGTTGAGGAATTTTCCTGCAGACTTTTTTTGGGATTTTCCCAGGGTCTCTGGTCCATGGGATTTAAAATTTCGAGTTTGGTGGACCCTGAGGTCGGAGACCCCTGATCTACACAACATCTGAACCAGCAATTTAATCCTATTCCAATGAAACCAGTTCTCTGTGCTGTGTAGCTGCACCCAGCCCATTCCTTTATGACCAGGGTCTTCATGCTGACTAGGGAATTCTGGGAGTTGAAGTCCACAAGTCTTAAAAGTTGCCAAGTTGGGAGACCCTGATATAAAGGAATGGGCTGGGTGCAGCTACACAGCACAGACCCTGCTTTATACCATCCCGTTAACAACAACAAAAACTAGCTACAGCTTAAGTCAAACCAAAATTACCATATGGATTTAAGGAACATGTTTCAGGCCATTCCATTAAACCACAGTGTGGTCTTTTTGTTCTGGCACACTTATGTGAACCCTTAGCATGTGACGTGAACCCAGCCATGAAAGCTCAGCCTGCTGACAGGAAAAAAAAAAAAGAGATAATTGAAAGAAGGGGGAGTATATCATTTTTAAAAAGGCAGCCATCTGTCATCACAAATATTAAATATTTCATGAGGACTCCCTGAAGAGAAGCTCAGTGTGACACAGGAGCCCTGCTCGTTTGACCTTCCTCCGCCAAAGGTATGCCGGCGCTTTGTTTCTGCCGCAGTGAAGCAGCCCCGCCATCTTTTCGGAATGTGCAGCGACGGCACTTTGAAAACAGGGCGACTCTTCCCGCCCCTCCCACCTCTGGCTGCCGGCGGAGGTTCTTCTTCAACAAGTCGTCCCTTTCTCTCGCCTAAAACATTTCCATAAATCCGCCTGGTTACGTCCCCGGCTTCGCACACCGTTTCCCCCCACCCCCTCCCCCTCCGCAACAAAAGACCGGAGAGAAGAGGTTCCCCCTGAGGGAAGCTTTTGCCTCGGGAGTTCAATGCTATCAAAGAGAAAGGCCTCGCTGTGGTTCAGAGTGAGCGAGGCGCCTCAGTTTTCCTGGAAACAAAACCTAACTAGAATTAATTTATTTTTGATAGGCATTTTATAGCATGATCCCAATATCGACGGCGAAGTCTCTTCTGGATCCACGGGGCGAAGGGGTAGAGAGAGCGCATGACCCACCCGCTTTGGGGGCCGCCAGTGGTTGCAGCCCCCCCACCCCGCTTCCCCTCCCCCCCACACCTCTATTCCATCCTGCGCATGTCATTCCGTTCAGGTTTCGGGACATTCGAGCCTGCCAATTAGGCGGCAGCTGATGGGCGAGGAAAGTAAAGTAAAACCTGCCTCCTTCGTTACCTTCCACTTTAGCCACGCCCCCCGTGCCTTAGGACACGCCCAAACGCTATAAAATGCCCCGCCCGAGTTTGCTTTAGCCCAAAAGAAGTTTTGGCTCACTGGCGGCTTCCTAAACGGGTCGATTAAGTGAGGAAGACTCTCGACCCGTTTGTTGGAGGTGCTTCCCACCCCCGGAATCCCGGTTTCCACGAAACATGGTAAGTGAACAAAGGATTCTCCGAATTATTGTTTTTTTTACATCTAATCGGAAGGGAAAATTTTTCCGACTTCGGGTGATTTGCGGGCGGTGAAAGTGAAGTCGGGGGAGAAATGTAATGGTACAAGTGGGGCCTTGTCCGGCTCCCGCGACCCGTGGAGGAAGGAAGGAAGGAAGGAAGGAAGGAAGGAGTCAGAATGGACCTAAAGGGCTTTTTTCCACAGTTACGGATAAAGAGCGGGGAGCGATAAAGGGAAACTTCGTCCTGGCTTGTTTCTCCGAAGTAGCGCTGCCTTTCACTTTCTTTCCCCCACCCCGCGGGAGACTCCGTTCAACTCCGAGATCCCAGTTCTGGTCGGTAGAAAGAAGCGGCCCCTGGCTCCGGCTGATAGTAGCACACACGACCGCCCGCATGGATGGATGGATGGATGGATGGATGGAGAGAGCTGTTGGGACGTTTCCTGCAGGGTGTTTCGCCCATCAGGAGGCGGGAAGTCCGTGCGCCGGTTGCCTAACTCAATCCCACTTCGTTGGGGCATGGCATCCTCTCGAAGTCTTTCCTTTCTTGCGCCTCTCGGCTTCACAGATTTCCGTGGGTGCAAGAGTAGAGCTCTATCGTTGGTTTGCGGGTTGCTATAGGCTGCTTCAAGAGAGCAGTAAATCATCCCTGATATTTAGAGATAAGCAGTTGGAGGTTTGGAGCTGATAAGTACAGGCTGAGCTGTATTGGACAGTTTTGAATGAGGGATCCGTTGGTGCTTTCTGAGCTTGGTGGATTTCTTGCAGACGTTTCATTACCCAAACTAGGTAACATCTAAGTTACCTAGTTTTGGGTAATGATGAAACGTCTGTAAGAGAACAGCCGAGCTCAGAGCACCAATGACCTCTCATTTCTGCCCCAGCTACAAATATTCTTTTACAGGTATCAAATTGTTAAAACCCACCCCTTTCCTAGGAAAATGAAATATTTTAGGATATACTAAAAAGCAGAATATTTCCCCTAAAAGAGAAGTAGAAACTCAGCTCCCCTACCTTTGCTGATGTTCCATTAAGGCCTGGGCCAGCCTATTCTATATAACAAAGATCTATCTCCTCCAGGTAGAGCCATAATAGGAATTGCCCAAAGCCTTTTAATTACATCATCCAGCAAGGCTCAACCAAGTCTAGAACTCAGGACAGCCTACAGAGTTGCCCCTGCATGGCCCCATGGGAGTCTGACAACCAATCAGAATACAAGCTCAAATTCAAATCCCAACAGAGGACATAAAATCGAGGGACTCTCAGCATTTTGTCCCTTCATCCAAGGCATGTGAACCTGTCCATCAATAAAGCATCTTTCCAAGCAACCTCCATGAATCCAGTGTCTTTTTCCCCACTTGGAACTGAACCCAGAAGGATATTTCATTCAACAAAGTCTTGAATGCTGTAATATTGGTAATTACTCATGTGAAAAGCTCTAAAATTGTGAGAATAGAATAGAATACTTTATTGGCCAAGTGTGATTGGACACACAAGGAATTTGTCTTGGTGTAAATACTCTCAGTATACATAAAGAAAAGGTACATTCATTAAGAATCAAGAATCATAACTTACAAGACTTAATGATAGTCATAGGGTACAATCAACAACCATATCATACTATCAGAAATCACACAGTCAAGTGGGAGGGGATGGTTGATAAGGAGTGATGAGAAGATTAACAGTAATAGTAGTGTATACTTTGTAAATAGTTGAACAGTGTTGAGGGAATTATTTGTTTAGCAGAGTGATGCCTTTCAGGAAAAAAACTGTTCTTGTGCCTAGTTGTTCTGGTGTGCAGTGCTCTTTAGCATCGTTTTGAGAGAAGGAGTTGAAACAGTTTTTGTCCCGGATGTGACGGATCTGTAAATATTTTCACAGCCCTCTTTTTGACTTATGCAGTATCCAATTCCTCAATTGAAGGCACGTGGGTAGTAATTGTTTTTTTCTGCAGTCCTAATTATCCTCTGAAGTGTGTGTCTGTTTGTTGGGTTGCAGAACCAAACCTGACAGTTATAGAGGTGCAGATGTTAGACTCAATAATTCCTCTGTAGAACTGTATCAGCAGCTCCTTGGGCAGTTTGAGCTTTCTGAGTTGGCGCAGACAGAACATTCTTTGTTGTGCTTTTTTGATGATGTTTTTGATGTGAGGTGTCCATTTTAGGTCATGTGATATAGTAGAACCTAGAAATTTGAAGGTCTCTTGTCTAGTATTGTAAGAGGTGGTAGTATAGGAGGGTTTCTTCTAAAGTCTACCACCATTTCTACGGTTTTGAGTGTGTTCAGTTCCAGATTGTTCTGGTTATACCACAAGGCAAGTTTTATAACCTCCTGTCTGTATGCAGATTCGTTGTTGTCTCGAATGAGACCAATCACTGTTGTGTCATCAGCAGACTTCAGTATTTTAACAGATGGATCATTTGAGATGCAGTCATTGGTATATAGGGAGAAGAGAAGTAGAGAAAGCATACAGCCTTGGGGAGCCCCTGTGCTGATTGTACAGGTATAGGATGTGATTCTGCCTAGCTTCACCTGCTGCTTCCTGTCTGTTAGGAAGCTTATGATCCACTTACAAGTGTGTTCAGGTACCGATAGTTGGTTTAATTTACTTAGAAGAGTGTCTGGAATGATGGTATTGAATGCTGAACTGAAAGCTCCTGTATTCTCACCTTATTCTTTCTATGAAACGGATGGGCAACTCTTGGCCAAATCTTCCAGGATTTGTACAGCACAGAGAAAAGAAGACTGTTTCTCTTTTTGAAAAGCTACCAGTAGGAGGTGGCCTAATAGAGAAATTTTATCTTGCTTTTAGGAGCAGGATATGACTTGATGTTTCAGTCTTGTGACTCATCTTCTTCGCCTTCATTTTTCATAGATACCTGCTGAGTCATTTTTCAGGGAAAAAGGAGACATTAGCATATGAAGGAAAGTGAAGTTTCAAACCCTGTTAACCTGCAATAACCTGCACTGCTTTTCCAATATTTTTGAGTGTGTCTACTAATAATTAAAAAAAAAACCCTTTCCTAAGTAATACTTTTCTATAGCAGGCACTGAAAACAATAAAAGCAGGAAGTCACAATATTGCAAAATGACCAGCATTAGCACTTCAAGCCACATTTTAAAAGGCTTCCTTAAACACCATAATCTTAATCTTAAAGTATTATAAAATGTAAGTGGCCAAATCTGACCTTGAAGATATGTGACTTTGCTACTTGCTGTAAAAGGTTTTGAGAGCATTGAAGAAAGCCAGTTACAAATAGGAAGAGCAGAATTTCTGAATGGATCTGTTGCATATATGATGTCCAGGCCAAATCAAGTCAGGGCTGCAGAGCACCATTGGAGTTTGTAGAAGATGCATAATTTAAATTGACATTGTTCAAATACTTCATCTGAGAGATAATTTTTAAATGTCAAGTTTAGGCAAGAATGTGGTGTTTAAGTTAGGGTTTAAGATAAAGTGCTGTTTTCTGATGGTTGGCTGATTTTTTTTAAGGCTCACCGTAACTCTAAATTCTACAATATCTGCCATCTATTTGTAAATAGTATAGACTACATCAAATGAAATCATTTTCCAAACATTATTGGTTCAGTTTCATGTTTCTAGATAAATATGAATTCTGAAATAGTTTTTACTGTATTATCTCCACTGATCTCACACCAAGCCTTCTAGGAAGATGGCACAATTTTTAGAATAAGAATTCAAGATGTTTCATGGTGCTCTTACAAACAAACAGCTAGCATTTACCTGCAACAGGAAGGAAATAAGTTGCAGTGTTTGTTCATATTTTTAAAATCTGAAGCAGCTTCAGAACTCTACCGTTTGGGTGTAATGTCAATCCAGCTATTAGAGATTTGGGGCTAACATTTGACACACTTTAATACTAAAATTCTGAGCATGATTTTCTGAATTGAAGTCATCAAGCTCTTGAAGATTGAGATGAAGCCACACAAAATCACCTAGTAGGGGAGATGGGCAGCATAGACATTTAATAAATAAATATTAAAATATATATTTGGGCTGCAGCTTCCAATCATCTGCACCCAACATCACCAGTACCAATGTTGGTGGGAAATACTGGGAGCTGCAGTACAAGTCATCTGGAAATGGTTAAGTTGGAGAAGGCTATTTTAATTCTCAGGCTGTTCTCTACCCTTTTTTAGTGCTGAAAGATAAGATAATTAAATTGCTTGCCTGAAATGACTAATATGTTTAGGTGGGCCAGGCCTGAGGATATTGCTAAATATTCCCTTTGTTGCATGGACTAGTTAAAACAAGCCCATTCCTGCTAGGATTCCTAGAATAGTTTGCTCTCAATAGAAGAAAATATCTGTAGCTCGAGGTTAAACTATGGAGTCCTTGGTGCTCTCTCAGCTTGCTTGCTTGCTTGCAGGTATTTCATGACCCATCTAGGTAACATCATCAGTGCAATAATACAATGAAACATCTGCAAGCAACCAGCCAGGCTCAGAGAGCATCAAGGACTCCATTGTTTGTTTCCCATTATGCAGAAGGGTACTGCAGTAGCTTCCATAGTAAGAGCCATGTGATACTGTACCCTTTGGACTTTTATTGAACAAACCTCTGAGTATAACCTGAGTCACAGTATAGCATTTCCTCATTTTCCTCTGATAATAGAATTACCCTTTTGGTCAGAGAGACAGGAAATTAAAAAACAAAAATCTAAGAGTCCCTTTTCTTCCCAAATATGCTTGATATTCAATACTACATATTATCTTTTCATTGGCTTCCTTGTATAGCCTCTGTATGGGTTGCCCTAAGTTTGCATGTGGAAGTTGCTATCAGTCTGGAACCCAAATTACATATCTGATATTAACACAGTTGAGAAAGTCCAGAAATATTTCACAGGAAGCGTTCTCCACTCCTCTACTCATTGCAGAATACCTTATGCCACCAGACTTGAAATTCTAGACCTAGACAACCTAGAACTACGCCGTCTTTGGTCCGATTTAAGTATAGTATATAAAACCATACATTGCAATGTCCTACCTGTCAATGAATACTTCAGCTTCAACCATAACAATACGAGAGCACACAATAGATACAAACTCACCAAACTTGATTGCAGGAAATACGACGTCAGCAACAGAGTGGTCAATGTCTGGAATACTCTACCTGACCATGTGGTTTCTTCCCCAAACCCCAAAAACTTTAATCTTGGACTATCCGCTATTGACCTCATCCCCTTCCTAAGAGGTCTGTAGGGGGCATGCATAAGCGCACCAACGTGCCTACTGTCCCTGTCCTATTGTTTCTTTTATTTTTCTTATTTATATGTATCCATTTCATGTATTCATAACTATGTTTATTCTTATACCTATTATCTTGTAAGTGATTGACAAATCAAATTAAATAAATAAAAATAAATAAGTGTACCTTCATAAAAATTCCACACTGCATAATGTCCCACTGCAGAGCTACTTGTTTAAAGTAATTCCTGGGTATGTGAATGCATGGAAAGGCTATGGATGTTGGTGTTAAAGAGTACATGAAAAATAAAGCATCTGCTAGTAGCTGATAAAAGAGGGCCAGGACATGATGCTTCTCCTGGCCTCTTGTTTGCTAAATACAATGTGTTGCAATAGTCATAGTGACTCAAACAGGTTTGAATCCCACCCAGAGCTTCTACTGCTGATAAGAAGTGAGCAATATTGTCTGGGGAATACAGCCCTGTCTACCTTGCAGAGGATTAATTGGTCGCATACTGGTCTGACTTATGTATTGTCCTCAACCAAAATATGGTTTTTGTGTGGACTAGCAGACGGGGCAGATCTTGTTATTCATGGATTATTCCACAATGCATTATAGCTTACTGTGATTTCTGAAAGTTGCTGAGGATTCAGGTATGAGGTTGTCTTCCTTCAATCTGGACAAAGGCTTTTGTACAACTCCACGTCAATTCCTATTGTTCTCTGTCAGCAGCATAGTCATTGGTCATGTTTGGAGGTTATAGGCTACAGAGAAAATGGGGGAGAGAGACTTTGCAAGCAAATAAGATAAAAAAGCACACTGCTAGTGGAAAGGAGGTAATCCATTTATTTCCAAATCAAGGAGGTTTGCTCTTATTGATAGGCTACTGAGAAAATGGGGTAGAGAGACTTTGTTTTATAAAGGGACTGGTCCTTGGTGTTTCTTGGGTGTGTGTGTGTGTGTATGACTGTGTCAAAAGGTCAATCTTAGTTGTCCTTCCTGTCTCTGTTGGCTTACCTTTTTGTTGTGTAGATGGTGTCTGGGCAGCCTATTTGTAGGTGTGGGGAAGTATGTGACTGAACAGGTTCTTTGGTTAATTACTCTTGTCCGGGTACTTGGTTTTGGTACTTGGTTTTGGTACTTGGTTTTGGTACTTGGTTTTGGTACTTGGTTTTGGTACTTGGGTTTTGCTATTGTCAGTTGATAACTTAGCAAAGGTGCAGTTTAGCAATCTATTGTTACAATGTATTTTCCATAGTTTCTAGTCTCAGTGAATCATGAATTTGTGTTAAGGGTTAAGACAGTGAGAGAAAATAAAGTTACTTTGGAATGAAGAATCTCCTATGTTCCATTAATAATAATAATAATAATAATAATAATAATAATAATAATAATAATAATAATAATTATTATTATTATTATTATTATTATTATTATTATTATTATTATTATTATTATTATAAAATTTCCACACCCAAATTAAAAATTATGGAAGAATCCATTGCAAGCTTCAAAAGGCCATTTAAGGCAACCTGAAACAAAAAAGTGCCCAGGACTTTTTAAAGAGAGTTGGAAACCAAATAGGGTATCTCTATTGGCCTTATCTTAATTCAATAAAAAGCACTAAATATTTTGAGGAAATTTCCTTTTTCTCCAATTTATTGTAATAAATAATGGTCTAATTATGGACCACTAATATGGTCTTCTTTCTGTAGGATTGAACCCTCCCTTCCAAGGCTGTCGTTTTTTTCAGCTCTTGATCTCCAAGTGAATTTTTGGAGATGCATTAAGCTCTACCCCCCCCAGTCATTGTGACAGGCATCAAATTGTGCTATCCATTGGCTGCTCCTTTGAAAAGGCACAGTGATGCCTGACCCTTAGCCCTTCAAACAACACCTTTAAAGCCTTGCTGTTTAATCTAAAGTCTTGTGTGTTGTGAGCCAAATGATGACAGAGCCAACAGGTTTAAGCTGGTTGGGGAGGTTGGGGGTGTAGGAAGCGAAGAGACATTCTAAGTTTAGGATGGAAGTAGAGTTGAATCAGCTTAACTCTTGTTACAATGATACTAGATTGCTACGTGACCAAAGTAACTTTATTTCCACAATCGGGAATGTTCTCAAATTACAGAAAGCTTGAAGCAGCCGTGTTTTATTTATTCAGAAGACCAGAGGGCAGAGATGTAATTCCAGCTTTCTCTGCTGCCAGTTTTATTCTGGTTTGTTTATACTCCAAAGTATTTAAAGCCATAATTGGACTAAAATTAAGGTGCTTTTCTAAATATTTTGGAAACAGTTTTAAATATCAGTTACTGTGGTGTGCCAGTTTTAAAAACGGACTTTTAAGGTGGGAAGACTCTACTCCATGAAAGCTTCTATATTCTGCATGTAATTGCATCTCAGGATAACGCTTGCTAGGCAGTGCTTCACATTCAGGTTCAAAAAAGTGTTTGGAGTATACAGGATAAGGATTGGAGCATTCGATTAAAGCAGCTGGTCATTTTGTGGAATTATGTAGCAGCTATGAAGGGCAGCCATGTGATTCTAGAAAAAGATACAGCTACTGCAAGGTCCATTGAACAGGTATTATATTTTGCCCTCTTGCATGCAGGAAAGCATCTTTGGGAGATCAAATCAAAAGTGTTTGCAGCTCCCATATTTAATGTAGTTGATGAACGTAGCTGATGTAGCTGCAACTCCCCAAAACGTATGTCATAAAGAGCGGATATTTTTCAGATGCTGCACTTTTTAAAAAAATGATGCTAATGGCACTTTTAGTCTTTCTTGCCCAATGACGTGTGTTTGCATACTGGTTTCTGTGCTTTTCAGCTATTGTTGAAAAATAAACTGGAGCCCAACCTCATAATTAATGCATTGGCTGCTTTTGAGAAAACGCCAAGCTAGGTAAATAGGAAGTACATTCTGAACTGCACAATGCCTCCTTCTGCCCATTGCCAAATACAAAGCTTGCATCTAAAAGAGTTCCTTAGATCAGGCTTCCACATCTTGACTCTGTCCAAGTGCCCTGGACCAGTGGTCGCCAACCGTTGGGCCGCGAGAAAAGTTTTGGTGGGCCGCAGAGAAATCTAACCTCCAGAGCACCCCCCCCAAAGCAATTAATCCAGGCTGCGCAGAAACACAAGGCTGTACCACCCACATGGCCTGTGGGAACCCTCCCCACACACTCACTCCTTACCCCGTAAACTTGCCTGCTAAATTTCTATATTTTTTTCTATTGACTTGCATAAAAATTTCAGCCATAGCTACACTTTCACTTCATCCAGACAGAGGCAGACAGAGCTAATAATTTCTAGCACAGCCATGTCCTTAAGTCTTGTTAATAGCTCATGCTTCATGTTGCATGAAAACAGATGATTATTTATTGCTAGTTGGGACTTTCCGCAACTGGTGAGTGGTTTAATCATTGCAGCCAAGTGCTAGTTGTGATTTACTTGTTCTAGAATAAATATAACGGAAGTGGTTTCTTTCCACAGCGTGAGTGCATCTCCATCCACGTTGGCCAAGCCGGTGTCCAGATTGGCAATGCCTGCTGGGAGCTCTACTGCCTTGAACATGGCATCCAGCCAGATGGGCAGATGCCCAGCGATAAGACCATTGGGGGAGGAGATGACTCCTTCAACACCTTCTTCAGTGAGACTGGAGCTGGCAAACACGTCCCCAGGGCTGTGTTCATAGACTTGGAGCCAACGGTGATTGGTGAGCTACTTTCAGTAATATTAACATTTTAGAAATACTCAGTGGCAAGGAAGGTTAGAGGTTCATAGAAGAACAAACATTTCTAGTTCAAGTCGGAGATCCAGTGTCTTGCATTTCAAGTAAGGGAAAGTAAGTTAAAAAAACACACCAAATCGGGCTTAAATCCTGAAGAACAGGGGTCTTCAAACTTGACAACTTTAAGACTTGTGGACCCATGCTGGCTGGGGAATTCTGGGAGTTGAAGTCCACAAGTCTTAAAGTTGCCAAGAGCAGGAGATCCCTGCTAAGAACATTATGACATATCTGGATAGACTCTGTTGAATTTTTTGACTGGATATATGGTGGATTTTTGTTTTGGTATAAGAAATTAATTGTGCTAATATGAGTTTTTAACCTATTCAATCATGACTTTTTAATTTAATATTCTTAACATACATAAATATCAAAAAGAAAAAAATTAATAGAAACCAAAACAAATTAGAAAAGGGACAAACCCAGATAAAGTAATAAAGGAAAACAAAAGCATGTTATATTTTATACTTTTAGTACTTGCTGATTTACTAATAAATGTACCTCTATATTACCTTTATTGTCGTATGTATGTATGTATGTATGTATGGTATTCAGCTTTGTTCAGGTATTTTCCCAGGTCATAGTTGTGCTTTTAAAGTTGTAGCAACGTTTCGGCAGAATCTCATCTGCCATCATCAGGCTTCTGTACTGTGCTCATCTGTGAGAAACGTTGCTACAACTTTAAAAGCACAACTATAATGACGTGGGAAAATACCCGAACAAAGTAGAATACCATACATATAAATACCCGTGAAAACCTAAGAACACACACACACACACACACACACACACACATGTATATATCTCAATCACTGTCCATCTTGAATACATAGTAGAAAGAGTAAGCTTGAGAGTTCACAAGCTTGATACTGTATGGAACAAAACTGTATCTGAATCTGGATGTTCTTCTTATAAATATAATAACATTTACTGCTGCATCTGATTAGTAGAAACTATTGTTTTTTTTCCAAAACATATCACACTTCTGCAGCCATTTCTTAATATCTGTCATAATACCAGACCTCCAATTTCTCAATATTCTTTTACCCATTCCCCATGTTCAATAAAACCATAATTCCTGATAAACGCTCAGATTCTAAAACATTGCCATATAGTTCAATACTTTATCATATTTATTTAGCTGCCCATCCTCTCCCAAAGGAGATTCTGTATTGTGAACAATAATACTGTATAATAAAAATTTAAATGCTGTATTTTCCCATTAGTCTGTTCTGACTCAACCCTGTTACCAGCAAGAAAATCTCGAACAAACGCAGCAACTCAAACCTTCTCGGCTTTAATCTACAAATAACTTCTTTGTAGACAAAAGATGGCTTGCAGCCAATTAGTCCAACCAGAAAAGCCTTGACAGTATTCTTCATAAAAGCCGGAGTCTCCACACACAAGGCTGAGTCCTTAGAATGTTTTTGCTTTCTGCAAAAGGAAAAACCTTTTGAAACCAGGTTTATATTCCCTGGAGGGAGGGGCCATTACATTGCATCCTTACGCCCGAGTTGCTGTGCTGCTCCAATTGTTCTCTTCTACGAATCATCCTGCGCTCACGTGCACTTGGCACAGGCTCCTTGGGAACCTCCTTGTCACTGCTGCCAGCCCCTACAATCCCTGAAGGCAGCAGTCCACTCCCTGATGGTCCTGGCCCCTCATCAGAATCATCACTCTCCTCAGCCCTCTGCACCTGCTGCCAGCTAACCACAACAAAGTCTACAAGTTGTCCTCAACTTGACTGTAATGGAGTCTGCTCATTATGGTCATAAGTTGTGGTTGTAAAGGAAGTCATCATGTAACTGACTTGATTGTACATTTTTTTGTGATGGTCATTAAGTGAATTAATGAAGTGAAACAGGGGACAAAGATTCAGAATCAAGAAGAGTTGTGCAGTTGAACAATGCAATTGAGAACAATTGGAATACACTGAAATTAATATTTAAGGTGCCTTTATTTAAGGTGTCTCTTGCAGAAAGACTTGGCCACTTCCACAACTCTTTTTCGTTCTGGATTCTTGTCCTCCGCAATCATCTCAGTGCCATCTCTTAGTTTACCCCAGAAGTTAAATTCTTCTGAAGACAAAATCTCTCTGAAAGCTTTCTCAGTAAATACATTTTTGAAGAAACATATCTTGGGTTCTTGATCACAATGTCACAACAAAATAAATACCTTGTTCATTAATTCTTTTCACAGATGAAGTGCGCACTGGTACTTACCGCCAGCTATTCCACCCTGAGCAACTGATCACTGGCAAAGAAGATGCCGCTAACAACTATGCCAGAGGGCATTACACGATTGGCAAAGAGATCATTGACTTGGTCCTTGACAGGATTAGGAAATTGGTGGGTGATTTCTGCTGCTGAAGGAGCCCTCAGTTTGGAAATGTGAAATAAAGAACTATGGAGATGCAGAGTTTTAAAAATAAAACCTCCGTATTAAGTGGGATAAGATCCCCTGATGCATCTCCTAGTTTCACAGTACAGAATCGTCTGCTGCTTCTAGTGCGACTCACTGAATGTTTCTCACTTTATTTTTATGCTTGCTGGCAAACAATTTATTCTCTTTTTAGCCATGATTGAGTTTTGAACAGTAAATGTGATGAATGAATAAGAGTGAAGTTGCATAGAAACCTTAGGGCCACAGGTGTCAAACTCAAGGCCTGGAGGCTGGATCCAGCCTGTGGGGTATTTAGATCTGGCCCACAAGGGCCACTCTGGAAATAGTGATGCCTCTGCCAGCAAAAATGGAGCTTGCAAGGGCCTTGCGCAACCCTCCCAAGCTCCATTTTCGCTGGCAGGGGTGGGATTCCATTTTTTTTAACTGGTTCTATGGGCATGGCCTAATTTGTGGGTGTGGCTTGGTCATTTGACTGGGTGGGCATGGCTTGCTGACAGGGTGGGGCGGGGCCAGCCAGTGGCATGATTTGCCAGTTCTTCTGAATTGCGGAGAATTGTAGCAACCAGTTCTATAGCACAATCCGACCCCTGAGGAGGCCCTTGCGGACAAAAACAGAGCTCGGGTGCCCATTTTCAATAGCAGAGTGCTCAGGCCACCACAGCGCCCTCCCCAACACAAGTGATGTCACGCAGGCCATGCCCACTCCAATCCCCAGAAGGAAAACACAACCCTGAAGTGGTCCTCAATGAAATAGAGTTTGACACTCCTGCCTTAAGGTATTTGCAACAAGTTTATGGGAAATTAGTTTGACAGTAGCTGGATTGGAACTTTAGGTAAGTCATAAAATTTATTTTTGGTATAGTTATTTTTGAACCTAGTTTTTGATTTCTAAACCACTGCTTATGGTTTTGCATCATGAGTTGTCCCTGGTTTACAAGTTTAGCAAACAGTGGCTGAAATCATTTTTTTAAAAATAAATTTTATTGGTTTTTAAAAACAAACATACAAACAAAACAAAAACAACTTTTTTGAAAGCAGCATAATCCCGGGTTACATCTCTTCGTACAGACACAAATTCAAATTCATGCTCATTTTAATATTCCATTCCATATCTTATTATTCTACATTTTCTACATAGCTTCTCCCCTCTTTTAACTTTCTTAATTTTATTTTATTTATTTCATCTCAATTCAAATCATTGTACTTATATTCTTTGTCTGTCCTGTTTCAACTGTCTACTATCTCTTCTCATTAAACAAAATTTCTCCTGTAATCACTGATTGGAGTATGACGCCTTTATATCTTTCCCCTAAAATTATAACACTTAATATAATACATAACCTCCATTCGGATTCTGCTTGGTACATTCTAAAACTACACACTGTATTCTTAAAAAAAGAAAAAATTATAAATGTATAATATAATTAAGACAACAGTCCATCCCAATTCAATTCTATCATTAATATTAATATTCATTTAAATCTTAACATTTTGCACATTACTTTTCAAATATCATACTTCTGTGGGAACAATTATAAACTTTCCATAGTTAATTCCCCCCTCTTCAGTTATATTTTATAAAACATTGACTAATTAAAATGTTCCTGTTCCTTCCTAATTCAATTTTCTCATTTATTTCATTTCATTTATTTTATTCACAAACATTTTACCAAACCACACCAACTACTTTATCCCTCTTTTTAATCATATGTTATTTCCAATTTTCTAAAATTATTTCTATTACAAATATAACAAAACAATCTTAAGTACCTTCACAGAATCCCTTTTTCAGTTAGATTTTCACCCATTAGCCTAAATAGGTCCTGTTTCTTTGAAACATCTTGCTCCAAACCTTTGTAACTTCTCTTCATTTCCTTCTTCCCTTTCTTCTTCTCTATCCCCTTTTTACCCCCCCCCCCCGTCTCTCCACCTCCATTTCCCTCTTCTGTATTCCCCTTTTCTGTTGCTTTCCAACATTATATCCACTTTTCAAATTATTTTTCCCTTCTTTGGTTGTTTTTTTAAGTCTTAAATTCTCCGTACTCTTTCCCCCCTTCCCCTTTCTTCCCCACAAAGAGTTACTTGTGCATTAAAGATGGCTTCTTCTTTGTCCCAGTCTTCTTGTTTTGTAGTCTTTTCTTGTTTCTCATAGTTGCAGATCTCCATTTTTAAAAATTGAAAAACGAAGCCAAAAAGGCCCTTCTCTTCTTGTGCATCTTCTTTGTATTTTTTAAGTTCCATTTTCAATTCATCCAGAAATGATGCCATTGTATACATTTTTAAACAACCACCCAATTGATTTTAGTCATTCAAATATAATAACCAAAAATCCAAAAGTCACCAAGCAATCCAAATATACACAGGCTGTTTCTTTTTACACTTTCACTTTCTCTTCCTGGGGTTACTATTTAGTTGCAAAGTTTCAGTTAAAATGTATCTTTTAGAAGTCTTGTTGAAATTTTACTTTAGATTCTTTTGAAGTCCAGGCAATCTCCTCCCTCCAGATCCTGCCCTTATTCTTTTCCTCTCCCTTCCTGCTTGTAGAAGAAAAAGTTTTTAATATCCAGAAATCTTTATTGTCCCTTTGGTATTTAGTTATAATTTCAGCTTAATTGCCTATTAATGCCAAAGCGGATTTTTCCAATTTCTTATTCAGATCTCTTAGTTGTCAATGTAAGGAAGGAGAGAGAAGAGAAAAAAAAACTTTCCCTTTTCACTTTCTTTCGCTGCTTCCGACTCTTCTTTGGGAGCGCTGTTATCTTTTATAAAATTTAAATTCCAGGGTACCTTAGTTGTTGCTTTTTAACCCGGTCAGCCAAAACTTTCACTTCTTATCTTCCTCCTGCACTTTCTTTTCCGGTTGAGTGCTTCTTTGAGGTGGCCATTTCTGACCACCGCTCCTACCGCCTTCGGGAAAGGGAGTTTGACCAGCTGAGGAGAAGAGATGCGGCTCTCCTCGACACTGCTGGTGATCTCCCCCCTCTGTTCTGCTGTGCTGGGAGATTTAGATTAGCTAGGAAGTAGGAAATGGTTAGATTTCTTGCTTTCTAGCTAGTCTTTAGATCTTCAGCTCAGCACAGCCGAACCTCCCTTAGGACTGAAGGTTTGCTTGCAAGCAAATTCAGTGCAGACTCACAGCAAGCAAATTTGAGAGACTGAGCTAGCCGATGGCAGATAGATAAATCACTGAATGATTCTGTGAGCAACTCAATCTGCCTGCTTTGCTGATTTTGGGTAAAGTTGCTCTTTTTATAAAAATTCAATATTTACATGTATGGTGTTGTGACTTAATTTTGTGAGTTTGCTTAAAAATTTATTGACAGACTGAGCTAGCCAATGGCAGATAGATCTCTGAATGAATCTGATTCTGTGAGCAACTCAATCTGCCTGCTTTGCCTGATTTGGGGTAAATGTTGCTCTTTTTTATAAAAATTCAATATTTATATAAATATAATATTTACATACACAAGCCATGCCCAGCCAGTCACATGACCACCAAGCCACACCCACAAATTAGGCCACACCCACAGAACCGGTTAGTGGTCCCTGGGATCTAAAATTATAAGTTTGGTGGTCCCTGAGGTCCAAAAGGTTGGCGACCCCTGATTTAGTCCTACTGAAGTGGTTGAATTTAAGTTGCTGTCATTCATGATAAAGGCAGGGGCTGTAGAAATTGGCATTCACTATCATCTGGAAGGCTGGATTTTACAGTCTATAGCTATTTGGAAGTTACAGGATATTCTCAAACAACTGAAGGGGATTGAATTTCTTCTAGTACTTTCTTGAGTGTTAATGGTGTTTTAAGAAAATGCTTGAAAATCAATGAGAGAAAAATGTGGTTCTTAAAATTGACACTGAATCCACTTTGCTTTTTCCAACAGGCTGACCAGTGCACAGGTCTCCAGGGTTTTCTGGTCTTCCACAGTTTTGGTGGTGGTACTGGCTCTGGCTTTACATCCTTGCTGATGGAGCGCCTGTCCGTTGACTATGGCAAGAAGTCCAAGCTGGAGTTCTCCATCTACCCAGCTCCCCAAGTATCCACAGCTGTCGTTGAGCCCTACAACTCCATCCTGACCACCCACACCACCTTGGAGCACTCCGACTGTGCCTTCATGGTAGACAACGAAGCCATCTATGACATTTGCCGACGGAACCTTGACATCGAGCGCCCCACCTACACTAACCTCAACCGCCTTATCAGTCAGATTGTGTCCTCCATCACAGCTTCCCTGCGATTTGATGGTGCCCTGAATGTAGATCTGACAGAATTCCAGACCAACTTGGTGCCCTACCCTAGAATCCATTTCCCTCTGGCGACCTATGCCCCAGTCATCTCTGCTGAAAAAGCCTACCATGAGCAGTTGACTGTAGCAGAGATCACCAATGCTTGCTTTGAGCCAGCTAATCAGATGGTGAAATGCGACCCTCGTCACGGTAAATACATGGCCTGCTGCCTGTTGTACCGTGGCGACGTTGTTCCCAAAGATGTCAATGCTGCTATTGCTGCCATCAAGACCAAACGCAGCATCCAGTTTGTGGACTGGTGCCCCACCGGTTTCAAGGTTGGTATCAACTACCAGCCTCCAACCGTGGTCCCCGGAGGCGACCTGGCCAAGGTGCAGCGTGCTGTCTGCATGCTGAGCAACACCACAGCCATTGCTGAGGCCTGGGCCCGCCTGGACCATAAGTTTGATCTGATGTATGCCAAGCGTGCCTTTGTCCACTGGTACGTTGGGGAAGGGATGGAAGAAGGGGAATTCTCAGAGGCTCGGGAAGACATGGCTGCTCTGGAGAAGGATTACGAAGAGGTCGGGGCCGATAGCGCTGATGCGGAAGAGGAGGGAGAAGAATACTGATTCTCATTGTGTTAATTTTTCATTGTGTTATTTTTTCCATTCATCACCCCTTCTGGAATCACATGACTGTCTATTGTGTGAAAAGCTTATTAAAAGTCTGTTTCAGCTGAAAGCAGTTTTGTTTCTTTAGAAAACAAACGCTGCCCTTTCCAGTGTTCTGATGTCAGCTGGGAGCGCATTTGTTAAATGAATAAAGGGTATGGGCTGTTAGCTTGGCAAAGCTTGAATGGTTACGCAGCAAGGGTACATTAAGAATGTACAGTCAAGTGAAGAGTGTAAATGTAGCAACCCAGGGACCTTGAGCCCCTGTGCCCTCACTGCAAAAACCTTCAGTTCTCCCCAAATGCCATCCTGAACATTGTTTTGTGATTCCCCTTAAAATTCTGTAGAGGGGGAAATTAGGAATTCCTGGTTCTGCTTTAAGTAGGTAAGGGAGAGTGGATATCTGGAATGAGAGGAGCTGTCCTTTATAAGGACAGGCTGAAGGTCCTTTGTACTTCCAGGCAGGAGAAAAGATGTATTTTATTTTATTTTATTTTCCCCTCTTTAGCATAGTTTACTTTCATGAATTCTCCTGAGAAGGAAATTCATTGTGCTAATTCCTTCATATGTTGTTACATTCTGTAGATCAGGGCAATTATCTTTTGGACTGAGAGTAGGGACTTGGGGACAAAGTGAATGCCTCTACCCATACATGTGTCTTATATAAATGATCAGCTCAGTTATCATAATGGACCTGAAACTGGCAGAGCTAAAGTTCTTGCTTAATTTGGATGTTTCAGGGGCTCCAAAGAAATTAGCAGCAGCTGTTTTGTAAATCAGGCTGTGGGAAGTGTTGCAGAAGTTGCCGAAAAGCAAAACTCCTGCCTTGCCCATGGAAAGAGGAAAATCAATCCTTCAAAAGTTGGGATCACTAAGTTTCTACAACAGGGGTCTTCAAACAGCATAGCTGACTGGAGAATTCTGGGAGTTGAAGTCCACAAGTCTTACAGTTGCCAAGTTTGGGGACCTCTGTTCTACAAAGTCATAGAACTGAAAGATAAAAACCTTTTCCCAGTGGCCATTTGTTACCTTTTCAATTGCTAAAGCATCTCACCTTTGACCATAGAACTCTTGTGTTGTGGTTCCATCACATCTACGCATATATCAAGAAGTAAAGAGAAAGGATCGTAAATGGAATTGGAAGAAGCTTTCAGTTGCACAGATACAAAATTAATCTAATGGCATTAATAAGAGTAGGGAAAGATGTCACCTTGCTCAGGAACAGCAGATGCATGTGTTTCTGTCTATACTCCTGATAATTTGGGCCTATATTAAGCTGTTATGCAAATTGCACTCCATAATAAGCTCTTTATGTATAATTCCTAGTTGTGCATGCAATTACAGAAGCTATGCTGGAAGAAGAAAACATGCATTTGCATAGTTAAAAGGAGATGCATTTAATAAGAGTTGGAATAAAATTGAGGAACTGAATTCAGTGCCAAAAGCTATGTAGGAAACACATAAAACAGAAAAAAAAGTATTTTAATCATAGAATGTACAAAGTTTTTTTGTACAATGATCAAGATACAGCACTAATTTTTACAACAAACAGGAAAAGTTGAATGGGTAACAGCAGAGTTTCCTTGACAACTGCTTTATCATAGCTATTTTCTGGAATAGTTTTTGAAGGATGGATGTAGATTTTCCAGTGTAGTCTAACCACCTTGAGATTTTCTGGTGGCATAGTTTCCTGACTAACCAGGATTTTGTCCTATTATTCTTCTGAATCCAGATGCAGTTGGTTAGAAATAGCAGAATAAATGCTATTTAGTCTGCTACTTGGAATTCAAGTCCTTATGCATGAGAACACCAGTTCATGCCAAATTGCCTTCTGGATGTCAGAATAGTTAAAGAAAATAAATGTGTAAGGAAGACATTAAGTTAATGACTGCTGCTATTACTTTCAGCTCTACTGTGCTTGCTTTTGAATAAATCTGAAGCTAAAAGAGAATGTGCTGTTCACTAAGCTACTGTGGAAAAAGGTACTTTTTGGGAAAATTATAACTACTAGCTCCAGTTCTTTTCTGTAGTCTATTTTACGGAGCACCTATCTGAATCCTTGTAACTCAGACTCAGCTGGCATTAATAACACAACTGCCTTAACTACAACAATAATGAGGAATATTTTGATGGCCATATTTAACATTTCTGGGAAGAGGAGAGCTGCAGTGAGTAGGATGACAATAGAGGAGAACAATAGCGATGGCAGGTTTTGTTTTCTGCTTGAGACTTGGGCAAAATATTTAGAGGATGAGTGGATTTATTTTCTGCAATGATGATCCATTCCCTGCCTCAGAGTGGCAACAAATGATGCCTCAGATTTGTGGTTCTGGTCAGAAGGGGCTGTGAAAGGGGGCTTAGTCTAGAAGGCCTGAAGCTACAGAATGCTCGGATTTTAAAAGTTAGGTGTGAATGTTTTCTCCACATCTTTTGAGGACTGAGAGGGAAGGGGATATCCAGCAATATCCAAAACATTTGGCTTCAGTTAGATTAAAGTCTAGCTAATGAATGCTTGTGCACCCAGAGTAAAGAGCAGTGTTTTTCAATCTTGGCAACTTTAAGATGTGTGGGCTTCAACTCCCAGAATTTCACAGCCAGCATTTGAGGGATTTAAATTCAAAGACCCTTCCTAAGCATAAGCCAGGTGCTCGGACTCTATTGGTGATGTTTATTTTGCGATCTGAATCCATGGCAACTTAACCCTAACCTTAGCAGGATTTGGATCCAAATAGGATTTTTCCATCTATTTTACACAGAGAAGAAAATATGTGGGATTTGAAATACTTAGAGGCCTCCTAAGCATAATGACCATCTCTGGAGGCCTAATCCTAATCCTACATCCATCTAGGGTTTTTTCATGTATTTTCTATGTATGGAAAGGCAACTAAAATCTGGGGGGGTTGAAAAACAAGAGCCTTCCTAAGCATGGCTGGCTGAGGAATTCTGGGATTTGAAGTCCCACACATCTTAAAAGTTACCAAGGTTGAAAAATACTGAAGGGAAGGGTATTTGCGCTGCAAGAGCCAACCACGTTGGGAATGTGAATTATCTGTCTGGGCTACAGCAGGCTTATGCCACACTTCGACCTCTAGATGGCACCCGAGGACATCTGCTTCTTCCCACCCCTCCTTTGTGACACCTCTTCTGGTAAAAACCTTCCATCCTATAAACTTCACTTATCTTAAGGTATTTGCAAGCCCCCTCACATTTACCTTCCAATGGCCAGTGTGGGTTTTCCTGACAGACATGAGGGCGGGTTGGGAAGGGGGAGGCTGTGAACTTCAGCCCCTCTATTTTCAGGGCCAAATTATTGCTTCCACTTCCATTCCAAAAGGGTAGGCAGGGCTGCCCGCTTGCACACAATAGGTTTAATATTATATATATATTTATATATGTTTATATTTTATATATTTTATTTGGTCAAGCATCTATTAGATAACATATAATTAGAACATGATTAAGACGACATGAAATGGGTACAAATAAAAAGGGACATTAGGACATGGACGGTAGTAATGAAATGAATTCAGCTTTTACAGCTTTTAACCCCCCCCCACCTCTATTCCATCCTGCGCATGTCATTCCGTTCAGGTTTCGGGACATTCGAGCCTGCCAATTAGGCGGCAGCTGATGGGCGAGGAAAGTAAAGTAAAACCTGCCTCCTTCGTTACCTTCCACTTTAGCCACGCCCCCCGTGCCTTAGGACACGCCCAAACGCTATAAAATGCCCCGCCCGAGTTTGCTTTAGCCCAAAAGAAGTTTTGGCTCACTGGCGGCTTCCTAAACGGGTCGATTAAGTGAGGAAGACTCTCGACCCGTTTGTTGGAGGTGCTTCCCACCCCCGGAATCCCGGTTTCCACGAAACATGGTAAGTGAACAAAGGATTCTCCGAATTATTGTTTTTTTACATCTAATCGGAAGGGAAATTTTTTCCGACTTCCGGTGATTTGCGGGCGGTGAAAGTGAAGTCGGGGGAGAAATGTAATGGTCCAAGTGGGGCCTTGTCCGGCTCCCGCGACCCGTGGAGGAAGGAAGGAAGGAAGGAAGGAGTCAGAATGGACCTAAAAGGCTTTTTTCCACAGTTACGGATAAAGAGCGGGGAGCGATAAAGGGAAACTTCGTCCTGGCTTGTTTCTCCGAAGTAGCGCTACTACGCCTTTCACTTTCTTTCCCCCACCCCGCGGGAGACTCAGTTCAACTCCGAGATCCCAGTTCTGGTCGGTAGAAAGAAGCGGCCCCTGGCTCCGGCTGATAGTAGCACACACGACCGCCCGCATGGATGGATGGATGGATGGATGGATGGAGAGAGCTGTTGGGACGTTTCCTGCAGGGTGTTTCGCCCATCAGGAGGCGGGAAGTCTGTGCGCCGGTTGCCTAACTCACTTCGTTGGGGCATGGCATCCTCTCGAAGTCTTTCCTTTCTTGCGCCTCTCGGCTTCACAGATTTCCGTGGCTGCAAGAGTAGAGCTCTATCGTTGGTTTGCGGGTTGCTATAGGCTGCTTCAAGAGAGCAGTAAATCATCCCTGATATTTAGAGATAAGCAGTTGGAGGTTTGGAGCTGATAAGTACAGGCTGAGCTGTATTGGACAGTTTTGAATGAGGGATCCGTTGGTGTTTTCTGAGCTTGGTGGATTTCTTGCAGACCTTTCATTACCCAAACTAGGTAACATCTAAGTTACCTAGTTTTGGGTAATGATGAAACGTCTGTAAGAGAACAGCCGAGCTCAGAGCACCAATGACCTCTCATTCCTGCCCCAGCTACTGTTGCTTAGTAGTTGGTATGGATGGCTGAAGAGAGCGAGGATTCAGATGAGGGGCCAGGACCATTAAGAGAGTGGACTGCTGCCTTCAGAGATTGTGGGGGCTGGCAGCAGCGATGAGGAGGTTCCAGAGGAGCCTGTGCCAAGTGTGTGTGTGCGCAGGGCTGCTCTAAGGAAAGAGCAGCTGCAGCAGCATGGGCAACTCGGGAGTAAGGCTGCAAGGCAATGGCCCCTCCTTCAAGAAGATAAAAGCCAGCTGTGAATGGGACATTCTTTGCAGGAAGCAAAGATGTTTTGAAACTCAAGCCTCGTGGACATTGCAGTATCTTAGTTGGGTATTTGAAGACACTTGTGTTGTAAAATATTTGTAGGTAACCTTATCTGTTATTCTTGGCAGCCCCCACAGCTTTGGCCAGGCTTGTGCTTATCAGAGTTAGTTTGCAACAGCCTTTTAACCGGGGATTCTTAAAAATCATTAAAAGGTTTCTGTTCCCTTTGGTTCGTGTTTTTTTTTAAATTGGAAAAGGGTTGGGGTCAGAACAGCTAAAATATTCTTTTATAGGTATCAAATTGTTAAAACCCACCCCTTTCCTAGGAAAATGAAATATTTTAGGATATACTAAAAAGGAGAATATTTCCCCTAAAAGAGAAGTAGAAACTCAAGAGAGCCAGAAACTCAGCTCCCCTACCTTTGCTAATGTTCCATTAAGGCCTGGGCCAGCCTATTCTATATAACAAAGATCTATCTCCTCCAGGTAGAGCCATAATAGGAATTGCCCAAAGCCCTTTAATTACATCATCCAGCAAGGCTCAACCAAGTCTAGAACTCAGGACAGCCTACAGAGTTGCCCCTGCATGGCCCCATGGGAGTCTGACAACCAATCAGAATACAAGCTCAAATTCAAATCCCAACAGAGGACATAAAATCGAGGGACTCTCAGCATTTTGTCCCTTCATCCAAGGCATGTGAACCTGTCCATCAATAAAGCATCTTTCCAAGCAACCTCCATGAATCCAGTGTCTTTTTCCCCACTTGGAACTGAACCCAGAAGGTTATTTCATTGAACAAAGTCTTGAATGCTGTAATATTGGTAATTACTCATGTGAAAAGCTCTAAAATTGTGAGCAAGCTCCTGTATTCTCACCTTATTGTTTCTATGAAACGGATGGGCAACTCTTGCCCAAATCTTCCAGGATTTGTACAGCACAGAGAAAAGAAGGCTGTTTCTCTTTTTGAAAAGCTACCAGTAGGAGGTGGCCTAATAGAGAAACTTTATCTTGCTTTTAGGAGCAGGATATGACTTGATGCTTCAGTCTTGTGACTCAGCTTCTTTGCCTTCATTTTTCATAGATACCTGCTGAGTCATTTTTCAGGGAAAAGGGAGACATTAGCATATGAAGTTTCAAATCCTGTTAACCTGCAATAACCTGCACTGCTTTTCCAATATTTTTGAGTGTGTCTACTAATAATTAAAAAAAAAACCCTTTCCTAAGTAATACTTTTCTATAGCAGGCACGGAAAACAATAAAAACAGGAAGTCACAATATTGCAAAATGACCAGCATCAGCACTTCAAGCCACATTTTAAAAGGCTTCCTTAAACACCATAATCTTAATCTTAAAGTAATATAAAATGTAAGTGGCCAAGTCTGACCTTGAAGATATGTGACTTTGCTACTTGCTGTAAAAGGTTTTGAGAGCATTGAAGAAAGCCAGTTACAAATAGGAAGAGCAGAATTTCTGAATGGATCTGTTGCATATATGATGTCCAGGCCAAATCAAGTCAGGGCTGCAGAGCACCATTGGATACCCTACAATGGTGACGAGAGTTTGTAGAAGATGCATAATTTAAATTGACATTGTTCAAATACTTCATCTGAGAGATAATTTTTAAATGTCAAGTTTAGGCAAGAATGTGGTGTTTAAGTTAGGGTTTAAGATAAAGTGCTGTTTTCTGATGGTTGGCTGATTTTTTTTAAGGCTCACCGTAATTCTAAATTCTACAATATCTGCCATCTATTTGTAAATAGTATAGACTACATCAAATGAAATCATTTTCCAAACATTATTGGTTCAGTTTCATGTTTCTAGGTAAATATGAAATCTGAAATACTTTTACTTCAGAGTTTTTATTGTATTATCTCCATTGATCTCACACCAAGCCTTCTAGGAAGATGGCACAATTTTTAGAATAAGAATTCAAGATGTTTCATGGTGCTCTTACAAACAGCTAGCATTTACCTGCAACAGGAAGGAAATAAGTTGCAGTGTTTGTTCATATTTTTAAAATCTGAAGCAGCTTCAGAACTCTACCGTTTGGGTGTAATGTCAATCCAGCTATTAGTGATTTTGGGCTAACATTTGACACTCTTAATACTAAAATTCTGAGCATGAATTTTCTGAATTTAAGTCATCAAGCTCTTGAAGAATCACCTAGTAGGGGAGATGGGCAGCATAGACATTAAATAAATAAATATTAAAATACATATTTGGGCTGCAGCTTCCAATCATCTGCACCCAACTTCACCAGTACCCATGTTGGCGGGGAATACTGGGAGCTGCAGTACAAGTCATCTGAAAATGGTTAAGTTGGAGAAGGCTATTTAAATTTTCAGGCTGTTCTCTACCCTTTTTTAGTGCTGAAAGATAAGATAATTAAATTGCTTGCCTGAAATGTTTAGGTGGGAAGACTTTTGAGGTGGGAAGACTCCATGAAAGCTTCTATATTCTGCATATAATTGCATCTCAGGATAACGCTTGCTAGGCAGTGCTTCACATTCAGGTTCAAAAAAGTGTTTGGAGTATACAGGATAAGGATTGGAGCATTCGATTAAAGCAGTTGGTCATTTTGTGGAATTATGTAGCAGCTATGAAGGGCAGCCATGTGATTCTAGAAAAAGATACAGCTACTGCGAGATCCATTGAACAGGTATTATATTTTGCCCTCTTGCATGCAGGAAAGCATCTTTGGGAGATCAAATCTCAAGTGTTTGCAGCTCCCATATTTACTGTAGTTGATGAACGTAGCTGATGTAGCTGCAACTCCCCAAAATGTATGTCATAAAGAGTGGATACTTTTCAGATGCTGCACCTTTTTAAAAATGATGCTAATGGCACTTTTAGTCTTTCTTGCCCAATGACGTGTGTTTGCATACTGGTTTCTGTGCTTTTCAGCTATTGTTGAAAAATAAAACTGGAGCCCAACCTCATAATTAATGCATTGGCAGCTTTTAACAAAATGCCAAATTAAGATTAGGTAGTTGTTACCATTGAGATGGGAAGTGATTGAAATGGGAAAAGAGGTGATAAGCCACCAGGGAAAGACCAGGGAAATCATCAATTCAAAACCATAAAAAAGCGAAAGTTAGAATATTTCGGACATGTGATGCGACACCCAGAAAAATGCAGTATACTTCACTTAATTCTCCAAGGAAAGATGTAAGGCAAACGAGGTCCAGCCAGAAAAAGAACAACATGGCTTCAAAATCTAAGTGAGCTTGTTTGGACAAAACAGCAGTTTTTTTGTGCGGCCATTTATTTATTTATTTATTTATTTGATTTGCCAATTGTTTACAAGATAATAAGTATAAGTGTATACATAGTTGTGAATACATGAAATGGGTACATATAAGAAAAATAAAAGAATAAGAGAAACAATAGGACAGGGACGGTAGGCACGATGATGCGCTTTATGCACGCCCCTACAGACCTCTTAGGAAAGGGGTGAGGTCAATAGTAGACAGTCTAAGGTTAAAGTTTTTGGGGTTTGGGGAAGAGACTACAGAGTCGGGTAGAGTATTCCAGACATTGACCACTCTATTGCTGAAGTCGTATTTCCTGCAATCAAGTTTGGTGCGGTTTACTTTGAGTTTGTATCTATTGTGTGCTCTTGTGTTGTTATGGTTGAAGCTGAAGTATTCATTGACAGGTAGGACATTGCAATGTATGATTTTATATACCATGCTTAAGTCAGACCGAAGACGGCGTAATTCAAGGTTTTCTAGTTTTAGAATTTCAAGTCTGGTGGCATAAGGTATTCTACAACGAGTAGAGGAGTGGAGAACTCTTCTTGTGAAATATTTCTGGACTTTCTCAATTGTGCTAATATCAGATACGTAATGAGGGTTCCAGACTGATGAACTGTATTCGAGTATTGGTCTAGCAAATGTTTTGTATGCTCTGGTTAGTAGTGTGATATTACCAGAGAAAAAACTACGTAGGATTAGGTTAATAACTCTTAATGCCTTTTTGGCTATGTAGTTGCAGTGGGCTCTAGCACTTAGATCATTAGAGGTGAGTATTCCAAGGTCCTTTACAGAGCTTGGGTCATCAACAAGATCTTGACTATTCAGCTTGTATTTTATTTTCTGATTTTTTTGCCAATATGTAAGACAGAGCATTTATTTGTTGAGATTTGAAGTTGCCATTTGTTTGACCATTGAGATACATAGTCAAGATCTTTTTGTAGGGTAGCAGTATTGTCTGTGGTATTGAACAGCTTTACATCATCAGCGAAGAGAACGCAATTGCTCTTAATATGATCACAGAGGTCGTTTATGTAGAGTATGAAGAGAGTTGGTCCTAGAACACTGCCCTGGGGGACACCACTATTGACAGGTACTGGATTTGATAGGACGCTCCCGATTTTGACCATTTGTTGTCTGTTTGACAGGAATGCTTCTATCCAGTTATTCAGTTGTCCAGAGATACTATAGGATTTTATTTTTAGGAGTAGTTTGTCGTGTACCACTGAATCAAAGGCTTTACAAAAGTCTATGTAGATTGCGTCTATTGCTTTGCCCTGGTCGAGTTGTGTCGTCCATATGTTTTTGCAGTGTAAGAGTTGCAGATTACAGGATAGTTTTTTTCTGAAACCAAATTGTTTATTGGAGAGTAGGTTGTTTGTCTCTAAGTAGAGGATGATGGATTGGTTAATAATTGATTCCATGACTTTACAGGTGACGCAGCATAAGGAGATTGGCCTGTAATTTTCAACTAGGCTTGGGTCTCCCTTTTTGAAGATGGGGATGACTGTGGCTTGTGACCATAGGTTAGGCAAGGAGCTGGTCCTGAAAGATTTTTCAAAGATTATGCTTAGAGGTTTGGCTATGGCAGTGGATAGCTTTCTTAAGAAGTAGGCACATATTCCATCCGGTCCAATAGATAGAGATGGTTTTAGATTGCGTAGTGATTTTTCGACATTGTCTTCTGTGAAATCGATATGTATTAGATCATTGTTGTTATCTGTGGTACGGCTAGGAAATACTGGGCATGATCCATTGCTGTTTACAAATACTGAGCCGAAGAATGTGTTAAAGATGTTGGCTTTAATGGTGTCGTCGTTGCAGTCTTTACCATCAGGTCCTATCAAGGGAGGGATGGACCTTGAGTCTTTTAGTTTGTTGTTTACAAAATTGTAAAAAGCTCGGGTGGAATTGGTGCTTAGAAGGTTTTCCTCTTGTTTAATGTGATAATTGGTGCATTCAGTCTTTATCTGGTGGCATAAATTTTTGTATCGGTTTTTGAAATTGGCAACGTGACCAGATTTGTTTTTCCGCCAGAGTGATCTCTTTTTGGATTGAAGTTTCCTTATTGATATGGGTAGTCTGCTTTTTTGTTTTGTTTTGGGAGTTGTTGGAACATATAGTTTGATGACTCTTTTGACTTCAAGTAAAAATACGTTGTAATGGTCTTCAACAGTATTGCATCCAGTGAATAGAGATTGCCAATCAAGGGATGAGAGATCGTTGTCTATAAGATCATAGTTGCCTTTTTTGAAGTTACAATAGGGTATTACATCATTGTGGTGATTTTTGTGTGGATGTATGTTGAGACAAAAGTCAATCATATTGTGGTCACTACTGGAAAAGGGTTCTTTAGTTTGTATTCCATAAATTAGGTTCAAACTGTTGCAGAAGATGAGATCGAGGCAGTTGTTTAGTCTAGTGTTGTTGATTACTAGTTGTTCCAGTCCCAGATTTGTAATAGCATTGTAGAAGGTTGTGTGTATGATTTCAGTTGTACAATCATTTAGGGTCCAGTCAATATGAGGTAGATTGAAATCACCAAGAAGGATAAAAGGGTATGGGCAGGATGCAGCCCATGTTAGTAATGTATTTAGCTTGTTTCCATGTTCGATGTCATAATCAGGTGCTCTGTAACATAGTAAGAATCGAATTGTGATATTTGAGGATAGTTCACAGATGATGGTTTCAGGAAGGGCAAGCTCCTGGGTAACTTGGATATTTTTTAGATGTAAGGATTTTTTATAGAATATAGCAACACCACCTCCTCGACAATTTTCACGATCTGATCTGTAAACATGATAGTCTCTTACTGTGGTAATGGAGTCGGGGAGAGATGCATTGAGCCATGTTTCACAGACAAATATAATGTCGAAGTTAGCCATATTTAGGAGGAAGAGAAATTCAGGTATTTTATTCACGAGGCTTCTTGCATTGAGTAGTTTGCATTTAAGGCCGGCAGTAGTTGGAATTGAGGTAGTTGGGGGCGTGCGTGCCTAGTCTTGGGTGATGGTGGATGGGTTGAGGTAGGGTTGTGGTTGAGGGTAAATGCTGAGTATTGGGTTGCGTGGCTTACTTTTGATACAGTCAGCATGGTAGTCAATGTACAGGTCCTTCTCTCCATTGTCTAGACGGTTTTTGAGTTTGATGCGGAGTACACGGGAGCGGGCACATTGCTGTATGGTTAGGTCAGGGCGGCAACGGAGGTTCTTATGGTTGATGTTGGTTTTGATCGCCAATATGATTGCCAATGTCCGATGACCGATATAGCACAAGAAGAAGAAGTTAGTATTGACTTGCATAAAAATTTCAGCCATAGCTGCACTTTCACTTCATCCAGACAGAGGCAGACAGAGCTAATAATATCTAGCACAGCCATGTCCTTAAGTGTTAGGGTTTGGGGATTGACCCCTAGCAGAGTATTGCAGCAGTAGTCAAGCCAGGCAGCCAAAGGAGAGCGGAAGGGCCCCAGAGTATACACACACTGAACACAAACACTGTTTGTAGTTTAAATAGTTTTTAATCCAGTTAGAGTTTAAGCATTGTCATTCAGTCCATTAAGTTATTCACAGTATTTCCATCCATTAAGACTCACTAGTATAGTCCAAGTTAAGAGTCCTTGCAATATCTTTATCAGCCGATAAAGATATCTTCTCCTCCTCCGGTTTCACTCTCCAGAGAAACAAACGCTGGATATTCAGTAGAATTACGCAATAATCAGCAAACAGTAGCAAACAATAACTGTTCAGTCATAGGCACTCACAGTAAGTAATCACAGTTAGTCGCAGCAACACACAGTAAGTCGCAGCAGCACACAGTTACAGTCAGACAGTCAGCTACAGACAGTAAGTTATCCAGCTTCTAATGCTTCCTTATATTGTAACTTCTAACCGCACCCTTAATCGGCTAATTGCCTGCTGCATTGTGCTTAAAGTGATAAGCACTTAAACCATGATATCTAAGTTTTATATATTTATTCACCCAAACCATATTTGGTATCAATGTTATACCTAACATACTCCCCTTTTGGGTGAAATAAATATATAATACCTTTACAATCTAATCCCATATTTTTCACAACTCTCCTGGTGTTTACTGGCACCTTGGGCTTTAGTAAAATTATCAGCTAAATTGTCCTCCGACATACAGTATTCTAGCTGAATCATCTTACTTCTTACAGATTGTCTCACGTTTAGGTATCTTAGATCTGTATGCTTGCTCCTTGTTTTTACTCCAATATTTGTGGCCATTTGAATTGCTGCCTGATTATCTTCATGTATAATTATAGGATAATCTACAGTTATACCTATATCAATTAACATTTGTTTATACATTATTAACTCTGTACATAACAATGATAAACAGGAGAATTCTGCCTCCATAGTAGACAAACTTATATGCTGTTGTCTTATTGACTTCCAGCCTATTAATGTCTTACCCAGCATTATGGCTGTTCCTGAAGTCGACTTTCTAGTGTCTCTTTCTGATGCAAAGCTAGCATCTGCATAAGCACACAGAATTAAATCACCCTTTGGTTCTAAATACAATGAATAATTCATTGTCTTTTTAAGATATCTTAATATCCTCTTAGCTGCAATCCAGTGTCTTTCACATGGTGCAGAATTGAATCTAGCCAACTGATTCACGCAGTACGATATATCTGGTCTAGACCAATTACTAATATAACTCAAACTACCAATTAAAGATTGATAAATCACCTTATCAAACTCAGGGCTTTGTTCATCAGTGTTGCTAAACTCCTGACTCATTGGAGTCTTAGCTGGCTTACAAAGCTCCATCTTGTAATCTTTTAGTAATTTGCTTATCTTATCTTCCTGAGATATCTTAAAACCTTTCCGTGTTTTCTTTATATTCAAACCGAGATACTTCTTTATCTCCCCTAATTGCTTGATCTTTATTCTCTTTCCTAATGATGCTATTATTTTATTTGCTTCATCATTAGTTTCAGTTATCAAAGCAATATCATCTGTGAATAGTAATAATAATGATACTTTCCCATTTGTCTCCCTCTTAAACAAACATGGATCGGCTAAACCAGCTTTAAATCCTATATTGTCTAGTTCCTTTACAATATACTGGTTCCATTCATAGCCTGATTGTTTTAGACCATAGAGACTTTTCTTTAACAACCAACAATCATTATTATCCTTATTTTCACTTTTAATACCAACAGGTTTTTTTCATATAAATAATATGTTTTAATGGGGCGTGCAAGTAAGCAGTTTCCACATCTAGATGGTTAACTATATAGTTTTACTAGCTGCCCACACTAAAGCTGCCCTCAAGGTTGCTGCCTTAAGACTAGGTGCAAACACCTCATCGTAGTCATTAGCATTCTGCCTAAAACCTTGGGCTACTAACCTTGCCTTATGGATTAAATTACCATCTTTATCTATTTTTACCTTAAATATCCATTTGCAGCCAATGGTTTTCTTTCCTGCAGGTAATTTGGCATTCTCATACACCTTCATATCACTTAATGAATTCAGTTCCTTATTCATTGCTGCATACCATCTTTCTTTTTCCTTAGTAGGATACTTTTTAATTTCTTCAACAGAATTAGGAACTTGATTAATCTGGCACACTGTGTTAGCCTGGTACCTATCAGGCGGTCTAGATACACGTGTAGTTCTTCTGGGAATTATAGGGCTTACAGGAGGACTTTGTTGAACTACTACCTGTTCATCTTCCTCATCCTGTTCAGCTATTGAATCTGTTTCTTCCTTTATGGGCACTATTTCATCCTGTATTTTTCTCTTTACTTTATTTTTAAAGTTACAGGGATAACTAATGGGATTTCTATAGGATTCAATAATTACATCTTTATTGGCATCCTGTTCTAATTTCTCCCATCCTTCATGTTCTAGAAATTGGGCACTAGCACTACATAACACTTTAGATGTGCCTTTCTCCCAAAATCTATATGCCCTATGGTTTGCCTGATAACCAACGAAGAAAAATCTTTTAGCTCTATGTTGCCTTTTTTTCTGAGTTGTGCAGGAATATGCACCCATGCTGGTGCACCAAATGTGTGCAGGTAACTTAGATCAGGTTTCCTGCCATGCCATCTGGTAAATGGAATTTCACCTGTTGTTGTATTAACAACGTTGTTCAATATGTTATTAGCACACATTGTAGCCTCCCCCCACAAAGAATCAGGTAACCCAGAATCATTTAACATTGTTCTAACCATTGCCTGTAGTGTTTGGCCTCTTCTTTCAATAAAAGCATTATGTTCTGGCCTGTATGGAGCAGACTTCTTATGCTCTATTCCAGCTACCTTAAGTCTGTTCTGGAATTTGTTATTAACAAATTCCGTACCATTATCTGTCACCAGGGTTATCAGTTGACGTTTAGACTTTCTTTCAGCAAACCTAAGCCAATTGAAAAAATATTGATATGTTTCAGTTTTGCTTTTCATTAAATAGCAAAACCCATATCTAGAATAATGATCCATAATGCTCAGTATATATCTAGCACCCCCCATACTGGGTTTCTTTGGACCTATTATGTCTGCAAATACTACTTCTAAAGGTTCTTTTGTTTTGAAACCATTTAGCCTATTTGCAGGCAATACCTTACTCTTATCTTCACAGCAAACATTACAACGCAAATATTTATCACAAGGTTTTAACCTTATTCCTTCAGATAACTCAACTGTACGTTTTAGCATTTTAAAATTTACATGCCCCAAACGCCTATGCAATAAATGGATACATTCATCATGAGGCTTTATATTATTAAATACAGTTTGAGCCTCCCCTTTCTTACTATTATCTAAGACATATAATGTTCCATTTAAAGCTGCAGTTACCCTTTTGTTATCTTTTTTCAATTATGCAATTATTATCTTTAAAAGTAATTACATAACCTAATTTATCTAATACCCTTACTGAAAGCAAATTAAACTTTAGTTGCGGTACATACAACATTTTTATATCCTGGTTTATGTACGGACAACGTGCAAAACCTTGACCTTTCGCTTTCAGGTTCCAGCCATTAGCAAGAGATATATGTTGAGAGCTTGTAGACATTTTTATAAATTTTGTCTTATCTCTTGTGATGCAGTGGGATGCGCCACTGTCAACCACCCATAAATTATTCTTCACATCAGAGTTGCTAAACATGGCTAGTTCAAATGCTTTCTTTGGCTTTTTTACATTCTGGCTTTTTCTCTTTTTGCAGAACCTTGCCAGATGTCCTCTGCCTCCACAATTAAAACACTTTTTAATTGTGTATGCCGTCGAAGATAAATTCTCTTCTTCCAGGTGCTTTACTTTGCTTTGCTGGTTTCTTTCAAGCTTTGAAGATAATTTCTCTTCTTTCTTATCTTCTCTCAGCTCGTCACGCTCACGCCTTCTTCTGGCTTCTTCTAGTAGCCTGCCTGTAATCTCGGTTAATGAGAGGCTTTCTTTTGGCAATACTTCCAACGAAGTTACATAGTCATCATAGCTTTGATCTAATGAAGATAATATTATATAGACTTGTTGCAGTTCATTAAATATAAGCTCTTTTTCTTGCAAATCTTGAAAAATGCTCTTCATACAGTTTAAATGAACTAACATATCTCCATTCCTCTGAAGATGCGTTGAAAAAGCTTCCGTGTAAGATTTATATGTGCTCCTACACTGTCCCGAACATAAATCTTCCTGAGGTTCTCCCAGCAGTTTGCAGCATTTTCTTCTCCACGAATATGGACAAGCTGCTGATCACAGAGAGTCAGTCCTATGATGCATAAAGCCTGCTCATTCTTCAGTTTAAAGTCTTGTAACTTTTCTTTATCATCATCATTAGCAGGATCCCATCTACTCACATCTGGTGGGTTTGCTATAATGTCCCACAATCCTTCTCTGCGTAGAAGTAAACTACATTTCATTGACCATGAAACATAGTTTGTTCCATCCAGCCTGGATATCATGGACAGTTGTGACAAATTTACTTGTGCCATTACTCTTCAGATATTTTGACTATTTTAAACTAATTAAAACAGTTTGTTATTACAGTAATGTGCAACTCACACCAACTCTCTCTGCTATATCCTGGTTAGTTAGACTATGCTGCTGGGCCCATAACCAATGTTAGGGTTTGAGGATTAACCCCTAGCAGAGTATTGCAGCAGTAGTCAAGCCAGGCAGCCAAAGGAGAGCGGAAGGGCCCCAGAGTATACACACACTGAACACAAACACTGTTTGTAGTTTAAATAGTTTTTAATCCAGTTAGAGTTTAAGCATTGTCATTCAGTCCATTAAGTTATTCACAGTATTTCCATCCATTAAGACTCACTAGTATAGTCCAAGTTAAGAGTCCTTGCAATATCTTTATCAGCCGATAAAGATATCTTCTCCTCCTCCGGTTTCACTCTCCAGAGAAACAAACGCTGGATATTCAGTAGAATTACGCAATAATCAGCAAACAGTAGCAAACAATAACTGTTCAGTCATAGGCACTCACAGTAAGTAATCACAGTTAGTCGCAGCAACACACAGTAAGTCGCAGCAGCACACAGTTACAGTCAGACAGTCAGCTACAGACAGTAAGTTATCCAGCTTCTAATGCTTCCTTATATTGTAACTTCTAACCGCACCCTTAATCGGCTAATTGCCTGCTGCATTGTGCTTAAAGTGATAAGCACTTAAACCATGATATCTAAGTTTTATATATTTATTCACCCAAACCATATTTGGTATCAATGTTATACCTAACATTAAGTCTTGTTAATAGCTCATGCTTCATGTTGCATGAAAACAGATGATTATTTATTGCTAGTTGGGACTTTCCGCAACTGGTGAGTGGTTTAATCATTGCAGCCAATTGCTAGTTGTGATTTACTTGTTCTAGAATAAATATAACGGAAGTGGTTTCTTTCCACAGCGTGAGTGCATCTCCATCCACGTTGGCCAAGCCGGTGTCCAGATTGGCAATGCCTGCTGGGAGCTCTACTGCCTTGAACATGGCATCCAGCCAGATGGGCAGATGCCCAGTGATAAGACCATTGGGGGAGGAGATGACTCCTTCAACACCTTCTTCAGTGAGACTGGAGCTGGCAAACACGTCCCCAGGGCTGTGTTCATAGACTTGGAGCCAACGGTGATTGGTGAGCTACTTTCAGTAATACTAACATTTTAGAAATACTCAGTGGCAAGGAAGGTTAGAGGTTCATAGAAAAACAAACATTTCTAGTTCAAGTCGGAGATCCAGTGCCTTGCATTTCAAGTAAGGGAAAGTAAGTTAAAAAAACCACACCAAATCGGGCTTAGATCCTGAAGAACAGGGGTCTTCAAACTTGACAACTTTAAGACTTGTGGACCCATTCTGGCTGGGGAATTCTGGGAGTTGAAGTCCACAAGTTTTAAAGTTGCCAAGAGCAGGATATCCCTGCTAAGAACATTATGACATATCTGAATAAACTCTGTTGAATTTTTTGACTGGATATATGGTGGATTTTTGTTTTGGTATAAGGAATTAATTTGTGCTAATATGAATTTTTAACCTATTCAATCATGACTTTTTAATTTAATATTCTTAACATACATAAATATCAAAAAGAAAAAAATTAATAGAAACCAAAACAAATTAGAAAAGGGACAAACCCAGACAAAGTAATAAAGGAAAACAAAAGCATGTTATATTTTATACTTTTAGTACTTGCTGATTTACTAATAAATGTACCTCTATATTACCTTTATTGTCGTATGTATGTATGTATGTATGTATGTATGTATGTATGTTATTCAGCTTTGTTCGGGTATTTTCCCATGTCATTATAGTTGTGCTTTTAAAGTTGTAGCAACGTTTCGGCAGAATCTCATCTGCCATCATCAGGCTTCTGTACTGTGCTCATCTGTGAGAAACGTTGCTACAACTTTAAAAGCACAACTATAATGACGTGGGAAAATACCCGAACAAAGTAGAATACCATACATATAAATACCCGTGAAAACTTAAGAACACACACACTTAAGAACTTAAGAACACACACACACACACACATGTATATATCTCAATCACTGTCCATCTTGAATACATAGTAGAAAGAGTAAGCTTGAGAGTTCACAAGCTTGATACTGTATGGAACAAAACTGTATCTGAACTGTATCTGTATCTGGATGTTCTTATAAATATAATAACATTTACTGCTGCATCTGATTAGTAGAAACTATTGTTGTTGTTTTTCAAAACATATCACACACTTCTTGCAGCCATTTCTTTTTTTTTTTTTTTGGAACAAATTTTATTAATTTTAAAGACAAACAAACCATCATTAACCATTGAATACATAAAACCTCTTTCCATTATTAATTTTACAAGTCAAGTAAAATATTATTTTATACAACATAATTCTGTTTTACACCATTTCCATATGGACATATAAATATCTCTTAGCAAATTTCTCATTATTTCTCTTTTCGTATTCAATTTCATTATTATTGTTATTTTCTATATTTATCCAATTTATAATCATCATCTACATTTCTCTCTGACTTGATTACCATTATTCTCATCGAACATTCCTCCGAGGTTTTATTAATTCTCAAACAAACATGAACACACAAAACACAAAAATATAAAACTTCTTTTAAGAAAGTAGTTTGGCCCCAGATTACCTCTCTTTGTATGGACTCAATTAAATTCGTGCTCATCTTATATACCATTACCTATCTTATTTACCATTCTATATCTTCTATATAACTTCTCCCCGCTTTTCATTCTTCTTGATTCTATTTTATTTAATTCATTTTAATTTAAATCATTGTATTTGTATTTTTTGTCCATTCTTTCCAAATTATCCATTTATCTCATTCCCTACAATAAAAAAAAAAAAAAGGATTTCTCCTGAAATCACTGATCAGAGTATGATGCCTTTCTATCCTCCCCCTAAATTAATATTTAAAATAACGCCTAGTACCCAGTCTGATTCTGCTTAGTACATTCTACCTACTAACTTTTAAAAAGAGAAAAAAATAATAAGTCCAAAATAATTAACATAATTAGATAATAAATCTAAATGTTAAATCTTATAACATTCCAATTATCTATTTCAAAAAACAAATGCTAGAATAATAAGTTGATAGTAAAATCAACACAATAGTCAATTAAACTCTTTAATTAAACTTAATATTTTAAACATTCCTTTTAATATTTTATTAAATTTTAAAGTCTATCATTACTAAACATTTCAATATTTTAATTTTTTATTAATTCTTATAACATTCTAATTTTCTATTTCTAATACAAATACTACAATACCATCTTATGTACCTTGCAGAATCTTCTTTTTTAAAGAAATTATACTTCACCCTTTATCCCTGAAAAAAATTCATTTTTCCCCATCTTGTTTCATACCTTTGTGGCTTCCCCCCCCCCTTTCCCTTCCTTTCTTATCCCACCTGGCCTTTTTACCTCCCCCTCTAGTAACCTCCGCCTTTTTAGCTTCCCCTCTCTGTTGTATTCCTTTTTTCTTTTGCTTAGTAACATTGTGTTGATTTTGCATCTTATTTTTCTCTTTCTTGAGCGTTTTTTTAAGTCTTAAGTCCTTCATTTTCCTTCCTCTCTTTCTCCTTTCTCTTAATTAAATTTTTAGATTCATTGAAGAGGGCGTCTTCTTCTTCTTGTTCTTCTTCTTCTTCTTCTATTTCCTCCATCTGTTGTTGTGTTTGCTGATAAATAGCAAGCGCCATTTCTAAAAAAAGGAAGGCTTCCTTCACAGCGTCCTTACTTACTTTCTTTATTTTTCCATATTCCTTAAGTTCATCAACAGGTAAAGCCATTGTAAATCTTTTCTTTGTTCTTCTTCTTAAAGCAACCAAAATGTTTCAAAAGTTAGAACAATTCCCCAAAGTCCCAGAGACATCAGTCCAAACAAAGCACAAAGTTTTCACTTTCTCTTCCTGGGGTGGTATCAATAAAAAGGAAAAGAAAAAAAACCCAATCTGTATTTTAGAGCCTTGTTGCAATTAATTTCCAGTCTCAAAATCTTCAAGGCATCTCCTCCAGCAAGATCTTAATATTTTTTTGTCCTCTCCCTTCCCACTTATAACAAGAAGCCAAGTTTTTACCTTTTATTAAAAAAAAAAGACAGGTTTCTCAATGGCCATTTGTTGATTCCATAGGGAAGGAGAGTAAACTTTCCCTTTCAGCACCTCAGTTTTGCCGCTTGAAATTCTCCTCTGGAAACAAAGTATCATTCAAGAAGTCATAGTTTTCAGGATTAGGCATCTCTTAAAGTCCTGGGTCAGCCAAAAAACTTTCTCTTAGAAACTTTCTCCCCTCTTCCTCCTGCTCAGTCTTACCCAGCTGCCGACTTTCTTGTGGCAGCCATTACAGACCACCGCTCGACCGCCTTGAGAAAAGGGGTTTTAGCCGGCTGGGTAGGGGGTCTGCAACACCCCCAAACCCCTCTCCGGATCCCCCCTATCTTCGGCTGCCTCTGCCGGGCAGCCTTAGCCTCCAGATCTGTCAGGATCGGAGGCACCAAGACGGCTAGCGCCGCGGGGATCGCGCAGGATCGCGAATCCCTGCCGCTGGCGAAGCCGACAAACCGGAAGTTCCTTGCAGCCATTTCTTAATATCTGTCATAATACCAGACCTCCAATTTCTCAATATTCTTTTACCCATTTCCCATGTTCAATAAAACCATAATTCCTGATAAACGCTCAGATTCTAAAACATTGCCATATAGTTCAATACTTTATCATATTTATTTAGCTGCCCATCCTCTCCCAAAGGAGATTCTGTATTGTGAACAATAATACTGTATAATAAAAATTTAAATGCTGTATTTTCCCATAAGTCTGTTCTGACTCAACCCTGTTACCAGCAAGAAAATCTCGAACAAACGCAGCAACTCAAACCTTCTCGGCTTTAATCTACAAATAACTTCTTTGTAGACAAAAGATGGCTTGCAGCCAATTAGTCCAACCAGAAAAGCCTTGACAGTATTCTTCAGATAAGCCGGAGTCTCCACACACAAGGCTGAGTCCTTAGAATGTTTTTGCTTTCTGCAAAAGCAAAAACCTTTTGAAACCAGGTTTATATTCCCTGGAGGGAGGGGCCATTACGTTGCATCCTTACTCCCGAGTTGCTGTGCTGCTCCAATTGTTCTCTTCTACGAATCATCCTGCGCTCACGTGCACTTGGCACAGGCTCCTTGGGAACCTCCTTGTCACTGCTGCCAGCCCCTACAATCCCTGAAGGCAGCAGTCCACTCCCTGATGGTCCTGGCCCCTCATCAGAATCATCACTCTCCTCAGCCCTCTGCACCTGCTGCCAGCTAACCACAACAAAGTCTACAAGTTGTCCTCAACTTGACTGTAATGGAGTCTGCTCATTATGGTCATAAGTTGTGGTTGTAAAGGAAGTCATCATGTAACTGACTTGATTGTACATTTTTTTGTGATGTACATTTGTGATTGTACATTTTAAGTGAATTAATGAAGTGAAACAGAGGACAAAGATTCAGAATCAAGAAGAGTTGTGCAGTTGAACAATGCAATTGAGAGCAATTGGAATACACTGAAATTAATATTTAAGGTGCCTTTATTTAAGGTGTCTCTTGCAGAAAGACTTGGCCACTTCCACAACTCTTTTTCGTTCTGGATTCTTGTCCTCCGCAATCATCTCAGTGCCATCTCTTAGTTTACCCCAGAAGTTAAATTCTTCTGAAGACAAAATCTCTCTGAAAGCTTTCTCAGTAGATACATTTTTGAAGAAACATATCTTGGGTTCTTGATCACACAATGTCACAACAAAATAAATACCTTTTTCATTAATTCTTTTCACAGATGAAGTGCGCACTGGTACTTACCACCAGCTATTCCACCCTGAGCAACTGATCACTGGCAAAGAAGATGCCGCTAACAACTATGCCAGAGGGCATTACACGATTGGCAAAGAGGTCATTGACTTGGTCATTGACAGGATTAGGAAATTGGTGGGTGATTTCTGCTGCTGAAGGATCCCTCAGTTTGGAAATGTGAAATAAAGAACTATGGAGATGCAGAATTTTAAAAATAAAACCTCCGTATTAAGTGGGATAAGATCCCCTGATGCATCTCCTAGTTTCACAGTACAGAATCGTCTGCTGCTTCTAGTGCGACTCACTGAATGTTTCTCACTTTATTTTTATGCTTGCTGGCAAACAATTTATTCTCTTTTTAGCCATGATTGAGTTTTGAACAGTAAATGTGATGAATGAATAAGAGTGAAGTTGCATAGAACCCTTAGGGCCACAGGTGTCAAACTCAAGGCCTGGAGGCTGGATCCAGCCTGTGGGGTATTTAGATCTGGCCCACAAGGGCCACTCTGGGAATAGTGATGCCTCTGCCAGCAAAAATGGAGCTTGCAAGGGCCTTGCGCAACCCTCCCAAGCTCCATTTTCGCCGGCAGGAGTGGGATTAAAATTTCTTAACTGGTTCTGTGGGCATGGCCTAATTTGTGGGTGTGGCTTGGTGGTCATGTGACTGGGTGGGCATGGCTTGCTGACAGGGTGGGGCGGGGCCAGCCAGTGGCATGATTTGCCAGTTCTTCTGAATTGCGGAGAATTGTAGCAACCAGTTCTATAGCAGAATCCGACCCCTGAGGAGGCCCTTGCGGACAAAAACAGAGCTCAGGTGCCCATTTTCAATAGCAGAGTGCTCAGGCCACCACAGCGCCCTCCCCAACACAAGTGATGTCACGCAGGCCATGCCCACTCCAATCCCCAGAAGGAAAACACAACCCTGAAGTGGTCCTCAATGAAATAGAGTTTGAAACTCCTGCCTTAAGGTATTTGCAACAAGTTTATGGGAAATTAGTTTGACAGTAGCTGGATTTGAACTTTAGGTAAGTCATAAAATTTATTTTTGGTATAGTTATGTTTGGACCTAGTTTTTAATTTCTAAACCACTGCTTATGGTTTTGCATCATGAGTTGTCCCTGGTTTGCAAGTTTAGCAAACAGTGGCTTAAATCATTTTTTTTAAAGAGGTTGACCATCTGAGTTACCAAAAGAATGAAAAGAATTACATCTTAGATCAGGAATGATGTAGAGGAGAACTATAAAGACTTTTATTACCAGGAAGCAAATGAGAAGGAAAGACAATTCCCAAGCAGCCTTCTAAATGTTGAATTTAAGTTGCTGTCATTCATGATAAAGGCAAGGGCTAGAGAAATTGGCATTCACCATCTGGAAGGCTGGATGGTATACTCTACAATTATTTGGAAGTTACAGGATATTCTCAAACAACTGAAGGGGATTGAATTTCTTCTAGTACTTTCTTGAGTGTTAATGGTGTTTCAAGAAAATACTTGAAAATCAACAAGAAAAAAATCTGGTTCTTAAAATTGACACTGAATCCACTTTGCTTTTTCCAACAGGCTGACCAGTGCACAGGTCTCCAGGGTTTTCTGGTCTTCCACAGTTTTGGTGGTGGTACTGGCTCTGGCTTTACATCCTTGTTGATGGAGCGCCTGTCCGTTGACTATGGCAAGAAGTCCAAGCTGGAGTTTTCCATCTACCCAGCTCCCCAAGTATCCACAGCTGTCGTGGAGCCCTACAACTCCATCCTGACCACCCACACCACCCTGGACCACTCCGACTGTGCCTTCATGGTAGACAACGAAGCCACTTATGACATTTGCCGACGGAACCTTGACATCGAGCGCCCCAGCTACACCAACCTCAACCGCCTTATCAGTCAGATTGTGTCCTCCATCACAGCTTCCCTGCGATTTGATGGTGCCCTGAATGTAGATCTGACAGAATTCCAGACCAACTTGGTGCCCTACCCTAGAATCCATTTCCCTCTGACGACCTATGCCCCAGTCATCTCTGCTGAAAAAGCCTACCATGAGCAGTTGACTGTAGCAGAGATCACCAATTCTTGCTTTGAGCCAGCTAATCAGATGGTGAAATGCGACCCTAAATCACGGTAAATACATGGCCTGCTGCCTGTTGTACCGTGGCGACGTTGTTCCCAAAGATGTCAATGCTGCTATTGCCGCCATCAAGACCAAACGCAGCATCCAGTTTGTGGACTGGTGCCCCACTGGTTTCAAGGTTGGTATCAACTACCAGCCCCCGACCATGGTCCCCGGAGGCGACCTGGCCAAGGTGCAGCGTGCTGTCTGCATGCTGAGCAACACCACAGCCATTGCTGAGGCCTGGGCCCGCCTGGACCATAAGTTTGATCTGATGTATGCCAAGCGTGCCTTTGTCCACTGGTACGTTGGGGAAGGGATGGAAGAAGGGGAATTCTCAGAGGCTCGGGAAGACATGGCTGCTCTGGAGAAGGATTACGAAGAGGTCGGGGCCGATAGCGTTGATGCGGAAGAGGAGGAGGAAGAAGAATATTGATTTTTCATTGTGTTAATTTTTCCATTCATCACCCCTGCCTTCTTCTGGATTCACATGACTGTCTATTGTGTGAAAAGCTTATTAAAAGTCTGTTTCAGCTGAAAGCAGTTTTGTTTCTTTAGAAAACAAGCGCTGCCCTTTCCAGTGTTCTGATGTCAGCTGGGAGCGCATTTGTTAAATGAATAAAGGGTATGGGCTGTTAGCTTGGCAAAGCTTGAATGGTTACGCAGCAAGGGTACATTAAGAATGTACAGTCAAGTGAAGAGTGTAAATGTAGCGACCCAGGGACCTTGAGCCCCTGTGCCCTCACTGCAAAAACCTTCAGTTCTCCCCAAATGCCATCCTGAACATTGTTTTGTGATTCCCCTTAAAATTCTGTAGAGGGGGAAATTAGGAATTCCTGGTTCTGCTTTAAGTAGGTAAGGGAGAGTGGATATCTGGAATGAGAGGAGCTGTCCTTTATAAGGACAGGCTGAAGGTCCTTTGTACTTCCAGGCAGGAGAAAAAATGTATTTTATTTTATTTTATTTCCCCCTCTTTAGCATAGTTTACTTTCTTTTTTTTGTTTTTTGAAAATTTTATTTGGGTTTTCACAAAAACAAAATACAAATAAAACATCTTTTTTGAAAATAGCATGGTCCCAGGTTATCACTTCTTCATACAGACACAAAATTCAATTTCATGCTCATTTTTATATTCTATTCCATATCTTATTACCGTTTTATATTTTCTACATAGTTTTTCCCCTCTTCTAATTTTCTCAACTTTGTTTTAATTATCTCAATTCAAATCATTATATTTATACTTTTATCTGTCCTGTTACAATTTCACATTATCTTTTCTTATTAAGCAAATTTTTCCCTGTAGTTACCAATTAGAGTATGACACCTTTATATCCTTTAATTTTATCAATTCAAGCTCTTATTTAAGCTTCAATGTATAGCTTTAAGATTATAGCATTCAATATAATACATAACTTCCAATCAAATTCTGTTTGGTACATTCTTAAAATAGACACTATATTCTTAAAAAGAAAAAATTACATATATATGTAAATAAAACACATTCCATTCCAATTCAATTATATCATTAATATGCATTAAAATCTTAACATCTTTAACATTTCTTTTCAATTGAATATCATACTTCCTTGGGAACACTTATAAACTTTCCATAGTTAATTCTTTTTTTCCCCATATTTCTCACTTATATTTTTATAAATCATTACTAATAATTAAAAATGTTCCCTTTTAATTCAATCATTTTAATTCATTTATTTATTAACAAACATCCCACTGCATTACAATAAATATTTTATCCATCATATTTTCTAAAGTTATTTATATTTGTAATATAACAAAGCTATCTTATGTACCTTTGCAGAATCCCTTTTACAATTAAATTTTCACCCATTATCTCTAAACAAACTTATGGTTACAATCCTTATATCTTTTTCCTGTTTCTCCATTTCTTGTTTCTGTCTTTTACAACTTCTTTTCCTTGCCTTCTTCCCCTCTTCTTCTCCCTCCCCTTTTTACCCCCTCTTCTCTCTACTTCTAACTCTCTCATCTGTAATCCCCTCTTCTGTTGCTTTCTAATATTATACTTATCTTTCAAATTGTTCTTCTTTTTGGTTGTTTTTTCTAATCTTAAACCTTTCACTCTCTTTCCACCCTTTTCTTTTTCCCCCCACTTAAAATTATTTGATCATTAAAGATGGCTTCTTCTTTGTCCCAATCTTCTTGTTCTGCAAGCATTTCTTGTTGTTTCTCATAGTTCCAGATCTCCATTTCTAGGAATTGAAACATGAAGCCAAAAGAACTTCTCCCTTCTTGTGCGTCTTCTTTCCATTTTTTAAGTTCCATTTTCAGTTCTTCTAAGAGTGATACCATTTTAAAAACTTTTAAACAACCACCCAGTTATTTTTAGTCATCTAGATGCAAAAACCAAAAATCACCAAGTAATCCAAATAATCCAAGGCTGTTTCTACTTGCTTCTTTTTTCCACTTTCTCTTCCTGGGGTTCTATTATTTTGTTACCAAGTTTCCATTAAAATGTATCTTTGAGGAATCTTGTTAAGATTTCACTGTAAGTTCCTTTTAATTACAGTTCCATTCCTTAATTCCAGGCAGTCTCCTCCATTTTTCCAGATCCTGCCCTTCTATTCTTTTTTTTCTCCTTTCCAGCTTTTAAAAACTTTTAAATGTCCAGAAATCTTTATTATCCCTTTGACTTTTATTTTCAGCTTAGATGCCTATTAATGTCAAAGTGGATTTTTTTTTCAGTTTCTTGCTTAAGTCTCTTAGCTGTCAGTATAAGGAAGGGAAGAAAAAAAAACCTAATCCTTTCCCTTCTCTCTCTCCTTCGCAGCTTCAAAATCTTCTTTGGGAACAATGTTGTTAAGTTTAAATTCCAGGGTACCTAATTTGTTGCTTTTGCTGTTTGACCCGGTCAACCAAAACTTTCTCTTATCTTCTTCCTGCACATTCTTTTCCGGTCGAGTTCTTCTTTGTGGTGGCCATTTCTGACCACCACTACAACCGCCTTCGGGAAAGGGAGTAATGGCCAGCTGGGGAGGAGAGATGTGGCTCTCCTCAACCCTGCAGGCAGTCTCCCCCCTCTTCACCACCTCTACCAGCCGGCTCGGGGTGCTCCAGCGGCAAGCATGGATCAAAGCCTCGGAGAGACGAGGCTTCGGTCTGTCGCTGAAGAAGCTCTAACCGAAAGTCCTCAGCATAGTTTACTTTCATGAATTCTCCTGAGAAGGAAATTCATTGTGCTAATTCCTTCATATGTTGTTACATTCTGTAGATCAGGGCAATTAACTTTTGGACTGCGTTTAGGGACTTGGGGACAAAGTGAATGCCTCTACCCATACATGTGTCTTATATAAATGATCAGCTCAGTTATCATAATGGACCTGAAACTGGCAGGTTCTTGCTTAATTTGGATGTTTCAGCTGCTCCTAGGTTTTTGGGAGAAGTCTGCAAAGCCTTAGGACTGTAATGTTCTCAGTGGAGAAACCAGATTGGCTCTGGACCTTCTGAGGTGGTATATACAGGCGTCAACGTTAGTTGTTCCGGTTATGCATCCAAAGACACTTCTGATCGCTGTGGACCTTACTGGAAGGGGCTCCAAAGAAATTAGCAGCAGCTGCTTTGTAAATCAGGCTGTGGGAAGAGTTGCCGAAGAGCAAAACTCCTGCCTTGCCCATGGAAAGAGGAAAATCAATCCTTCAAAAGTTGGGATCACTAAGTTTCTACAACAGGGGTCTCCAAACAGCATAGCTGGCTGGAGAATTCTGGGAGTTGAAGTCCACAAGTCTTACAGTTGCCAAGTTTGGGGACCTCTGTTCTACAAAGTCATAGAACTGAAAGATAAAAACCTTTTCCCAGTGGCCATTTGTTACCTTTTCAATTGCTAAAGCATCTCACCTTTGACCATAGAATTCTTGTGTTGTGGTTCCATCACATCTACGCATATATCAAGAAGTAAAGAGAAAGGATCGTAAATGGAATTGGAAGAAGCTTTCAGTTGCACAGATACAAAATCAATCTTATGGCATTAATAAGAGTAGGGAAGGATGTCACCTTGCTCAGGAACAGCAGATGCATGTGTTTCTGTCTATACTCCTGATAATTTGGGCCTATATTAAGCTGTTATGCAAATTGCACTCCATAATAAGCTCTTTATGTATAATTCCTAGTTGTGCATGCAATTACAGAAGCTATACTGGAAGAAGAAAACATGCATTTGCATAGTTAAAAGGAGATGCATTTAATAAGAGTTGGAATAAAAATGAGGAACTGAATTCAGTGCCAAAAGCTATGTAGGAAACAGATAAAGCAGAAAAAAAAAGTATTTTAATCCTGGAATGTACAAAAGTTTTTTGTACAATGATCAAGATACAGCACTAATTTTTACAAAAAATATACCGGTACATACGTATCTCAAAATATGACTCTCAAACCTTCTGTTTTTAAGTTTTTCAGTAGCTTGCTCTAAGGACAAGCTTTTTTATACTGTTCAGAAGGAATGCTACAATCAACATATAATGACTTTTGTGAATGAACCATTACAGAAGACTTGTGGAAGCCCTACTGTTGAGATGCATGCTTTATACTTGCCTAAGTCAGTAAACTTCTAATCCATTCTAGAAGACCTTTTTCTAGGCTAACAAACAGGAAAAATTGAATGGGTAACAGCAGTTTTCTTGACAACTGCTTTGTCATAGCTCTTTTCTGGAATAGTTTTTGTAAGATGGATGTAGATTTTCCAGTGTAGTCTACCACCTTGAGATTTTCTGGTGGCATAGTCTCCTGACTAAGCAGGATTTGGTCCTATTATTCTTCTGAATCCAGATACAGTTGGTTAGAAATAGCAGAATAAATGCTATTTAGTCTGCTACTTGGAATTCAAGTCCTTATGCATGAGAACACCAGTTCATGCCAAGTTGCCTTCTGGATGTCAGAATAGTTAAAGAAAATAAATGTGTAAGGAAGACATTAAGTTAATGACTGCTGCTATTACTTTCAGCTCTACTGTGCTTGCTTTTGAATAAATCTGAAGCTAAAAGAGTGTGCTGTTCACTAAGCTACTGTGGAAAAAGGTACTTTTTGGGAAAATTATAACTACTAGCTCCAGTTCTTTTCTGTAGTCTATTTTACGGAGCACCTATCTGAATCCTTGTAACTCAGACTCAGCTGGCATTAATAACACAACTGCCTTAATTACAACAATAATGAGGAATATTTTGATGGCCATATTTAACATTTCTGGGAAGAGGAGAGCTGCAGTGAGTAGGATGCTTGAGACTTGGGCAAAATATTTAGAGGATATAGAGGATGAGTGGATTTATTTTCTGCAATGATGATGCATTCCCTGCCTCAGAGTGGCAACAAATGATGCCTCAGATTTGTGGTTCTGGTCAGAAGGGGCTGTGAAAGGGGGCTTAGTCTAGAACTGTGATTGTGAACCTATGACATACGTGCCACAGGTGGCACGCAGAGCCATTTGTGCGGGCATGTGAGCCCCAGGCAAACATACCTCACTGCACATGCACGCTCCTCCCAGTTGATTTTCAGCCTATTTGAGGCCTCTTTCGGCCTCCCAGATGCTTGAGGGAAACCTCTGCAGTCTTTGCAGGCCAAAAAATAGGCCAGTTTTGTCATTTCTGGCCTGGAAAGGCTGCAGAGGCTTCCCTCAAGCCTCTGGGAGGCCGAAAAAGGCCTCAAACAGCCCTAAAATCAGGTGGGAGGCACAGTGCAGGTAAGGTGGGGAGGGATTGCATGCGCATGCGCAGGTGGTAGAGGGCCGGATACATTGCCTTCTGGGTGTTGGCACGTGAGCGTGCAGGCACAAGCGCCTGCACCATTTTTGGCACAGGAGCCCAAAAAGGTTAGCCATCACTGGTCTAGAAGGCCTGAAGCTACAGAATTCTCGGATTTTAAAAGTTAGGTGTGAATGTTTTCTCCACATCTTTTGAGGACTGAGAGGGAAGGGGATATCCAGCAATATCCAAAACATTTGGCTTCAGTTAGATTAAAGTCTAGCTAATGAATGCTTGTGCACCCAGAGTAAAGAGCAGTGTTTTTCAATCTTGGCAACTTTAAGATGCGTGGGGTTCAACTCCCAGAATTTCACAGCAGCATTTGAGGGATTTAAATTCGAAGACCCTTCCTAAGCATAAGCCAGGTTCTCGGACTCTATTGGTGATGTTTATTTTACGTTCTGAATTCATGGAGGCCTAATCCTAATCCTACATCCATCTAGGGTTTTTTCATGTATTTTCTATGTATGGAAAGGCAACTAAAATCTGGGGTGGGGTGGGGTTGAAAATCAAGAGCCTTCCTAAGCATGGCTGGCTGAGGAATTCTGGGATTTGAAGTCCCACACATCTTAAAAGTTACCAAGGTTGAAAAATACTGAAGGGAAGGGTATTTGCGCTGCAAGAGCCAACCACGTTGGGAATGTGAATTATCTGTCTGGGCTACAGCAGGCTTATGCCACACTTCTTCGACCTCTAGATGGCACCCGAGGACATCTGCTTCTTCCCACCCCTCCTTTGTGACACCTCTTCTGGTAAAAACCTTCCATCCTATAAACTTCACTTATCTTAAGGTATTTGCAAGCCCCCTCACATTTACCTTCCAATGGCCAGTGTGGGTTTTCCTGACAGACATGAGGGCGGGTTGGGAAGGGGGAGGCTGTGAACTTCAGCCCCTCTATTTTCAGGGCCAAATTATTACTTCCACTTCCATTCCAAAAGGGTAGGCAGGGCTGCCCCCTTGCACACAATAGGTTTAATATTATATTTATATATATAAAACGCTGGCTTTCATTAATGACCCCCCAAAAACGTAACCTTTAAATGCAGGGTTCAGGAGGCGCAAGTTAAGTCTCTTACAAGTTTGCGCTTGGCTTCCCTTGTTGGTATGTAATGGATAGATAACAGATAACAGATAATCAGAGTTGGAAGGGACCTTGTAGGTCATCTAGTCCAACCCCCCCCCCAAGCGGGAGACCCTACACCATTTCTGAAAAATGGCAGTCCAATCTCTTCTTGAAAGTCTCAAGTGATGGCACTCCCACAACGTCCGAGGGCAAGCTGTTCCATTGGTTGATTGTTCTCACTGTCAGAAAGTTCCTCCTTATTTCCAGGTTAAATCTCTCCTTGTTCAGTTTCCATCCATTATTCCTTGTCTGGCCTACATGTGCTTTAGAAAATAGCTTGACCCCTTCCTCCCTGTGGCAGTCCCTCAGATATTGGAAGACCACTATCATGTCTCCCCTGGTCTTTCTCTTTACTAGACTAGCCAAGCCCAGTTCCTGCAACGTTCATTGTATGTTTTTGCCTCCAGTCCCCTCATCATCTTGGTTGCTCTTCTCTGTACTTTTTCTAGAGTCTCAACATCTTTTTTTATAATGTGAACAAAACTGGATGCAGTACTCTAGGTGTGGTCTTACTAAGGCTTTATAGAGTGGTATTAGTACTTCCTTTGATCTTGATTGTATCCCTCTGTTAACACAATTTAGGATTGCATTAGCTTTTTTGGCTGCTGCTGCACACTGCTGGCTCATATTTAGCTGGTTGTCCACTGCAGATCCCTGTCAGTTACTGCTATTGAACCTGGTGTCACCCAGTCTATATGTGCACTTTTGGTTTTTCTAAGGTGAAGATCTTGTCCTCCAATCCAGACGAAGGGATATTCCTCCTCCTGCGATTAAGGTCCCGCGTTAACGAGCTACCTTGACGGTCTGAATGAGGAAAGCCCCTTCGGAGAAATACCTAAATTTAAGCACCGAATAGCACAAGGGACTTTGTTGGAGGCACAAGGGCGCCCTCTAGTGCCTTGCCTAAAATGAGCGGAAGGATCGAATAGGGAGGAAGAAAGCTTTCGGCTCCAGCCGGCGCCACTGGTATGGTTGAATATGGATGAAGGAGGCGGTGTGGAGATTTGCCTAAGATGGATTTCTCTCTCTCCACGCCCCCCAGTCCAGACTTCTGGCAGAGTTACAGCCTTGGTTCGTACGCGCCTCTCTGGCGATGAGCCCCCCTGGGCAGGACAGAAAAGACGAGCCAACAGGCATCGATCAGGTCATGGAGGGCCGCTGGGGGTTTGTTTAGAGGCTGGCGCCAGTCGCAACACAGCCCTTAGCAGGCACCGATCCTGCCAGGGCGGCATGGTTGAAGGGAGGGGGGCGGTTTGCGATCCCTGTGGCCGGAAAAGATCACCCGGTTTCCAAATGAGGACCAGGATAGAGGATTTGTACTGTAGTGGGAAATGGTTGCTTTAAAAGTTTTAAAGTTGTGCCTAATGTGGGGACGGTGTGTTCGAATGTCACTTTCACCATGAATCCATTTGGGCAAAGCACATCCTAGCTTTGATTTGAGATGGGAATAACCTGACTTTCGTTCTAAGGTTGTTAAGTATCTGAAAAACTGGCAAGAACTGGCAATTAAGGTTGAAATTTAAAAGGTGCCAAGTATGGGTAGGCCCTTTTACTATTAATGAAGAGAAAACCAGCCTGTTCATGCTCTGAAGCACCATCTTTTTAATGGCTCCTTGCAGCCTCAGTCTAAACTCTGCAATTAAGAGGTGTAGAGACTGGGACCTCATAGGAACTTAAAAGTTCATATGCATAAACTTACCTTGCAAGAGTTAAATACTGGCTGGGTTAAAGTCATCATAGACAAAGCCATATCCTTTTCTCTGGATCAGTGCAGAAGTGGTGTGTCAGGGTGTTTCAGATACTTCAGCCCTGGAGTTTCCTAAACATCCCAATGGTAGCCTTGTCCTGTATACAACAGGAAGCAAACCCCACCCTCTTTCACACTGATGATGTTGCCTAGTTGGGTTATGAAATGTGTGAAAATAACCAAGCTCAGAGAACACCAAGAACTCCTCAGTTCAAACTGGAACTACAGATATTCTCTTCTGTTGGAACCCTGTCCTTGCTTACCATAGCTTTTCAAGATTGCCTTAGCTGGGCTACAGAAGAACTACAAAAGTCTCTCCCAATCTGATGTCGTGTTTCTTGTGCTGCTTAGTCAAAGACACTTCTTAATTCAATTAAATTTGCCCCACCACAGTACAATAGCATAATATAACATCCACAGTAAAAACAACAGAGAAACTCTTAAAAGTGCACCAATATAAAATGCAAAACCCATCCAACTTTTATTGGCATCATCTCAGTCCATGCAGACTCACCAGAACAATTCAGGCTAACTTCCAAAGTTCCAGTAATATGGGGCCCAAGCTGATATCAATTGGGAGGCTATTCTTTAACATAGGAGCAGTTCCTGAAAAATAAACCACAGCATGCTTCACCCACTTTTGCATCATATTATTGGGAGACCACAAGCTGCATCGCTAGGACATACTAGTTGCACAGATCACTTCCAGCTGGAGAATTAATTGGTGCTAAACTAAGGTATGCTTCGTAGGTTTAAAAAAAAGCATGCTGAATTGTATCCAACAGCAAATAGGGAGTCAATACAAGTTCTAAAGCAAGTGCTCTCATAGACTTATGGTGACAGGTGGCAACCAACAGCTTCCCTGCTCTCTTCAGGATTATCTGAAGCACCAACATGGACAGGGCAAGCCACTTGTATATAAACAAAGAGCAAACTCCACTCCCTTCTAGCACTTATGTTGTTATCTAATTGGGCAATGAAATGTCCGCAAGAAAATGACCAAACTCTGAGAGCACCAAGGACTCCCCATTATAAGCCTACTGGTGGTCTTCAAGGATAGGTTACATGTTGTGGGTATTGCAGTAGTCAAACTGCACAATGCTGTCATAAGGTTCTGCTTTAGGTAGGGATGCAGTTGGTGCACCAACTGGAATTGGGCAAAAGACTTCTGACTCTACCTGCCCATTCAGAGTAGCTGTAAGTCCAGAGAACCCCCCCAGGTCATGTATCCATACCAGCAGAGGCCCCACTAGATCCATAAGATAGCTTGATGAATAAACAACTGATCTTGTGGGATCAAATTTGTTCTGCCTCCTTCAGGTCCTGACAATCTCCAGGCACTGGATCAAGACATCGATGGTGGTTTCTGTGCCAGCTGGGGTAGCAAAATACAGTTGGCATTGGCAGCATGCTGATGATGCTATATCTCAAACTGATGGATGAGCTCTCCCAGCAGCTTCACATCAATTGTAAATAATAAGAGGGAGAGAACCAATGATGGAGGCTGATGTGATTGGAAGACCAATTCCCTTAAAGCAATAGTTCCCAACCCTTCTATGCCCCAAACCTTTAGGAAATGTTTGATTAATGTTCGCACCCCTTACGAAAGCAATTGTGATTTGTGACCTGTCATAAGAGACACAAGCCACTCTTTGTCACACCCTGTTAAATTTCACCTTGCATCCCTTTAAGCAGAGGACACATGATAAGAAGACTGCTTTCTGTGGATTAGATACCTGTGGATTAGAGAGCTTTGATTACATTGTCATGGGCACCATCTTGAGTTTTTCCACCATATTTTATAGATACTCCCCGAAGGCACCCTTGGTTCAGATCCTCAGTCTCGAGCAATCTCAAGGTCCATTCAGGAGTAACCCCTACCCATAGCTTTGGTGAATTGTGCAGTTCCATATCACAAGTTGTGTGTGTGGGGGGGGGGAAGAGATATTCTTAATTATATTCCCTTTAGGATTCCTTCACCCCCCAAAAATGTAATTTGGGACAACCAATATGTTATTTCCTTCAGGGAAATATAATATTGCCCATCATCACCACTACCCTTCCCTGTGGTTTTATTTCATGTTTTTAAATTGATGGGGGTCGGCATGAGCTTTCGTTTCCTGCTTCTAAAGAGGCAGCCTTTTCAAATGAATACAAATGAGGATTTTGCTTGATTCAGCATCCGGCCTTTAGCCAAGGCCATTTTCCTTGGCTGGTCTGGCTGCGGATGATCCATTAAGCCTGAAAATCGATACCGTGTGGCATTTCACTGATGTTTCGCTGGCCCTCTCTTTTTCCATCCTATAAAGGCCTTGAGTTGCGCCCTGGGAACAGTTCAAGGCAGGATATTCAATTGTCTGGCTTTCCTGTTAGTGGTTGACGCAGGCCTCAGGCCTGGGGGGGTGGGTAGATGGGGAGCAGGGATGAAGCACACGGGGCTGAGAGAGAGGTCAGGCAGAGAACGATGGATCCAAAGGAAAAAAAGCGGCCTTTTTTTTTTGCTGAGCTTAATTTCAGGAATGATTTATTTGTTATTTTATTTCCATGACCTGTCTCTGCAGCCTCATGTTGACCCCATTAGTGTGATTGATCTTATACCAGTTCATAGCATTGTCAGCAGGATCAGGGAAGATTAGATTTAATTAGAATTAATTTAATTAGAATTTGATGCCTGTAACTGTATGAAGCTTAGGAAATAGGCCTTTTATTTTTAAAATAGAGCATGATCAAGCCAGTCATGAATTAAGGAAAGTGTGGGTTCAGATGTTCTGCTCAGGGAATCATGGTTTATTTGTTTTGATAACCTCAGATAAGGCCAGGCAATGACCTAGGATGCAACCTGTTTAATCATCATTTGAATATTCAAAGCCTGGTACTGGGGCCTGTGGCTGAGGCCACACCCCAGTCACAGCATGGTGATATAGAATTAGAATGGCCTGGATTCAAATTCCTCACTTTGGCTCTCTTACTGCCCCTCAAAGTAACCTGAGTGTTCTAGTCCCACTTTAGCCATTAAAGCTGGCTGGGTGGCCTTGGACCAGTCACTCTCTCTCAGTCCAATCCACCTCACAGGATTGTTTTTGTGAGGAAAGTAAGAGGAGGAAAGAGTATGAGGTCTGTTCGTTGCCGTGAGTTATGTAAAAATAATAATAAATACAGGATAAAATGAAATAAATAAGGGGATTTATTTATTCATATCCCCCCTTTATGATGTTTACAAACCCAAAGTGGTAAACATATATTCCTTCCTCCTCCTATTTTTGCCACAACAACCCTTTGAGGTGGGTTGGGCTGAGAGAGCGAGTGACTGGTCCAAGGTCACTCAGCCTGTTTTCATGTCTGAGGTGGGACTACAAATCAAGGCCTCCCAGTTTCAGTGCCCCATGAGGATTTTTGTAATATTTTAATATTTCTTGTGCTTTTGGGGCCCACTGCTATGATACTGCATCAGATTAGAGACTTTGTACCAAAATTCTAGACAGCCTAATAATATTCCTGCTACAGTACTGCTGCTGGCCATGGTTGGTTGGGAGTTGTACTGGGGAAGAGACCCTAAGCCATTGTGTCTCACTGCTGCCCCAAAACTTTGTGCAAAGGCCAGCAAAGTGTGTCCCTTGCCCAATGCTTCATTAATCACCATGCTTTGCCTCTGTTTTCAGCTCTGTGACCTTGCAAATCACTTACGCTGCAAAAAAGGATTTCATTTACTAGGAATGTAATCCCAGAGAGCCTTGGTGACTGTCTGAGTAGAAGGTAAAAGGCTCCGATGATGCAGAGTACTCTAGGTGCCCTGATCCCCTGGACCGCTTTCCTTTCTAACAATCCCTCTTCCAGGCCTATGTCATTCTGTTATTCCCCATGTCCTAAAAATATATTTGCCTGAATTTTTTATACTCTGCATGTCATTCATTTCCTTTTCTCTCCGTGGCAAGATTGAGATTGTAAACTCTTCAGGACAGGGATTCCTATTTGCCCCTGTCTCCCTATATAGATGTAAGAGCATCAGTGGAACTAAGCCGCTTTTAAAATCTCTCCCGGTCTGCATAGTCAGAACCAAAACTGAATTACACATTTTCTGGCAAGTGAGAGAGAACAGGATAATTGGCCAGGCTCTGCATTACAGCCATTTCTTCTCATGTAATCCATCTACTGCATGTTTTTTTTTCCAATGCTGAGAGCTGCATGGTAATTGCCATTCTGATCTTCACATTAGTGGGGCATTCACGTCCTTGTTTTTTAGTGCTAAACGATTGAGACTGAGGCTAAAGGAAGTGGAGGGGGAGAGGGGAGGGAGGGCCACTTGATCTAAGTACACATGCTGCAACAGCTCTTCCTCCAAACCAAATCCAGGCGTCTACAAATCAATCAACTGGGTACTAAATCTCATTCAGATATCCTATAGCAGAAAAACCATTGCAAGAGTACAACCCGTGGTTCTTAATCCTGAATTGGCACCCTCATCAAATGTGACAAAAGGGGACATTTGGTGGAAAGAGCTTCTTTCCAAAGTATACAGTTATTGCAGGGATATTCCACCTTTGCTGGTTGTATCCACTGGTGAATGTGTGAGAGAGTGTGAGCAAGGGGAGAACAAGAGGTGTAATGAGAGCAAAGGCGTGGCTTTATCTTTTGCAGTTGTTTTCATCTCTGTCTGTCTGGTCACTGGCCTCATCCTTTCTTGCTGATCAAGGATTAAATCATCAGGGCTAGGGTTGTTATTGCTATTGCTTTTTCTGCTAAGGCCATTAGATGTTAAGAGGAAAGCCACAGGGGTTTACAGGAAGAGTTAGCTAATCTCATTTTTCAATTTGCTGCAACAGGCTGCATTGTCTCCATCGATCCTGCCATAATCTAAACTGGTCTACTCCACCTTGGTATCCTCTAGGTGATTTGGATGGCAGCTGTCCATTCCAAGCAACTTGGCCGTGTAATCTTGACAGATTTTGAAAAAGCCCAGGTTGGTTGTCTATTTTTGCTGCCGTTCTGTTTTGTTTTAATGTACAAGTGCTTTATGGTGCACCGGAGCCCATGTCAGCAGTGGAGTCTATATGCAGGGTTATTGCTTTTGATTGCTAAAATCTGTGCGTTGGGCTGTACACGAGGATAAATTTGTCTGGGGAGAACTGGTTCAAACCTTCAGCCTGACACAAACTGGGTAGGAACCAGCCCTCTTGCTAACCTACCGTACCACAAGAGGAAATTTATTTTATAGGTTTTTTATTGATTGGATTTGTCAATCGCTTACAAGATAATAGATAAACATGAGTAAGAATACAGGAAATAGGTACAAATAAATGGGGACAATAGGACAGGGACAGTAGGCATGATTGTGCACTTATGCACAATACAGATTATGAAATCTGTGGAAATACGGGGAAATCTGCTGTCTTGAATTCTTGGGAGAAATTTGGGCAGATGTGTGATAAGTGCAAAATCTCCTCTCCCATTTTTCTAATGCGTACTATCCAAGGCATACAAAGATATGGTCTAACTGAGGTTTGCCAAAGTCCAAGTGTCAGCTCAATGCTCCCCACCCCCGATTCCCCCAGTTGAGTTTTTTTTTTTTTTTGGCAAAGCATTTGGCAGTGAGATTGCATGTAACACCAAGAGAGCCCAAGTGAAAGTCAAGTTTCTCATCCTTCATTGCATTCATTATTTTAAAGTTCCTAATTGGCTTCTGTTCAGAAAGGCTCCACGTAAGACATGAAGCTGATAATAGAACATATTCACTGAAGGAGGCTCTCTTGGCGCCTACTGAAAGACCACGGTGGCTTGAACTGATAGAAGTTGCAGTCTCCACCCAGTTGGAAAGAGGCAAGACAGAGACCCAGCTGTTTCCTATTGCATTTTCATTGACCAGCTCTAGAATGATATGTACACACACATTCCCCCCTAGAGGTATCTCTAACATGGGATGGCTCAGTATGAGACTATAGCCCTCCTATTTCTTTCAGTGCAATGCTTTTTGATGGAGATAGGCATGATCAGGCACTGATGTTCTGAATTTTGCACACACACTTTTGTAAAATTCTACCTGGCCAAGAAAGGGCACCCACCAGAATCCTACCTGGCAGCTGTTGACACATATACCATCTGTCTCATTGAATCAAGTCCCCCAGTCTGGTAGCCTATAGTTCCCTTCCATTTTTTGTATGGCAGAGAGGGGCAACTTTTAGGGCAGCGAGATGTGCTTTGCATTTTGAACCCTGCCCGAAATGACTGCTGCCAAGAGAATTTGTTCATAAAATGATTGCACAGTTTTATTTTATTTGTTGGTTCGAAGTATACATAGTTTTATGAAGAAGTTCATGGTACCCCTTCTTCCATCCCCCCCAACCAACACCTCTATTAGATTGTATGAGCTGAGAAAGAGTGAATGGCTGAAAGCTACAAAGAGGCGTTCAGTAGCTAAGGGCAAGCTACTATTTCCACATAGCTCTAACACATGATTTGGCTGAGACCCTGGATTATATTATGCCTGTGTGGACCTTGTGGCTGGGGATACGGTAGAGATCTTCTGTAATTCAGGCAATCTGATTACTTATAACTTTGCTTTGGAGACTCAGATTAGCATTGTACTTTATTTCTCCAGGAACCCAGATAAACAACTTTCTTTACTGTGGAATTTTCCTTTTAATGTTGGGAATCCCGATTTATCCTTTTACTGAGGGAGTTCAGATAAGCAACATTCCTTTTACTTGTCTTGGGAATTCGACAGATTACTATCCTTTTACTGTTCTGGACCTTACAACCAACCATTAGCTGTTTATAAAGCAGACAGATAACTCCACAAAGCATCCATACAAAGTCTTTTTATTGGTTCATCAGGCATCCTCAAGATAACTCATGGTTACATCGAGATTCATCTCAATGTCCAACTCTGCATAGCTGACTTTCTGGTGTAAAAGAATAGTTCTCTTTTCATCCACATAATGAAGGAGTAAGGGGGTGAGGCATCAGCATGCTGCTGGGGTCCAGGCAAGAGTGAAGAAACCTCCCCCAACCCACCAAGGGTCAATTCAGTGACCAATCAGTATTACAGATGTGGCCACATGACATGGACTACATTTCCCAGGATACCTTAACTACATTTATTCCCTTAAGGGGACAGCTCCCAATTCCTAACTAACTATCCCAATTCCCAATTAACTATAAACTGTCTGGACAGCACATCTTCAGTTTACCAAGGAGCTGTGGGTGACAGAACGATGCAATTGATGGTTGAGGCACCACTAAGAAAAGAGGAAGAACAAGGCTGACCAAGCTCAGTTGGGACTGACTTTGTGACAATAAGAGTGGAGTAGCAAGCTCATTTCTCCACTCTTTCTTCATCCACAGATAACCAGCTGGAGCTCCTGTTTAGAAAGGACCTGGTCCCTTCTGGATAAAGAGGGTCCAAAAGAGTCCTTCCAGGGCTGCTTGAAGAATATTCTCAGTATCTCTTGCATAAAGATGCTTAACTTTCCTCAGAGTTTGATGCCAGCTTGGCAGAATCTCTGGAAGTAACCAGGGCACATCTGAGTTTAGTTTATCTGGGAAGAATTCAATCCAGTTATTCTCAAGGAAATGGATAGGATCCTCAAGGCTGTGAGTTCTGCCACGTATATTCTGGATCCTTGCCTCTCCTGGTTAGTTAAGGTCTCCTAGGAGGTGATGTGGTTGGCTCTAAGCAGTGATTAATGCCTGACTGTGGAAGGAGGTGGTGCTGCCTGCCTTGAAGGAGGTGGTGGCATGTCCCCCTTCTCAAGAAACGATTCCTAGCTCTGATTGTGTTGGCCAACGTTCATCTAGTCTCTTCCATTTCTAAAAAGGAGAGGCTGTTAATAGGGTGGGAGGTGTTCAGCTTTAGAGAGCCTTGGATGAAGTGGATGACTTGGACCCTTTCAGTTGAGGTTCAGGGTGGATTGCAGCATTGACCAAGCTTGTGGATGACTTCTGGAGGGCTTGGAATGTGAGTGATGCATCAATCCTACTCCTCTTGAATTTCTTGAAGGCTTTTACCTTCAACCGTGGCATCCTTCTGGACCAGCTTTGGGAGTTGGGAGTAAAGAGCACTGATTTGTGATTGTTCTTCTCCTTCCGCTGGGACTGGTTCCAGGTGATGTTAGTTGGAGCGGGGAGATGTCGAGCCCCAGACCTTTTTAACATTTACATGAAGTTGCTGGGGGAGAATATCTGGCAATACGAGGTGTACTTCAATATACTGATGATACCCAGTTATATATCAGACCAGCCAGGTAGTGCTGTTTAGGTGCTGCAGTTGAGGCCGAAGGCTCTGGGGCTCTGGTTGGGGAAGAATCAGTTTTGACTCAACCCTTGCAAAATAGAGTGGCTCTGGGTTTTTGAACCTTCTGGGTCTGGTGAGGTATCATCTTTGACCCTGGCAAGGATAGAACATCCCAAGACAATCTTGGTGTGCAATTTGAGGGTCCTCTTAACTTGTGGCTTCTGCTGAAGGAGCAGGTGGCAGCCGTGATGATGGGGATATTTGACAGACTGTTGTGTTCCAGTTGCACCCATTTCTGGACTGAGAGGCCTTATTCACCGTCACTCGCATCCTAGTCACTTCCTGGTTAGATTACCAATACCACCATGTGCTGTCCATGAGGCTGCCCATGAAGACTCTCCAGAAATTAACAACTGATCCAGAAATCAGATGCCCTAAGAGAGGAAAGATGCTGATGCTTTCTGCTCTGATTGTCACGGCGTAGGTTTGACTCTGACTTCTGACCAATATGCAGTCAATTTCACTTCTCATGTTCCGCCAGTGCTGACTGAGCGTTTGTTCTTGCTTCATCTTCAAGCAGATTCCCTAGACCAGGGCTGTCCAACTCACGACCTGGATGTGTCACGCACTGGCCATCCCCACCCCCATTTTAATGAAGAGGAAAAAAGTCATGATATGTCATGTGACGACAATGTGACAATGTGAGTTTGACACCCCTGCCCTAGACTGACAAACAGTGAGAAGCTACTCCAAAGCCTAAGCCTAAGGCAGCCTCTCCATGTTCCAGGAGATAACCAAGGACTTGGCAGCACTGCCCTTTTTGACCTTAAGCAAGAGACTAAATGGATCCATTAGGCTCCTGAAGCAGACTGACTGAATAGCTCCTTCTTCCCTGCAGAAGTTAACGGCCCTAGTCAACTCCATAGAGACAAAGAACGTTAACATTTTCTACCTCCACATCATACTCCATGTGCTTTGAGACAAATACCAGATCTAATATGTGGCTACCCTCATGAGTCAGGCCCAAATGATGTAGGACAAGCCCAGGGTCGCCATGATGGCTATGAATTCCTCAGCCACCTTTTACTCTCCTTCCCAAATGTGGCAAGTTGAAGACCCCACTCCCAGAACCAGGATTAAAATCACAAGAAAAGGAGCTTGATGTGCAGCAATGCAAGGGCCTGTCCCTCCCCATGAGAGATCAGGCACAAAACCAACACTACAGTGTAAAACTCTACAAAGGGCCCTTGTAAAAAATGCATGTGTGTGTACAGCAATTTGTTATGCACAATAATTTCCGCTCGAAAGGTTCATTATTTTTTTTTGGCAGGAATATCTTGAGATAGGATGTGGGTGAGCAGCAAGGCCAAAACGAGATAAAGGAATTAGCGCCTGAGTTAGAGTGATGCTGTAAAATTTGATGTAATCTAGAAACGTTGGTCACAACTCTGTGAAAGCTGAGGATGGTTGGAAACATAAACAGTATTTGCTGACAAGAATCAGGGTATCATTTTAACAGCCTAAGACAAATGAGGAATATCTCTGTGCTGGGGAAAGCCACAGTACAAGCTGTGAAAAATCACATGTTTAAGCTGTAACCTTAACTGAATTGTCACAGGGAGCATGTTTTCTCCTTGCACCACCACTGCGCACATTATTTTATGTCATCACTGATCTGATAGTCTTCATAGTGCCATAAGGTCCTTCCTTGTTGTATATAGGCAGAATGTACTACTGATGGTTGTGTGCAAACTGCCGAGAAAGAAAGCAAACCGAGGCAGATCAAGGTTTTCTAGACTTTCTTGTATGTAGATGCAGAAAATTATTTTTAGATGGAAAAAGACATCAAAATGGGAGCTTCAAGGGATTTCTAAAGTTTGGATTAATGCTGTTTAAATGCTTATTTGTGTGTCAAGCACATTTTTCTTCAGCCTTTTCCTTTTCTTGACCTCATGGTCCTTTAGAGTTATTGTAAGTTTTTAGCTATTAAAGCAAGTGCCATCTTTTCCCCCACCACTGATAAAAAGTGATAATCTGGGTATGCGTGTTTTTGCCATTTAAATTCATTTTAGTCATGAAGTGAATTCAAAATAGAATGACAAGTTTTCTGCTGGCCAAAACTTACTTACTTGGCAGCAAGAATGCTTTATTGTAGAAAATGACTATAGTTAAGTGAACTGAATCGAACAGAATGCAGTACATATTATTTTCTGCCTAGCTATTCCTGATCTAGAAATATGGTTTTTTTTTTAAATACAAAGGAAGGAAGCTGTGGTGAATAACATTGGCCAGAGTGGATCCCAGCATGCTCATGAAAACCATCAGCAGTGGTTCTGGTAAACTTGGACTGCCTGTGAGATTTGGGAATTGAAGGCCCATTTTACTCTTCTTTCCAAGTTGATAAGAAGTCAAGTCCTTGGGACTTCAAAATGGGATGCTCCAGGACTTGGCCCTCTCTAATATTTTATTGTCATCTAACATTAAAACTCTGGGAAAGGCCATCCACATCTTTGGATTAGGAATCATGAATAGGTTGATAATACAGTTAGTCCTCAACTCATAATTATAATGGATCTTGCCCATTATAGTCATGAGAGTCATAAAGCAATTCACTATGTGACTGGACCTATTTTTATGACCTTTTTGTAACTGTGACTAAGTGAAGGTTATTACACAAATCTATTGTTCGCTATTGGCCATGTTGGAAGTAAATTGGAAGTAAATGCTGGTTTTGGGCAAAAATATTGCAAATCACATTCATGTGACTGTGGGATGCTGCAAACCACCATAAATGCAGCCAGTTGCTGAGCACCCAAAATGTAGTCATATGACTTGGCAGGGAGCAGCCACTAGAACTTTGGAGCCAGGTTGTAAATTTGACCAGTCATAAGTCAAGGACTACCTGTTTCAAACTAAACAGGAGATATGAAAAAGTCCTGAGGGTCTTCATCTGGAGGTTGCCAGGGATCAGATAGGGCATATTCCAGCAAATGCAAAGTTTTTAGTGATTCAGAAACCTTTTGACATCATGGCCCAGAGGTGGAATTCAGCAGGTTCTGACCAGTCCTGGAGAACCGGTAGTGGAAATTTTGAGTAGTTCAGACTGGCAAATACCACCTCTGACTGAAGATTTTACAGTATCCTTCCCCTGCCACGCCCACCAAGCCACGCCCACAGAACCAGTAGTAACAAAAATTTGAATCCCGCTACTGTCATGGATGTTCCATCTATAATGATAGGATGATGGGATGACACCTGAGGGAGCCAGACGTTCTTCTGGATTCATAGCTTCTGCTGGAATAGCAGATGAAAAATATGACCAAAGAGAGCCTTTGACCAAAGTTGGGTGTATCAGAGGTGGTATTCAGCAGGTTCTGACCAGTCTGGAGAACTGGTAGCGGAAATGGTGAGTAGTTTGGAGAACTGGTGGTAACCTTCCCCTAGGAGTGAGGAGGGAATGGAGATTTTACAGTATCCTTCCCCTGCTACGCCCACCAAGCCATGCCATGCCCACCAAGCCACACCCACAGAACCGGTAGTAAACATTTTTGATTCCCACTACTGGGGTGTACCCATCAGTTGCACTATGTCCTGGACCAGAAGGCACTATAAATATATTTCTGCTAGACTACTACACTTTGCTTTATGTGGAACTGCTCTTGATGATGACTGGGAAGCTGCAGCATTAGCTAGTTTAGCAGAATAACATTCTGCAGAAAGTGCATGGGCTGTTGATAAGACTGCAGGCCCAATTCAAAGTGCTGCCAATTATTTACGAAGCCCTTATGTACCGGGCCCTTGTTATGTTCAGTAGCATCTTCTTCACATACAATCCCCCCACTCTACACCACTCAGTAAAGAGGATGCTCCGGGTACTTTTCCTCAGGGTGCGAGGGGACTGGGACCTGGAGGAACCATATTCTCTGCAATGGAACCTTCTCTCTGGTTCAGCTTATTTACCTGAAGTCAGATATGTCCCTATTCGTGGTGGTGTTTCTCATAACAGCAAAACAGACCCTCTTCAGGAGAGCTTCAGATTTGCTGGATCACAGCAACAGTTTTTATTAAGATTTAGTGCTTTTAATAATTTGTTTTTATTACTATTTTATTGTGTTTGCTGGAAGTTGCCCAGAATTATAAGCCTATCTCCTGAGAACTAAATAAATAAATCTGGAAGTTGTCAGGTCCTGGGCTTTGGCTACAAGGCCCAGCCTCAGTTTCCTCATCGCATCAAGGCCCCTGGCAAGAAATGAGCAGCAAACACACAGGAATAGGAAAACAAGAACAAGTATCCATAGAAGAGAGTATTTGCAGCTCAGGGGTTCTTTGGTGCTTGGTTGTTTTCTTGTTGCCCCTTTCATATAAACAAAGAGCAACCCCACTCCCTTCAAGCACTGATGATGTGACTTAATTTTATTTATTTGTCATATTTAAGAACCACCCAGCTCTTTCACAGGGGGTATCTGGGCAGTGTACAGTAAAACAATTGGGTAATGAAATGTCTGCAGAAAACAACTAGCCTCGGAGAGCACCGAAGAGCCCACACAAGAACAAGTATTGAAAGGTATGGGCTAATAGTATATCTAGCAATCATGTGCGTGGGTGTGTCCATCCTATCTCACACAGTGAGATAGGGAAAAAAAACCCCTATCTAGGTTGGGATAATGTGCCAAGTTCTCCATTAAAAAAAAAAAAAAAATCTCAATTTTTGCAATTTCTTTCCGCAGCCACCAGAGGGGAGGAGAAAAGCTTTTAGACCTGATCTCTCTACCCCAATATGTGATTGTCTGAAGGTGGGTGTGTGCTGTAGAAGTTCAGTTATCTGCATTGCCCATGACTTGCATCTTTTGTGTGTACCGAAGGCATGTCCAGAGTTTCATGCGGTGCCCATGAGCAAAGCTCTTTCTCAAAGCGATCCGTGAAACATGATCATGACTCCCCCAGCTTCTCTCCTGACTGAGGGTAAAGCCGTTTCTGCCATAGCTCCTGGGAAGCTATTTGACCGGCAGGCAAAGGCAGAAAACACAATGTGCGAAGAAGCAGATAGATAAATCATCGGAGGCAAAAAAGAAGCAGGCCTGAAAGACGGGACTGCTGAAGTGCTTCCTTTCTCAAGGATTAGGTCATTGCCCAGCCTTTCACTCTCCGCTGTGCCTTTTCTGGAACAGAATATACACCATTTCCCATTCCAGAGCAGAATATTCCCGTATTTAAAAAAAGGGTACAATTTCTACTGCAGAATGATTATGGGCGATCCCAATGCTACCCATGATGCCTCTTGTTTTAAAAGTAAATCCGCAGTTTTAGGGATCCATGGAAAACTCTTCCCCCCGCGCCTCCCTGCTAAGATACAGGTTCATTAATATTAATGCCACCTTATTTCTGCCCTGCTCTTCTGCCCCAAAACGCCGGCTTCATTCATTCAGCTGCTGCGTCTTGTTTCCAACCCCAGAACTAGGAAGAGATGTCGGGAGCTCTTCCTCCTGTCAGGATGGGGCAAGTCCCACACCCGCGCCCAATAACCGCATAACTCTCTCCCCCCCCCCTTTTCCAGAAAAGAGGAAACCCCGTCCCGCGAATCGGGTGTGTGTGTGTGTGTCAACAGAGGCAACCCAGCGGACACTTACTCACATGTAAGCGCCGCGCCGTCACGGGGGCGCTTCTGGCGGGCGGCACCGGACACCAGATGCCGTCCGGCTTACACAGAGTGGGCCGGGTCGCCTGGATGGGAGATGGGGTGATCGCCCTCCTCCTCCTCTCCCGTCCGGAGTGAGCAGCCTTTGGCAGGACGCGGTGACTGGCTGGGTGGCTCCCTTCCCCACCCCTCACCCCACCGTCGACGGGCTGCAGTGCGGAGTTCTGGGCTGCATGCGAGGCAGAGGAGGAGCGGGGAGGAGCTTGCCGCTCCCCCCATCCCAGCCCTTCCCCTCCCCCCCCGCCCCAATCCCCGACCGATCGTTTATAAAGCAGCATCCCCGGACCCATCGCCTTTTGCTCCCCGCCGCCCACTGGTCGGACCTGCTCGGAGCCCAGCCCAGCCCAGTTAGCAGCCATGAGCCATTCCAGCAGCATCCGCGCCACCTCCTACCGCCGCACTTTCGGGCCGTCGCCCATGCTGTCGCCGATGCCCTACTCCTCGTCCCGTCTGGCCTCGGGCTCTTCCGCCACGCGGCTGCTGAGCATGCCTTCCGCCGGAGTCTCCCTGCGCTCCTACCGCGGGAGCGGCGGCGGGGGCAGCGCCCTGTTCCTGCGCACCGGCGCGCCGGGGATGGTGGCGCCCCCGCCGCAGCGCTACGCCTACAGCGCCGAGAAGCTGGACTTCTCGGTGGCCGATGCCCTGAACCAGGAGTTCCTGGCCACCCGCAGCAACGAGAAGCAGGAGCTGCAGGAGCTCAACGACCGCTTCGCCAGCTTCATCGAGAAGGTGCGCTACTTGGAGACGCAGAACGCCGCCCTGCTGACCGAGCTGGGCCAGTCCCGCGCCAAGGAGCCCACCCGCGCCTCCGACCTCTTCCAGGACGAGCTACGCGAGCTGCGCCGGCAGGTGGACTCGCTGGGCAAGGACCGCGACCGCCTCCAAGTCGACAGGGACAACCTGGCCGAGGACTTGGCCGCCCTCAAGCAGAGGTTAGTCGCCCCCCCCCCGAAACGGAGCCCGCGCTGGAGAACTCGGGGTGGGGGTAGTGCGGTGGGGAAATCCAAAGGGCGGTCCCGGTCCTGCCCGGATCCGGGGAATGTCACGAAACTTTGGGGCTTCCCTGTCCGGTTTTAGAAGAGAGGTGGGGGGCAGATGGGTTAAAAGTCTAGAAAATTCGGTCTCTTACATTGGGCCGTCCGATAGAGAGGGAACGCCGGCTTTTTAAATTGGGGTGAACCTGTCCAGCTTGCTAAAAAAAATCATGTCTCTGGAGTGCTAAAAGAGAATGCCTTGAGCATATGCAGAGTGCTTTTCCTAGACCCAAATTCAGAAGGCTCAGGTAACTAACTACTCCCTGTCTTGAAGAAAAGGAAGGATTTCTTGCCAGGGATGGGTCATTAGCCGAGGAGTTGGGATGACTTCCCAAGAGAAGGGTGATTGAGAGATCAGCTGGCCCTGAGAAGGGCCCGGGGGAAAATAAAAAAGCGAACTGTAAAAAATAAAAAAATAAAAATGGTCCTCTGCACTTTGTAACGTGATGAATAAATTAGTAGGAGCCGAATAATGTATGCCTGATGAATAATGGATGCATAATAATGGATTCTTTTTCTTTGCTGCCTGAGGGTATATAGAAAGCAAATGTGTATTATAGTCCGAATAAAAGAATAACTGCAGAAGAGTCAGAAGACCGGTGTCTTTGCATTGTAGCCTTTTATCCTCTCTGGTGATCAAGGAATCTAATGATTTGGATCCCCTGGGTCAGGAATCCAGCTGATCTCCTGCCTCCAGAAAAAAAAGTCGGGCTGTGTTCCTAAGCAAAAGTAAGCTGCTCTCTGAAAGCTGTAGTGGAAAGATTTTCCTTTGTGGGCAGCTGGGTCCCAGACTCATTCTGGGCCTCTCAAATTGTTGCATTTAGGAAGATGATGATGATGATGAAGAGATAGCTGTCACTCAGACCCTGTGTGACCATAATGAAGAGTTTTAGGATCTCAGGGGTTGAAGTGGAAGGAAGCTGCCCAGCCTTGGACTGGGGTGAAGGAGAGAAGACGCAGGTGGAGTAGGTGTGCCGTGCATAGAAAAGAGGTCCTTGAGATGGGGGAAGTAGGGTGTGGTGGGGATGAGTCTGGCAGACATGACGTGATGGGGAGGAGGGAGGAGGAGGCTGTCAAAGGGCAGCAAGGCAAGAAAACCAGGCGTCTGGAAAAGAGGAGGCGGGGCTAAATATGGAGCGGGGCGGGAGAGAAGGGTGGGAAGTGGGAAGAGGGAGGAACCTTCTGGTCCAGATGGAACTCCACCCCTTGTTTGGTTTGGTGACATCTGGGAAGCCCAGGGAAGGGATGTAGCAGAGGATCCCCTCTCTTGTTGGAGACCTCTCTGAGTGGCTGTCAGAGGACATGGAGGAATCAATGCAAGTTGGACAAAGGAAAGAGCAATGGCAATATTGGCGGCCAGGCTGCAAACTCCAGGGACCAAACAGTAACAAGGGAGAGCCAGTGGCCTTGCAGGAGCCTGCTTCTTTCAGCCGAACCGTTTTTCTGCTTTTTCATTTATTTTTCACACATATTTATATTCAAGTGGAAGAGAAGCGTGACTGTGTTCCCTTGGGCATTGTGAAGTGTGGCTGGTTCTCCTCCAAGTGGCAGGGCTCGTGCTGGGGCAGATGGGGGAGGTGGGAAGCAGGAAAGAAGAGATGAACATTAGATGCCAAATGTCGGAGGAGAGGCAGTTAGACTCTTTTAGACATACAAACTATTATGGTGCACCCTCTTTTCCAGTATGTTCTCCACCTTCTTCCCCCATCTTACTTATCCTCTTGGGGAAAAAGAAGAAGTTATCCTCCAAAATCCACATTTTTCAGATGCTTTAGTTTTACCCAAAATAGTCTTTATAGATTATTAATTCTGCAAGGAGCACGCAATGGTTTCTAAAGTCAAATTTCAAACTACTTAACTTCATTCCAGCTGCATCTCTGCTCTTTCCCATTTCTAGTGCTTTCTTCTTTTTACTTAGAGGTCAGAGAATCTGTGAAGATGGTTGTTGCTTATTTTTAACAGTGCCCACAATACAGAACAATTATTTTAGGTTGCAGAGATGTTTATGTAATCTTTTAATATCACATTCATAGGTTAAGAATGAGGTGTGATCAATGTCTAGAAGCCAGAATGCGGCCTGAATCTTAATTTGTATAATACATTTGCCAAGCTGTTATATTGTGTTTGGTTCCTGAAAATGGAAAACCGAGAAGAGGTGGAATATTATTTCTGGTATCAATAAGGTGTTTAATTATGTGGGTTAGGGCTGAGTTTGCTTAAAAGTTGTGGGCGAAATGAAAAAAAAAACCGACCAATTCTGTAGCATTCTCGCCCAATTTCTGCTTTGGGGCTGCTCTCTGCCCTCTACAGGCTGGATGAGGAAATGCACAAGCGAGAAGATGCTGAAAACAACCTGGTTCTCTTTCGCAAGGTGAGCCAAGCCTCTTCTGGGCTATAGAAGAGCACGAGAGGAGGGAATGGCATGCTTGGCTCTCACACCCCCTTACGACACCCCTCCCTGCATGGGTCCTTTCAGATTCACCCTGCCACGTGCAGAGAGCCATGCTCTTTTGTTTTCTTGTTTACATGGCAACGCATGCATGCATCCACATTTGTTTCCATGGGTTCGTATGCTTTAAGCCGCAAGCTTAAATCTCTGTTTGGCAGCTGTGTAATCTCCCGATTGTGCTGAAAGCACGCTCTGTCCCTGGAATCCCAGGCCAGGAGCAGGCCAGCCGACCCCCCTACCCCTCTTCCCATTCTCTGCTGCCCATTTTACTCCTTAAATTAACGTGGAAAATGGCGGGCAACTTGCTGGGATTCTGATCAGCCTTCCTTCCTTTCCCGCCCTCCACCCCGCTCCCTCCTGTCCCCCCGTGATAGGATGTGGACGATGCCACCCTTTCACGCCTGGAACTGGAGCGCAAGATCGAGTCTCTCATGGATGAAATTGAATTCCTCAAGAAATTGCACGAGGAGGTAAGGCGTAGTAATGGTCTGGCGTGCAACTGAGGCCCCTTTCACTGGCTAATCAATTTGGATTTTTTGAACAGCCGTAGACCTATGTGAAAGAGGGCCATTTGGGGGCTGCTGCAAGAAATCACCCTGAAAGTAGTGTATCTTCCCAAAGGTGATGGTGTCAGTCGTGGAGGGGGTGCCACAATGAGCAAAGCAGGAGCCTCAAGAAGGATGGTGGGGGATAAATGTAGCCGGGATAGGAAATCCCATGGCTTCTAGATCCTGCAATCCCATCTGTTATGCTTGAGAGTTAGAGATGCTGGGAGCTGAAAGTTCAACAGCATTTGGAAGATGACAAGTTCCCTGCCCTTGGGCGTGTGATTATTATTATATATATTTTTAAGGCATCCCTGCAGCAAAGATGTTGCTTCTGGGCCACCTAGTGGTTCCTGGCAGGAAAACATCTGCATCTCTCCAGCCCCACCCTTGGATGTCTGGGCTGGATGACTGGTCTGCACTGTAGTTTTGCAGGGCGGATTCACCTGAGAAAGTAATGCAAGTGGCTGACGGCTGCTCTTGCACTTGGATGCTCAGTGGGAATATATCTTTTTTTTTGGGCGGGGGGGGTTCTGTTCCATGTGGGCAGTGATGTTATGTCTGAGCAGTTCTCTGTCAAAATTAACTTCTCCGTGCTGTGCTCTTCGCCACTGAATTATGGTCCCTAACCACAACTACCTTCCATTGAGGACCTGCATACTGCACGAGTCAAAAAGAGGGCTGTGAAAATATCTACAGACCCCTCACATCCTGGACATAAATTGTTTCAACTCCTACCCTCAAAACAATGCTATAGAGCACTGCACACCAGAACAACTAGACACAAGAACAGTTTTTCCCCGAACGCCATCACTCCGCTAAACAAATAATTCCCTCAACACTATCCAACTATTTACAAAGTCTGCATTACTATTACTGTTAATCTTCTCATCACTCCTTTTCACCCATCCCCTCCCACTTATGACTGTATGACTGTAACCTTGCTGCTTGTATCCTTATGATTTATATGGACTGTTCCCTAGTATGATTTGATTGCTGATTGTATCCTCTGACTATCATTAAGTGTTTGTACCTTATGATTCTTGACTCTTGACGGATAGATCGTTTCTTTTATGTACACTGAGAGCATATTCACCAAAGACAAATTACTTGTGTGTCCAATCACACTTGGCCAATATTCTATTCTATTCTATTCTATTCTATTCTATTCTATTCTATTCTATTCTATTCTATTCTATTCTATTCTATTCTAATTCTAATTCTAATTCTAATTCTAATTCTAATTCTAATTCTAATTCTATTCTGTGTGTGTAGTATGGCAGCATATGTGATTGTTACCCTATAAGCACCTTTCTTGGTGTGTCTGACAACCTCTCTCCCCCTCCCCCAATGCATGCAGGAGCTGAACGACATGCAAGTGAGCATCCACAGCCAGCAGCAGATGCAAGTGGAGGTGGAGCAGGCTAAGCCGGATCTGACTGCCGCCCTGAAAGAGATCCGCACTCAGTATGAAAGCATTGCGGTCAAGAACCTGCAGGAGGCTGAGGAGTGGTACAAATCCAAGGTGCCTAAATTATGGGGGGGGGAGGAGGGGAGATAAGAAGAAGACGGGGTTACCGCGCGATTAACAGGATGCCTTCATGAAATGTAGAGAGCAAGAAAGAAGACCTCAACGGGAATATGCAGGATGCATTATTGATTTTTATTAGATTTAGATGCCGCCCTCTCTCTCTGTCCCATGGCAAGAGAGGCTGGAGGGTTTGTTTTTTTAAGTCCAGGACAAAGAGATTACATTTGGAGTAGTAGGCACCTCTGTAATTCACGGAGCAGTGTTTCTCTCAAGCTTAGCCACTTTGAGATGAGATGAATTCCCAGAATTCCCCAGCCAGTAGGGGGAGCCCTAACACTGAATAAACGCTGTCTCTTTTGAAGCATCAAGAAAATAGCTGTTTAGTGGAAGAGGAATGTTCTTATTACCGTAAAACTTATTGATATAGCAAAATAATAAACCACTTAGGGTACAGGTTGACCCCCTCCTACTTCTGGAGGGTTTACTTGACATGTGGCATAACGCCTCTTCGTCGCTCTTTAGATGCATGCACTGCTGTAAGACAGTGTGGCTTGGTTGGTGCTTGTCATGAGTGAGTTCCATTAATAATGTAAATATAGTTTGTGGTGTGGGTCAAAGAAAGTAGAGGGACAGCCCTAAATCAGACTGATGATGCTGGCTTCCTGTGTATCAGATTTTCCTGACTGAGGGAAATCCAACCACTGCTGTAGAATGTTACAGGTAATCCTTGACTTACATGACCAGTTGCTTAGCAACTGTTTGAAATTATGACAGACCCTGAAAAAAAAAATTGTGAGTCTGTTCTGACATTTGCCCCTCCTCCACAATCACATGACTTACAGTTTTCCCCCTCTTGCAGCCAAGCCAGCCTGCATTTATTAGGGCCGTTTGCAGCCCCCCACAGTCACGTGACTGTGATTTATGATGCACGTGTCAGAAAATGGGTTTACTTTTGATTTCCAGCAAAACCAAGCATAGCGAACGATAGGTTTGCTTAACAACCACCACAAGAAAGATCATAATATTGGGTCACATGGCAATCCACTTTACAATCGTCATGACTTATGACTTTAATTGCGGGCTGAATTACGGTTGTAACTTGAGGATTGCCTGTATAAAGAATGGGTCCAATGCTGTGGCTATTCTGTGAGATTTCCACAGAGGGAAAAGAGGCTCTTGAGAAGAGTTCTGTGTGGACCTTGGGCTTGTGTTGTCAATTCCCCTCCAGCTAGATAATTGTGAATGAGTTCAGGGTGGGTCTGCTTAGGAGTTGTTTTGGGGTTCCTTCTTTCCTTTCTCTTGATGTTCCCAAATTCTTGGCTTGTGAAGCAATGATTAGAATGCAGTATTGCAGGTTAATTCTGCATTTCACTGCCAGGAGTTCGATTCTCACCAGGCTCAAGGTTGACTCAGCCTTCCATCCTTCTGAGATTGGTAAAATGAGGACCCAGATTGTTAAGGAGCAATATGTTACCTCCATAAATCATTTGGAGAGGGCTGTAAAGCACCGTAGAGCAGTGTGATGACCTGGAGCATGGCACAAAGGCAACACAGTCAGATAATCAGTAGCTTCAACTTTGCCCCCAATGTCCTGGTCACCTCCTGGCTGGAGAAAAACTCTCTCAGGAACAGTCTTTGGCTGCAGAGAGTCAAGTCCAAAATGTGGTCAACAAAAACTGTAACTATAAGTCCAATCAAGGCAAGATGAGGTAATTGGTCTGGCAGGGCAGGAGAAGGAATTCCAGACATGAAGGAACGGCTGTAATTCAACACAGTTGGGAGGTTGCCAGGAACGCAGATCACCAAAGTCAACACAAGATTAACTCACATTTGTTCCCAGCAGCATTCATGTCTTTTAAACTCTGTTCCCAGGTGTGACTAATGAAGGGAATCAGGGCCCTTTCCTTCCCCGTAAGCCATTCCCCAGTTTCCTCCACAGCCAACGGAGCCACACTCCCCCTCCCTGTCAGCTGTTCATCTTCCTCCTCGAATTCAGACTCCGAGAGGGACACGACAAGCAGTATATCAGTCTAAAAGTGCTACTGCTATGGCTGTTCTTTGCAGTTTGCTGACCTGTCAGATGCAGCCAATCGGAATCACGAGGCCCTTCGCCAGGCCAAACAGGAGATGAACGAATCTCGCCGTCAGATCCAGACCCTGACCTGTGAGGTTGATGGACTCAAAGGAACGGTGAGTAAAACACTCCCCCTGCTCTCAACCTGGGTCAGTAGCAAATGGGTGGCCAAAGAACAAGAGGGAAAATCACAGGTCAGCTGACAATGATGTTTTAGCTTCCCCATTCCTTGCTGTGCATGGTGAAATCCCAAAGGAAAGCTTGATTACAGCAATCAAATTATGTCCACCACTTAGGCCATTTGCAGACTCTGGCTATGACCAGCAAAAACCCTGTATGATATTAGGATCAAGGATTTTGAGAAGCCACATTCCTTCACCTGAGCCTGCCTGGGGTTTTGAGATCTTCGGTTAGAAAGCACCTTGGCTCTGCTTTATCCTCACTGGAGCAAGTTTGATAGGAATGCAGAAAGTGCCTTCTTGGTGATGGCTTCTCCCAAGCTCTGGAATCACTAAATTGACTCTGCTTTCTGCAACTTCCTGGTAGTGGCAAAGACCTTGTTCAGGCAGTTTTGCGGGCCTTATGATGATTTGTCAGTAACTGAAATAGGCTTGGATAAGTAGCTGCTGTTCATTTTTTAAAAATTCAGTTGTACTTTAATCAAATTTTTGTACTTGGTTGTTGGTAGCCTCGAGCACCATTTATGATGGAAAGGCAGGCTGTAAATGCAATAAATACAATAAAACGAAGAGGAGAAGCCACCTTCAGTGCTCTCAAGTTATCTGGACGTAACTGTTTTTAAAGTCTTGTTGCGACTTGCTCTTCCTCTTGCTAGAATGAAGCCTTGCTGAGACAGATGCGAGATCTTGAGGACCAATATGGGGCTGAGGTGGGCTCCTACCAAGAGACAGTGGGGCGGCTGGAGCAGGAGATCCAGCACATGAAGGAAGAGATGGCTCGGCACCTCCGGGAGTACCAGGACCTGCTGAATGTCAAGATGGCTCTTGATATTGAAATTGCCACCTACCGCAAACTGTTGGAAGGAGAGGAAAGTAGGTAGGTCAACAGTGGCCAGATCCTGCCCTGCTCATCTTTTAGGTTCATGGGCACATTGTGAATGTCATGTGTGCCACCGCTGAGTGGCTACTGCAGGCAGCAGGGTAAGACACAAAACACTGGAAAATGTAAATTGGTTTTGGGGGAGACAAGGACTTACCCAAGAAACTGAGCATGAAGCAGACGTGAAGGTTGAGTCACAAAGTTTATTCATTGGGCGCCACCATTTTCTGCTCCAACACAACATTTGTGTTGGTGGGTGCGGTCTCTTGTAAGGCCTTCCATCTAGCCTTCTGCAATACGTTGCCCTCCAGAAGCCTCGGGATTTGCAATTTTAAGAGGTCCTAATCAGCACAGACAGGGACCACCAACTGTGTGGGAGGCAGTTCTAATGCACCTAGAGAGCACCAGGTTGCAGAAGGTTGACCATCCCAAAATTTCCTGTCCCCACCCAACCCATTTTCTTTCTCTGAAACTTTAATTCAAACAAATGAGTTCTGCTCCTCACTCCTAAAAATGCCCAGTTTTTTTCTTTTCCTAACCTTCCTGATAGGTAGGCACTTCCCTCTGTTTCCACCTAACTTGCTCTAATGCTCTCCCTTCCATCTCCTCTCAGCATTTTCATATCTGGGCACGTGACCATCAGACCAGGTGTATGTGGGAAAGTCTCTGGAACAGGGGTCTCCAACCTTGGCAACTTGAAGACTTATAGACTTCAACTCCCAGAATTCCTCAGCCAACTTTGCCGGCTGAGGAATTCTGGGAATTGAAGTCCACAAGTCTTAAATTTGCCAAGGTTGGAGACCTGCTCTGGAATATAGGCCAGTCTTCTTTTGTGGGATGCCTGGCATGTATGTCAGAGAGGAGGAGGGGTGAGCACCGGAAAGTTAATCTACAGCTGTCTTGGTTACAGCTACAGCATTGGAAAAGATACTTATTTTTACTTAGTTCTGAACAAACTTTTATAGGAGTATGTGAGGAGGAAGGTGGCCTTCTCCTTTTCTAGGAAGGATGCAGAAAAGCCATTTAAATGGAAAAGTTTGGAAATTAATTTGTAGAAGTTTCTGTAATGTTTACTGGCCTGTATGTTCCCTGCAGGATTGCAGTGCCTGTCCAATCCATGGCATCTTTCAGCTTCAGACATGCAGGTAAGCCAATTAGCCAGCATGGGTCCTCAATGAACCCGCATGTTTTGGGTTGTTTGACAAAGTTGTGGGCTTCTGAAAGAGATGGTAGCACTGGCATAGATGTCAGCAATATTCTGGTTGGACCCAAGCATCTCATTGGCCATATTTTGCACACACTTTCCCCCCGCCCTTACTGAGCAATAATTTGACGGGAACAAACTTGGTTTTCAAAGTTCCCTTATCTCAAGTTGTGCAGGCAATCATGCCTTAGTCTAAGTTGCTTTTTCTTGGAAAGAAACCCCAAGGCTCCTTTGTTCCTCCCCCACCTCTCCACTGTCCTTTCTTTCTAATTTCTCCCAGCTGGTAGCCAAAAGTCTTTCATGCTGGAAGTGTGAGTGAAAGAAGGCAGCTGATCTGCTGGGTGTTTGGGAGTTGTAGCCCTCAGTCCCCTGCATGACCCTGGATAGGGAAGGAGAGAGGGGCCTTGAATGCTGAGCCTTTTCTCCCTCAATCCTCCCTCTTCCTCAGTTTCAGAGCCGGATCCGAGTGTAGAGAGCCACACCCGGAAGACGGTGCTGATCAAAACCATTGAAACCCAGGATGGAGAGGCAAGTCAATGACTTGTTCAGATTTGCATGACAGAGGAACTCGGAGCAGAGGTGTGATTTTTAAGCTGTGGCGATTGGACCTAAGCCTAGGCCCTAGGGTAGGGGTCTTTAAACTTGGCAACTTTAAGACTTGTGGACTTCAACTCCCAGAATTCCTAACCTAACATGACTGGAGGAGGAATTCTGGGAGTTGAAGTCCACAAGTCTGATGACCCTTTGCCTTAGGGCAGGGGTCCCCAACCACCGGTCCCCGGACGGTGGATCATTTTTTACCAGGCCACAAAGCTTGGGCGCCGCCATCTTGTTTCGACAGCGCTTCCGGGTTTTCGGTTGGAAAGTGCTTCCAGGTTTTCAGTTGGAAAGCGCCGTTTGGGTGCTCACGCTTTAGTTTTGTCGAAGGGGGGGGGGCGGCTTCGAACGAAGAGCCGTCCCAATGGTGGTAGAGTCTCGCGTTACTCAGGTACCGGTCCGTGGAAGAATAAATAATCGTGAAACCGGTCCCTGGTTCAAAAAAGGTTGGGGGCCACTGCCCTTGGGCATAGCAAAAAAACCTCCAGAGGCCAAATTAGGGGTTTGCTGTTATTTCAGTCAATCAAAAGAAGCCTGACTTCATAAAATTCCCAAGGGGCGCCAGGTTGGGGAAGGATTGCCCTCTGCTGCTCTCACGGCTTGGCCTTTTCTCTCCCTGCAGGTGGTGACCGAATCAAGGAAGGAGCAGAGAGCTGAGACAGAGAAGTGAGGCTGGCCACCCCGGCAAGGCCCCCTGGGCCACTGAGAGAGGCACTTAGCTCACCTCTTTGCAAACGTCCCAGTCGCAGATCCCTTCTTCCCTCACTAAGCCACACTGGCCTTATTTACGATGGTGATGGTGACGATACCTCTTACCACTGGCAGCCTTCCCACACTATTCCAGGCTTCCTGAACCACCCCTCTCTGCCCTTCGGACCGTACTCTGTTCACAGCCTGGTGGTAGTCCCAGCAATAGCCACCAATGATCTTGGGAGTGGAGATGGCTTCCCCCTGCTCTTGTCTTCCATCGCCTCCTACCTCTTTGTATCACATTCCTTCTCATCTCTCCCTGCAAAGAGCCCTTCTCCAACCAGTACCCCCCAAACCAAGCTGCCTTCCTGTAAAGTACCACTCACAAAGCCAGCCCACCCTAGGAACCAATTTACCAGGTGTGTTTAGGTTGAATCTAAAGGCTGTGGCCTTCCAGTTGTTTTGGAATTAAAACTCCCAGCCCCCTAAAAATCATACAGAGTGTTGCTGGCACTTGTAGTTTAGCAATAGCTGGAAGGTCCCAGGATCCCCACCACTGCCAAACAGTTCGATGGCTGCAGGTTGGCAAGCTCCACCAACCTGCAAGGCCCACTAAGCACACCATCTTGGAAGCACCAAAGAAGGCCAGGAGCTTGCTCATAACCTTGTTTTACTGCTCTTGTTGAATCTAAACAGTTCTATGTGCTGGTCACAGAGAAAACCCCCTCATGGTTTACAACAGGGGCCTCCAACCTTGGCAACTTTAAGCTTGGAGGACTTCCACTCTCAGAATTCTCCAGCCAGCAAAGCTGGTTGGGGAATTTCGGGAGTGGAAGTCCACCAGGCTTAAAGTTGCCCAGGTTGGAGACCCCTGGTTTACAAAGATTCCCAAGAGAATCACGATAGGAACTTGCTTTATCAAGATGCAATAGGTTGAGCTTCCCAATTGGTTCTCACTTCTGTGAACTTACGTTGAGAGGGTGCACCGTCAGCTTCAGGTCATCTGTACTGACGGGGAGAATAGCACTGGCCAACTTTAAGGTTGGCTAGGTAATGCAACTAAAGCATTTTAAACATTAAATGATAACCAGCATTAATTTCCTCAGTTGTCCAGCCCCAATCTGGTTCATTCCAGATGTGTTGACTTCAATTCTCCTAATTCCTAAGCAGCATGATGCTAGCTGGGGCTGTGAGAGTTAAATGCATCAAGGGAATGTAGGTGGAGACTACTACTTCAGATCTTCTCAAACAAGCTCCCAAATGAAGTCATATTAAAAAAAAAGATGATTCACTGTCTTTTATTGTTTAAAGCAAATTTTGTAAGGGAAGCTTAAAAAAAAAATATCTGCAGAATAAGCCTTCTGACCGTTGGTCCGTTGTTTCCCAATACTGAAGGGTGCTAGTGGTAATTTTTAGAAACTGATCTGGTAGGTGTTTACTCAGAAGCCTCAAGCCTTTCTTAACCATTTGACTTCCTTCCATTCAAAAATGATTTTTTATTGCACTTTTAAAAGTGATGTCAACTTTGCCTTCTGAGACATAAGTGAAGCTAGAAAGCTGCCTTACACTTGAAATTGTGAGTCACAGAACAGAACACTTTCCTGTTCAGCTTTTTAATGCTCCCTATGTCCAATAAGCAACCTTTTTTCTGCTCCCTTTCAGAGAGAAAGGACCAGAACAGGGTGAGACCGCCATGGAATTCCCCTTCATCTGCATGGCATATAATTAAGGGTTGCGTTGTGCAGGCAAAGAAAGAAGATGAGCAGCTCTAGAAAACTGAAAAACATCAAACAATCCCCTTTAATTCACAGGGTCAAACAAACTACGGAACCAAAAAAAAAAAAGGAAAAAAAAATGCCTACTTCCAGTGGTGCTGACTCATGGCCTTAATAAACAGCGATGCCATCATGCGTGAAAAGCACCCAAGACTCCTGGCTAGCAGAAATGGTCACAAAGCTCTCAGTGCATCTCCTGATTCCCTTGTCTATGATCTTGAGAACCCCAGGGACTGTGTGAATGCAATCTCAGTTGGGTGCCTAATGGCCAAAATGGGAGTAGCATGTCCTCCATTTGATTTAATATAATCCCAAATGGCAAAACACTTTTGAAAGGCTATAGCGAAGTCCTATCTTACCTTCTCATCCTATTGTCCTAGGGTCAGAAAAGAGACTGGACAGTCACTTGTCTGGAATGGTCTAGGGTCTCCTGGTTGAGCAGGGGGTTGGACTAGAAGACCTCCAAGGTCCCTTCCAGCTCGGTTCTGATTCTGTCATGTCCTTTGTCTACTTATGGCCCTCAGAAATTATTGCCTATCTTTGCTTCATGTGCATCTGTGGCTTCTCATAAGAGATAGCACCAACCGCTTCTTGCCAGTCTGTCCATTTTTAATCAAATCCAGCTTTTTTCCCCCTCAGATGGACATCTTTCACACGTTGTCTTTTCTTTCCTCTTATCTTGCTTTGATATTCTAGACTTCCTCTTTTCAGATAGGGTACAGTGACCATTGCATTTCTGATTCTAACTTGATTTTTGTCATCCCTGAAGATAGGCCAGGACAGGAAGCAGAGTCCACAACTCAGACTACAGGAACTCTACTAAGTTATATTAACAGATTCTTGAAAGACTGACAGGTTTTTTTTCCTCTCTGCTTCTGCTGTACCAAAGAGAATCTACATGGGCCTGGGTTTCCTCACCTCCCATTTTTCACCTTGAAGTAAACAAATTGATGTTTACTCAACTATTCTTGTTTTTGTTTTTCAAGTTCTATTTTCATATTTCTGTACATTCTCGATCTTACTGGAATAAAGAAATCTAGCATAGAGCTTTCTACCTTAAACTCATCTTGACTCATCTTGATAAGAAGTCTCGTCGCCGCATTTCTCCAGATTTATTCCGGAAAGAAGGAAACTTCAGGGAAAGATGCTTCTCTGTGGACGTTTGGTTCATCCCCCCAGTTCTCTCAGACCAAGACCAGCCAACTTTTTAATGGATGGGGCTGATACTTATTTTTATTTTAAGGGACAGGGAATGCAGGGAAATTACAGAAAGGATGAAGCTAATTTTTTAAAGGCATTCTTTTGGCTCGAAGTGCCATCTTTGTTTGGTTTGAATTGCTACCAAATCGTACGGTGCAAGGAGTCGTGAAATGGTACTTGAGCTCCTTATAATCTACACATGGATCATAGGATGGATTGGATTATACTTGTCTTTGGAAATAGGAATTTCTGAAACAGAAAATCTCACTTAACCTTGATGACTTTTTTTAGTGAGTTAGTAGCTGAAAGTAGTCTCTATGATTATGCTTTCTCCTTTGATCTCCCCACCCCCCTCCTGCCGCATCACTGTTATTTATTCTTGATTTCTTAAACCTCATTAATGGCCCAGTAGGGATGTTAATTCTTTCCTTGAAAATCGGTAAATGCTAAAGTTACGGAAATTCTTGGAATCTGGTCTAATAGAAGTTACTTTAATATCAGGTTTAAATTGCTTAGTTGAGGTTAGGTAACCTCTGCCACATAGAAGCATTTCTGATCATGATTGCTTACAGTGGACTGTCCAGTTTCCCTCCACTTTGAGAGATAAAAAGACCAGGGAAATTATCAAAAAAGGCATATTGGGGGATAAAAAAAAAGACCCTCCCCCTCGACTTCCCATGACTTCCCGGCACTGAGTACTGCCCCTTGGTGGCCAAAGGGGTAACTCACCTTCGATAAAAACTAACTTATCTGATTCAAGACAGATTTGAAAACTGAACAGAAGTTCACAAGTCTTCAAAATATTTTCCCAATAATAGTTGAGGACCTCGGTGCTATTGAGATAGCTTTACCTGTCTTCTTCTGTATTACTCCAGAGGCTTTTGTTTCCAGTCTTTCAGATCTTTTGTAACTTTTTCCCCTCTGCCAACTTTGTAATTTTTCTGTCCTTTTTCTGTCCCTGTCCTGTTGTTAAAAATCAGAAATTGAACGGGGACCCTATTACGGCTTTATTCAAGTTTACTTGTAAGAATTGGAGGAAACTTTCAAGATTGTGTTTCCCTGATCCCATTTTGCAACAAGTTCAGTTACAGCTTACTTCAACTATGCTACCTGCTGCACACCTTCAGGATCAGTAATTTCTAGTTGACTTAAGGCACAGATGTCTCTGGTCATAAAGTTGCCAACTGCCAAATCCAATTTAATGATTCTGAGGGAAACTAGGACGCTGCCTTTCTGGCTATTTTATCTTTTTACCTATATTTTTCCTTCTCTGTTGAGGAACAATTGTAAAAGTCTCAGTAGCTACAGTACACCAGAGCAGGAAAAGAAAAAGTTGATGACACAGGAAGTACACAATGTCATGTTATCTAATGGATCTTCCCACCACAAGTCTGGCTCATCAGCCTATGTCCAGGCAGAATCTTACTTTCATTTCGTCCTTCCAATATTTGCTTTTTATAGCAGATAGTTTAGCATTTTATTTTTTGTGAGTGTGAAACAACTTTATTATATGCTATCTACACAAAATTAAATTTTAGACCATTATTGAAGTTGGCTTTCATTGTAAAATACAAGAAATTTTCCCCATGGGGAGCATACCGTTTCCCCCCTTTCCTAGCCAGACTAATCCTACAAATTAACTAGGAACAATAAAGCATGATTTGATAGTAAGCAAGATGGCTTAAAATGTTGAGAAAACAACAGCCTTGTTTCCTTGCACAGAAGCACAGGTGCGTAAATCTTGCCAGCTTTAAAACACTTAAGCTTGAAAGTGGCTATTCCGTGACTCGGGATGTGTTCCAAGCTTGAGATTTCTGGCAAGGTAGGAACGGCATCAGAACAACTTCAACAACATACAATACCCATTTCTGTACAGGGTGGAGGGACCTAAATAATATTTCCTGTGATTGGTTCCTTATAAATGGCTCTGGCACATTACAGAACTCCAGTTTGGATTCTGATACTTTGCACCTTCTCCCCTTTTCCCCAAAAATAAATGATAGGTTTTTGAAAAGCTCCGGGCTTATCCTTTATGGGCTTTGGTACTGATTTCCTGCTTTTGATAGCTGTCAATTTCCATGTTCCTTGCAGAGCTAGTAGAGATTCCTGGTGCTAACTCTTCCCATGCCATTGGATCTCTGCATCACTCCTGCTGTGCTATGCTAATCCTGTCCGATCCCAATTCCTGCCCTTGGATATCCACATCAACTGGCTCTCCAGAGCACCTTTCCTTGCAATTAGGCTTGCTTTATTAAATATCTAGCTTGGGGTTTGCCAGGTACCAACTCAACCTATTACAGTACATATTCTGGTGAAGAATCAGGATACATGGAGACTGGGAGGGGTGACAGTCATTCTGTTCCTGGTGCTTTCTTATCTCCTGAATAATGTTGGTTTTGTGATGCCCATGGTCAGTGTGTGGAATAGGTCACGTATGCTTTGAACCAGCCAATAAATTTAATGTGAAGAGTGTCTTGCTGCCTATTTTTTGGGGGGTGTGTGACTGTGTGTGTGTTTTGAATGTCAACAGAATCTTCCCCACAGAACTCCAAGGTCTGGTGATGTTTGATTTTATTAAAGCCTGGAGGCTGCTGAAAACCTTTGCTAACTTCGCTTAGATTTGTCAAGCAACACAAAAAGGACTTTTCTCTATCATTTAAAAACTTTTCTGTGACCTGATTCGTGCCAAGGGTCTTCAAACTTGGCAAGTTTAAGACTTGTGGACTTCAACTCCCAGAATTCCTGAGCTAACATTACTGGAGGAGGAATTCTGGGAGTTGAAGTCCACAAGTCTTAAACTTGCCAAGTTTGAAGAGCCCTGCACTAAGGCCTAGTTTCTAATGGTTGCACATGTGAACCCAACCAACTGAATTTTAGTTAATAAGCCATAATTTTAAAAAACATGGCTTGACATAATAGTGATGAACTATCTCTTTCAGTTCAATAGTTCACATAGTTGGACAGAAAAGACCTTGAGCAGCACATATGGCCCCAAAGCAGCCAATCCAATAAGTTGGCTTAACTCCATGATTAAATACTAGCTAAACTACTTTCTGGAAACACTGACTTAGCAAAAGTTGAGTGTGGCTTATAAAAGCTCCAAAAGTATCAAAAGTGTAACAGTTAAAAATCAAACATATGCATTATGCAAAAACAGTGAAAGTATAAACGCTGTGGCTTTATGCTGTGCTTTAGGTAAGATACCAGAATTTCATCCTCATCTAATGAGCAATCTGAAAAAAAGGTCAACAGACATCTGATTCAAAGCCTGCAGAGATTGAAACTCACCTGAAAACAATGTGATGGCCCTTTTAACAATTTTGCATGAAGCAAGGGTTGGGCTCAATGGTCCAGCTGCTTGGACGACAGGCCATTGTTACTTTTGCTTGGCAAAAACTCTTAAAAGCACATTTGATAAGCAGCCAAAACTTAGTGAAAAGTGATCATTAGTATGACTTGGTCCTCAGGTATAACCTCCTGGAAGCCTTGGTTTTATTCTCACATATTAACAATAAGGTGCATCTGAAAGAAAATGTTCTGATTCAAGTCACATGGACAGCAATAGGTGCAAGTGGAATATGTCTATTGCACAATACTGCTTGTTATAGCAATATCCCCCCAAATCCCCCCAACTCACAAACTCCCTTCCCAAGCAGTTTAGTGAGTAAGTCCTAGCGCACACACAGGAAATTAAAGCAATAAATTCTCAGGCAAATGCCACCCCCCACAAGAAAACTCCCCAAGGCAAGGCCAAATTCAGATGCAAATCCAAGTCCGGGTCCAGGTCCAAAAAAAGCTGACAAGATAAACTTAAGGATCACAGCCAAAATCAGGACACAGAAAGCACAGAGCCAAAGATAACACTCAGGAAAACTAACGTTTGTCTTCACCAAGCACTCCTTCCTGCATGCTACTAATCATCAGCTCTCCCGGTTAGCGGGATGGGGTGTGTGTGTGTCAGCAACTATTCATCATGGGAGGCATCCTGTTAAAGCTATAAGGCACCCATATGGCAGCCATACCTCTTCTTCCTCCAGCGTGTAGCTGTCCTGCTGATCATGCCCCCCCCCGCCCCATGCCTGATGGATCTGGGACTGCATCCTCCTCCATCCCCAGGCTTCTCTGAGTGCTCCTGGTCAGGTGTTTGATGCCCCGGTTCCAGTTCATCCCCTTCTCCAAGTCAGCAACCAATGGGGCTATCACAGAAGCACAAATTGGTAGGAAAAAACCAGGGGTCACCTAACGAGGGTTTAGAGAAAACACCCTTCAGACTTTTTTGGGGTTTTAAGCAGGTGTTTAAAAAGTTACCACAGGGATAAATGGCTTGTAGCAGCCAAGTGTTTATAATGAAGTTGCCTTTTGACCCTTTGATGTTCACTCTTCAGCCTGGCACTGGCTGAGCGCAATCTGCTCCAAGGACAGCATCAGATGGGAGCATTTGGGGCGGTACACCCATCAAACTTGTAAGGCAAGTGTTCTAAGACAAGCTCAGGGAGGACAGAAACCACCATTGGAGCAGAAGGGCAAAAACTCGCTTGATCTTGCTTTAAGTAGAAATACAGACCACGAACGATCCTTCTGACTTTGGGGGTTTTACATCAAAACTGGCTACGTTTATATGGACTGTTTCCTAGTATGATTTGATTGCCTGTTTGTACCCTATGACTATTATTAAGTACCTTATGATTCCTGACGAATGTATCTTTTTATGTACATCGAGAGCACCATATGCTCCAAGACAATTTCCTTGTGTGTCTCATCACACTTGGCCATTATTCATTCATTCATTCATTCATTCAATCAATAAACAAACAAACCTCCCTTTATTCTCTTCCGGTCTTTGCCCACCCCAGAACTCCCTTCAGCATTCTGGCCCCGCCTCCTGGCAGACCACGTGATCGCTCGGGAGAGCCAATCGGCGCCTTCTGCTGCTTTATGAACTGAGCCGGCGGCTGCGGCTCGCTCGCTTTGCCAGCGGAGGGGATGGTCCGGAGCAGGTGAGCAACGAGGGGTGACCCCCCCTCCCCTCCGGCTGAATGGCGGGGGTGGCGAAGCATAAGCAGAGTTTACCTGAGAAGCCCCCCCCCCTTTTCTCTCTTTCGGGAAACGGTGTAGAGCAGAAGGCGGGGCTGTAGCGAGACCGTTACGCTATTGTCAAACCTTACGCTGACACCTTTTAGCTGCAAACGGGTCGGCTGAGCTTCGGTCCCCCCTCCTCAACGTCAAGGGGAGTGGGGCGAGGAGCTGCATTTATCTGTCGGGGTAACTAGGATTTATGCCTTTGTCCTACCTATAGAAACGCCATGGCGGGTTTTGTGGGTTCTTCCCACGAAGCATTAACTGAGTTAACCCAGTTCCTCTTTAGTCTCGAAGTATCGGTTACTGCAACATTGAGCTGTAAGCCAATCAGGGTCTTTTAGTTCAGGGGTCTCCAGCCCTGGCAACTTTAAGACTTGTGGACTTCAATTCCCAGAATTCCTCAGCCAGCTTTGCTTTGCTGGCTGAGGAATTTGCTGGCTGAGGAATTCTGGGAGTTGAAGTCCACAAGTCTTAAAGTTGCCAACTTTAGTTTTAGTTTGTTAGTAGTCTGTTATGTGGACTCGGCATAAAAGCGCTGGGATTAGAGGAGGCGTAATTGACCACCAAGTGCTAATGGCAGTGGATGTGAACAAAAATGCACAGAGAATAAAAGAGAAACTATGACTGTGGGGGGGAAAAAGGCATATTGGACTACTCACATTGTATTCCACCCTGGTAATGCTACAGTGCTTGCTCTCTTGCTTTTGATGTAGGTACAAACCCAGGCCGACAGGATCCTAAATGGCTCCAGTAGGAAAGGAAAACCAGCAAATATTGTTACCTTTTCCAAAGACCCCTGACAAACCAAGTTGGAAGGAAAACACTTTGCTGGCTGCAGGCACTTTGAGCAACAGTAAGATCCCGGTGCTTTCCAAAAGCAGACACCCTGCAGAGTGGAGACAATCCCAGCCACAGGTGAACATGGGGTCCCTTTTGACGTAGGCTTGTATGGTTTTAGGTTTCTGCTTCTGTTTGTTTTGGTACTTGGCTGTATGTATGCCCTGTTCAAAATGGCTCTACTGGGAAAGGGGGGGCTATAAATGTAGTAAAATAAATAAAGGAGCTTTGGGACACTGTCCTTTGGGATTCTGTTTCAGGCCCTGGTTGTTTACTGAAGGGTACTGTGCTCAGAGTAGAAGGGCCACCAATATGGGAGCAGAAAACCTGGCTTCAGGCTGATTCTGGTCTACTCTAACTAGGTTACCACTAGATATGTTTTTATAGGAAGACAGTTTAATCCTGAGTTTAATCCTTTTGTTCTATCTGCAGCCATGTTCTTCCAAAGCGAGGACTTGCAAGATGTCTCATTCCAATCCAGTTCTGGAAGTGGCAGCTGGGTTACCCCCCAAGACCCCTATCAGAGAACCCTTATCAGACATGCAGTTAACCACCTCTGGTTATAGGAATAAAAGTGATGTATCTCGTGGCAAAGGTATAAAGGTTATTGTTCCACACCCATCCTCCTGACCTCCTGTAAGGGCCTGAAGGCCTGGCTCTGCCAGTTGGCCTGAGCCCCAATGGGAGCGCATCACACTGGAGATGGCTAATGGATTAAGACAAGATTCCACCTCACCCTCATGTGCATCCTGCTCCCTTCATCCCCATCTCTTCATTGTAAATTGTTACTATTTATTGCAATGTTGTATTGGCTTTTAATGTTTGTAAGCCACCCGGAGTTGGCTGTAGGTGAGATGGGTGGCAAGAAAGTCTTATTATTTATTGAGATGGATCAGTTTTTGTACATCATTTTTAACTTGATTGAATGAACCATCACTTGATAGAATTTTGGCTCTCTGCTTAGGCATTGTAGGCAGCTAACTTTGGATCTGATGGACAAGTAACTTTAAGTTAGGAGATGGTATTGTTAAATTTCAACTCCCACTGACTCCCAATGTTGCTAATAGCTGGGAATTATGGAAGTTATATCCTCAGCAAAGTTTTGTGAGTCACAGATGTCCTTCTGCAGTGCCAATACCTGCATATTTCAAGAAGAGCCTGGCCTCAGGATCTTTGTTCCTGTACTTGATAATCCATGGCTTGTTGGGTTGTGTGGAATTGTGGCTAATTGTAAAAATGACTGGTAGTGGTAGTTTGAATCAACAGCATATAATGCAGTACTAGGATGTTGTTTTTTAATGAGGACTGGTTTGTAACTAAGTGATAATGGTAACTTCATATATAGCTTGGTGTTGTGAATGAATCCACTGCTTCTGTGTGTCAACCACTATAAATTATCCAGATCAGTCTTGAAATTAGATTTTTTTTTGCATGGATAAATTATCTCCCTTTCTGCTTTCTGCTGCTTTGTAACCATAATAAAGGTTTGATTTGATATGATTTGATTCCTTTCTGTTTGTGACAGAGCACACCTGGATGATGTAGCTCCTATGGTATGCTATGAGGTTCACATGGAGCCTGTTTTCAATTGGAAATGAAAGATTTTTAAAAAAAATCTAGTTCTTTCTAATTCTGCGTTTGAGTCCGGCTAGTGAAAAATGGTGCAGACTTCAGGGTATCTTTTCTTGGTATCTGGTACCAGGCAGACTTTTCTTGGTATCAGGTATAATTAAGTGTTTGAGGCCTTTTCCTCCCAAAACAATTCCTTAACTGTGTGGCTAATGCAAATCCCAATTTTCTTTGCAGAAGTGAACTCAGCCGAGTTTGTTTCTGACCCAGAAGCTCTTGCCAGCATACTATCCAACACGGGGCTGACTCGCCAGATGGTGAGTGCAGCTCACAAGCCCAGCCTGGCCCAGCGAGTTCCTCTGAAAGGGAAGAGAGCGTGCTTAACCAGCATTGGGGTAAGTCTCCATCATGGACAAGAATTCTGCTGGCCTCGCTTGTTTCGCATGTTCTGGTTTATTGAGTTAAAATGGAGCAGTGCAGATATCCAGACTTCTTGTTTCTTTATGCACTAGTTCAAAACTAATCAGGGCCCTTAATTGCCCTTACGGTTCAACAGAGAAAATATGATAATCTTCATCTGGAAATGTCTGTGGAGATTCTCAGTCATCCAGGTCATGGTTGTACCAAAGGTGACTTCAGAACTGAAGAAGCTTCTTGGATGAGAAGCAGAACATCTTCAAGGAAAAACAAAAGTCCAGTTGCCTTTTGGAAAAGCACCTTTGGGATGATCATTTGGAGATATATTATCTTAACTATCATTTTCCCCTCCTTTGGCTTTATTGTGTGGGATGTTTGCAAAAGTTCTAGTTCCAGCACAATATCGGTTGGGAATGATGTACAAATGCAAGAATTCCTAACTAGGTTCATACCTTGTCATGATTATTGATAAACCATCAGCTTGGTTTTCATAACATGCAATGCTAAAGCCAAACAAATTTTCTTTTAATATAGCATGGTGCGTGAACCCAGTTATAATATGCATGCATAACTCTAGAATTAACACACACACACTAACACACACACACATATTGATTTATATTTCCAACCTGGATTGCACAAGTGAAGCTGTTGATGCTCTTTCTGGAGATTGTTTGGCTCTGGATGGAGAAGGGTTGACTTTAGCTCAATTCTGAAGAGATGGAATGGCTGTGACTCATATCTAATACTCTTTCTTCCTCCTATTTTCCCCCACAATAACCCTGTGAGGTGGGTTTGGCTGGTCACCCAGTCCAGTGGGCTTTATTTGCCTAAGGTGGGACTAGAATTCATGGTCTCCTGGTTTCTAGCTCAACACATTCACCAATACACCAGCTTTGCTCGCCCTAGGATTGAACTATTCCAGTGCATTCTACTCAGGCCCATCCTTCAAGACCATCTTTGCTGGTTCAAAATGCAGTGATATGATCAGTAACAGGCTTTTCACTATGCTTGCTAATTGATTTTTAGGTGCAATTCAAGGCCTCGTTTATTACCTATAAAGCCCTTCATGGCATCAGGCCTGGCTATCTGCAGGACTAAGTATCTCCAATTGTCTGTCTGGTATTTTGCCTGCCTAGTATTTTCACACAGAGTGGGTACGCTTCAAGTCCTGTCATGCCCCTGGTGGAGACTGACTCTGAACAGTCAGAGGAGGACCCAGGTCCATCCCCTATCCATCCTAGGGCACTCAGGGAGGAGAGGATCAGGGAAAAACGTGGTCTACTCAGGAGGAGAGGGCCATGATCCTCCTCATGGGTTGCAGGTGTGAGATCTGCATTAGAGTTTGAACCTGTGTGCTAACAAACGCTGGAGACAAATTAGTATTTTATTCCTAGAGGAGGTTTATCTTGGTTGGCATTCTTCCAATGGACTGTACCTGGTTATCTTTCTGAAGTTGGTAATTATTTATCCTGGTCTGTCGTGGAACTTTATTCAGTGCGGTTTGTTTTTGTTTTTTGCTTCATTATCTGCTCTTTGAATTTGAACTGTGTTTTCTTTCATTTGGAACGTAATTTTGAAAATAGTTTAACCTTCAACTGTGAACAATTAAACAGTGAAGCCAAGTTGAAGGCATTAAAGGACCTTTATTTACGTTCTGGTTTTTGTTATATTTCTGATACGCTCCGGGTCATCACAAGTCCCCTTTATTTAAACATTGTCTCTTTATGGGGCTGAATATGCCTTCTCTGCCACAGCCCTTGCCCTCTGGAACAATATCCCACAGAGATGTGAATGGAGCCACTCTACCAGACTTCAGGGTGGCCTCTAAAACCTGGCTTTGTTCCCAGACTGGTTTTATTTTCATTTTATTTATTAAATTGATTTACGTAGCTGCCCATCTCACAAAATATTATATTTGGGGGCGGCCTTCCCAGGCTTTTATTGTATTGCTGGGCTGTCTTGTTTTATATTTCTGATGCTTTTAACATTTCAGCTGTGTAATTGGATTTAGTAAGCCTCCCAGAGTCTGCTCGAGTGATTGGACATAACAAATGAAATTAATAGATAAGTATTCTGCTTACTGGGAAAGAATTCAGCCCATCCAAACTGCATACCTATTTTGTTTGCTTTGCGGATTCTGCTTGCCGTTTCCCTAAGCCTAGAAAAAAATCTTCGTGACAGGAACAGAGGCAAACTACATAAATAAAGTCCTCTGTCCTCAAATCCACTGCCTTTTCAGAGGTAGCTCCCTTCCCCTGGAGATAAGATTGGCCTCCTCCTTTTACTTTTCCAGAAGGGCTTGAACACAAGATCCTTCAGGACCCCATGTTAACACAGAGCCAATCAAGTGGCTGGTTTGATTGTGTTTGTTCCTACTGTAGGGGAGTCCATTATGGGTTTCTGGGCTGTGGAGGTTTAATTTGGTAAGCTGTTCAGAGTCCCTGTGTTTATATAGGCAGCCGTCACCTTGTGATCACAGTTGAGACCAGAGCTAAGCAAGCAAGGTGGTTAAGTAAGTCACATCCAATTTTATGACCTACTTTTGCCTAGGTTTGTTAAATGAGCCATGGCAGCTATTAAGTGAATCATGAGGTCGTTAAGTGAGGGCTTTCCCCATTGACTTTTCTTGTCAGAAGCCAGCTGGGAAAGTTGCAAATGGCGATCAAATATTCCCAGGATGCTGTCACTGTCCTAAACAATGCATATTGCCAGGTGCCCAAATTTTGATCATATGACCTTGTGAATGCCGCTGTGGTTATAAGTGCGAGGACCAGTTGCAAGTCACTGTTTTCAGGGTCATAACTTTGAACAGTCACTAAATGAATGATTGTACATCCAGAACTACCAGTATAAATTTTTTTAAATAAATTATACCGGCATCCAAGCACTGTCTTTTAAACATGGAATGTGTGTTCTCTCTCTGTAGGATGCCCATGGCTCCCTGGGTACAGAGGCACCTACGATGGACCCTTTCCGCATGTCCCATATTTCTACGTCTGCTTCAATAGGTACGACTTAATCCGGATTTCCCTTCTTGGACAAACAGGCCGCAGTCAAACAGTGTCTTAAGATTTATTCATGAAGTTCTCATGATACAATTAACCAGGACTTTGAAATGTCTGAAGACCATGCTTACAGGCATTGGAAAAACCGCTGGTGCTATATCATCCATTTGATTTTTTTTTTCTTTGTCCCTTCACAGATTTGGATCAGCCAAGCAACGTTCATCGGGACAAGATGTCGACACAAAGGTGAGAAAAGAGCCAAATGCTCCCAATTGCATTGGAAGTTTTTCCCTTGTGGTTTGTTGGGGTTTGGGTGGGTGCATTATGATTTGTAGTAAATAAAAGTCTTGGTAGTTCCACTTGCTACAGGTAGTTCTCAACTTATGACTTAATAACCCCTGATTCGCAGTTACTTTGGCTCAGCCGTTGTACTTTGAAGCTTGTAAAGCACTTCTGGCCATCCTAAAATGATGCACTCCGTGCTCCTCCCATAGACACATGACCCTATTTTGAGCACTTGGCAACCAGCTCACATTTTGGAGTGGTTGTAATGTCCTGTGGTCATGTGATCATGTCTTGTGATATATATTTTTTGCCAGTTTCCAGCAAAACAAAACAAAACACCCATTTGGGAGAATTGGATTCAGACTTACAATTCTGATCCGTTTAACAATTGCTATAAAAAATGGTTGTAAAGTAAGGTCTGGTCACGTGCGTGCCTTGACTTATGACTGTCTCAACCTGAAATTTTAGTCCCAATTGTGATCGCAAATCAAGGATTACCTGTATGGTTTCTCGGTGACTTGAGTTACCATGCTGGGCTCAGCGTGGCTTAACCTAACTGTGAATGTTGAGTAATTTATTCTGAATTACATAGTTTTTTTATTGCAGGTTTTTAAGTGAGCGTTTTTTTGCACCTCAGAGAGGAGGAAGGCATTTTTACCTTTTCAGCAAAAAGTTTTTAAACTCCCACCTTTGCCTTCCCTTCCCTTGCATTATGAATTGCCACATAAATCCACACTAGTTCTGATGCTTGTTAACTTTCTGATGCTTTTGGTCTTAAACAGCAGCCCTGTTGGCAGGAAGGAAATCACAGGAACCTCTGGGAAAGGTGAGCAACTGCTTTCTTCTCTATGATCTCTAGAGCAGGCCTGTCAAACGGGTGGCCCACGGGCCGGATATGGTCCACACAGGCCACAGCCATCCTGGCTCTGTAAAGGCAAAAAATACCACGATACGGCCCGCCATATGAGTGGGTTTGACACCCCTGATCTAGAACCATGGGGAAAATTCTCTTCTCTTTTTTTATTTTGGAGTATAGCTAAACTTGCCCCCCACTCCCTATGTCTGTCAATATCAGTGAGAGTGCAAATCAATCAGATAGTGTAGATCAGGGGTGTCAAACTCAATTTGCATCAGGGTTGTGTTTGACCTTAGTGGGGGTGTTGCCAGGGTGGGCGTGGCCAGTTCAACATCATTTGTGTCAAGGGTACCTGTGGTGTGGCTATAGCGCTCTGCCAGAGAAAAGGGGCTCCCAAACTCCGTTTTTGGCTGCGATGGCCACCTGCAACCCTCTGCCAGTGAAAACAAAGCTGAGGAGGAGCCTCCCAAGCTCCGTTTTCGCTGGCAGAGACACCGCGGCGGTCCTTCATTGTTTCCAGGGCGGCCCCGCAGGCCAGATCTAAACACCCTGCAGCACCCTACGGGCCTTGAGTTTGACACCCCTGGTGTAGATCAAACAGTATGGTTTGCTTATCTTTCTGTAATGGTTCGACCCACTTTTTGCCTTCCTCTGTTTTGTAGCCCATTTTGTCACCATATAAAAAAAAAATCCGACCTGCTCAGTGCACACAGCATTCATATGGAATAAGATTCCTCAAAATTATCTCAAGGTGGTATAGGTAGTCCTCGGCTTACAATAGTTCGTTTAGTAACCGTTCAAAGTTACAATGGCACAGAGAAAAGCGACTTATGACTGTTTTTCATACTTACGATCTTGCAGCATCCCCATGGTCACATGATCAAAATTCAGACACCTGGCAACAAACTCATATTTATGAAGGTTGCAGTGTCCCAGGGATCATGTAATCCCCTTTTGCAACCTTCTGAGAAGCAAAGTCAATGAGGAAACCAGATTCACTTAACAACCATGTTACTAACAGAAAAAGTGCAACGTTTCACTTAACAACTGTGACAAGAAAGGTGGTAAAATGGGGCAAAAGTCGGTTAACGTTTCACGAAGCAGCAGAAATTTTGGGCCCAATTGTAGTCCTAAGTCGAGGACTACCTGTATTGAGGTTTCAAGCAACACTTGCTTTTCCTTGATACAGACCAGTTTTTCCAACCTGGTATCATTCAGGTGCATTTGATTTTAGCTCCCGTGATTTGCCTCCAATGTGACCTTGATTCCAAAGTATTGGATGGTACCTGTTTAGGGAAAACTGCTATAAAATAAGACTAGAGTTAGTCCTCTGGTTATGTCCATTTGTTCAGCAGCCATGATTGAAAGCTACAACATCCCAAAGGTGTTTTTTCAAGAGGCAACTGGGATTTCTCAGGGTTGTTTTTTTTTTGAAGACGTTTCGCTTCTCATCCAAGAAGCTTCTTCAGTTCTCTTCTTGAATGAGAAGGGAAACGTCTCCAAAGAAAAACCAGAAAATCCAGTTGCCTCTTGAAAAAAAAAACACCTTTGGGACAATCATGACCTGGATGACTGAGAATCTCCATAGACAAAGCTACAATGGTGCTGAAAAAGATGGACTTATGCTGGGTCCTTAAACTTGTGGCCATTGCCATGTCTCTATGGTCATGTGATCAAAATCTGGATGCTTGGTGATTGGCCTGTACTTACAATGATTGCAGCGTTGTTTTTGGTCATATTCTCCTGCCCTGCATGAGCTGCTTCCATTTCAACTCCCCCCACCCCCCCATTTGCCTATTTCCTTGCCTATCTCTGCAGGGGGCCAGGAGAAGTACGAGGTCCTTGCCTAACAACCACAACTGGGGCTGCCAGGACTGGCTGTCCCTAAACAAAGTGCAGCCACGTGCTGTTTTATTTAAGGGCTGCTTCGCTTAGCAAGTGGTACAGATGAGGTCATAACTCAAGGACTATCTGTAATTCAGCTCAAGCTGATTTGGTGTCGCTCCTTATCTTTTATCCTTACAGAGGAAAAGTTCACGCCAGATGCAGCAGCGAAAGCAAGCATCCTTTTGAACATAGGCTTGAGCCACTCCACCTTTGGAGCCACAGGCAAAGTGAGCCTGGCCCAGCGAGTACCACTGAAGGATGCTCGGAAACCACCAGGAAGGTGCGACAATATGCAGGTGAGCAACATCGGATCTCTTGGCTTCCCTCGGTAATCCTAGATGCAGGAGGACACCTGCCTTGCATATGTACACCTTGTGCCTTCTCCTCACCCTGTTATCTAGTCACAACGCTTGTCTAGTGTCTAGTCCTCGACTTACAACAGTTTGTTTTGTGACTGTTCAAAGTTACAATGGCACTGAAAAAAAGTGACTAACGACTAATGACCATTTTTCACACTTGCGACCATTTGCAGCATCCCCCATGGCCACGTGATCAAAATCCGGACGCTTGGCAACTGACTCATATATTTATGATGGTTGCAGTGTTCCAGGGTTACGGGGTCACCTTCTGTGACCTTTTGACAAGCAAAGTCCATGGGGAAGTCGAACTCCGTTAACAATCATGTTACTAACTGAAGAAGTGCAGTGATTCACTTCACAAATGTGGCAGGAAAGATTGTAAAATGGGGCAAAACTCACTTTAACAAATGTCTTGCTGAACAAATGTCTCGCTTAACAATGGAAATTTGGGGCTCAACTGTGGTCATAAGTTGAGGACTACCTGTAGTTTTTTTAAAAAAATCTTCTTTTTTAAAATTTTATTTGTTTTATTAGTATAATATACGTATAAAAAAACCATTTCAATCGGACAGTGTGTTGTCTGGGTACAATTATTTTTAGGTAATCATAATCAAAGCGTTTACAATACCATATATGTTTGTCCATTTTAACAAATTTCTGTTTTAACATTTAGACTACCTGTAGTTGTTGACGGGGTTGCTAAGTAGGTTTCCACTTAGGAGGAGGAGCGTTCCTCTGTGGTGGATGTTGGGCACTCACTTTGATTCCTGTCCCTAGGGAGAAGGTCTTTCTCGGTCGCAGCCCCGCACGGCTGTTATGTCAGCAGGGAAGTATGGCCGTGTGTCCTGCCATACTACTCCAGGCACTAAAGGTACCATTTATAGAGCAGTTGGAACTTCCTTTCAATTTTGGAGCTTTTCACGACTGCATCTCCCTGATTTCTAACTTCTGCCTTGCCTGTTTTGCAGGTCTAGAGAAGTTGGGAGCTTCTGGAACCCAACGAACAAATACACCGTTTGGAAGGTGTTCCAATATTGAAGGGACACCTTATGGACTGGCCAGAAGAGTTCCTATTACTAACTCTCAATCCTTGGTTCGTACTTGAGGCAAAGTACCTGAGAATGTCTGAACTGGATCCTTAATAATCTAGCTAGTTCTTGATAATAATTTGAAGGTCGATAAACCTGGATATGTTTAACACTGCTGGGTTCTTAGGGACAAAGATTTAGTACTTTGGTTCATATGTAAGCTGAGCATGTCCACTCCCAACCCATATTAATAATGTTAGCTAGTTTTTTGCTTGTCCAAGCATAATTCAACATTGATGGCTTTTAATCCATAAAGCCCTCTTTCTCTTGAGACCAAACATGTCTCCTTGCTTCTCTACTACTATGGGTGGGAACTTGTGGCTCATCGGAGCTTGCTGAACTATAAGTCTCACCACCCCTTACCACTTATTACGCTGAGTGCGGCTGCTGGGATTTGTAATTCACAACGTGCACTTTCCCTACAATGCATATAGATGTATCTGTAGAATTATTATCTTTACATTCTCCTTCATTTACACTCACCTTTAAAAGGTGTGCAGGGGTCAGCAGGTGGAAGATGCTGGCATTTTAGTGATGTCACTTGCTCAGTGATACCAGATTAGCACTGCTGCTTTTAGTGACAGGCCCAAATATTTTAGTTTCTTCATTGTATTTCAATTAGTTGTATACAGCTAATCCCCGACCTTTGACCGTCTAATTAATGATGGTTCAAAGTTACAGCGAACTTGGAAAAAGTGACTTCCAACCTGTACTCACAGCCGTTCCCATGATTGTGTGATCAGAGCTCGCATTTACGACTGGTAAATGCAGTGTCCTGTGATCATTAGATCATGATTTGCAACTTTTTTTTTTTTTTTTTTGCCAATTTCTGGCAAAAAGTGCCCTTTGGAGAAGCTGGGTTTGCTTAACGATTGCTGGATTTGGTGCACGACCACATGATTAGCTTCACAGTGGTCATGAAAATCTCATAAAATTAGGTCTGATTCGACCTGCAGCAGAAATTCCAGTCCAGGTAATGGACATAGGTCGAAGATTACCTGTATAGCAAATGGAAAGTGGTGTCTTTCTTTTATTGTTGACACTATCATCTCTAAAGGGAAAGGCAAAAGAGACTAAAACATATCAAGCTCTCCTACAGTAAGATGGTCTGTCTGGATTAGCAGCATTTCTACAGTGCCATAATCGGATGCATGCTAAATGTGTAGTTATCATTGAATAATGAGACACTCCTCCCCCCGATAGATCTGCTCCTTTTGAAGATCTGCCCCTATTGTCTTGTAGTTCTCTGTGATTCCATTTAATCATTCTCTTAATACTTTTCTCTTGTATTGGATCAGCGTTGTGCAACTTGGACACGTCACCGTATACCTCCTACTCTCTGTACCACGGACAAAAGGGTGGGTACCCATCACTTTAAAAAGGCATAGCAGCAGAAAACTAGGCAACTGTCTAATTTTGCTTCTTATAGCCAAGGAGAGTTTGGCTCACAAGCGGGTCCAGCTTCCTCTATTCCAAATGTTAGAGAGGAAGCACACCTAGATTAATCTTGACCTCACAAGAACAGAGTTTAGCATTTTTTTTTTCTAAACTTGGGTATCCATTACTAGACACAGTATCAAAATGGAGATGCATCATGACATCATCATACAAATTTTGCAATTACCAGCTGGCATCATAATATTTGAGGCAAGTATATAAGCCACATCACTTTTCTGATGGGTGTCAGATGCATATGTCATTTGGACTCTGGCAGATACCCATGGATGGATGCTCAGTTGTTGTTGGTATGTATGATCTTGTGGCAGTATGTTGTATCAGCTGGTACATGTTTCTGTAAGAAGGAATTAGTTTTCTGTTGTTCTTTCGGGAAGTAGTACTTTTTAAATATTTTATAATTAAATTTGTATGCCACCCTATTTCCCATGACTCTAATTGCTTCACAAGTTAAAAAAAAAAAGCTTTATCAAATAATTGTCTGCCTCTATATATCTTCCATATCAAATAATTGCTTCCCATAATTTGATTCTCATTATGGTTACTTGGCTTCCGAGTTAGAAAGTAGATGCAGGGTGATTTTATTACTTGGACACTTCATCTTTTGGCAACGTAAGCATTCTGACTGTGAATGTATTCTCAAAATTGTGGTTTTAAAGAAATTTGAGTAAGTTGCCATGTCTTACTAAGAATTGGTAGATAATGAAGCATTCATTTCAGTCCTCTAATTTGTTCTTCTCAGGTCAAAAGGTTCGACAGAGTCACTGGACAGATGGGATCTATTGGCTCCAAGGAGGAAGATGCACCTGTGCCCTGGGTAAGTATTCTTATGGCAAACAATAGTATTGCCCATGTAAGACAATATGTCTATAATGAGGACTCTTGTCCTTCAGGTCACAGGGCATTCAGTCCTCCTAACGCATGGCTCGAAGTTCCTTGAACAGTCATTTTAGCCATTTTTCTTATTTGTATCTGCCACAAGTACAAGTAATCCTCAATTTAACAACAATTCGCTTAGTGATCATTCAAAGTTGCAACAACATTGAAAAAAATGTGACTTCTGACCATTTTCCACAGTTGCGACCTTTGTGGCATCCCCACAATCAGTTGATCAAAATTCAGAGGCTTGGCAACCGGTTCATGCTTACGACCGTTGCTGTGTCCCAAAGGTCATGTGACTCCCTTTTGTGACCATCTGACAAGCAAAATCAATGGGGATTCCAGATTCACTTAACAGCTGGCTGATCAACTGCAGTGATTCACTTAACAACTGTGGCAAGAAAAGTCGTAAAATGGAGCGAAACTCACGTAACAGATGTCTTACTTTACAACAGAAATTATGGACTGAATTGTCATAAGTCGAGGACTACTTCTAAAGTTTTATTATTATAAAATGCGTCACAGATACCAGATACATAGATGTTCATTTAAGTTTTGCTGGCAGCCCAACCAGATAACTCTTGGTTAGAATTAGTTAGTTCATTTTACTTAGACATAATCATGTTACTGTATACTGTATTATTGTATATCCAGGAGGCCAATACAGCATTATTTGTTTTTTAGGGTGCATCATTTGTTGTTTATTCTTTCCACTTTATTGTTGTTGCAAATTATGAAATTCTTGGTAAACACGATTTCTGAATTTCTGCTAGAAAACTAATCTTGTTAAATGTAGAATTTTAATCTGTAAATTTGTTCTATATGCACATTTTTATAAGGTAAATGTGATCTACAGTAATTTATTGTGAAGACCTTTCTGGCTTTAAAAAAAAAAAGATAGTGTTCCTAAAAGCTGCATTTTTGTAAAACCAGAAATAATATAAACCAGAACCAAGTTCTTTTGTCAGGCCTGGCGAAAATATAGCAGCCATGCTAGGATGCTTGGTGGGGCCAGGAAATCATTGCCCAGCCAAAAATGGACCTGGCAGAAAACATTCCTCAAGTTTCTGCCTGTTCTTGACAGACCTTTGGTAGACCTTTGGACAGACCTTTGTTTCAGAGGAAGTGATATGTGACATTTCCCTATCCTCCCCACTCTCACACAGGGGAAAATAGCTGTGCGTCTTTTTGATGAGGAAACGTCAGCATCATTGAAGAAAGTGGCAGCTGTTCCTGCGATTAGCAAAGAAATGGGAAAGCTTCAGGTAGGCAAGGGAGTCTTGAGAGTGGGAGTCAAATTGTGGTTTTTTTATTTTTATAAATGAGACCTACAAAGAGAATGTGCAGTGTGGTGATTGCAAGTAAAGTCTGAAATTACGGAAGTGGCTATGGGGTGTGTGTGCTGTAAACCTGTGGTCTTTCCCCCACAGGCTTGGCCCAGGCCCCCAGAATGGCTCCCCAAAATGATGCTCAGTGGTTATGTTAAACTTGTAGAAGAGGGTGGTTATTATAAAGAAACAAGAAACAAGCAATGGCAGCCTCAGCAGCCTTGGCTGATCTTAAAAATCTAGACACAGGGACGGACCTTGTCAGGAGCTGCCTATTACCTACAGGGCTCCAAGGGCTGTGGGCCAGAACTTCCCAGGAGAAGGCATCAACAAACACTTCTGTGTGGTTTCCACGAAGACTCCATGGCTCACCTCCTGAATCAGGGATGGTACAGGGTGGTTGGGGCTGATATATTGTATAGTAGCATGCTCTGGAGGTCCTCTGTGGGGAACGGCATACACAGAAACAAGTCCGGTGCAGATGAGAGGGAGCCATGTTGCTTGCTAGGTGAGCTGATGTTTCCTGTGGATTCTGGCTGGGGACACCTTTTTTTCCTCACGGTTCTTTGCGTTCTTCTCCCTCTAGCGTATTGAGTACCTCGCCAAGCTCTTGCAGCAGGAGATGGATGGTGACATTGATTATGAGGAGACCCCCACACTAAAGGAATTGCACAAGCGCTTGACGGTTCACAGCCCACCAACTCTGGAAGCTTCTGAGCCTGAACTATCTTCTACACCTCCCCAGGATCCTAAGCCAAGCTTGTATGAACAGGCTCCAGACTTGAAAAATGTGACTGTTACCCCTGTACCTTGCTTCACCCACACCACTTCCAGCCAGATGCACATCTGCCCCAGCCCCTCCCTGCAAGAAGTCAGCTGCCCTTCATCCAGTGCGACGAGTACAGGTGAGGCAGGAAAGGTAGTGGTGGTTAGGCCTTTTAAGGAAGTGAGACATTTTGGTGGCTCCAGACTTTCATCTGCAAGAACAAGAAGCTCTAGAGCAGGGGACTCCAAAATGGCTGATTGGGGAATTCTGGGAGTTGAAGTCCACAAGTCTTAACATTGCCACATTTAGAGTGAACCTGCTCTGGAGCTTCTTGTTGAAATTCAGCTCGTAGCACTTTTCAGAGTCTGAGACTTGCCATTTAAGAAGTGTCCTGATGATCATAGCCCATGGACAGCAAAACCTCTGCAGATAGGCCATAGGTCTTTAGTTTATATAAAGGTCTACTTTCAGAACAAGTGGGGTTGGCCAGAGATAGTTTGAGCCAGATCCATAGGATAAAAATAAAGTTTTAACTAAAGATTAAAGATTGCCAACCAAACACCCCCTTTTCCACCAATGACTGGAGAAACCCGCTGAGAATACTGAAGCAATGCCGGCTGGACAATCTGTCAAGAGTAGGCTGTCTTCTGAGGCATACATTGGCGGTGTGACAGTAGAACTCCCTATAGTCTTTAAGCCTACTGACAGGTATCCTTTTTCCACTGTTCCTTGTGAGAACAAATGACAAGGCCAGAAGGATCCTTGAAAACCACTGCAAGGGACTCTGAAGCATTGTGAAGGAACAGAGGGCACAGAAGGTATTTTCTCAAAAGACCTGGCCCAGGAAAAGGGGAGAACGTACTGGAAGTGAACAACTGTAGTTATGCAACAGGAATACTTGAAAATGGGATGCTTTCCTGAAATGAGGGATTCCTGGCAAGATATATTTTTTTCATAATAAACCCAAAAAGAATTAAGTAAGAAAGTGTAAATAAAATGTAATCTTGGGGTTTAAAAGGAATCCCAAAAAAAAAAAAAAAAACAAAAAAACACCCAACAAAAAACTCCCCCCCCTGCAATTCACCAGGGTCATAAAAGAGTCAGGAAATACAAAAAAAACCTGCCTATAATCAGCCTTGGTCCATGCCTCCTTCTATTTGCCCCTGTAGGTCTCGTAAAACAACGGTTGGATCACCTCCGCACTGCCCCCCTTCGTTTCCATGAAGCCTGCCTAAATGACGAATGTGCTTTCTACACTTCTCGCCTTGCCTCCCTGGTTCAGCCCTCGGTGCATCGGTGCCAAGAGCCGGTAGCAAAAATGCTGAACGCTCACGATACCATGGTAAGATGGATGTAGCCTGCCGATGTGCTGGGTGAGCAGCAAGTCAAGGTTACATAAGCCAAAAGCAACTCCTGATGTTTACAGAAAATATTTAGTTGAGGGAAGGATCCATGTTGTTCTTTGAAAGTATGCTGTAGCTCAAAGGGTGCCAATTGTTCCCCTTCGTGTATTTGTGTATGATGGGCTATGCTGCCATTTTCCCACATGAAAAAAAAAATGCTCTGCTCCATATGGTTTGCACAGGGTGAATCTATTTGGTTGTTTGCCCAAATTCAGTGCCCAAATTCAGAGGATCTGCAGTGGGATGCATATACAAACAGGCTGAAACTTTTATGCAAGTTCCCACAATTTTGAACTGAATGTGCTGCTTAATATGAGGTATTTTACCCACGAGGTGCGATTCTCCTTTCCCCCATCAATCCCCTTTCTGGGCCTACTGTCAGAGGCTCAAAACCTGGTTCTGCCTGATGGGAATGTTCCATGTTAGAGGCGATTATTAGATTAGGAAGAAGATCCCTGCTCCATCCTGTAGCATTTTGTGTGTGTGTGTTTTTTAAATTGTTTAATCTCTCTATATTTGTAAGCCATCCAGAACCGCTTGACAGTGTCATATAAATTTAATAATAATAGAAAAAATAGGTTTCAAAATATCTATTTCTGAGAAAAAGTGAGATGCCAAAGTATGTTTGTCTTATAGAATTAGGGGCTCCAAAACGTGCAAGTGTGGTGAGGGCAGAGCAAGGGCATTCCAGAACATTCTTATCATGGGAAGGCATGTTTGTGAGCTGTTTGCTGTGGCAACCAATAAGTTCATATTAACCTTTATTTCAAGACAGGGTCATTCTTCAAACAAAAGGGTATATGCTTGCTCTTTTCTACTTAGTCCGGATTGCCATTAAACTGCTGACATTTTAATTGCTGAAATGGTGGCCACTGGCATTGTAGTTCAGCTTGCTGTTGCTCAAGATTGTCCATCTTTTTCTTGTCTGTATCCCCTTTACTTGAAGCTTATCAAGGCATTCATGTAGTTTGTGTGTAAGTGCCTAAAATGTGCAGCTGATTTGGTGCTGTGACTTACTTACTCAGAATTAAGTCTTTTTTTTTTTTACAGAGGGGCAAGCAAGAGAGCCAGTTTGGCCTAGTGGTTAGGGCACCAGGCTAGAAAGCAAGGGACCACGAGTTCAAGTCCTGTCTTAGACATAAAAGCTGGCTGGGGGACCTTGGGCCAGTCACTCTTTCTCAGGCCAATTCACTTCACAAGGTGGTTGTTGTGAGGAAAATATGAGGAGATATGTTGGATATGTTCGCTGCTTTGAGTAAAAATACAAAAGGCAGGTTGAATTTTCTAACAGTTTTTTTTCCCATGAGACACATTTGTGGATTTTTCCTTTTATAATTTTTAGAAATACTTTTCTATCCCATAGTAATTACCACTTTGGTAATGTAGCACTTTCAAAACATTATCTGGAGCTGCTTTTCTCCTGAAGCTAAGGAATAAAATTACTCCTTAGAGATGTAGCAGTTGTCATCCCACTCCAGGAGGTGCTCTTGATCAGATGCTGTTAGAAGCTTGATAATGGCCAATGAATATATATCTTTGCTAATGTTTTTGCGCACTCTCTCTCTTTAATCAGCACTTTACACCCATCTTGGCATCTGCACCGCTTTCCCCATCTTCAGAGGAAGAAAGGACTCCACTCTCCTGAAAAAAGGGAGCCATGCCTCTGTTTTGCGGGTTGGCCGATGGAAGACAGAAGTGCTCAGAAAGAAAGGAAAGGAGAAAAAGCTGCAAAAGCCATTGTGGCAAAGAACTCCCAAGACTTTACATTTTACAGGATACACTAACATTAATTGTAAACAGTTTTTTTTTTTAAATAAATTTAACTGTAAAAAAGTTGCCCTGTTTTTTTTTCTCCCTAAAAAAAAGATATGAGAAGAAAGCACGGAATTTGTTCCAAGTTTAGAAGATATTTTAATAAAGACATCCTGTGAAATAGCCCTGCCTTGCCAGATTTTGTTACAGGTGCTTTCTACGCCTTGCACTGTGTTTGTAAGGGCCTGATCACAGGTAATTACTGTATGAAGGGATTAAAAAATTGATTTACACATTTTGTGGGCTAATACCAGTACTTGTACTGAAATAGAAAAATAAAGACGAATAGCCAATCTTTCTACTTCCATTTTTTTCTTCTTCATTGGTTGTAAAGTTATTTTTTTCCAGCACTGTCATACCTTTGAACAGTTACTGAATGAAACGGTGAGGACTACCTGTAGCCTAATTACATAGTGACAAAGCACAATATTGTTGCAAAAGCCTTCTCAGGTTGCCATCCACCAGCCAAAGCTGGGGAATGGTTTCCACCTGCCCATTCATCCCTGGCTGTAAACGCATGAGGCTCCTCGAGTCATGGGCCTGGTTCCTCACGGGAACCAAATCAAGAAACCACATTCAACAAATGGCAACTTCATCATTCATCAGATTGTCCCATCCAAGCTCCAAGTGATCCACAAGATGATGGTATTTATGTGGCTAAGATACTGATGTACGGTTGGGTATCATCAGCATATTGATGATGTCATAGGCTGACATGGGAGATGGCTTCTCCCAGCAGTTGTGAGGTAAATATTAAGTACAAATGGTACATAACAGCTCTGAAAAGAAAAGATCCATAGGGAGAGAGGTCTTGTGCTGATATCACTGCCTCCTCCCACCAATTGGAAGCATCCATTAAAGGAGGTAGAGAAGCACCGTGTCTCAATTCCCAATCCCTACAAATGGTCCAGGAAGATACTGTGATAAATGATATAAAAGACTGCTGAAATATCTAACATGAGCAGGTGTGAACCATGTCTGAAAATAATTCAGATGAGCCTTTTCCTCTAGAGTGCTCCTAAGCAATGTCAGCTCTATAAGGTAGACCAGGTTTAAGAAACTGATGCCATATTCAAAGTTGACTCAGCCTTCCATCCTTCCGAGGTGGGTAAAATGAGGGCCCAGATTGTTGGAGGCAATATGCTGACTGTAAACTGCTTAAAGAGGGCTGTAAAGCACTGTGAAGTGGTATGTAAGTCTAAGTGCTATTGCTATATAGATCAAGAACTACTTTTATTGCAACAGGTATAGTAACAACCTTATAAATCTGAATGTGCTTCAGAGGGAGGGACTCTCGGGACTGTTGGAGATATTTACTCAAATTAGTTTCTTGGAATGGGTGCTTTCTGGTGGTTAAACCTTCGTAGCAGCTCTTAACCCCTGACCTCCAAGGCCATTCCCTATGCTTTCTACAAAAGAGAGCTAGATACTAGACGATAGTTATTACAAACAGCTGGTTCCAGGAATGATCGGGTTCAGGTCAGCATATACAGGTAGTCCTCTACTTACAACAGTTTGTTTAGTGACAGTTTGAAGTTACCAGTACATCACTGAAAAAAAGTGACTTATGACCATTTTTCACACTTACAACTGTTGCAGTATCCCTATGGTCACTTGATCAAAATTTGGGTGCTTGACCTGTATTTATGACGGTGGCAGTGTCCCAGGATCATGGGATCACTTTTTGCAACCTTTTGACAAGCAAAAGCAGTGGGGGAATCCAGATTCACTTAATGACTGTTATAACTTAACAGCTACAGTGATTCACTTAACAACTATGGCAAGAAAGGTTATAAAATGGGCCAAAATTCACTTAACTGCCTCACTTAGCAACAGAAAATTTGGGCTTAGTTGTGGTTGTAAGTCGAGGACTACCTGTATTATTGCTTTCAGTGTGGGAGTAACAACCTTCTCCCATAGTGAGTCATTGACAAACTCCCAAGATTCAGATTGTCATGCTCTACCCACTGCCACCCGCTTGTCCACTTAAGGAACAGGTGAACCATGGTGCTTTTTTAAAGAGACAACTGGACTTTCTGGTTTTTCTTTGAAGACGTTTTGCTTCTCATCCAAGAAGCTTCTTCAGCTGAAGAAGCTTCTTGGATGAAAAGTGAAATGAAGAAGCTTCTTGGATGAGAAGCAAAACGTCTTCAAAGAAAAACCAGAAAGTCCAGTTACCTCTTGAAAAAGCACCTTTGGAACAACCATGACCTGGATTATTTGAGAATCTCCATAGATATTTAGTGATACATGGTTGAGAGCCTATCAGAAAGCACACTCACTTATTTAGTACCATAAATCAAAGGATTATCCCTGATAACTTGGTAAGATGCAGATCTAGTCTCTGATTTCATTCATGAAGAGTCATGAGGTTGGCAAATCTGAATGACTTTATTGGGTTCGTCAGTATCTTGGAACAACCATATTAAGCCACAACCATATTAAGCGTCCATTGCCAGCAGGCAACAAAGTACTCAATGGTGCTGTTTGTAAGATTGTGCTGTCCAGACAAGTTTAGAGTTAATGGGATTTGGGATAGTTAGGATTTGAGAGCTGTCCCCTTAAGGGAATGCATCATGGTAAATGTAGTTAAGGTATCCTGGGAAATGTAGTTCATGTCATGTGGCCACCTCTGTAATCCTGATTGGTCACTAAATTGACCCTTGTTGGGTTGGGGGAGGCTCCCTCACTCTTGCCTGAACACAGCCTCATGGTAGCAGCTCTACCCCCTGCCTCTACGATATGGGATGAAAGAGGTAACCATCTTTCTACACCACAATTCAGATATGCAAAGGATTGGACATTAAGAAGAAACTCGTCATAAATGTGAGTTGATAGGATGCCTGATGAACCAATAAAAAGACTTTGTATGGATGCTTTGTGGAGTTACTCTGTCTGCTTTATGCCATCCATACATTAGTAAGCAGAACAAAGATCACCGGATGATTCTCCTTGCTCCCACCAAATTCTCTGTGGGTTCATGAACTACTGGTACCTAGGGTGGAACATTTTAATTAAAGGGTTGTTCCAATAATTTTATGTGTATTCTGACTATGGCAAAGGGAAATACCTCTTACATACCAATTATGAAACTGTTCTGAGGCAAAGACGAGGCCAACTGTATGGAAGCTTACTTGCATCAGGCCTGAAATAAGCCCATGATCACCATGGAGTCTAGAATTTTTTTCTTCCTAGCCTGGTTTCCAAAGAATGGAGATTGAAACTCCTCAGTAACCAAAAGTGGGGGACTCCCAGACCTGCCCCAAGACCAGATTTAGCAGCACAAAGGAGGGCACAGTTACACCAGAAGGATTTCCAGCTTGTCCCTAAAGCCAAACGTAAATACATAGCATCCACATGCCACTATCTCAGGAATAGTGTCCCTGGTCACAGTCAAGGGGTTTCAAAAGATCAGTATCACTACTCTTCCCTATCCTTAGTTTCTAGCCTACTGAAAAACCCAAATCTTGCGGAGGACAAATCCTTGAGAAGGTAATGTTACCATGTTTCTCCAACAATATGGCCTCCATCAATAGGAAGGCCCAGCATGATTTCTAGGCATGAGGTGAAATTAAGCCCCACCCCCCAAATTTAGGCCTATTTAATCCATGCGTTTCCCCGCCATTTCTCACATCATTCATTAGAACTACACGAGCTGAAGAGAAATGGGGGGGGGAAGGGCGGAGGTGGGGTGGGGAGTAAACTTGCCTTTAGGAGTGCCCTGCAAGTAGCCTAGGCTAGAATACCCCAATCTACCGATAGAACATCAGCCGATAGAAGCTCCCCAAAGGCAGAGTCCCCAGCCGCTTTGGGGCGAGGCATGGCTGCCCGTATCCCCTCGCCATTAGGCAGTGTCTTTCAGGAGATGGAAGCTCCCCAAGGGCAGTCACCAGCCACTTCGATCGGCTGGTAGAAGCGGCCTCGGGGTGAGCGCACACACACACTCCCCTCACTGTGAGGCCGCTTCTACCGGCCGATTGAAATGGCTGGTGACTGCCTTTGGGGGGCTTCCATCGCCCGAAAGACACTGCCTCATGGCAAGGGGACACGGGCAGCCATGCCTCACCCCAAAGCGGCTGGGGACTCTGCCTTCGGGGAGCTTTCATCGGCCGATAGAAACGGCCTCGTGGAGAGGCCTAGCCATTTTTTGGGGGCTCAATAAAAAAAAAGGCCAGGCCTTATTTTGTGAGAAACACAGTACAATCCTTAAAGGACTCAGTAACACATTCTGGATCCACACTTTGTTGATTACTGAACAATGAACGAACATTTCCTGTCAGCAGCTTGGCACTAGTGCCCTGCCCAACAAGACCCAGTGTGAGGGGCATTTGGATTGGTTGCAGAGAACACCAAAATGTTGATCTTCCTTTCCACATAAACTTATCATGGTACCTCTTGATATCTCTCCCTTGACTCAACACTACTAGGATACAATCTATCCACTCCACTTTCTTTAAATCCAGGAAATGATCAGTAATTACATACATGTTCCCTCACTCAAACTAAGCACACCAGATGGATAGCAGAGCCACTGGTGGTCATGCTTTTCCAGTCTTACAAAATACAAAATATCTGCTGTCTACTCTACAGCTGAACTTCATCACTAATCAGGTCCAAGTGGCCCAGTTCAGAATCCACAGCACAGACATTCGCCATTTCAAGTTTCTCAAATGTTCACCCAAACCCACACATCTTAACACTCTTCTAGATGGTCTCCCAGAAAATGCAACCACAATTACAGTCATATTGGATGTTGTTTTGAATATCTTGAAGATCTTTGAGATAGTTCAGGGGAAGAATATAATTCCAGCAGCTCCATCAGGCATGGCTAATATCAGGAGCCATAAGTCCTGATATTAGCCATGCCTGATGGGGCTGCTGGGATTATATTTAGTTCTTCCCCAGAAGCCATAAATTTTCCACATATAAGGTTATCAAATGATTAGGTTCACATTTGGTTTTGGTTTGTTTAAACCATAATTTAGTTTCTTTTTAATAAACCCAAATGGATTATTTTTGATTCATTGTGATGCATGAACTCAAGCAAACCTTCAGATGACTTAATACAGCGTGTGAACACAAACTACAGTTTCTGTTTTAAAGTGGCAGCGAGGAAAGCTGTAGAATCTCGATTACTGCTTTTGCGTGGAGAGACTGCTGATGTGACCTTAAGGGTAAGATGCAAAAAATAAAAAATAAATGGTTGAACCAGGGAAAAACTTCGCTCTTTTCAGGCAAAAGGGTTAATTTTTCACCAAGCACAGCTACATCTAGGCTCTAGGTAATGTAGTTTTTATCTGATTCATTTCTATTGCCCCTGTCATGCCCAATGGGCAGTGATGGATGACCCAGCAACCTCTGCTTCATTCAACTACTCCCATCCTATTTCATCTGAGCTAAATGAGAACAAATGATGTACTTGCTCTTTCCTGTAGGCCTTGCAAAGATATCAAGCTTTAACCACAGCCTTCCCAGGCAGGCTTTCAGCCCTCTGGTTTAACAAGGGAAACATTTCTCTTTTCCCTGACAAGGGCAAGATGGCCATCTGAGGAGGGCTCAGCACACAGGGGCAGCTGCTTTAGAAAATAAGGGCACAGCTTAAGGGTTGTGCAATGTGGACAGACCACTGCAGGAGAATACACTGTGCCAGGAAGCCTAGCATTAAACCAAAAGCAAGTTTGCCTGGACAAAAGACTGAGCAGAAAATAACGTTGTTTCAACAAGTGCTTTGTTGTGTGTAAACAGCTCTTCTCATGAAGGAGAACATGTAGTATGAACATGTACTATTGTACCTCACAGAAGGTTTTAAACTTGAAAATAATCCTTCTTTGTTCACCAAATATTCTGGGCTGGCCAGTATTTAAAGCTGCAGCCTGCATCAGGGAGGGAGGGAGGGAGGGAGGGAGGGAGAGAGAGAGAGAGAGAGAGAGAGAGAGAGAGAGAGCACTTATATTGTACAGGGAGGGGGAAAATGGATGTAGAAGACGAGATTTTTGTGTGTGTGTCTTTTCTTGCCAGAGCAGATGGCAGCTTCTGACTGGCCTTAGTTAAAATTAAGAAGCTAGAGTCAGACCTGGTTAGTATTTGGATGGGAGATCCCCAGAAAATCCCAAAGCCCATAGCTATCCTAATTGAAAACTTCTTGACTATGGCAGACCATTTCTGTATTGTTTCCTTGGAGAAGAGAAATGGCTTCCCACTGAGGTCCAGAAGAACCAAATAATGACATTAATAATTTGGACATCAGGTAGATCCTAAGGCCCTGAGGGCGAGTGGCACATCAAGGCTCAAAATCCTAAAAGACAAGCTCAATTCATATGTAAAAGCCTAAAAACTATGATCCTGAAATCATAGGGGGGGAACATTATGAGAGTCTGGGAATAAAAATGCTTGGCAAATTGAGAAAGATGAATAGAATAGAATAGAATAGAATAGAATAGAATAGAATAGAATAGAATAGAATAGAATAGAATAGAATAGAATAGAATAGAATTCTTTATTGGCCAAGAGTGATTGGACACACAAGGAATTTGTCTTTGGTGCATATGCTCTCAGTGTACATAAGAAAAAATAAAATACATTTGTAAAGAATCATAAGATACAACACTTAGTGATAGTCATAGTCAATCAAATCATACACAGGTTACTAATACGCAATCAAAACATACTAGGAAAACAAATAAAACAATATAAATCATAAAGATATAAGCAACAAGGTTATAGTCATAAGTGGGAAGAGATAGGTAATAGGAAGGATGAGAAGAAGAATAGTAATACAGTCTTACTAAGTAATTTGACAGTGTTGTGGGAGTGAAGACAGTAGCTAAGGAGGGGTCCCAACTGCAGTATGGATGGAGTCACGGAAGCCACGGCTCAGAAGGAAATGACACTGGTGAGGATAGCAAAATATAATTAGGTATTTGTAGAGGGATGCAGTGGGGAAGTTGCCCACTGTAAAAGAAGAGAGAGGGGAGCCCTTTTGTCTCTTGCCCTGGAAAGGAGGGTCGGGAATACAGGCAGTCCTCAGATTATGTCCATTTGTTTAACGACCAATGGAAGTTATGGCAGCACTGAAAACAATGGATGTACGACCGGTCCTCAAACTTCCAGTCACTGCAGCCTCCTCACAGTCATGTGGTTGTGACTCAGCCATTCAGGGGCCTGACTTGCAACGATGACATCGCAGGGAGGTGCGGTCACATCATTACCATTTACGACTTTCACTGCCCGCTTTCCACAAACCAAGTCAATGGGGAAATCAGCAGGAAGCTTGCAAGTTGCTTGGTGAGTTGCTCCTGCAGCGTCTTCTCCACTTCAGATCTGCCTGTAGTCCACTTCCCAACAGCACCCCTGCACTCCAAACTTTCCTCAGCTTACAACCACAGTTGAACCCAAAATTTCCACTGTGACGCTCTCTCTATTTCCCACTCATTCATTCCCTAGATCAGGGGTGGGCTACTATGGCCCATTATGACCCCATTATGACCATGCTGGCTAAGGAATTCTGGGAGATGAGGTCCACAGGTCATAAAGGGGCCATAGTTGCCCGCTTGTGACCTTGAATCCTAGATGATAAAGGAGCTTAGGATGGAGGAACATACACCCTAAACACACACCCCCCTTTTTTTTGCAGCAAAAACTGATGGCTGCACCTTGCCTTCAAAAATTGTTCCTCATCTCTTCCTAGATTTCTTTTTTTAATGCTAACTGCAACCTCGGCTGGGCCCACCTGGTGGTTTAGCATGGTATTTTAATTAATTTTGCCTTGAATTACATTTTAGATTAGCTTTTATGGAATTGCAAGACATGAATTGCGAGATATGAATACATAATCTTTTCTCATAAACTTTAGGCTCCTGTCTTAAAAAAGATTTTAATTCTCTTCAATTCTGAAAGAACAAAGAAGTGATCCTATGAATGGCCACTAGATGGCAGCCACGTCCCAACTATCACTTCGGTAATTACATTTTGTAAGTATTCCATTTTTTTTTTTAAAAAATGGTCACTGTGAGTACTTTTTTTACATTCTGCCTGAAGTGTATCTGCTGTGGAGAAGAGCAAGGAGACCCTTCTAAAAAATAACTAGGAATAAATAAGAGACATATTAGCCAGGAAGAGACTAAGAACTGGGCTAAGTTGTGCTGATCTTGAATCTTCTACCTGAACTCCCTGAGAACATTCAGCCTTTTTTCATCTACCTGGAAGGAAATGATGCAAATGAGTGATACGTGTTAATGATTTTTATATATTTATCAATTAATAATTATATGCTTCTAAAAATCTGATTTTGACTTGGACTGCAATGAAGTTGGGAATGCAACCGGCAGTAGGAAAGGAAAAGCAACCATCTTACTAATCTCTTACAGATAGTTCTTGACTTACTCCCACAACTGAGCCCAATATTTCTTTTGCTAAGAGATACAGCGGTTAAGTGAGTTTTGCCCCGTTTTATGACCTTTCTTGCTCCAGTTGTTAAGTGAATCAGTGCAGTTATTAAGTTAGTAGCACATTCGTTAAGTGAACCTGGTTTCCCCATTGACTTAGTTTGTCAGAAGGTCACAAAAAAGGGATCACATGACCAGTGATGGGATTCAACTTTTTTTTTTACTACCGGTTCTGTGGGCGTGTCTTGGTGGGCGTGGCAGGGGAAGGATACTGTAAAATCTCCAGTCAGAGGTGGTATTTGCTGGTTCTCCAACTACTCAAAATTTCCGCTACCCGTTCTCCAGAACTGGTCAGAACTTGCTGAATACCCACCTCTGCACATGACTCTGGGATACTGCAAACGTCATAAATAGTGTGAGCCAGCTGCCAAGTGTCTGAATTTGATCACCTGATCATGGAGATGGTGCAATGGTCATAGGTGTGAAAAATGGCCATAAGTTACTTTTCTCAGTGCCTTTGTAACTTTGGTCACTAAATGAAAGCTTGTAACTTGAAGGCCACCCTTATTCTGCTGCTTATTGCTATTCTCATTCTGGCTTTTGGAAGAAAGAGTCTTGGGGATGAGGTAGCACTGGCAATGGAGGATCACATTCTTATGACAATGGCAACCATCCTAGAATTACTCACCGAGGAGAAGGCCCCAGCAATCTGCTTCTGTATCTTGTCATGAAAATCTGATGGATAGTCATAACAAAACAAAACGTGATACAGTGCTGAAGAAGAAGGCCCTCAAGAAGCCATTGGAAAGGAGCAAAGATTACTCATCAGAGTAAACCTGGCATTTATGATGTGGTTGGAGCTACGTCCTCTCTGGTTGCCCGACTGCTGCTGTAATAATGAAATAAAGGTCAGAAACTGTTAGGTTAGAATGCCCTACATGTAATCCAAGGCAAAGCTTCTAACTGGTAACATCAATAATTTCATCCCTGCCAGAAAAGAAAGAAAAATAGTTGACAATTTCAATTTGTTTGGATCAATAATCCGTAATGAAACTACAAGCAGCCCAGAAATCAAACTACTAACTGCCCGTATAAAAAGGGCTATGCAGCACCGAGATAAAACCAGAGTTGAAAGATGTTTCTCTGGATATAAAAATCTAAGTTATTGAGCTGTGATATTTTCAAAAAGTTGGACAATGAAGAAACAAGGTTCGTGCAAGAAAATAGGTGCTTTTGAATTATGGCCTCTGGCAAAGGATACTCCAGATACCGTGGATTGTCCAATGAATAAATCAATCTATAGTGGAAGAAATCAAGCCAGAGTCTTAGAAGCTCAGGGCTTTCATATTTTGACACACCATGTGAAGAAAAAGATATTTGAAGATCATACAGCCTGTTGGAAGAAAAATCAGTTCCGGTTCCAAGCCGGGAGAAAGATGCTGGAAATAAAATGGAGGCAGGCTGCAGGAAAGGGAAGGCTCCATTTATTTGGTAGCCAGAAACTTCAGTGACAGCAGCATGTTTTTGGGGTGGCTCACAAAATAGGATTGAGAGTAGATGGGTTTTATACATTCTTTGGGTCTTTGTGATTGAGATGCCTGTTCCTGTGTAAAAATATGTCCTTTAATATTTTCATATTTATGTTGTCAGATTACTATGGGGTTATGTAGGGGTCATGGCTGGCTCTACAGGCAAGAGGGGAAATGAAAATCCTAAGTGTTTTGTTTGAGCTAATCTTGTCAGCTTTGGCTCCTTGCCTATTGTGTTGCTTATTTGAGGTCTCTGGCTGTTCTTTGCTTATAAACAGACTGGCCCAGTCTTACAAGATCTCCATCCCTAAAGACCAGCCTCTTCAAGCTTCTACTTGAGACTGTTTTCCTACGGCAGGAAGACTGGGGCTGCTTTCTGCCTTTGTTAAGATTTTTCTCCTTTAGGAGAAACATTCTATCCTGCCCTTTTTAGTATCCTGTACAATATTTTTATTCTGGGGAGGGGAGGGGCTTCCCACTAGCCGACCACATGGTTGACATTAATTGATGTCAACTTGGCAGCAATCAACCACGACTACTAGATTTCTGACTGATCACTAGACGGCAATTAATAGTTAATATTTTCTGTATCTTGGTGATATCTAGAGGTTCTCTCCCAAATTTGCAGCTCAAAACTGGTAGCTCTACTGGATGGTTTCAGGGCATTCTGCTGGTGCATCTGGTATGGGGGCAGATAATCCTTGACTTACAACCACAATTAAGCCCAGCGCTAAGTGAGAAATTTGTTAAGTGTGTTTGCTCCTTTTGACGACTTGCCACATCTGTTAAGTGAATCAATACAGTGTTTAAATTAGTAACACGGTTTTTATGTGAGTCTGGCTTCCCCATTGACTTTCCTTTTCAGAAGAAGGAAAAGGAACTGTCATAAATGTGAGTCAATTGTCAAGCACCCAAAAGTAAACCACATGACCATAGAGATGCTGCAACGGTCATAAGTGTGAAAATGGTCATAAGTCACTTTTTTTCATTTTTTCCAGTTTTGAATGGTCACTAAATAAACTGATGTAAGTCGAGGACTACCTGTATTATGGGTGAGGTGGCTGCAGAGCTTGACTGGCTTGTGGTGGTACAGGGACCCTTTAAAATCACCTGAAGATGAGACATGTAGGCCTCATCAAAGATTTCTTCATTAGAGATTTGCATCAGTAGGTTTACTGTGTGGCTGCAGAGGAAAATGGCCATGTACTCTTTGGAGTCCACATCGGCCTCAACACCTCACAGTGGGGCATCGTTAAGGTGGCTTCATGGCTCTACAGATCAGTCCTTTCTTTTTACAGAAAAGTATTCTGTTCTGTATTAACATACTCCAAATACTAACTTCTGATTGGTCCACACATACAGCACCATGATTGGTCAACTAAAAGGCAGTGATTGGTTCGCTAAGAATCAACCACGATTGGCTGAGCCGATCGCGGGAGATTCAAGGACCTGTCATTGGCCGGCGAGCTGCAAGCAATCCCTATATGAAGGGCTGCCGCGGCTCCAAGATCTTATACAGATCTATACATGAAATAAAGAGCTTGAAGTACACTGCTCTCGCGTTTCTTTTGTACCCGATCCAACATATTCAGTAGCAAATCTGTCTGCAAAGAGGTTTCAAGGCAAGCCATCATTGGGGGGGAGGGGCTTGGCAGTCAGAACAGCCTTGCCTCCAAGGGGAAGAGGAGAAAGCCTCAAGGCTTCATAACAAGGGTTGGTTCTGATAGGCACTTGCTCCAGAGAGTAGATAGTACAGTAAGTCCTCTAGTTATGACCACAGTCAAGTCCAACATTTCCATTGAGAAGCGAGATGGTTGTTAAGTGAGTGTTGCCCCATTTTACGACTTTTCTTGCCACAGTTGTGAAGTGAATCGTTGCAGATGTTAAGTTAGTAACATGGTAGTTTAAAGGGAATCTGGCTTCCCCGCTAACCTTGCTTGTCAGAAGGTTGTAAAAGATGATCGCATGACCCTGGGACACGGCAACTGCCATGAATGGGAGTCAGTTGCCGATTCTCCAAATTTTGATCACGTTGACCAAATGGGAATGCAGCAACAGACATAAGCATGAAAACAGTCGTAAGGAGGGGTGGGATTCAATTTTTTTTAACAACCAGTTCTGTGGGCGTGGCTTCCCCTTCTTCTTTTTTGCAGCACCCCCCTGCACTCCATTTTTGGGCCTCCTGGGCCTCAGGGAAGGCTCCTGGGGGGAGCTTTTGCTCCCAGGAAGTTTCCCTGAGGCCCAGGAAGGCAAAAAATGGAGTGTGAGGGGACCACGCAGCACCTCCTCGCACTCCGTTTTTGGGTCCCTGGACCTCAGGGAAGCCTCCTGGGGGGAGCTTTTGCTCCCAGGAAGTTTCCCTGAGGCCCAGGAAGGCAAAAAAACAGCACCGGGAGGGTGGCGCATAGCACACATACACCCTCACTGCCTTTTTGCCTCCTGGGCCTCAGGGAAGCCTCCTGGGCAAAGCAGTAAGACAGCGAGGGGGGAATCCTGGCACAGCTGATTGTGAGAACAGCTGATCGTCAGGAAGAAAAAAAAGAGAGAAATACCTTACAGAGTGACTGAGCAATGCAGAATGCAGTCAGCGATGTCGGGCATGCGTGCAATGTCGCGCATACACAATAAAGACTGGGCGGGGAGGGGAGGGGCGGACGGAGAGAGGCAGAGCCAGCTAGGGGCACGATTTGCCGGTTCTCCAAACTGTGCAGAATCGTAACAGAACCGGTCCGAACCGGTAGAATCCCACCCCTGGTCGTAAGTCGCTTTTTTCAGTGCCATTGTGAAATTACAGATACCTATAGTAGATAGTAAGCAACTGGTCTTCCACACCTCAAAAGAATTTTGGCCTCTTCCAAATGTTGTCAGTTTAGTAGGGCAGGAAAATGGCAAGCTGTGGGCTGATCCTGATCCATCACTTGGCAACATGACCATGGTGATTAGTTTTCTATTCCGAAATGCTTATGGTAAGGTAGCCCTGAATTTATGGCTACAATTGAGCCTAGAATTTTAGTTGTGGTTGTGGTTGTGTTGTGGCCTGCCAGCAGCCAGTGGAGTTGGCAGCAGACTCGGACAGTGAGGAGGTTGGGGAGGAACATAGGCCAGTCCTGGAGTCTGGGGAAGGCTCTGATGAGTGCCCTGTGTTGGAGTCAGAGATGGGGCCAGGGCTGTCCGACAATTATCAGTGTTTTTGGAGTCAGAGATCAGTGGGGCAGAAGAACAGCTGGAGCCTGTTCCCGATGTGCACATGCGCAGAGCTGCCAGGAGAAAGGAATAAGGGTCAACTCAGAAGTAAAGGCACAGATGGACGGTCAATGGTCCCTCCCATCGGGAATAAAAGGAGAGAAAGGGGAGTGTTGTTTGCAGGATACAATTAGTTTGTTTAATTAGTGTGAAGATTTGTTCATGACTCTCAGAGACTTCTTGCCAAGTATTTTCTTGTACAGCATTGCACTTGGAAGCTATCAGCCTGGCAGTTCTCCAAGCCTGATAAGGTCTGTGGTTGTAATTAGTCCTTGAAAGACTGTTTGCCAGGACTTTGCGGGATGTTTTATCACTTAATTAGGGGTAATTCTTGTCACATGTTAAAAATAATTCTGAGTCTTGGCTGAAATTAAGCGCCTTGTGTGTGTAGTTCATGGCACTATAACTTTTAACTCTTTCAGTGCTTGCTGGCCAAGATCCTTGGATAGTTTAAAATATGGAATCTGTTCAAGAAATGCTTCAGTAGCAAGATAACATACCCCAAATTAGCTTTTCTCAAACTCAATAATTATAAGTAAGATCTCACATTTTTCTTTAACTCTTTCACTAAAGCTACTTAAGGGCATTGATTTTTCTTCTTTAGGCCCTCACAAACTCCAAGAATGAACGAGCAGTTAAATATATTTATGCTGATTTCTCCAAATATATAAAATTGAATAAACATTCCACCTCAATCGGATGCCCCTGGAATTATTTGGATTACAATGCCTAGCAATCATTCTGATTGGCTGTTCTGGGAGTTGAACTATAATCCCAACAGATGTGGAAGTTGGGAAAAAGTAGAAAAGGGAGATTAAGATTATATATCAAGGCAAACTTTTCGTAGACCGTTTCTACAACAGCCATAATTTCCGGCACAATTGCTTAATAAATTTACCTGTATGGCTAGTGTAGTGTAGTGTTGTAATTTAAATAAAGCTAAAATATTCTTAAAGGTTAATTCCAGTCTGCAATTAAAATTGATGTTAATTTAAGTAATTACATGAAAGAATTAGCAGTTGGTTGTGTGAGAGGTCCTTGACTGAAACAATCTCTCTGGAGAATTACTCAGACAGTAATCCCTAACTCTGTTTACTTAGAACTAAGAACTTTTTTACTTCAATGAAACTTATTCAAATGTAAAAATTAATTGGATTGCAGCTGTAGATATAATTCACCATTGGCCAACCTGGTGCTCTTCAGATAAGTTAAATTTCAAGTTTTTTTATTTGCTTTTAAGTAGTGTGATGAAGGAGTTGGCTGCAAGCGGGGCTTTAAATCTGAGAATTAATTCAAGTAGTACAGATTATGCTATTTGATCTATATTTAGTAATATATTTTTTAAAAATAGAATTGCCACCTTAACCAGAAGTGCTACACTAAAATGAGCTTATTTTGAATTCACAAAGCTGTTGCTTTTAATAGAACATGTCTCTTGAAGATATTTTTTTCTTTAAAGAGTTGTAATGGTTTTATTTAAACGTTTAAAACAAAAACGAGGCTGTGTCTTGTTTGAGATTGAATGAATGATGAAGCAGCAGCCTCTGGAAATATTCCAACTTTAAAAGTCTGTTTTGATTAATAGAATGTGTTGTGAATCAATAAAAGTGAATAACCTAAATGCAAATTAGGGGTTGAAAACCTGCACACTTGATTGGTCATTATACAACAACTTGGGATTGGGCCAGAACCAGTCCCTGATTGGTTACTTTTGGGACTGTCCTTATTGGTCAGTAGTTGGAACCTGTTGCGCAGTTTCATTGGTTAATAAGGCAGCAGCTAACCCTATAAAAGGGTTACTGCTGCCCATAGCATTGCTCTGTTCCATTCTGATTCCTGTTATTATTAAAGAGTTGAAGTCACTGGTCAGATGTCTGGTCTCCTTATTCCCCAAACTTAACACTGGCGACGAGGATGGGATGCGGAGACCGAAGAGCTGACTAAACCTACAGAGCAACCTACAGAGCACGTGGTTGATCACGCACCATCAACGGCAACATGGCCAGCGGTGTCGTACCACCCGCTCCATTCGACCCAGAGACCGAAGACTGGGAGTCATACATGGATAGGTTCCAGATGTTTCTGGAGACCAACAACCTAAAAATGCAACAGCGGGAAAAAAAAGAGCTATCTTTCTAACGCATTGTGGGCCAACCGTGTTTAAAATGGCAAAGTCGCTTGCCAAGCCAGCAGAGGTAAAAGAAATGGACTGGGACGTCCTCGAGCCGTTACTACGGGCTCACTACGCGCCCTCCGTGCCGACCCTAGTAAGAAGACACGAATATTACCAGAGGGATCAACGGAAGGGCGAAAGCCTTGCCAATTACATAGCGGACCTCCGGAACCTAGGAGGCCTCTGCGGGTTCGCCGACCTGGAAGAAGCCCTCCGGGACCGTTTGGTTCTGGGCCTAGAAGACGGTGCTATCCAGAGCAAAATTATGGCTAAGGGGGACATCAGCCTCACCGATGCCCTTAAAGAAACCTCAGCAGCAGAGGCGACAAAGAAGTCAGCAGCCCAAATGCGCCGCACCAACGCACCGCTACGTAAACTCGCCACTGATACCTCGCCTCGCTCAGAGAGACACCGGTATCAACTCACCACGAAGACCTAGAGTCCCGTCCGACAGCGATGAGGAAGAGGTAAACCGATTTCGAACGGAGAGAGAACAGTCCTCACAACACTCATTTCGACCGTGTGCGGCTGTGGAGCGAATCACCCACGATCCGGCTGCAAATTCCTTGACGCACTTTGCCGCCATTGCGGGAGACGCGGTCACATCGCAAAGGTTTGCAGAAGCAAACAGAACTCCAAACCCCGACAGGCGAATTCCAGTCTTCCAGTTCTTCGGCACACACCGAGAAAAAAGTGAAACACTCCTACAGAAACAAGCCGTCCACCACTTCCACCAGGCGTGAGGAAACCAGGCGGAAGAGACCCACCAAACAATCACCATAGGCCACGCTACATCCCTTGATGCTGGGAAAATCCGAGTAAAGGTTGCCATCGAAAACAAACCTTGCGTGATGGAGGTAGACTCAGGATCTTCCCTCTCGATGGTGTCATGGAAAACGCTCCAACAGCTCCTTCCAACGATTCGCCGCCAAGACCTTAACCCTCAAAGGGTTATACTCAAAGACTATCAGGGCAACCGAATCCCGTCATCGGGTCCCGCAGATTCCAGGTCTCATTCAAGGACCGCACCGTCGCACTACCACTGACTGTCGTGGATCGCGACAGGCCTAGTCTTCTAGGCCTCCAATGGTTCAGGCCGCCGGAATCACTGTAGCCGGAGTCCACAAGGCCGAAAGCGTCGATTGGGAGGAAGACCTCGTGCAAGAATTCAAAGACGTTTTCGCGAACGGACTAGGCAAGTATAAGGGACCCCAATCTCATTTAACTTGAACCCTGAAATAGCACCCATCCGCCTTAAGCGCGTCGGGTGCCGTTCGCCTAAAGCCTAAAATCGACGAACAACTCGATAAGCTGATAGCGCAGGGCGTGCTGGAACCCACCGACCACGCCCGTTGGGAAACCCCATAGTGACGCCAATCAAGCCTGATGGGTCCCTAAGAATTTGCGGAGACTACCGGGCCACATTAAACCACGCACTGCAGCAAAGTGCTTATCCAGTAGTGCAACACTTACTCCATTCTCTGGGCGGCGGGAAAGTTTTCGCCAAACTAGATTTAGCCCAGGCATATCAACAATTGCCTGTAGACCCAACCACAGCCGAGGCACAAACGATCGTAACACATAGGGGCACCTTTAAATGCAACCGGCTCCAATTCGGAGTAAGCGTTGCCCCTGGAATCTTCCAGAGTTTAATGGAAAGGTTGTTACAAGGGATAAAAGGCGTTGTCCCATATTTTGACGATGTACTCATCGCCGCACCTAACAAAGACACCCTAGAAAAACGACTCAGAGAGGTTTTACGAAGATTCCAAAATGCAGGCCTCAGAGTAAAAAAAGATAAATGCCACTTATGTACCGAAAAGTAGAATTTTTGGGATACCTCCTGGACAGCCAAGGAATTCATCCCACGAAGACAAATTACGGGCAATTAAAAGGCACCCACTCCGAGGAACAAGGCAGACCTACAGGCGTTCCTTGGACTTATCAATTTCTATAATATGTTTTTACCCCACAAAGCAACAGTAGCTGAACCATTGCATAGACTATTAGACAAAAAAGCAACGTGGGTTTGGGGACAAAGGGAACAACATGCTTTCCAACAGATAAAGAAATTGCTAACTTCTGATTCAGTACTTATGCAGTACAATGAGACTCTGCCGCTTACTATCACGTGTGATGCATTGCCTTTGGGGTTGGGGCAATTCTGGCCCACGTGTTACCAAACGAGCGGAAGCCCCCATCGCGTTTTTTCGCGAACCTTAGCTAAAGCTGAAGCGCAATTATAGTCAGCTGGACAAAGAAGCTTTAGCTATTGTTGCTGCAGTTAAAAGATTTCACGAATATGTTTATGGCGTGCTTTACAATAATCACTGATCATAAACCGTTACAGGGGATCATTGCGGGTAATAAACCAACCCGTATATATTGTCCCCAGAATGACCCGTTGGTATGAATTCCTGGCGGCCTAGAACTACACTTTGCAGCACCGCCGGGAAATCGATTCTCACGCCCGATGCATTGAGCAGAACACCGCTCCACACGCTGTTGTGGATCCAGCACCAACCCTCTCAACACTACAGATTGAATCTCTACAGGCACCACCCTTGACGGCTAGAGACATTGCTTTTGAAAGCGAAACGTGACCCAGTTCTGCAACACATACTACGCTGGGTTGAACGGGGGTGGCCGACGGACCAAATTGCACCTGAATGGGCGCCCTTCAAAGCCCACCAAACCGAGCTGTTTTTCCAAAAGGCTGTATCTTGTGGGGCGATCGAGTCTTAATCCCTGCCAAATTGCAACAGACCGTGCTGGCGGTATTGCATGAGGGACATCCGGTATTGTGCGGATGAAATCACTTGCCGCAGCTACGCTTGGTGGCGGGAATCGACAAAAGAATCGAGGCCTGGGTCGCTACGTGCCAACGCTGCCAGGACGTCAGCAACGCCCCACCAAGCAAGCCCAACCGAATGGGAAACGCCGAGGGGACCGTGGTCCCGTATTCATATTGACTTTGCGGGGCCTACCAAAGGACACACTTTCCTGATTACTGTCGACGCCTATTCCAACTGGCTCGAGATTCATCGAATGCACACAACTACAACCGACTCAGTTATTAATAAATTAAACAGACTCTTTGCCACGCACGGGTTTCGGACGTGTTGGTCTCGGACAACGGCCCGCAGTTCACTGCATTGCCCTTTGAACAATATCTGGCTGATCGGGGCATCCGCCATGCGCTGACTCGCCCGCGCACCCTGCGGCGAATGGACGTGCAGAACGCATGGTACAATTTGTGAAAAAGACCCTGCATAAAATGGAATTTGGCAACATCGATGAGAAAATCAATCGAATCCTCTTATTGCAGCACATCACGCCTCACAGCGTGACCAACAAAACACCCGCTGAACTTCTCATGGGGCGGAAAATACGATCGCACCTGGACCGACTCCACCCGCTTTCGCACCAGAAAAACCTGTCGGCTCCAGCAGCAAATGCCGGGAATTTAACGTAGGCGATTTAATCTTTGCCAAAAACTTTTCCGGCGACCCGTTATGGATACCCGCAACCGTTACCCACCTCACCGGGCCTAGATCTTACCGCTTGCTAACAGACGATGGAAGGGTGTGGAAACGCCACATAGACCAACTCCGATCGAGATTATCACCCAGCGGCCATGACTTTCCCAGTTCAACAACTCAAGGGGAGGGAGTATCGAGGGAATTGACTTTGATACAACTAATAGCGGGTCAACGGGAGCCCTACAGCCCAGCGAAGCACCGGGCGTGAAGCGGGAGGGAGTTGATGTCGCCAGGGAACTTTAATACAGGGGAAAACGAACTGCAAAACCCGAAGAAACACGCAGCAGCAGAGACATCCACAGTGAATGCAGCACGGAATCACCGTGCAGCGAAATAGAAATTAACAATGGTCATCCAAACGCTCCACGGAACCGGACGTTGGACAAAACCCGGTGGAGCCTCGAAAATCTTCCAGGCAGACCAAGCGGCCTGCCTATCTTGAGGATTTTATCACAGCTCCCTCAAAAGGAACCCAAGGGGAGGGGTGTTGTGAATCAATAAAAGTGAATAACCTAAATGCAAATTAGGGTTGAAAACCTGCACACTTGATTGGTCATTATACAACAACTTGGGATTGGGCCAGAACCAGTCCCTGATTGGTTACTTTTGGGACTGTCCTTATTGGTCAGTAGTTGGAACCTGTTGCGCAGTTTCATTGGTTAATAAGGCAGCAGCTAACCCTATAAAAGGGTTACTGCTGCCCATAGCATTGCTCTGTTCCATTCTGATTCCTGTTATTATTAAAGAGTTGAAGTCACTGGTCAGATGTCTGGTCTCCTTATTCCCCAAACTTAACAGAATGTAAATTAGACCTGGAAATTTTGTCAAGAAGGCAAGGGTTGGGTGTACAGTGAGAAAAGAAATGTGATATTTTTAGGTAATAATCTATGTTGAATGGAGAAATACTGTAATTTGCAGACATACTTGAGGCTCCTTTATATTCCAATAGGAGACCAATCTGTGTGAAACAATGTTGAATATAGATTGGGGAATTTGGTAATCCAATTACTTTAACTTTCACAGAAGAAGCGGTATCAGTGTTAATTAATGTAATTAATGCTATCCTACAACTGAGGTGCATTTATTTTGATCCTTTTTCTCAGAGTGTTTTCTCACTCTGCATGTTGACATGAAATGCCTCAAAGCTGCTTTATTTGCTCTCTTCTAACCTTGAATCAGTTGAAGCTGAATTGAATTAAACCTGATTGTGCAATTGTTCTTTACAGACCCCGTGTCTCAATCCAGGAAAGAAAGCCCTCTAGACTAGGGCTGTCAAACTTGTGGCCCACGGGCTGGATGCAGTGGTGGTATTCACATTTTTTTACTATCGGTTCTGTGGGCGTGGCTTGGTGGACAGGGTGTGGCTTGGTGGGCAGTGGCAGGGGAAGGATACTGTAAAATCCCCATTTCCTCCCCACCCCACTAACCTGCTTTCCAGCTCCGTTCTCCTGTGCAGGGCAACAAAAGAAGATCCAGCCGATCAGCTGGGACTCCGATCAGCTGGGACTCAGGAGGCAGTGAATAGATGGGGGCAAGGCCAACCAGAGGTGGCATTTACCAGTTCTCTGAACTACTCAAAATTTCTGCTACCAGTTCTCCAGAATCTGTCAAAACTGACTGAATACCACCTTCGGCCGGATGTGTCACATGCTGGCCACGCCCACACCCTGTTTAGCAAAGGGGGGGGGGGAAGTCGTGATATGTCACGTGATGATGCTGTGATGACGCGAGTTTGACGCCCCTGCTCCAGATAGTGTAGCCCTCAATGGGCAAAAGTTGTTAAATATAGCTTAAATGGGTCTTTCCCTCTCTGTTGTGTGCTTTAGCAAAGAGGAGTTTCAAAAATAGTGTGTGGCAGAAGACTCCTGTTACCTCAAGAAGTTCAAAGACTACTCACTCTTAAATAAAAGAAGAAGTGGTAGATTTCACATGACACCTTATCCTTTGATCTGCAACAGGGGAACCTAGATCGCTTTGTGGAGGAAGCAGCTACAACCAGATGTCCCATACACTAAACAGGATCTTATTGGTTCATAAAAGAGTATGTGACCTCAGACCATGTTTATTGCTTAAAGTTACTATTTACAAGACATATCTATGCATCTAACTAATGACAAATATGTGATGTTGAGTCTGAGGTGTTCATAGTTTGCTTTAAATCTCTCTTTAAATCAGTCGTTTTCTCGTTCCTAGTGAGGGGATTTAGGTAGACTTCCAAGTGATCTTTTAACCCTAAATGATACAACCAAGATCATTGGCTGGTTTTTCTGGAGAACTCTTTTCCCATCAAAACCTGTTTAATGGTATCTTTTCTGCCAGTCCAAGAAAATGGACCTGAGAAAGAAGGACAGAAAATATAGTATTTTACCTGTTAAGTAGTTATTTTTTTAAAGTGAATATTGGTAGCAAACCTACACTGAGATCAGTAGTGGGATTCGATTTTTTTTACTACTGGTTCTGTGGGCATGGCTTGGTGGGCGTGGCAGGGGAAGGATATTGTAAACTCTCCAGTCAGAGGTGGGATTTGCAGGTTCTCCGAACTACTCAAAATTTCCGCTACCAGTTCTCCAGAACTGGTCAGAAACTACTGAATACCACCTCTGATTGAGATAACACATCTTATATGATTTAAAAAGTAAGGCTGCATACTCCTTGATCTTATTTTATTAGCTTGACATAAACTGTTGTAGGCATAGTCTATAGCAAGGTTATTGTTCTGGAAAGCCTTTTCAGGTTTATAATTGGGTCAGCCAACCCAACCTGGTACTCTCCAGCTGTGTGAGCTATAGTTATCTTCAGTCTTCATAGCATGAGAATTGTGAATGTAGTAGTTCAAAATATTGTAAGGGCAGCTGCTTAGGCAAAGCAAGGGATTGAGAACAGTCATGAATTACTTGTAGTAAAGTTGCTATTTTTTTTTTATGCAAAGGGTTGGGGTTTAATCCCAGAGTTCAGTTTGGGCAGGGAATATCATTTGTACACATGGTTTTGTGTGGATTAAAAAAAGGAGCCCAACCTTGCAATGGACTCCCCACCTCTCTAAATTAAAGTTGCATATACAACATGTAAAAAAGCAGGACATTGTGCAGTCACAGCCACCATCTTGATTTTTTTGACTTTGCTGCAGAGGTCCTCTCAGGTCTGAAGCAGATAAAACTGGGCTAAGGAGCCCAAAGTACAAATCAAGTCCTCTGATAACATCTGCTGAAGATAGTGTTGGAAGAATTATCCTTCTGGGTTCAGTTCCAAGTCGGAAAAAAGACACTGGAAACATGGATGCTGTTTGGAAAGATGGTTTAATGGTGGACAGGACCACATGGCTTGGAGCTCCAAAGTGAAAAGTATGATCACATGCTCCAAGGTGAAAAGAGAAGATCAAGAAGAAGGAGAGCTGAAAGTGCCTAGTTTTATACCCTCTGTTGAGATTTGAATTTGAGCTTGTATTCTGATTGGTTGTCAGACTCCCATGGGGCCATGCAGGGGCAACTCTGTAGGCTGTCCTGAGTTCCAGGCTTGCTTGAACCTTGCTAGATGATGATGTAATGAAAAGGGCTTTGGGCAATAGCTATAGCTTTACCTGAGATCTTTGTTATGTAAACTATTCTGGCCCAGGCCTTAATGGCTCACCCATTAACAAAGGTGGGGGTGAGCTTCTAATTCTGAGGTGAGTTTCTACTTCTGAGATTCTACTCTTTTTAGGGGAAATATTCTGCCTTTTTAATATTTCCCAGGATATTTCATTTTTCTAGGAGAGGGATGGGTGCTAACTTCCTACAGTAGAAAAAAATAGGCATAGCTGACCATGGTGGCTGTACTCATTTGGCTTTCAGTGTTTGCAAATAAGTTTTTGCAAACTAGGAATACAATATTTGATGACACTTTCTGATATTTTCCAAGTAGGGGCATTTATGTTATGAAGGTTGCCCGTTCATAAGCACACTGTGCAGCAGTCTTCTATATTGGGATGGTCAACAGCTTGGGGTTTTGAGGGCCACAGCAGGTATCACTGAAACCTTTGGGGGTTGCAGCAATATGCACATGCATTTATCTGTCCCCTGCTCCCTTCTTTCACTGCGATTATCTTTTGGTCTTCTAGGGTAGTGAGGAAACAGAATTTGATCACTTCTAGTAGGAAGAGATTTTGATCACGTGACCACGGGGATGCTGCAAGAGTTGTAAGCGTGAAAAACAATCGTAACTCACTATTTTCAGTGCCATTGTAACTTTGGTCACTAAATGAATGATTGTAAGTCAATAACTACCTGTAGTTTAACGTAGCTCTCAACTGGAATTATTGTTGCAAAGGTTACATATATCAGTTTCATCTCTAAGGCTACTTCTTGAAAATAAAACTGCCTGATGGAGCCTTCCATACTAGGAGTAGGTCAAGGATTCAAACAGGTCTCAGGGGCGAAGACTTTTCTCTCCAGTCATCCTTGGACATCGATGAAAAGTCAAACATCATATGCCTAAGGATGACGTTTCCCTAAGAGCAACTTGTTCAATGAGCAAAGGAAACAATGATGAGTTGGGCTGCGGGCTCAAAAAAAGAGACAAGGATTTGCCAAACATCCTTTTGCCTTTCCAATTTGGCAATTCTAAACAGGCGCACAATTATGCATTGGCCAAAGTGATCTGTAATCCACAAGATCTTTGCAATTTTTTATTTCTTTCTTCCAGTATTTTGTCTTTCCTACAATGTCGCACTTGTTTCACTTGCAGGAGATGAACAGAACAGATGTAAACTGCTCCAAATTTGATTGCAGAAAGTATAACTTCAGCAACAGAGTGGTCAATGCCTGGAATGCACTACCCGACTCTGTTGTTACATCCTCAAACCCCCCACTCCTTTAACCTCAAACTATCCACTATTGACCTCACCCCATTCCTAAGAGTTCTGTAAGGGGCGTGCATAAGCGCACCATCGTGCCTCCCATCCCTGTCCTATTGTCCCCATTTAATCGTGCCTATTTCCTGTATTCTTACTCATGTTTATTCTTATACCTATTATCTTGTAAGTGATTGACAAATCAAGATAAATAAATGAAATAAAAATAAACTTCCCTTCTGGAAACCTTCCTGGCCAAAAGCTGACTATGACAGGGAGCCCAGCGGCCCCAGCAAAACACTTCTCCATCTACACTATGCATCTATCTACTTATTTGCACCACAGCCTCTGGTACACACCACAGCACTTTGCCTGGAAGAGTCTGTTTGGTATTTGCTCACCTGTTCTTTATTGCACTCATGTGTGGCTGCCTCAGATTTTGCTTTCTCAGCCCTCTATAACTTGTCTTATTTGCACTTCCAAGATTAGCTCCAGCAGGCACAAGTGTTCTTGAAAGCCTCGCTCTCACCTCAGTGCACTCTCCCTTTACAAGCTGTCGTCAGAGGAGCGAACTCCCAAGCTTACATTTGACTTAATGAAGATTCTCGCCATGCCACGGGAATAGAGGGGGGAGGGGTGGGTGGGTGGGTCAGATCTGGAGAGAGCTCTTGACCCATTTCCTCCCAAGCGTTGATTTAATCATCTCAACAGGCAGCTCACAGTCCTCAGCCCCTCGGTTCGTTCTCAGAACAGCCCTCCCAGCCTGAGATGTCAGGAAGTTTAAATCCCTAGTTTCTCACCTCAGCCAGGCTGGGGAGCTCATTAAGTACTGTGAAACTATCTCTCATCCCCTCCCGCCCCTCAGCACTATGACAGAGGCAGGGCACATCACCAAATTTTATTGTGGTTGCCTCCGACATATCAATAGCAATAGCACTTAGACTTATCTACCGCTTCACAGTGCTTTACAGTCATCTCTAAGCAGTTTACAAAGTCATCATATTGCCCCCAACAATCTGGGTCCTCATTTTACCCACCTAGGAAGGATGGAAGGCGGAGACAACCTTCAGCCAGTGAGATTCGAACTGCCAAACTCCTGGCAGCCGGCAGAAGTAGCCTGCAATACTGCATACTAACCACTGAACCACCACAAGGTGGCCAGTCTCTCTCTCTCTCTCTCTCCTTCCCTCCTCCCCTCTCTCTCTCTCCTCCCCTCCCTCTGTCTCTCTTCCCCCCCTGCCCAGTTCACCTCACAGGGTTGTTGTGGTGAGCAAAATGAGGAGGTGGAACGAATATTAGGTACGTTCACCAATTTGAATTGTTCACAAAAATATAGGTAGACCTCGACTTACGACCGTTCATGTAGCGACTGTTCAAAGTTACACCACCACTGAAAAAAATGATTTATGACCATTTTTCACACTTATGACCGTTGCAAGCACCCCCATGGTCACATAATCAAAACTCATCTTTATGACCTTTGCAGTGTCCTGGGATCATGAGGATCCCCCTTTTGCGACCTTCTGACAAGCAAAGTCAACGGGGAGCCGGACTCACTTATCAACCGTGCTACTAGATTAACAACTGCAGTGATTCACTTAACAGCTGTGGCAGGGAAGTTTGTAAAATGGAACAAAGCTCACTTAACAAACATCTCACTCAGCGACACAAACGTTGGGCTCAATTGTGGTTCGTAATATGAGGACTACCTGTAATAAAGGCTGGGTGTAAATAAATGAAAAGTGTGGGAGGGGGACGTATAAAGAAGGCCTCTGGCAAACTCGGCATCTATGGCATTGGGGAGCACCTTTCCTTCCACATGCAGCAGTTCTTCAGCCGACGTCTCCTGCATTCTTAACGTGTTGCCTGTGTGAGCTTATGCATAAGGGTTAATATGTCTACAAGTGTACGCGAGACTCCCGCACTGCTGCACCCTCCTGAGGCTGCCCACGGGAGTCGGTGTGCATTAGAGCAGAGGCTTGTTGGACAAGGCGCACGTTGAGAGCGCAGTGTCTGAGGTGATGAGGCTCTCGTGATGAATTCAGGGTGACGTGTTTCCATTCTTGTGAATTTTAGTCTGAGCGAGCTGGATGGGGAGGCATGACAGCCATCCCACAAAGCCAGTGCTGTTTGAAGCCCTTTTACCAACACTGACAGCTTCTGAGCTGAGGAGAGGAAAGTAACTGTGAGTGGCAGGGAAGAATGAAGAAAATGTTCAGAGAAGATGCTGCCTGCCTGCCCGCCTGCCCTTTTTCAGTATTGGATCCTAGCTGAGTCGGTTAGAAGGAGGTTGTGGGTGAAGAGATAATATGAGCCAAGATAACATTCAGATATGCTCTGCCTACAAACTATACATACTATAGATACCCCATTCTATATGGGTTTAGCCTTGAAAAATATTTTTAGGACCAATACTTGCATTTACAATGTTTGCAGGTCTGCAAAGCAAATGAAGCTGACTTAAGATTGTAAGCATGGATGCATTCACTTAGCAACCACTTCGCTTAACAACCACATTGCTGATCCCAACTATGGTTGCTAAACGAGGACTATATGTATATACTGCCTGGGTATGGATATTTATTGTAAACTATCCAGAGTCATTATGTGAGATAGATGGATATAGATACTGGTGGATATCTGATAGATAGATGATGATAGATAGATAGATAGATAGATAGATAGATAGATAGATAGATAGATAGATAGATAGATAGATAGATAATGATAGTTAGATAGATAGATGATAGCTAGCTAGCTAGAGATAGAAATAGAGAAAGATAGCTAGCTAGCTAGATAAGCTAGCTAGCTAGATGATAGAATCTATCATCTATCTATCTATCTATCTATCTATCTATCTATCTATCTATCTATCTATCATCTATCTATCAGATAGCTAGATGATAGATATATATAGATAGATAAATAGATATAGATGATAGCTAGCTAGCTAGATGATAGATGGTAGATAGCTAGAGTGATAGGTAGAGAGATAGCTAGAGATCGAGATAGCTAGCTAGCTAGCTAGATAATCTAGCTAGCTAGATAATAGATTGATGATAGATATAGGGATATAGAGATAAAGATAGCTATATAGATAGCTATGTTGATATAGATAGATAGATAATGATAGTTAGATGATAGCTAGATGATAGCTAGATAGAGATAGAGAAAGATAGCTAGCTAGCTAGATGCTAGAATCTATCATCTATCTATCAGATAGCTAGATGATACATATATAGTTAGAGATAGAGATAGATAAATAAATAGATATAGATGATAGCTAGCTAGCTAGATGATAGATGGTAGATAGCTAGAGAGATAGCGAGAGAGATAGCTAGAGATAGCTAGAGATAGAGATAGCTAGCTAGTAGATAGATAGTCTAGCTAGCTAGATAATAGATAGATGATAAATATAGAGATAAAGATAGCTATATAGATAGCTACATTGATATAGATAGATAGATAGGTAATGATAGTTAGATGATAGCTAGATGATAGCTAGATAGCTAGATAGAGATAGATATAGAGAAAGATAGCTAGCTAGCTAGCTAGCTAGATAAACTAGCTAGCTAGATGATAGAATCTATCACCTATCTATCTATCATCTATCTATCAGATAGCTAGATTATAGATATATAGTTAGAGATAGATAGATAAATAGATAGATGTTGTGACCCCAACTCCTGAGCCTATGCTGTCAGAGGAAGAGGACCTGGAAGATGAGGGGGAGGAATTGGCAATGCCTTCCTCCCCAGGACCTTCCTCCCTGCCAATGCCTTCCTCCCTAGGACCTTCCTCCCTGCCAATGCCTTCCTCCCTGGTAATGCCTCAGGTTCCATCAGACAACCAAGAAGAACAGCCTGAGATGAATCAGGAGGAAGGCATGTCGGAGCAGCCCCTGACAGAGAGTGAAGAGGAGGAGTCTTGGCTCTACCCCAAGCAGCATCGTAGGGAGAAACGTGAGCAGCAATGTAGGAAGTGTGGGAGGGTCAGAGAGTGAGCTGAGTCACTGAGCCACACCCCACAGGGGATAAAAGTGGGTGTGCTTTCTCCTTAAACTTTGTATGGGACAAAGTTTAACTTACTTTAGACTTTATTCATGACTATGTTGGAAGAATGATTGTTTTGTGGATTGCCTTGTGCTTTGTGAAGTAAAAGACCCATTTCTTTCTGTATGAGTAAGACTTTGATTTACAATTGCTGCCAGCTCGGACTTGGCAGGCAGGACGTTAGTGGGATGCCAAGAATGTTATCAGTTACAGAGGATTTGCTCTGCAAAGTTCGAGCCAGCTTGCCTGTCGGCATTTGTGTGCGTGTATAATCCCTTACCTTTTGGGGGAAAGGGAAGGGGAGACAGAACAGATAGATATAGATGATAGCGAGCTAGCTAGATGATAGATGGTAGATAGCTAGAGAGATAGCTAGAGAGATAGCTAGAGAGATAGCTAGAGATAGCTAGAGATAGAGCTAGCTAGCTAGCTAGTCTAGCTAGCTAGATAATAGATGATTGAGGAACCCCATAGATAGATGATAGATAGATAGATAGATAGATAGATAGATAGATAGATAGATAGATAGATAGATAGATAGATAGATAGATAGATAGATAGATAGATAGATAGATAGATAGACAGACAGACAGATAGATATAGATATAAATAGATAAGCAAGCTTAGCTAGTCTCTCCCATGATGAATGTTGTCTTTGTAGAGCCAATGCTGAGATGTGGTTGATTATAGCAACACCCTGACTGTTCCTATCAAAACTCAGTTCCATTTTTCCTTCCTTCTTGTCCCCCCAAAACTACTCAACTAGGATCTGCTTCTGTCAGGATGGAATTGTGCACAACACCCAGATTATAAGTCCCTATAGGCTTCTACTTGCCATTTAAAAACCAGTCTGTTTGGAAGAGACTAGTCCTATTTTAGCTTCTTTTTTCTTTAAAAATGGTATCCTCCACTTACAGCATTAATCTTGCCATTTTGTTTCCTGGGAGTGTATTTGTATGTGTATTGAGGAATATAAAAGTGTAGGAACATACACAAGCATACATTTACCTGTATATATAAATAAATATGCAATTCTCTCTCTCTCTCTCTCTCTCTCTCTCTCTCTCTCTCTCTCTCTGTCTTTCTCTCTCTCTCTCACTCTCTGTGTGTGTTTGTGTGTGTATTTCTTGATATGACTTTCTTAAAAAGAAAACATCAAACTTTTCAAAAAGAGGCAGCTGAGATTATCAAGAAGTAAAATTCTTTTTCTGAGCTTAGTTTTGCCTACAAGGTAGAGAAGCTGTGCTGATGGTGCTGAAAAGTGATCTGGAGAATATTTCAGAAGTGGTCTGTTTAAATGAGTTATCCCAGTGGGGCCATGGGACAAACAAATGTGTACCTTTCAAACATGTGTGCTTGTGTGCTTTCATGGGCCTAGTTTGTGTGGGTGCAGCCCTATAAAACATGTAGATGTTTCTGGGATCATCCATCCCCAGGCAAATGAACCTGCTAAAGACAAGACATGAGTCAAAAACAAAGTATCTTTATTAACAGATAAACACAGATTCTGACAATTCAGTGACATAGAGCTGATTGGGCCCAATAGGATTTACAGTATATTCTTGGCTGCAAAGCTGGGCTGATGCTGAGGTTATATTGTGCCCTGGAGACCCTCCACCAGGCTTTCTTCTTCCCAGGCAGGCTTTCTCAACCTTGGCCCCTTAAAGATGTATGGACATCAACTCCCAGAATTCCCCAGACAGCATGGGTAGTTGAGAAACACTATCCCAGAGCATGGTACTGAGCACCATACTCCCTAGGTCTGGAAAGAAAGAGCGTACATGCAGGGCAGGTCTTGCCAAATAACAGGGCTGCAATGAGAACAGGACTGCAGCCCTTCGAGGCAAACAGCTCTTTCTCCGCCCCCCAAAAGATGAGGAATGAGAAGGCTCAGAGATGGAAGCAGAAGGGGCTTTGATAGCTGAGAGGAAACTGACAGGGTGGTCTCGAATCTGCAAGACATGCCTATGCTGAATAATAATATACGCGCTCACGGGTGTGTACTAGAATACATGTGGATGGAGGTGCATTCTTTTTGCAACAAGGCTATGGCCGTGCCTCTCACAATTGTTGACCTTTTGCCAACTGCGCCTTTGGGTGTGCAGTCTGTGTGTGCAGAGGCATGAGTTCCCTTTCCTAGATTCCTTTCTAGTCCTCCAGCCTAGGCCATGTTCATCCTCAAATAAACATCCACAAATACATGAATGCGACGGAAGTTCTGTAGATAGAATGGAAAGATGCCTGCATTTGTAAGCACTACCACAAGTAGGCACAAGTACATATATATTCATTGGGCTCTATACATCTCACAGCAGCCTGAGAACTCTCAAGCTCTTTCACTTTTGGTACTTGAAAATGTAACAGTGCTTCAGTGAGTCAGTTCGGCTAATTCTGATTTTTTTTTTTTTTTTGGCATCTAAAGCTACTGAACTTCTCCCCCCCCCCTTCTAATTTTTGCATAAATAGCCCTGTACATAAACATAAATATACAGTACATTTACAATTTCATTTGTATTGGGACATGCATGAACAGCTTTGCTATTTATGGGGTCAAGAATCTCATCTGAACAATTTTTTGACAACATGTGGAGAGATCATGAAATCTACAAACGTGTAAATATACAAGTGCAAGTGCACACGTTTTCATATTTCAGTGCAGATATGACACCTAGAAAGAATTGTTGGTCTTGCTGTCCACCATGTTGAGGCGTGTGGAATGAAGAACGCTTTTTGTTTATTGTGAGAAGAAGAGGAGAAGGAGAAGAAGGAGAGGGGTAAAGCCAACTTAGAGCATTGACTATCTTGCCTCCTTGCTTTGGTCAAAGTTCTAGATGCCAAAACAATGTAAAGGCAGCGTGCACTTGAATGCAGCTCAGGAATTATTGTAGGTATGCCATGGAGCAGGGGAGAAATAATCTGAAATGATTGCATGGTTTTGGCTTAATGTGAATGCAGTTTTAATTGATAATGCCCTGTTGGACTTAGGTCAGGATTGCAATGTCAGGCTAAGAGATGTTCTGTCTGAAGAACAGCCAACAAGATGTCCTCCACCAGTTTGACATTTCATTCAAATAGCAGTTCTCTTGCTTTCTTCCATCTCAATCCCCCGTGGTGCAACTTGAAGCCAGTTGCTTCATTGCTTCGATCTGTTCCATCCTTATTGAAGCGTATGGCTGCAGCCTGATTTTGTTTGCATCTGGGAGCTGTTCGGGTGCATATTGGCATGTATTAGGGAACGTAGCTGGAATAGTGTGTCCATAGCTCTGCAAACGAAGGAGTCAAGTGCTAGAATGAATGTGCAGATGCTGCTATGGATGTTTTGCTGGCAAGTGTACCTACCTGAAGTATGATAAGAGTGATGCAGTCTTTGGTGGAAGGGTCAAGGAGAACGTGAGGTCAGAGTGAGACATCTCAAGCTTCTATTGATGCCTGTTGGACTGGCGGTGTTGTTTCTGAGGAACATGACAAAACCCATCCATCAGCCCTTTGGCTGATTCCAGGATGGCAGCCAAAGTGAACATTTGCTGCTCTTCTTGTTTGGTAGTAGAGTCATCAATTTATGTGTGGGTCTGTGATTCAGGATAGTAGAAGTCTCATTTCTGAGTTCAAAAGGACTATGTGGAAAGTGGAACAGACTCCACTCATTTGATGTCTAAAGTCCATTTTCATTTTATTTGTATATCTTCATGCAGGTGAACCAAAGATTGTCTTCTGGAGCGTTGGCTCCCACAGTCTGTGAAGAAGTGTACAAAGCTTGATAGGAATTGAGGTTGAACTGTCTAATGTCTGTTGAAAAGCAAGGTAGGAGGCAGGGTTGATGAATGAAAAAGGATTTCTCCCCCCCATTGCTTTCAATGGAACAATCTCATATTGGAAAATGTTGGCCTCATGTGTAGAGTTTGATCTGAATGTTTTCTCATGCTGATATATTTCAGATTCTATGGAGGCCAACACACATTTCTGTGGACAGTAGGACTGTGGAAACTGAAACTTGCTTGCAGGGCTCCATTCCACAAATAACTTCACATTGGCTGTTCTACTTGGAAAATCATGGTCTATTTTTTGCTAGCCATCAGTTGAGATCCTTAATGAGGATTGTGCATCTCTTCACCAGCAACTGAACATGTAGGTGGGATGGGTGAAGAGGACAGTGTGTGTGTTTGTGTGTGTGTGTGTGAGAGAGAGAGAGAGAGAGAGACAGAGACAGAGAGACAGAGACAGAGAGACAGAGCCAGAGATAGAGAGACAGAGACAGAAATGGGTCAGACAAAAATATTATTGGGGTGTCGGATAAAGAAAAGTGGGTGGTCCCACACATTTTCAGCTTTGGCCCTGCCTGTCATGTCCAGCCCTGCCTACCATTGGCATTCAGTGCAACTCTGCAACAGATTATTCTTGTAGAAATGTAACAATCCCTTCAGAAAAAAAAGGAACTCGCTCTATAATCAACATAGTTTCAAAGACTGCAGGAGGATTGAAACTATATGTAGCAACCAGAGCCAGCATAGTTCCATGAAATGATACTATTCTCAGTTATTTGTATATCTTCATGCAGGTGAACAAAAGATTGTCTTCTGGAGCATCCAAATTAAAGATACCCAAATTAAATTCCCATTTAGCCATGAGGCTGGTTGGGTGATCTTAAACTGGCCACTCTGAAACTGAAATATCTTATAGGATATTTGTATGATAATAAGTTATCCTGAGGTTTTTGGAGGACAGAGGAGGTATCAATGCAATAACTTCTATTTGGTGAAAGATGAAACAGAGTGCTGGCAAAACTCCCCCTTCTTTTATTTAGTGAAGGGGTATATGTGTAGAGAGAATGAGTTTTGTAGAATTTGCCAGGGCTTTGACTCCATCCTTATTTAATTAGGGTTCCTCCCCCACCCCCACCCAAAGTACCCAAGCTCCAAAATTAGAAGTTATCTCTCTTATGGACACTCCTTTTATTGACCAAGGTCGCATAATAATTATAATAATAATAGGATAAAAATGCCAAATCCAGTCTAATCATCTAGGTGACTGGGCCACCAACCATAATATAATAATAGTTTACCCTGTTCCCACCCCCTCCCCGATTTTCGCCATGCAGAGAAAGTCTCATATCAGCCGCCCTCCTTCCATTAGGAGGGACTGAATGGGGAGGGTAGAATCGCCGTTTCTCCCAAGTTTTTCTGATTCATCCTTGATTGACCAGAGCTTACAGAAGGAGCCTCTGGGAATCCACAGAGATGGTAAAGCCAAGAAGAATAAAAGCTGACTCACGGGGAAAGGATTTGGGGAGGCAAAACAGGGAGGGAAAAACTGGAGCCAGGAAAGCTCAGTCTGGGTAGATGATGAATCCAGAGAATGTGCTGTACTTGTTGGTGTTTCCACCGTGAACCTTCCCGCCATCCAGCTTGATGAAGACTTCATCACCTACATCCAGGTGCAGGATCACGCTGTTGCTGGCGTAGTCGTAGTTCTGATCGGCATCTTGTGCGATAGCGCTGGCACGGACCTAGTTAAAGAAACAACAGAGGTTCTGCCTCGTCTGCTTTCAGAAACAACAAGAATCCAACAGTAAGGTAGCATCTCTAGTCTCCACCGCCCCAGGTGAGGTGGGATGAATGACAAAGGGCAAGGGACAAAATGTGTACAGATAGTCCTCGACCTAGGACTACAACTGAGCTCAAAATTTCCCTTGCTAAACCAGACCGCTGTTAAGGGAGTTTTACTCCATTTTATGATCTTTCTTGCCACCCTTGTTAAATGAATCACTGCAACTGTTAAATTAGTAACATGGTTGTTGACATCCTCATTGACTTCGAGGGTCACACAAGGTGATCCCATGACACTGCCACCATCTTAAATACATTCCAGTTGCCAAGTGCCCAAATTCAGATCACGTGACCATGGGGATGCTGCAAAGGTTGCAATTATGAAAAATTGTCATAATGGTCACTTTTTCCAGTGCCTTTGTAACTTTGAATGATCACTAAACGAGTGGTTGTAAGTCAAGGACTATTTGCATGTGGTCTTAATATCATTGTTGATATCATTCTGCTCAGGAATGGATGCATATATTCTTATCAATAGGTTTTGAAGTGGATATGAAAACCTTTAAGGCTATTAACTGAGAAGAATATGCACAGATTGAATTTATTTAATATAAGTAGTCCTTCACTTGCATTTAGTTTGATCCCCAATTTTCTTCCGTTTCCTGCCAAAAGCAATTGTTTCAGGAACTTGACGAGGTCCCACTCGCCATCTTCAGGCTGGTGATTTCAGCTTTGTGCTTGTGTGAGCAAAGCGTGATCAGAGCTGCCATCTCTCTATAAATACTGGTGGGGAGGTGTGATGTGCTGGCTCTGTTGTAAGTGGGCTGGTTGGCTGTGTTGTTATTTCTTGATTGGTTGATGGAGTTGCTGTTTGCAGATTGGTTGACTTTTTCGTAAGAACCTGTGTGGCTAAGGTGCTGGCTGTATGTCTATCAGCCTCCTGTGTTATAACGACCTGGGTAATGGGCTGTGTGATGACCTTCTGAGTTCTATTGTTGTGATATCCTGGGTCTTGTGCTGTAATCTCCTGGGTCGTTGGCTGTGTTATAACATCCTGAGGTTTTGTGGTGTAACCTCCTGAGTTCCGTGATGTGATATCCTGAGTGGGTGGCTGTGATGTAATGTTCTGGGTTTTGGTTTGGCTCCGAGTTTGAGGTCTGGCTATGCTTACAACAGAGCCAGCACACCACACCTCCCCACCAGTATTTATAGAGAGACAGCCGCTCCGATCACGCTTTGCTCGCACAAGCAGGAAGCCGAAAGCACCAGCCTGAAGATGGTGAGTGGGACCTCGTCGAAACATCGCCAAGATACTCTCAATCTTACACAGAAAAAGATCCGAACACGCCAAGACCTGCATACCTGTACCCGTAAAAATCTATGAAATATATATCACAGACGAATGCAATACAGAAGCCTGATGATGGCAGATGAGATTCTGCTGAAACGTTGCTACAACTTTAAAAGCACAACTATAATGACGTGGGAAAGTACCCGAACAAAGCTGAATAGCATACATGTAAGTACCCGCGAAAACTTAAGAAAACATATATATATAAAAACACACAAACACACACACACACACACACACACACACACATACATACATACATACATACACATACACATGTATACATGCATACATACACATACACATACACACACATGTATGCATATATGTGTGTATGTATGTGTGTATGTATGTGTGTGTATGTATGTATGTATGTATGTATGTATGTATGTATGTATGTATGTGTATAGTATGTATACACCAGGAACGTACTCTTTGAGAATGATCATCACTCTTATCCTGGAGCCAAGTAGTAGTATAATTTCTATCAGGAGTGTGTCCAAAACCATAGGTGGTAACTCCTCCCCTGCAAAAAAACAACCAAATATAGCAAATCCTATCTACATTGCCACCAAACTTATTTTTTAAACTGTGAAGGAATTTCACTCAGTTCATTCTAAATTGAATCAAATGGCTGGTCCTGTTGTCAGCCCGAGCAGGTAAACAAGATTAGGAAACCAACTCCACAGGAAGACTGGAATTATTTTTAATGAGATTATCTATAATGACAGAATTGTCTGATCTTCCCCCTTCTTATATATACTCCAGTGAAATAGGGAAGTCTTTGCCTAAGCTGCTTCTAAATGTTATCTAGTCTCTCAGGATTTAATTTTTCCCCTTCCAACACTATTGCCTAGTTAACTGTTACCAATATTGCATATTTTCATCAAGGTCATTTTCCTTGGTGACCTCTGCATGTGCTCAGGCAACTTTTGGCCTTTCTGCTTTTTTTTTTTTTTTGGTCCAGCTTCACTTGAGGGGCAAAAAAGGGGGGGGGAGAGGGATGGCTCTCTGCCCCAAACAAGTAGCCTGCAGTACGAAACAGGTTGGAATTACAATTCTCAGAATTCCCTAGTGGCACAGCCAATGCTTTTGAGGCTTCTGGTAGCTGAAACTCCCATCCCATCTGGAGAACATCAACTTTGAGAAGACTGTTCTAAAGAAAGAGGGTTACCTATACAAAACATGTGACTCTGTTCTCTATAGGAGCTATAAACTCAAGGAAGCTGAAAACTCAACTTATGGGTACATCGACAACATATAACCATTCATTTAGTGAACATTCATTCAAAGTTACAACAGCATTGAAAAAAGTGACTTATGACCAGTTCCCACACTTATAACGATTGCTGCATCCCCATAGTCACATGATCAAAATTCAGGCATTTGGCAACTGTATGTATTTGTAACTGTTGTGCTGTGCTGGGTTCATGTGGTCACCATTTGTAATCTTCCCAACTACCTTCCAAGAAGCAAAGTCAATGAAGGCATCCAGATTCACTTAACAGCCATCTGATTCACTTAACAACTGCAGAGATTTACTTAGCAACTGTGGCAAAAAAAGTGGGGCACAATTGGGCTCAATTGGGCTTGTAAGTTGAGAACTACCTGTACTCTGGATCCTGAAAACTGAATTAATTATGAAAAGAGAGTAAATTTGCTATATTTCTTGCCACTTCAGAGAAGGCATCCAGAGATCCAAGAAGAAACTGTGCAGTCAACCACTTTTCTGCCTTCTGAGATGTCTGAAAACCTGTGCCCATGCTCTTGCAATGTATTTCCCTGGCATTATGGGCTAAGGTACTTCAGGGAACAAACAAGGCATCAACACTGGCATGCTCAGGAAGATTAAGTTCAAGTATCAAATTGTGTACATGTGCAATGTGATAGGTAACAAATGTGGCTCAGAGCATACCAAACAGTGATTAATCTTTGAGGAGCACTCAATAATTGTAGATTGACAATGGACGGCGGCTGCAGCTCACAGAGAACACCTGAGGCCAGAATAGCTCCTATACATTCTAACTGGGCATTAACTCAAGGCGCCGTTTCTCATCCAATCAAACTTCTAGGAGATATAATTTCTGGAGCTTCCTTCCTAAGGCATCTTTATTATTATTATTATTACTATTATTACTATTATTACTATTATTACTATTATTATTATTTATTATTATTACTATTATTATTATTATTATTATTATTATTATTATTATTATTATTATTATTATTATTATTATTATTATTATTATTATTATTATTATTATTCCACCTGTATTATTTTTTATAAACAACTCAAGGCAGTGAATATATCTAACGGTCCTTCTTTCTCTTATTTTCACCACAACAACAACTCTGTGAGGTGAGTTGGGCTGAGAGAGAAAGACTGGCCCAAGGTTACCCAGCTGGCTTTCATGGCTAAGGCGGGAAAAACTCAATAGGACCCAGTTTTTAGCCTGGTGCTTTAACTACTGGACCAAACTAGTTCTTTCATTCCAGGCAGCATCATTTTTGGAACATCTACCTATTAACTGATTTACACATGGACTATTCTAATGTGACTAGATACCTCAACCTGTGCATTTAAAAATAAATTTCATTGATTTATGAGCAGTAGCCTGCCTGGCTGTTCCTGTAATTCCTTTGGTACTGATAAAAAAAGATAAACTTCGTTGCTAAGTGAAAATAGCTTTCTGGCATTTATTCTTTTTTTTAAAAAAATTTATTGAACCCCCAAAAAAAAAAGAAACATTTAAAAACAGTGAACGTGGTGTAATCATCCTGACACACCTAATTGTCTTACATAGCTATTTCATATGATAAATAATACATATTTACATAATATATACGTAACACATAACATATATACATCAATACCAACAATTTTTAATTAATCCTAATCTATCATTTTAGCTTATTTTAATTTACATTTTGAGTCCTTCCTTTTTCCGAACCAGTGGTAAAATTTTCCCCATACTTTACAATATTCATTTGTTTTTTAATTCCTGCATTAATTTATCAATTTCTGCACAAGTCCATATGTTTTTAATTATCTCTATTTCATCTGGAATTTCCTTAAGTTTCCATTTTTGAGCATATACTAGTCTTGCAGCCATAATCACATGTATTATTAGGTACATCATATCTTTATTATATCTCTCCATATTAATTCCCAATAAGAAGAATTCTGGTTTATATTCTATTTTAGTTTCACAAATTTCTTCTAACCAGCTCTGGATTTTATGGTTTTCTGGCATTTATTCTGATTGTCCAGAAGGCATATGTGGTAAAGATGTTGAATATCTGAGACTGGTTTACACCTTGCCATTTTCTTCCTCTTTTCATGTAACATTTTATGATGTCTTGATTTGGGCAAGAAAAAACCCAAATGCACAGGTATAGTATAAGTGGTACCTGGCTCAATAGGAGTAACTGTGAGAGGGATCTTGGCATCCTAGTGGACAATCACTTAAATATGAGCCAGCAGTGTGCTGCAGCTACCCAAAAAGTCAATGAAGTTCTAGGCTGCATTAATCAAGATCATGTTGCAGGAAATCAAGACCATTGCATTAATCAATTAAGTAATTTAAAATTAAATTAATTAATTAATTGAAAATCAATTTAATCAAATTAATCAATCAATTAATTTAATTAAATTAATTAATTGATTTAATTAATGTTTTAATTAATTAATTTAAAATTAATTAATTAAAAAATTAATCAAGATCATTGCAGGAAATACGACTTCAGCAACAGAGTGGTCAATGTCTGGAACACTCTACCTGACTGTGGTTTTTCCCCCAAACCCTAAAAACTTTAACCTTAGACTGTCTACTATTGACCTCACCCCTTTCCTAAGAAGTCTGTAGGGGGCGTGCATAAGCGCACCAACATGCCTACCATCCCTGTCCTATTGTTTCTTTTTCTTTTTCTTATATGTATCCATTTCATGTATTCATAACTATAGTTATGAATACATGAAATGGATACATATAAGAAAAATAAATACTTATACCTGTTATCTTGTAAGTGATTGACAAATCAAATCAAATAAATAAATAAAATAAATAAATAAATGTTGAAGAGCTGATACCACTTTATAATGCCTTGGTAAGACCACACTTGGAATACTGCATCCAGTTTTTGGTCGCCACAATGTAAAAACGATTCAAAATTCTAGAAAGACTGCAGAGAAGAGCAATAAAGGTGATTAGAGATTGGAGGCTAAAACATATGAAGAACAGTTGCTGGAATTGGACATGTCTAATTTAATGAAAAAAAGGACTATGGGTGACATGATAGCAATGTTCTAATATCTCAGGGGCTGCCACAATGAAGAGGGGGATCAACCTATTCTCCAAAACATCTGAAGCAGTGATGGGATTCAATTTTTTTTCCTACCAGGGTGTGGCTTGGTGGGCGTGGCTTCTGTGGTGTGTGGCAGGGGAAGGATATTGTAAAATCTCCAGTCAGAGGTGGGATTTGCCGGTTCTCTGAACTACTCAAAATTTCCGCTACCGGTTCTCCAGAACTGGTCAGAACCTGCTGAATACCCACCTCTGATCTGAGGGCAGGACAAGAAGCAATGGGTGGAAACCAATCAAGGAGAGGAGCAGCCTAGAACTAAGGAGAAACTTCCCGACAGAACAATTCATCAGTGGAACAACTTGCCTCCAGAAGTTGTGACTGCTCCAACACTGGAAGAAGAGATTGGATAACCATTTGTCTGAAATGGTGTAGGATTTATTGCCTGAGCAGGTGGTTGGACTAGTCTAGAAGATCTCCAGGTGCCCCTCCAACTCTGTCATTCTATTATTCCAGTGTTACAAGTCCATCCAAGTGAGAGCAACTAGTTCATTGTAGGTGCTTCTAAAAAGTGACTTCTGTTTTGCTGTTATCAAAACCATCTGGACATGGCTTTGTAGCTACCAGGAACTGAGCCTAACCTGAAGGTATCCCTACTTTTATTGAGGTGCTCCAAAGGTGGCTGCTGCCTCCTCAAATGTAGATTTCCTTCAGGAGAAGAGGTGTATGAGCCCAGTGCCTTCACTCTGTGAATCAGCTCACTAAGTCCTGAGAGTTATAGACAAAATACAGATGATAGATGCAGTTGACAATGCCCAAAGAAAGAAAACATAAACCGTAACATTTGCAACAACCAGGAAGCTTTCCTTTGCATGCAAGTTGGCTTGTTTAGGGGTCCACAACGTAAGAGAGACAAAAGGATTAGGCCACAGCAATAATTCTGTCTTTTACTGTTAAATCCTATGAAAGATCAGCTATCTGGAAGTTCTGTGAAATAGCTCCCATTGAACCCCTAACTTCAAATGACAAGGCTGGTTTTACAGATTATGCTATCACGGTTTTGTTAAACTTGGTTTCTTGAATAAAGCATGATTGATTGGGTTGGAACAACATGCAGAATTGAAATAAAAGAAACTGCATTATGGCTGAGCACGTACAGCATTGTGAACCCTCTCTAGGAGGCTTTTAGTCAGGGGTGGGATTCTACCAATCCACACCTATTCGCTAGAACCGGTTGTTAACATTAACTGGTTGTTAGAAGAAATTACTGGCCTAATCCTGTAAGGAAGGCAGGAAGGAAACATTCTGGTGTTGCTTACAGAAACTGCCTCTCCGTTAACCGTTATTACATTCTTGGCAGGACTAGACTTCCTGTCTCAGGAACGTCTCTGGAGTTTTTTATCTCCTTTGCTGGTACTTTGCTTGTGTGGAATGACCATTCAAAGTTACAATGGCACTGAAAAAAGTGACTTATGACCATTTTTCACACTTAAAACTGTTGCAGCAGCATCCCCAAAGTCATGAGAGGCCAGGCGAGGAGATGCTTGCCTCGATGTGAGTGATATTGAGTTGGCCACGCACAGCCAATAACATGACCACCAAGCCACGTCCACCCAGTCACATGACCACCAAGCCACTCCCACCAACTAAGCCATGCCCACAGAACTGGTTGTTTAAAAATTTGAATCCCACCCCTGCTTTTAGTGCTGTGATGATGTCCTCCATCACAGCCCAGGACTGGATTAAGATGATATGAGTCAGTCGGTAAATAAGAAGGTAGAGGGCTGCCTACTCAAATAATATTCTTCAGTCTTCTGCCTCAAGTAAGACTTTGGCATTTGTGCTCCTTCCTGTTATGGAAAAAAATGGAAGCCCTATTTACATATTTTAACAGATGGGAAGTGGAGCAATGTGTAAATTTGTGTGTGTAGTTCAAATCTGGGAGATATTAATTGCCAGTTAATCCTATTGGATGCCTGGATGCTTCTGGATAAATAATTTCTAGTGTTATCGTTCAAAAAAGGATGACACATTACTGTTTTTCCAATCTCTGTTAGCACATATTCTATGAAGGAAAAAAAGGGAAGAAATAGAGGAAAGCACAAAGGTTTTTTTTACCTGGTATGCAATCTGACTTCTCCCTCCTTCCCTTTTATAAATCCCATGAATGAAGCATGTTACTGTACAATAAAAGCCTGTTTTGCAAGCAGTCCTAGTTTTGTATCCAGGAAGCCCGCAACACCTATTTCTGGACATGCAATTTAGTTGCAGGGAGTTGAGATGTAGCTAAGGGAGCTGAATAATGAACAATCCAATGACTATTGAGATGTTTTCCTACCGCAGAATATTCTGCGCTTGAAACGCACTAAGGTAGCCAGAGCTGACCATCACAAGAGATTTCTTTGAATATGCCTATTCTTGCAGTTGATTTGCTGTTTCTGAACCTTGGTTTCTAATATTGCTCTTGCCTTATAACCACATATATAAATAGATGGATCGCAAGGTTTGCTTGAGTAAAAAGAGCTCAGGTGAGGAGAACTCATGTTTTGAAAACTGACAGAAATTTACAAATGCTGGGGTGGTTTCATCTTCAGATTATTCTTTTGTTGCTCATAGATAAATATATTTCCCCCTGTTTTATATGCAAGGTGACAGGAATTAGAGACATCTGACTCAGTGGTGGGATTCCAATTTTTTATTACCAGTTCTGTGGGCATGGCTTGGTGGGCATGGTAGGGAAGGATACTGTAAAATCTCCAGTCAGAGGTGGTATTTGCCAGTTCTCTGAACTACTCAAAATTTCTCCTACCGATTCTCCAGAACTGGTCAGAACCTGCTGAATATCACCTCTGATCTGACAGGAATAATAGACATATCACTTTCAGCTTCTGCTAGGGAGAAACGGTTGCTTTGAGTGATGCTACCCTTCATCCAAGGGACTCTTCTGCACCGCTGTTTTAAATGCTCAGGAGCAGCTTTCTATCAATCTGTGACTGGCTGCACCACAACTAAACAGTCTCTTCAGAGTCAAGTGGCATACATGTTCAAATAACAAGGACAATAGCAATAATAATAATATCATGGCTGTGTGCTTTCCCCTCAGCACATCCTTTCTCCCAAAGTTGCTGCTCCCGGGGGGGGGGGAATTAGGAGGAGGGAGTGCTATGGTAGTCTTTGAGTTATGTCAAAAACTATCAAATCAAACAATCAAACCAGCAGAACCAAAACCTCTCCTTGAGCCATGAGGCTGCTGACATTGGGTGCTGATGGTGACTTAATGAATTGTCCATGTAGTTACCAGGAGTCAACAGTGACTTGGATGAAATCTGCAAATGCATAGTTCTACTTCCATTCTCTGCATCTGTTGTGTTGTTATGTTAAATAATCAAGGGACCTTTTGTGAAGTTGTGGGCCTGGAGTGTGGTAACTGAAAATCAAAGCTGAGAAACAGACTGGAAGCTAATCAGATAAACTCTCCCCAAGTGATTCAGGCCTGAGAGACATTGCACAGGGTCCAAAATGGGTATGTTTCTCTCAAGCCCATCTTGAAAAGGGTTTTCCAGTGAATAGGTCTGAACTGATAACAGAAGCTGGACCATTTTAGTGAGTTAATATGTAACCCTATCAATAAATTTGTACTGGCAATTTCTTATCCTATCCCAGCTCCAAGTTGTTTTGCCGAAGATTTTAAGCAGGGATGGGCTGCTGGAGGTTCGGGAGAGCCCCTAGCTAAGATTCTGTGCAGTTTGGAGAACCCCCAAATCCCACTTCTGGCTGTTTCCGCCCACCCCACTCCCCCCAGGAGTCCCCACGTGGCCCATTTTGGATGCAGGTAAGTGCAGGGCATGCACGGAGGGAGGGCTAAAACAGGCCACTTGGGAGTTCGGGAAGACCAGAAATGGGCCTGTTTCCAGCTTCCAGAGAGCCTCTGGAGCCAGGGAAGGGCATTTTTGCCCTCCTGGAGGTTTAAGGAAAGCCTCCGGAGCAGTGGTGGGATTCAAATATTTTTACTACTGGTTCTGTGGGCATGACTTGGTGGGCGTGGCAGGGGAAGGATACTGTAAAATCTCCACTCAGAGGTGGTATTTGCTGATTCTCCAAACTACTCAAAATTTCCGCTACCGGTTCTCCAGAACTGGTCAGAACCTGCTGAATATCACTTCTGCTCTGAGCCCTGGGAGGGCCAAAATGCTCCCCCCCCGGCCATGGTGCACACCCACCATGGCCACGCCCACTAGGCCACACCCACCATGGCCACGCCCACCCAGCAACCGGGTAAAGAACCCTTTGCTAAAATGTTTGAAACCTATTCCTGGCTCTTGATCTTGATCTATCCAAGTACGGCACCAAGATTTCAAAACGTTCCCCTTTGATGCTGACAATGTCACTTGATTCTCCAAGTGAAATGTATTATGCAGGGTGCACATATCAGCTTCTGGAAAAAATATCATCAATAGGACAGATCTGACAGCAGAAAGGGCACTGTCTGGAAATCAGTATATAAAAATTTCACCACACCCTAGATATTCTTTCCAGATCTCAAATTGGCTATTCTTAAACAAAAGAATTTTCCAATAGAAGATACGGTTTTCTTCATTTTCTTATATTACATTGTCTCCTTGTACAGATAGTATGGAATTGGGAGAGAAAAATAAGAGAGAAATCCTATGAAGACCCATGAAAGGTTTAAAATGTAATAGATAAACAAGCAAACAAACCAATATGACATTGAAGAAACCCAGTCTTTAGTAGCTGGTAAACTGCTACACAGGCTGATCAGTCATGTTTTTCCCTTCCCCTTCTTTGTTACTATTACATTATATGAAATCTAATTAGTGCATGTTATGTTAATTCCTTTTAATTAAATTAATTTGCATTGTTAATTTCAGCACTAGAACAAATGCTGCTTTCAATTTTTCCGCACCTCTTTTAGTAACACAACTGAAAGTGTCATCCAGAAGAGATTTGAATTGCTGTGTGAAAGATAGAAGGCAGATCTTGTTACCTTTTTATCACTGTCAGAATCCTTGTGGTTTGCTGTTCTATAGAAATATATAACCTATATAATTGTTTGTATGAGTGTGCATGTTTGAGTCAATCTTGACTCACTGGACAAATGAAATTTGCTTGGCAAGATTTCTGAAATGGTCTGCTATTGCCTTCTTCCTGGTTCTGAGTGACTGCCCAAGGTCACCCTAACCCTAACCCTAACCCAGCTGGCTTCGTTCCTAACATGAAACTAGAACTCACTGTCTCCCAGTTGCTAGCCTACACCAAATAGTCTCTTAATAATCAGGGATAGAATAGGTTAATTTTAATAAAAAAAATTATCCCCCCCAATAGGCCATTAAGACCCATTTAAATAAATGTTATGTTTATATCATTTCACATAATTATTTAATTTAGTAATTGAATATTGGAGTTGTTTAAATTAAATCATGTAAAATAATTAGTAGTTCCCTATTTTGAACTTTTGAACAAAGATGAATCTTCCTTGGTAGCTGCTGCAATTAAAGTATACTGGATTACAATTAAATAGAAAGACAATGTACCAATTCAAAACGTTTAGACAATAATTGAGTAACTCTTTGCATTCCACTATTATCTGACTAGAAATACAGATGGTAATGAACTTTGTCTAGGTTTTCTAGGTAATTGTGCAAGGATATTAACACAGGCTCTTTTCTCAGTATTTAAATATGCAATATCTTCCTGACTAAATAATTTAACATGGGAACAAGAACATAATTCAGCCCAGTTTGAAGGTTTTCCTACTCCCACTGATTTTTATGGGAAATTAAATGTCAGCCAACCAAACACCCTGTCGTTGAAGTTAACATCCTGGTTTATTCATCATGCTTTAATTGTCTGAATTAATATCTTATCACCAATTGCTGGGTTTCTATTATATATTGTACTTAGGAATAACCAAACCAAATATGTTGTGCAAATGTAGGAAACATGTTTGTGTGTGTGGGCCACAGTTTTAGAAATGTTTAGCTTACAAACTAATGCAGGGCACATCTGAAATTGTGTATTTACCATTCAGTTTAAGAAGCAGCTTAGTGCATTTGTGAATCCAGTCAGTGAGAAATAACATTGTTCAATTTACAAACAGATACAACCCAGGTTTATTCAAGCATGTTATTTCTTAAACAAAAGTAGCTCTTTACACTTATGGATATATTTAGATTGACACTTAATTATGCCTTGACTGGTTGTCCAACTTAGTCAATGTTCACAAATGCTAATAATTGCCACAATAATTTTACAAGACTTCATTTCAAGAGACATTTTTTTTTTACATTCAAAACTGATGCCTGTGTTCCATAGCCACCAAGTACTTAGTTGTTCATATAGATTTATATATAAATGCATACATATTCATTATGTTATTACCTTTGCAAGATTATGCAAAATGCAGGAAAGGACCTACAACTTGTAAATCTAAGGCAGGGTTGTCAAACTCGATTTCATTGAGGGCCACATCAGGATTGTGTTTGACCTTGGGAGGGCTGGGGTGGGTGTGGCAGGGGTGGGCGTGGCCAGCTCAACGTCACTCGTGTCAGGGGTGCCGGTCGTGGCCTGAGGGCTCTGCTAGTGAAAACAGGCTCCTGAGCTCAGTTTTAGGCTGCAACTACCTCCTGCAACCCTCAGCCAATGAAAGCAGCCCTCCCGAGTCCATTTTCACTGGCAGAGGCGCCATGGGCTGGTCTTTCACTCTTTCCAGGGTGGCCCTGTGGACCAGATTTAAGCACCCCACAGGCCGGATCCAGTCCGCGGGCCTTGAGTTTGACACCCCTGATCTAAGGCATACTGGTCATTCCACATCTTCCTGTCCTTCCAAACCAATGATGCTTCAACAATACTGATGCACCTCTTTGTACCTTGCCTTCTGTTGCTTAAACTTCTCACTTCTCTCTTTTTCAGATTCTCATCAACTCCATACTTATTGACCCATCTACCCTGCCTTTACATTTTTGCAACTATTACACCAACTCACATCAACACTCTTCTTTCTCTAGTCACTCGTTTTTGTACAGGTTGTCCTCAACTTAAAACAATTCATTTAGTGACTGTTCAGAGTTACAACAGCACTGAAAAATATGACTTTTGACCATTTTTTAATAATTTTGATCTTTGCAATATCCCCATGATCATATGATCAAAATTCAGATGCTTGGCAACTCCCTAGATCATATTTATGACCATTGCTGTGTTCCAAAGTCATGTGATAGCCAGGCGTGGGATTCAAAATTTTTAACAACTGATTCTGTGGGCGTGGCATGGTGGGTGTGGCTAGGTGGCCATGTGACTGGGTGGGTCAAAGAGAGAAACTCACTTTAACGATGCCCTTGGAGCAGGGGGTTGAACTAGATCAGGGTCACCAACCTTTTGGACCTCAGGGAGCACCAAACGCATAATTTTTGATCCCAGGGACCACTAACCAGTTCTGTGGGTGTGGCTTGGTGGTCATGTGACTGGCTGGGCATGGCTTGTATGTAAATATTATAAATATTTATATAAATATTGAATTTTTTATAAAAAAGAACAACTTTTACCCAAAATCAGTCAAAGCAGGCAGGCAGATTGAGTTGCTCACAGAATCACAGATTCATTCAGAAATCTATCTATCTGCCATTGGCTAGCTCAATCTGTCACATAAAATTTGCTTGGAAGCAAACTCACAAAATTAACTCAAAACACACCATGCATGTAAATATTGATTATTTTTTATAGAAAATAGCAACTTTTACCCAAAATCAGGCAAAGCAGGCAGATTGAGTTGCTCACAGAATCATTCAATGATCTATCTATCTGCCATCAGCTAGCTCAGTCTCTCAAATTTGCTTGCCGTGAGTCTGCACTGAATTTGCTTGCAAGCAAATCTTCAGTCCTAAGGGAGGTTTGGCAGAGCCGAAGATCTAAAGACTAGCTAGAAAGCAAGAAATCCAACCATTTCCTGCTTCCTAGCTAATTTAAATCTCCTGGCACAGCAGAACAGATGCTGGTCGGAAAAAGGAAAAATAGCAATTTAGCAGGCAAGTTTACCGGGTAAGGAGTGAGTGGGCGGGGAGGGTTCCCGCGGGCCATGTGGGCGGCGCAGCCTTGTATTTCTGCGCAGCCTGGATTAATTGCTTTGGGGGGGTGCTCTGGGGGTGAGATTTCTCTGCGGCCCACCAAAATTTTCTCAAGGCCCACCAGTGGGCCGCGGCCCACCAGTTGGCAACCGCTGGACTAGATGACCTCCTAGGTACCTTCCAGCCCTGGATTGCTGTGCTGTTTCAAAGCATCCTCTGAAGCTGCATCTAGTGCCAGGGTTTGTGTCCTTCCTTCCTCTCCTTTTTCTCTCCCTTCTCCCTCCCTTTACCCATCCATCTGTCCATCCATCCATCCATATCTCATTCACTTCTCTTTCCTTCCCTCTTTCTCCCTTTCCTCCCTTTCCTTCTTTCTTTCTCCCTTCCTTCCCTCCCTCCCTTCCTTCCTTTCTTTCTCCCCTCCCTCTTTTTTCTTTCTCTCTTCCCTCTCTCCCTCCTTTCCTCCCTCCCTCCCTCTTTCTTTCTTTCTTTCTTTCTTTCTTTCTTTCTTTCTTTCTTTCTTTCTTTCTTTCTTTCTTTCTTTCTTTCTTTCTTTCTTTCTTTCTTTTTTTCTTTCCACCCCCATGCCCCATTTTGGGCCTAGTAAGCCTCCTCGCAGCCTTGTGGGAGCAAAAGCAGGGTGTGGAGGAGGATCGCATCCTTGAACCCCATTTTTGCTCCCAGGAGGCTGCAGGGAGGCCTCCTAGGCCCAAAACAGGGAGCGGGGGTGGGGGGCACTGCAACCCCCTACATCCCATTTTGGGCCTAGCAAGTGTCTCTTGGAGCCTCAGGAAAGCCAAAACGGGGCCCACTGTCCTCTTTATTTGCTTTTGTATTTTGTATTTATTTAATAAAAAATTTAACCTGAAAACAACAGAAATTTTGGGCCCAATTGTATCCATAAATCAAGGACTACCTGTAGTCCAGCCACTCTAATCCAGGGGTCCCCAACCACCGGTCCACGGACCAGTACCGGTCCGCATGAACAACTCTACCGGGCGCTGGCTTGCTGGCGCCGCCATCTTTTTCATGAAAAGTGCTTCCGGTGAGCTTTCCGGGTAGAAAGCTCACCGAAGCCGTTTCATCAAAAAGATGGCGGCCTACGCTTCGTGAGCTTTCCGAGTAGAAAGCCATTTCTACCGGAAAAGCTCACGAGCGCTGGCTACTTTTTGATGAAAACGTGTTCCGGTGAGGTCACGGAAGCACTTTTTCATCAAAAGATGGTGCCCACTGATGCCGGTGCCGCGGCGCCCAGCTGATGCCGGTACCGGGCAGGCGTCAAAAAGGTTGGGGATCACTGCTCTAATCCACTCATTTTGAATCTTAATTCTTCTTAATTTGCTACACTCTTCTTAACCCATGTTTTTAATGCCTTCAATGTATAGTTCTTCTGAAATCCCTAAATTTAATTTCCCAATAGCATACTGACAAAAGCATGCAAATATATACAGGCATTTTTGTTTATTTTGACAAATTTGATTGTTGTTTTGCAAATGACTTTATGTACCTTTCTACAGTTTTCACACATCTTATATAAAGTAGTTTACTTGTATTAACTTTTCATCATATATGTATAATGTGCATTTTAAAATTTGGTTTTCTCTGTCAAATGCAACTGTTTTGCTTTTTGATAAGAAATTGTTTGTTGCATCTATGGTATATCTAACATTCACCGCAAATCATTTTCATTCAACAACATAGAGTTGCCTCACACAAATGCATGCACATATTCAACATACTTCTAGCCTCACCACAATCAACAACTTCTATCTCACCACAATTAACAATTTCTAGCCTCACCACAAACATTCCCTGTGCAGTTATCTACAGTATAAATACACTAAACATGAAATAAATTTGCATATTTTTACCACTGATATTTTAATTATTGCTTATTTTTTATTGTGTTAATTGAGGGAAAGATTGGAAACTATGTCAATATATAAATATAATTAATAATTAAAGCCTCTTCATTTTATTACACACTTTCTCTAAATCTATAACAATCGAATAAATTTTCCTTATCACATACATAGATTTCTCAGTAACTGACTGAAGAATAAAAATATAGCCTGTATACTCACTGCCCAGTATAAGCTAGACTTCACTTCTATTGCTGTTTAGCTGAAAAATTATATATATGTAAAAAGGTATCTGAGCATGCTCTAGTATTTTTATCAATTGTTAGAAGTAACACAAATACCTCATTATTGAAAGACTTTTATAAAAAGACTAAACAAAAATTTTGAAAACTTTTTGATAGACATGCAAATTTGGTGGTGATTTGGAATGCATTTAAGACATAAATTGGTGGTTTTATTACTGAATATGCTTTACACAGAAGAGAAAAAAAATGAGATTATTTGAAAAATAAAACTCAAGAGCTTCTGAATATTCTGTATACACTTGACAACCTCTGCTAGGATCATACAAAGCTTATTATCACCTTCTGTACTATTTTAATCAGAATTCTGCCAAATAACTCTTCAGGCACAAGCTATTTCCCAAAAATTTTGGAATTCATTCTATCTTCCCTTTTGGTAGGAAGGAATAAAGGCCTTCTTTTGATTCAGTATTTTAAATATATGAACTCATATCAGACTTCATTTTTATTCATTGGTCTTTTTAGCCAAAAGACATTGTATAATTGATTGCTTAAAAACCAATTTTAAAATAACCATGCAGTTTTACTTTTTAATAATTGATTTTCATCTGTTGCAGCAAGAAAAAAATGTTTCTGCTTCCTAAGGCAGAAGACACACCAGGGCTTCTTTAAATTAATTATCTCTTGGTCTACACCCACCTACGTAGATACTTGAATCACCTTGGACAGCAAGACAGGTGGTATATAAATGTAATAAATAAACATACTTCTGAATCCTCTACATAGGCTGAACTAGACAGACTCTGCCCAAGTGAATAAATAGACCCAAACTGCACACCTTAGCTCAAGACTGCAACAAGATAGATAATGTTTTACTCCTAGATTAGTCCAACTCAAGGTATCAACAGAGGAACAGAGATATTGCTTCAACACAATGAAGGCAATCTAATTACAATATATCAACCAATCCAAACTGTTACCAAAATGTTGAATAGGGCTAATGAGCTCTTAAATCTGTTTTTATATGCATGGCCCTTCAAGTCAGTTCCTTCTGCTGCTCTGTGGACTTCTTTGTTCAGTCACTGTTGTGTCTGACTCTTTGTGACCCCATGGACCAGAGTACACCTGTCCTTCTCTGTCTCCTGGAGTTTGCACAAATTCATGTTCATTGGATCAATGACAATGATCTAACCATCTCCTCCTCTGCCTCCTCTTCAATCTTTCTCAGCATCATGGTCTTTTCCAATGAGTCTTCTTTTCTCATTTGGTTGAGAAAATATTTGAGCTTCAGCTTCAGTATCTGTCCTTCCAAAGAGGTGTTTCTTGATTTCTTTTAGGATTTACTGGTTTGATTTCCTTGCAGTCCAAGGGACTTTCAAGATTCTTCTCCAACAGCACAATTCAAAAGCATCAATTCTTCAGTGCTCAGCCTTACTCACAGCCATATGTTACTACTGAGAAAACCACAGCTTTGATATATGGACCTTGGTCGGCAAGGTGATATTTTTTAGTATGCTGTTTAACTATTTAGACTAGTTCCTGCAAATTTCTTGGCAAGATTTTCAGAAGGGATTTTTGCCTTTGCTTCTTCTTGAGGTTGAGAAAAAGAAGACTGGCTCAAGGTTACCCATCTGGCTTTTTGTCCAAGACAGGACTAGAACTCAGTCTCCTGACTTCTGGTACCTTAAACACCTCACAAACTGGCTCTCTTTTAACCCATTTTTTAGTATAACTCAGCCTCCATCCTTATTTGTGAGAACTTCCTCTGTGTCTCAATTACTGGGTAAACCTGTTAACTCCCCATCTTATTTTCCCTCCATCCCTTTTTTCTCTTTAACTCACTGTACTGTATTTCAGCTCCTATAATAGTGAAGTGCATGTGATGAAGTGATGGTCCATTCACAAGAGCCTTAATACAGTTGATTACTTTCAAAAGTGTTTTCAGATTTGTGTTGCTCCTGTGTGGCGCTGTGCCCAATACACACAACACCCAGGGTTATTTGAAAGAAAGAAAAAATCAGAAAAAAATATTATTTTATCTTCAAGGAACCACTAAAGTGAATCAGAAGCAAAGTAGCCCATGGTCAGAGATCAGAAATTCTAGTTTTTCAGCTGAGACCAGAAAGTGCAGAAAATAATTTGAAGTGGCTCTAAAAGGGCCTTTTTTCTTGATGTAGGATTGCTTGCTTCCTGCTACCAAACAATCTACACAATGCATGCCAAGCTATTGCTATCTTATCTACCGGCATGTACTGCTTTCCATAAAGAATAATCTCAACATTTGGAGGGAATGTAAATAGTTCCACACTGGCCTCTCCGTTTTTACTTTCTCCAAATGTGGTAGCCTTGGGGAAAAAAATATTTTGGAGAGGCAATATTGGGCTGCTGTGGTGTGACCAGTGCTCCTAGATAATTTTTGGCCTATGAAGGGAATGTGTGCATGATCCTGATTCTAAAACTCCTAAAGGCTAGACATCCTAAACTAGCTGACTCACAGCAGGGAATCAGATGTCTATAGGCTAACTGTCCTAAAGTAACTCTGGGAATGCAAATGTGTTAAAACGTGACAAGACTTCATTTAAAGTTGTCTGTAACCCTCCGCCTTTGGAGAAACAGGATTTCACTTTTTTTTCCTCTACCACCGATGTCCAGATAGATTCACCTTGAGCAATTTAATCCAGCAATGTGCTCAGTGCTCCAGAGAAACCAAGAGATGCACCTGCATACCGAGCCTTGGTGCATATGTCTAAAGGCAGATATATCAATGATGTGAAAAGCTCAGATGCTCTAGTGACAGTGTCCAGGTAATAAATCTCTTGGATAGACAGATCAAAAGAGGCCAGCATCAGGCTTTACCAAACAAATCTCTGACAATAGAGTGAGCTCTTACATGGATCAAGCTGTCACCAGGGGAGATGAAAGCCTGCCTGTATCAGCAAAGGAGGGATAAACTTGCCATGTGGAGCTTATGTCTGAGCCATTGACATAGGGCAACGACCATGGGGCCGGAGAGAGGATTTAATGGGGAATCGGCCATATCTGGGGTTGCTGGGCTCAAGATATTTGCTTTCTCTCTGCTTTGTAGACAAGTCCATGAAAAGGACAGCATCAAGGATGTATCTTGTTTATTTCTTCCTGACTCTAAAAATCACTGGTACGCTTTTCTCAGTAAAACAGGGCTTGATTTCTCCAAATAAAAAAGTCAGAATAAGCCTGAAAGATGTTAAAACTATTGTGAAACAGTCAACATTATATATTATGTGGTGTATGGTACATGCCTTAGAAATAATATGATACTTTTTGGAAAGAGATTTCTGCAGAAGTGGTTCTGACAGGTTCTGGAGAACTGGTATTGGAAATTTTGAGTAGTTCGGAGAACCAGCAAATACCACCTCTGATTGGCCCCACCCCCATCTATTCTCTGCCTCCCAAGTCCCAGCTGATTGGCTGGATCTTCTTTTGTTGCCCTGTACAGGAGAACGGAGCTGGAAAGCAGGTTAGTGGAGTGGGAAGGGAATGGTGACTTTACAGTATCCTTCCTCTGGAGTGGGGTGGAAATGGAGATTTTACAGTATCCTTCCTCTGCCACGCCCACCAAGCCATGCCAAACCCACCAAGCCACACCACGCCTACCAAGCCACACCCACAGAACCGGTAATAAAAAATTTGAATACCACCTCTGGATTTCTGCATTGAATCATACAACTTATTTCTTCTGGATCAAATGCAGATGAGTGGAATTCAAACACCCAATTCTGTTGTGGCTTGGAAATATATTGTACATTATATCCACATTCTGGGAACAGCAACATATCATTCCCAAAATATGTATGAAAATGCATAGAATTAACACAGGCAGGCAAAAGAGCACATGTGTTACTTCCTGAGACTGAACTTTCAGTTTCAAATAAGACCAAGCACAGTTAATTGAAACAGTAACAGTAACTATCAATTGTTTAATAACTGATTAATTATCTTTGCTGTTTGCATTACAGAATACAGATATCTTCAGAATACAGATATCTTACAGATATCTTCAATTTACAACACTTTGTTTACTGACCATTTGAACTTAGAACAGCAGTGAAAAAAAGTGACTTACTGTGATGACCCGGGGCATAACACAAAAATAACACAGTCACAAAAATAGAATAAATTCCCTTTAATACCTCCAACTTGGGCCTCAATGTCCAATTATTCTCAACTTGATATCAAACTCTTCCAAAAAACAGTCTACGAAGAAAGTAAATGCAGTGTGAACCAAAAGTAAAAATAATTAGAAATTAAAAAAAACCAACACAAACCACACTGGAGTCATTAACATGGCAGGCCAGGATGATAAATTGCAGACTTCCACAAGTTAATGCAGCAACCACAATAGGGAAGACGCCAAAACCCAGATAAGACTTGACCAAGATAAAGCCACACTTTGGTTCCAGCAAAGAGCTATTTAAAATGCCCCACTTATATCCTGTTCTCCCAGCTACAACTAATGAAAGGGATCAGGGCCTTTTCCTCTCCTGTAAGACACATTGCTCCCTTCTCTGTTCCTCCCTGCGTGCCCTAGGATGAAGAGGGGATGGCCCTGGGTCTTTCTCTGAATGCCAACCTGGACTGTGCCCTTCCCCCGTTTCTTCCACAGCCACCAGAGCCATACTCCCACTCCCTGTCAGCTCCTCAATCTCCCCCTCAGAGTCAGACTTCAACAAGGGCATGACACTTATGACCTTTTTTCATGCTTACCACTCTTGTAGATCCTCATGATCACATGATGAAAATTCAACTGACTCATATTTCTGACAGTTGCAGTATATGGGGATCATGTGATCGCATTTTAAGACCTTCTGACAAGCAAAATCAATGGGGAAAGCAGATTCACTTAACAACCCTCTTACTAACTAAAAATTGCAGTGATTCACTTAATAACTGTAGCAAGAAAGGTGGTAAAACGGGTCAAAACTTATTTAACGAATATCTTATTTAACAAAAGAAATTTTGGGCTCAATTGTGGTTGTAAGTTGAGGACTACCTGTAACCAGGGGTGGGATTCAGCCAGTTCGGGCCAGTTTGGGGGAACCAGATGTTAAATTTATATCTGGTTCGCCAAACTGGCAGTTGAACCAACTGTCTGGCTCCGCCCACCCCTCCCCTCCCAGGAGTCTCCAGGCAGCCCGTTTTGGAGGCAGGTAAGTGCAGGGTCTGTGCGGAGGCTCTGGGAGGGTGAAAAATGGCCCTCTAGGAAGTTTCAGAAGTCTGGAAATGGGCGTGTTACTGGCTTCCGGAGTGCCTCTTTTTACTAGACTGGAGGATTTCTTGGTGTTATATTGTTTTATAATTTTAGAATTATAAGCTTATTTGTTTCACTTGATTGAGCAATAAGAATAAAATGAATTAACAAATTAAAAAATATTGTTCTCTTGCTTATTCTTTCTACATTTCCCTTCCGTTCTCCAGCTGTCTCTCTTGCTTTTCTCACCATTTTTTTAAAGTTAAGTACCATGCACATGGATGGTGCCAAATAAATAAATTGCTAATTGCAGTAATTCACCCTATGAGCCACTCCGTTAATTAACAACTGTGGTAATGACACACGAGGTAGAGAGACAAAAGCTGCTCTAAGAAAACCATTCCAGACCATTGGCCACCTCTTAGGCAGTGTTTCAGCCAACCCAGAGGAAATTACAAAAGGTTTTAAACAGAATAATAAATGGATTTTTTGCTTAATTAGTCTTTCAGAGCCAATGAAGAAACTGAGTAAATGGACAGGAGACAAATGGAGAATAGATATTTATCTATGTTTTCCTAAAGCAGGTTTGAGTCGCCTGTTGACTCAACTACTTTTTTTTGCTGACAATGTGAGTTTGTGAGTTCTAGTTCTGCTTCCAGTACATAGCCACTTGGGTGAGCTTGGGCCAGCCATTTTCCTTCTGACCTAGGAAGAAGGCAAGGGCAAATCACTTCCGAAAAATCTTGCGAAGAAAACTGCAGGAACTTGTTCCCATATAGTCTCCAAGGATCAGACACAATTGAATGGAAGGGAAAAAAATACTGTAAATTGTTTTCACTGGAAGCCTTGCTTTCCTCCCAGTTATCACTCTTTCAGCAGAAAAGGTGACTTCCATTATGAATGAAGAAATATTTGATTATTTATATATATATTTAATTAATATAATAACAGCAGCTAGAATTGTATTTGCTCAAAACTGGAAAAATGAGAAAGTTCCAATGGAGGAAGAAATGATTAAGAAAATAATGGAATGTGCAGAAATGAGTAGATTAACATTAACAATTAGAGAGCAAGAAGAAAAGGAGTATTACAAGATTTGGGATTTATTTTATGAATGGCTAGAAAGAAGAGTAAGAAATTAAAGTATATTATAATAATAATAACATATTATAATTGGTTATTTTTGAATAAGTTATAATATGAATATAATTTAGTAACAGTTGAGATTTGCTCTTAAAGATAGCCTGGAATTGAAATAAAAACTTTAATGATAGTACAATAATGATACAATATGATATAGAATGTTGATTAGAATATAATATGAATGTAAATTTAAGAGGAAAGGTTTATAAATATTGTGCACACGACATATGTACCAAATCGACACACTGTATGATTGAAAGAAGGTTTTATTTGTTGTTTTGTTTGTCATAAAAAAAATTAAAAAAAAAGAATGAAGAAATAACATTTACAGAGGATGCAAATCAAAGCTACAACTAAAGGTTGCAATATATCCTTACCTACAAATGAATTTCTTTTCTAAGTAATAACCACCACCAGCCAGTCAGCCATGCATACCCCTTATCCTAGAGAGCCATTCCATATTCTCTGTCTTTCAGGTATTAGATTTTTCTTTTTCCCAAATCCTCAACACTGTGTGGCACTGAGCACACTCACTTTTAGAGAATGCTTTAGTTTTGTTTCTGAGGGGCTCCGTTGTAGATATCCTTCCCATCAGCAGCCAGAACCTGTGTTTGTTTTTAGAGGGAATGACCGCAGATGGCCACTGTGATTGCACTACAGGGCTGCAAAAAGTGAGATACTTCATAGAAGAGCCAGTTCAGTCTCACTCTTGCTTGAACTCTGAGCTGCAATTGTTGGAAGCCTCAGTAGACATTGCTACATACTTTGCTATAAAGCAGTGTTTTTTTTCAACCTTGGCAACTTTAAGATGAGCGGACTTCAATTCCCAGAATTCATGCTGGCTGGGGAATTCTAGTAGCCGAAGTCCACACGCATCTTAAAGTTGCCAAAGTTGAAAAAGATGGCTGCAGAGGGAGAGGTGGAAAAGCTTTGGGCTGGCACTACACACGAACGAGCACCCAGGGAGAACAACAGTAGAAGAGGGATCAGAGGAAAGAGAGGCGTAATGAGATTGAAAATGGTAGGTTTGAAGTGATAAGAAGGTTGATTTGCTTTGAGGCCTGTTCAATTGGGTGTGTGTATAGAATTGGGGCACGATAGGCAAATTCAGCTCCTGATCTCTGAAAAGGGGCGAGGGAGAGAATCCACATTCTCTGGCCTAGGGAGCATGAGGATGGCAAATCTGTGCAGTGAGTTGGTAAAATTAATGTGGCCTGGGAGGAAAGACTGTCATGTAATTGAAAGCTCCTGAATTAAAGCAAACAGACCAAAAAAAAAAAAAAAAAGCTTGAAGTCTCAACAAGGGTCAATTTGTTTATTTTTTTTTTATCCTGCCTTTTTTACTTTATTAGTAACTTAAGGCGGAGAACCTACTTATTACTCCTTGCTCCTCCTTTCCCCCCCACAACCACAACCCTGTGAGGTGGGTTGAATGCAGTGGTGGGATTCAATTTTTTTTCCCTACTGGTTCTGTGGGCATGGCTTGGTGGGCGTGGCAGGGGAAGGATACTGTAAAATCTCCAGTCAGAGGTGGTATTTGCCAGTTCTCCGAATTACTCAAAATTTCCACTACCGGTTCTCCAGAACTGGTCAGAACCTGCTGAATATCACCTCTGGTTGATTGGCCCAATAATCATTCAGCTGACTTTCATGCCCAAGTCAGAAATTAGAATTCACCATCTCCTGGTTTCCAGGTCAGCACCTTAACCACTACACCAAACTATAGGTAGTCCTCAACGTACAACCATTTGTTTAGTGACCGTTCGAAGTTACAACATCATTGAAAAAAGTGATTTATGACCGTTTTTCACACTTACCATCATTGCAACGTCCCCATGGTCGTGTGATCAAAATTAGGGCCCTTGGCTCATATTTATGACGGTTGCAGTGTCCCGGGGTCATGTGATCACATCACCTTTTGAGACCTTCTGACAAGCAAAGTCAAAGGGGAATCCAGATTCACTTAGCAACCGTGTTACTAACTTAACAACTGTAATGATTCACATAACAACCATGGCAAGAAAGTTCATAAAATGGGGCAAAACTCACTTAACAGCCGTCTTGTTTAGCAACAGAAATTTTGGGCTCAATTGTGGTCGTCATCTGTAATATTTTCCACAGAGCGTGTGAAACTGTACATAAAAAAATGCTTTAAAAAACCCCCCAACTCTGGATATGGAGAGATGTGGAGAAGTATTGATCTAGGCTTTCATGGCTGGTATCAGTGAAGCAGTGATGAGTCTTCAGGCTGAATGGCTGTGGTCTAGACTGAGGCTCCAAAGCAGCTCACCCTGCTTCTGGAGATGCAAACCACCAGTTGCTGGTAAAATGTTAGGCTGGAATAAAACTAGACCAGGGCTATTCAGTCTGAAAGCTCATCACTGCTTCATGGAAAAGTACAGTATTCCCTGGCTCTCATATGAAGGGGAATGTGACAACTTGCCACAGCCAACTTACTGCGGCCAATTCATCTTGGCCAACTCGCCACGGCCAACTAATCATGGCCAACTCACTGTGGGACAACTGCCACAGCCAACTCGCCATGGGACAACTCGCTGTGGGATAATGTAACAATTCTATTTAATTATTTAAAAGAAATAAAAAAAATATTTTAATTTTTGCCATTCACATTTTATTCTGTCCCTCCTTTTGCATCGTTTCTTTAATAATTCTATTCCACCATTTCTTTGATATTAGTGTAGCTCTTGTCCCGCAGCGTGTTATCCTGCAGCATGGCGAGTTGGCTGTGGTGAATTGTCATAGATCCCATATGAAGCAGTATTATTGGATCTCTGCCCTGGGCCCACTGCTAAGGAGAGTCTTCTGCCTCCGTGGCTGCTTTTCATGCAGAGAAATTCTCCAGTGAATGACTGGAGTGATCCTGAGGAACAGTTACCATTGCCAGTCCTTTTACATGCTACTTTCTGGGCTGCAGTGGTGACTGGACTTGGAGATGGAAGGATTTGGAGATGATTGGTGAGATGAAAAGGGACCCTTTCGCTTACTTGAGAAAGTTATAGAGCTATGTGCTGCATTTTACTTGATAAAATGTTGTTTGATGGGTGACGAGCAGTCCTCGCTGCCTGATCCAGCAACACCCGAACCTTCAAAACAGCCCTTTTGATATGACACATTTATTGACTATGCTCCCTCTTGGATAGAGATGATAAATGGAGGCATTAGAAATGCTTCTGCTGTATATCGGTGACCGTAATGGTCTCTGCAGTTGTCACCTTTGTTTTTTAGTTTATTTATTTTACAGTCCTTGTAATGTGCCCCAGCTTCAAGGGACTCGTCTGGGTGGCAAACAACATCAAAACAAAGAGGGAGAAAAAAAACCTAGAGATTCATTACATAATGTGTCTTTCTCTGGGCAGGCATGTGACATATGTTGTGTCTGTGCATGTGTGTTTCTGCTCCTCCCTTGCATGTTTGTGTGCATGTGGTTTAGAAGCACGGGATAGGGGTCATGTGATCAGGAGGGACAAAGGCTTGGAATGGAGGATGCTGCACTATTCCATGCCCTTCCCCAATTCCTGTCCCATAGAGATACATTGGGAAAGGTTTTTAATTTATTTTTCTCTGAACCCCTGTCCAGAATCTGCCCATTTTTCAGCTCAAGCTTTCATTTGTTAGCTTCTCTCACCACACCGTAGTCCTATTTTGTTCTGGTTTTGGAGAGCAGTCCTGCTGAAGGATAGCTAGAGAGAAAGTCAGAATCTTTCAACAATTTCTTTCTAATCTTCCAGCCACTGGAAAGACTAAAAAGAGACAAAGGAGAACAGAGCTACAGAACGTTGACTGAAAATGAAAAAAAGAAGAAAATGGAGCAAGTGAGAGTACAATGGAATGGCCTCTGGTATTGCCCTCCTATGGGAAGATGAGAATATATCACATTTTGCTGCAGGTCTCACATGTTCGGTATGCTTTTTGCACAAGGTGATTTATTATGCCAATGAGATTTTGTAGGAGTGTGCAGTGTAGAGGTCAGTTGTAACAAATTAATGTTGTTAAAAAAAAAAGTGAAAATGCCCACATTTGCTCACTTTTGAGAGTTGGGTACCTCAGGAGAAAGCAAAGGTAGCATATAGTAAAGTGGGTGTGGTAAAACAAGGAAGAGAGAGGTTGAAGAATGTCTACCTGCTGAAAGGATGTGGACTGAATACCAAAACGGCCAATTCAAAAGAAGTGTGTTGAGGTCATAGGGAGAGCTAACATGGATTAAATTGCAAAGCAAATCTAGGAAGGAAGAGCGAATGTTCAAGGGGAGGGGAAAGTTGTCTTTAGAGAAAGGCAAGATCCTCAAAGAGAAAGAAGTTTTAAAAAACAAAAAACATTATCTGAAGAGAAGATTGCAAGGAAGAAAAAAAACCAGAGGTGGGTATTCAGCAGGTTCTGACCAGTTGTGGAGAACCGGTAGAGGAAATTTTGAGTAGTTTGGAGAACCGGCAAATCCCACCTCTGACTGGAGATTTTACCGTATCCTTCGCCTGCCACGCCCACCAAGCCACGCCCACAGAACCGGTAGTAGAAAAATTTGAATCCCACCACTGAAAAAAAAGGCAAGGTGAGATACGGTGAATGTTTACTCCTGTATGTTGTGGCCTGTTAGTTGCTGGCCCTTCCAACAGCCAAATCAGAGGAGGAGTCAGAGGAATCAGGATCAGCCTCAGGGCAACCTGGGAATCCAAAGGGGAAGATGGAATGGAGCTGGCAGAGAGAGAGAGAGAGAGAGACAGAGGCGGAGTCTGGGCCATCCGTCAGCCCTCAGATCAGTGGTGGGATTCATAATTTTTTTACTACTGGTTCTGTGGGCATGGCTTGGTGGATGTGGCATGACTTGGTGGGTGTGGCTTGGTGGATGTGGCTTGGTGGAAGGATACTGTAAAATTTCCATACCCACCCCATTCCAGGGGAAGGTTACTGCAAAATCTCCATTCCTTCCCCACCCCACTAACCTGCTTTTCAGCTCTGTTCTCCTGTGCAGAGCAACAAAAGAAGACCCAGCCGATCAGCTGGGACTCGGGAGGCAGAGAATAGATGGGGGCGGGGCCAGTCAGAGGTGGCATTTGCCAGTTCTCCGAACTACTCAAAATTTCCACTACCGGTTTCTCCAGAACCTGTCAAAACCTGCTGAGTACCACCTCTGCCTCAGATGGAGTGTCAACAACCCCCAGGTCTGGAGGTGGTTGATGAAGAAGAGGAGGAACAGCTGGGTCCAGTGCCTGATGTGTGACTGCACAGAAGGCAGAGAAGAGGAGACCAGTGGAAAGCCGTGGGCTGATCCTGGGCAAGAAAGAGCCACCACTGCTAGTGAGGCCCCACCCTAGCTCTGGGGATAAAAGGCAGGGGGAGGAGATGAATAGGTGTAGCAGGCAGCTATTTATCTTCTGGACGGACAGACTTGTTAGCCTGCGAGAGAAACTTTTTGCCAAGGCTGCCGGCATTCCTAATAAAGGAATCTATTTGAGTTCACGTCAGAGGGTTTGTCGTGTTTGGGGAGCTGGGTCAGAACCCTGTAGTTAGGTTTGCTTTATTTTCCTCTCAGCTCCTCCCTTGAATGTCTTCTGCCAAATAATCTCCCCCTTTTCCTGCCTAGTGCCTAGAATTGAAAGAGAACAATGGGTGGGTTATATGAATCTGCCTATTTTGGTTGGTCTCCAATACAGGTAGTCCTTGCTTTACGACCACAACTCAGCCCCCAATTTCTGTTGCTAAGGGAAACACTTTGTTAAGTGAATTATGCCCCATTTTACGACTTTTCTTGCCACAGCTGTTAAGCGGATCACTGCAGTTACTAAGTTAGTGACATGGTTGTTAAGTGAATCTGGCTTCCCCATTGTCTCTGCTTGCTCAGAAGGTTGCAAAAAGGGATCCCATGACCTTGGGACACTGCAAGCGTTACAAGTATGAGTCAGCTGCTAAGCGTCTGAATTTTAATCATGTGACCCTGGGGATGCTGCAACGGTTCCAAGTGTGAAAAACGGTTGTAAGTCACTTTTTATCTGTGCTGTTGTAACTTTAAACAGTCACTAAATGAACCATTGTAACTTGAGGCCTACTTGTAGATAAAAGGCCAAGGACTTGGCCGTTTCTCCAGTTCCAACATTCAAACTGAGCCTAGTGGGGGGATCCCTTGTGCTGGATGGCTTCTCTGCCCACAGGAGCATCAGAATTTGTAGTATGAGAAGCAACCCAATGTTTTTCAAAGGAGGGCAAAGATATTATAGCATAAGACACTTTCTGCATGGGTATAATTCCTGCCCAGGGAGGCCAAAGAATTAGGCCTGACTTAGAAGAGTAGTGCCCTCTTTTGATCTGCTAGAGTTTTCCTGAGTGGCCGCCTGTCCAAGAAGCGGGAGCTGCTAAGCTGGGATAAACTGACAAGATCACAGATGGAGTTGGCAGGGCTGCATTTGATGAGGGTATTTATGACAGTGTATCTGAGAATCATGCAGCCCTGGAAATGTATATGTGTGTTTTAAAAATGACTCTGGAGAGAAGTTGGAAAGAATCGCTGTCTGTCGATGAACTGACCATAATTCCTCCAGTCTTTCCTCAGGCAGGCTGACTGGAGGCTGAAGGCAATGGTGCACTCCTCAGGTCCAGTTTCAATTAGAATTTAGGTATTTTGGGATGTGAGGGAGAAGTAGGGAATCGAATAGGAAGAGGCTTGTCATCCTGCATTTGCTGATGGATAGTGGGGCTTAGTATTTAATTATGAATTTGGCTATGGATTCCACCCGATTCCCAGCATTTGCATTAAAGGACAATTCAGACTGAGGAGAGAAACTGAGGTGAATAAATCCAGTATTTTCCTTCTGGCATATAAATTAGAAATCAACAGTTAAAATCCCTGGAACCCTCAAGGATGGGAATTGCATCGTGTTGTTAAGTGAGACATTTGTTAAATGAGTTTTGCCCCATTTTACGACCTTTCTTGCCACAGTTAAGTGAATCACTGCAGCTTCCCTTCAGAAGTTGTAGATGCTCCAACCCTGGAGGTTTTTAAGAAGAGATTGGACAGCCATTTGCCCAGAATGGCATAAGGTTTCCTGCCTGTGCCAGGGGGGTTGGACTACAAGGCCTCCAAGGTGCCTTCCAATCTGTTACAGGTAGTCCTCAACTTATGACCACAATTGAGCCCAAAATTTCTGTTGCTAAATAAGACATTCATTAAATAGGCTTTGCCCCGTTTTACCGCCTTTCTTGTCACTTGTTACTTGAATCACTGCAGTTAAGTTAGTAACATAGTTGTTAAACGAATCTCGCTTTCAGTTTGTCTTTGCTTCTCAGAAAGTCTCAAAAGGTGATCACACGATCCCCAGAACATTGCAACTGTCAGAAATATCAGCCAGTTGCCAAGCATCTGAATTTTGATCACATGATCATGGGGATGCTGAAAAGGTCATAACTGTGAAAAGCGGTCATAAATAACTTTTTTCCAGTGTCGTCGTAACTTTGAATGGTCATTAAATGAACTGTTGTAAATTGAGGACTGCCTATAATTTTAGTTCTTGAAAAAATAGAACTGAAGCCTACAACTCCATTTTTGCTTAAACTAACGATGGGTGACAAAGATATGATGATAGTAAACTATGTTTAAACGATGTTGCAAAGATGGGGTGGATTCTACCAGTGGGATTCTACCAGTTCGCACCTATTCGCTAGAACCGGTTGTTAACATTCTAAGCAGTTTGGAGAACCGGTTCCTGTAAGGAAGGCAGGAAGGAAACATTCTGGTATTGCTTACAGAAACTGCCTCTCCATTAACCCTTATTACATTCTTGGCAGGACTAGATTTCCTGTCTCAGGAACTTCTCTGGAGTTTTTTTCCTCTCCTTTGCTGGTACTTTGCTTGTGTGGAGTGACCATTCAAAGTTACAACGGTACTGAAAAAAGTGACTTATGACCCTTTTTCACACTTACGACTTGCAGCATCCCCACAGTCATGAGAGGCCAGGCGAGGAGATGCATGCCTCAATGTGAGTGATATTGAGTTGGCCACGCCAATAACATGACCATCAAGCCACATCCACCCAGTCACATGACCACCAAGCCACGCCCACCAACTAAGCCTCGCCCACAGAACCAGCTGTTAAAAAATTTGATGTTAATAAACTGTGTCTAATGATGTTAATAAACTGTGTCTAAACTACATTGCAAAGATGTGATGTTAGTAAAGTAAGAGGAATGGCTATGGGAAGCCAGGAATTGGATAAGATTTTTTTTTCTTGCCTTTCAAGAGAACTATTGACTTGACAACTATTGGCTCCAGTGACTTGAAGCAGTGCTCTTGCTGAATCACAATTTCTATTCTTAATTTAATTTTATTCGCCGATAAAGCAAACATAAGATCTGGTTGAAATATGTGCCATTATGAAAAAAAAATGCCTTCGCGTTGATAATTTGAAAGTATGTATATACTGTACCAACAATAATCAGAAATGCTAGATACTCCAAAACAAAGATTCATAGAATTCAAACTTTACATATTATTCAATAGCAGGTGCCATTCAATATTAATTTCGGTATAATGCAGATAATAATTTATGTTGCATTCCTATATAAGCCGTGGTTTATGAATTTCTTTGTCCCCCCCCCCCCCCAACTTCCATTACTTTATTTCTAGAAAACTTTTCCACAACCAGCTGTTTTAACAGTGAAGAGGAGAACCAGGGGAGACATGATAGCAATGTTCCAATATTTGAAGGGCTGCCACAGAGAGGAAGGGGTCAATTTATTTTCCAAAGCATCTGAAGGCCAGGCAAGGAATAAAGGATGGAAGCTGATCAAGGAGAGATTCAACCTGGAAATAAGGAGAAATTTTCTGACAGTGACAACAATCAACCAATGGAACAGCTTGCCCTCGGAAGTTGTGGAAGCTTCATCACTGGAAGTTTCAAGAAGAGATTGGACTGCCATTTGTCAGAAATGGTGTAGGGTCTCCTGCTTGGGCGTGGGGTTGGACTAGATGACCTGCAAGGTCCCTTCCAACTCTGTTAATCTGTAAACAGTTCTCCTATTCAGTCTCCTAGCAAGTGAATTTCAGAAAGCATTCATACTAGCTTAATTTTTCATGCTGAAACCTAAGTCTATGTCCTCTGCATTTCAAAGATGGACACTCCTAATAAGAGATTATAGTTGTGATAATAAATTGCAAAGTTTATCCTTACAACGCATGGAGGAAGATGATGTTTTGGAACAGATTGAGTGCTGGATCTGGATCATAAATAGAGCAAGTTTCAAATCTTGGCACAGCAATAAAAGCCACTGGATAATAGATCTCATTATATATTTTGCATGGCAATTATGGGGAGAAATGTGGAAGATACTCCCTATGCTGTATACCATCCTGAGTTTTGGATCAAATATGGTGACAATAGATAACAATGGGGCTGTCAGTTTCCCCATACCTGCAACTTTTCTATTTCTCTGGCAGTGCTTCTGTGCTTTAATATCTGCACAATAGGAATGAAAAGACATGGTACTTTTCCTGACAGAGACATGCCAAAACATTTAAGTGATGAGTTACTTCTCCTGTTGAACTAGTATCCTTAGATCTAAAAAGTACAGAAACTCTTATCTTTTTTTTTAAAGGCCATGAATATTTCCCATTTCCAACTGGACACATATCTTTTTAAGGCTACCTCTTCTGCTCCCTTGTAAAATTTTCTTTGAAGCTTTGTTTTGAAATCCTTCCTACAAAATGATGCTTGAATGGCAGCTGATTCTTGTTTATTCAAACAGTGGACACAACTTTGCCAGCCAGCCAGTGGCTTCCATGATCCTGACCAGGGACCACTGTGATGTCTAAGTTCTTCACAGCCTGTCTAATCCTCATCTTCCCTCTGCTACAGATGCCAGTTAGTTTAGATACGTGTTCAGTGAAATGGAATGCATGTGTCTGTGTGAATCCCAGCGGATTTTCTTCAGACCCTGCCAGTCACATGTAGGCATCCTGCATCTCTGAAAATGAATAGTTCCCCCTGAATCCTGATCAATAAAATCTGGTTTGTGGGTGCAGGGAACTCCTGCACTGGCAATAAAATTGGGGTGGGGGAAATACTAAGTTGAGCTAGGATAATGCATCCATTATTTATTTGCTTGCTAGATCTATATCTCACTTTTTATACATAATCCCCTCCTCCAATTCTTCCCCAATAACAATAACCCTATGAGGTAGCTTGGCTTAGAGAGAGTAACTGTCCCAGTGTCGCCCAGTGTGCCAGCTGAGCGTGGACCAAAACACAAATCTCTTTTTGTTGTTGTTGTTAGTTGTGAAGTCGTGTCCGACCCATTGTGACCCCATGGACAACGTTCCTCCTGGCCTTCCTGTCCTCTACCATCCCCCGGAGTCCATTTAAGCTCACGCCAACTGCTTCAATGACTTCATCCAGCCACCTCATTCTCTGTCGTCCCCTTCTTCTATTGCTCTCAATCTTTCCCAGCATTAGTCTCTTCTCCAGTGAGTCCTTCCTTCTCATTAGGTGGCCAAAGTATTTGAGTTTCATCTTCAGGATCTGGCCTTCTAAAGAGCAGAATGTCTCTTACACCAGTCCAATTCGTTAACCATGATACTTTACTGGCTGTCTAGTTTGTCCTTTGAGGTAAACCCAAGGGAAAAGTTCATCTAGTCACGTGACAAAAGGCTCACACTTGACCTCTCCATGTATCCTTACTTAAGAAGAAGCCTTTGTTGGCTGGAGGTGATAATTTCCAGGCAGATGTGAACCATAACACTCCACTGAGGAACTGGATTGGAGCCATACCTGGGGCTGCCCTATTGCTAACAAAGTCTAATATTTGAGCTATTGTAGAAGCAATTTTTGAATGATACTTGAGGCTGAGAAGACAAGGAAAACTAAACTAAACCCAACCTCTTCAAAGCCCAGGGACAGAAACCAAGAATGCATTGACTTCCTTGTGAGGTTTGAGACTGACAAAATGATGAATATTGAAAGAGATTGGCCAAAGAGGGCACAAGACAGTCTGATCTACTTGGGAATGCTCCAGGTTCTCACTCAGAGAGGAACGCTGTCTGTCTGCCAGCGAGCTGAACCGTGCCAAGACAGAATAGCTGAACGGAGACTGAGATTTGTGGCTGTGTGGGAGCCTTTTTGTGGGTTTGGACTCCTACCAAAGGACTTGGAATTTTGAATCAGCTCCCCCCAATGCCTCCAAGTTGATCTCCCTGTTCATCTACTTTACAATCTTGGCTATTAACTGCAGAGAACGCTATTAAAGATGAAGAAAAAATTAAAACAGGCCCGACAAGATGTATAGAAGACAGGAATAAGTTGTTCTAATTCTGATTTTCGGTAACTTCTGAAGTCTCATGCTGAATCAAACCCTTGTTAGGCTGGATCACTTCTGTCTAGATGGCTTTTCAGATCTTGCCAGAGATGTCAAATAAGGCATACGTGTCCATCTCACCATTATGACCCTTTCAGGACATCTCTGCTTTTGAGAATTGAGAAATGCCTTTTGAATTTAATTTGCCCTTCTAATTCCGGAGTTTAGGATTTGGCAATTTAAACGGGATTGGTAGAGGTGTCAAGGTTTAAAATCACAATTCGGGGAATTGTTTTATCCCTCCCAACCTCTGGTGCTCTGTCCTGAAGAATCCCTTCTATTTATGCCTTGATTAATTGTGCATTAAGAATGGGATAGAGTGCTATTAAACTCAGAGACTTACAAAGATTAAGTGCTAAAGATTTTGTTTGTTTGTTGTAGGATCCTGCTGTCTATGTGTGGGTAAGCTTTTAAACCTCCTCCTTATTTGTGCGTAGGGTTATTGTTGGATTTATAGGCTACACATAGATTACTATTATGATCCTTTGGATTACAAAAAAAAGGTATAGGACATACAGTAAAGAGAACAGGAGGAGTTGTGTGGAAAAGGGAAGGGAAGGAAAGCAAGAAGACTGTTACTGCTCCCTCCCCGATCTCAATTGACAGGAGGTATTTTGATCTTAAAACTTTTATTTTTTTCTAAAATGCCCCTTCCTGACAAATTGACTGCAAACAGGTCTCAGGAGGCGAATTGACTGAACCAATATTACCAGGTGTCCTGTCAGTTTTTATCCTTCCCGCTATTTATTATTTAATAAGCAGGCAATTGTTCCTCTCCACCAGGCACAAATTGTGAAGGTGTTGAAATTTAAACATCTCTCTCAGGGAGGGGGAAAATTAACCCTCTCGTCGCTGCTTTCAATCGTCTGCTGCAATCTGTGCTGCTGTTGGAGAAAGGATAGGGGAGAGATTTTTATTTCAAGTTAGGAGAGTGGGGGCTGGGAGGAAAAAGCGGAAAAAGAACAGAAAACCTCACGAAGCATCAATCACTTGGGGAAGAGGGAAAGACAGCAGAGTGATCCAGCCTGACATAATTCTGATCAATAGAGCCAAGTTCCATTTTACCTAGGAGGGAGAGGCTCCCAACTTAGGTCTGGCAGCCTTTTCGATGTCTAAATATTGCTAATAATTAATTGACTTTTTTTGGACGAATAAGAAATAACTGTGATAATAACAATAACATTATTGGGCGTAAGTATGAAATTGATTGTGGTCTCTATTTTTTAATGATCTGGAATTAAAGAATGGCATGTTTGAACTGTCCCCAATTTATTTATGCGGCAAGGAAAGTAAGTGGCGGATCAGTACACTATAGCATACAAACACACCTGGGCAGGCACTCATTTCAGGGGCCAAAGTGAGGAAGCAGACACAACCTATTTTAATTTATGTGACTATCCAGAAGAATGGCTAAGACTTGTATTTTGGGAGTGTGTTCCAAAGCCAGGCCCAAATTATTGTCTTAGTTCTACTGAGTCCCCCTTTTGCTTGCTACATGGGATGTCCCTGGGTCTTTACTTCACACATTGTGGGTTGGGATGTTACAATAAGGATGTATGCATGTGTCACATGTCCACTGTCAAGATGGAAGTGACTCCACCTGTAGCACCTGAGGGTTTTTTGGCTGCTTTTAATCCTCATTTAATTCAGAGGACACAAACTAGCCCCCTCCTCCATTCAGTGTGATGTTAGCTGCTCATTTACTTTCCAATCTAATTTATTTATTTATTTATTTTACAAGGAAAGGAAAAATTTAAAAAAAGGACGCAGGACAATAGAAACAGATACCAATTGAACAGAAGAATTCTATCTGGCTGTTAAAATATTTTTGTTGTTTGTGCCCTTTCACAAAATAAGAAATTATTTTTAAACGGTATGTCTCCCAAAGCCTTTTGCTGAAACTCCCTGTTAGCACATGTAAATATGTTTATTGATTCGATGAAGGGAGATGACAGATTCCTTCTCTTGAGATGTTGCTTTCATTAGTTCAGGTGGTTTGCTGAGGGATAAGGGAATGAATTTTTAAATTTCAGATCGATGTCTTCTTTCTATTTAATAAATGGAAAGAGTTGGAAATGAGACTCTCTAATTTAACCTAATCAATGTAATAATTTGGTGCCCTAGGTAGATTTAAAAAAAAAACTTTAAACATTTCACTCATAGTTAACTCCCTTAATCTTATGGTACCAAGTTTGGGGACTTATGAAAAGCCATTCAATAAAAAAAGAATTATCTTGAAAAATAAATAACTTTTTAAAAGCCCAAGTTGCTTGTAAAGTTTCTATCCACCTGAAGCTTCAGGCTGGCAGTTAATAAATACAGAGAAGAGGGAGAGGTCATATAAACTAGTTTATTGAAAGGTGGTTAAAAGAAGGGCAAAAAGGAGCAATAGATTTTGGAAAAATTGCTTGGCTGGAGAGAAACAAACATATAACATGCAAGAAGATATTGAAGTGATATTGCTCTGCATTTGGCATTCACCTGGCTAAAAATATTCCAGTCCCTACTTTTCTTTTTAGATTCATACCTCTATGGTATAGCAATATTTTAGGTTCAATTTCAACAATTTATTCTGATAATTGTCAGATTTTTATCTCTCTCACCATTATCTCAAGTTGGGAATGTAATTATTAGTAAGTTTTGTTGCTAAAATATATTAATACTGAATTTTTATACAACTCTGTGTACATATACATGTATGTGCTATTGACCTGGAAAGTATGCAAATAATAATTATATAAACTTACTAATCTTTACATACCTGTATGGGTTACTACCAAAACCTGAAGTAAATCTAGATTGTGCAACATACTTCAAAACACACACATTATTTTATTTTCCTCTGCAACTCAGCATAACTATTTCTTTGCATACACCATATACAATATATGTGTATGATAATTCTTAGCATTTAAATTGTATATGTTTTGATGTATTTAGTACAATACTGACTGATAGTTTCTATTCAATAATAAAACAATGGGATATTGAAGAATACATAATAGACACTGTGCTAAAGTGAATAGCTTTTTCGTGTAGGTGAAGACTTCTTAACATTCATTTTTTTAAAACATGAAGATGAATGGAGGCAATTTGTATAAATGATTAATTCATATGCATGCTACAAGTACATTGTATATGGATAATTTATCAAACATTCGGTGAATATAGGCACAACCGTTTTAAGAAATACCTCATTCTGTGTGCAGGGCATGTCTAATAACCATTTTATTAAGATAAACTTAATTCTTCTGTAACTGGAAGAAAACAATTATCTTACTGATTTAATTGTTTTACTCAGTGCTTTCTAAAATCCTTTCATTAATTTTAAAAAACAAACAAACCAAATATCTTTTTCCTCTCCTTTCAGTTGTACACTCTATTCATTAATGAGAGATACCTATTTGGGAGAATGCCCATCAGTCTGTTGCCCTAACAGCTGGTTGCATCGTTATGCAAAGTTTTGATTTCAGATTTACTACTGTATCAGGAAGCAGAAGGTATTTCTTTAATTATGGCACGGTGAACTGAAGTTTCACAGTAGATTAACATAAATGATATTTTAAAAAGAAAATAGATTCCCTTTCCAAGCGATCTAGAGATGTGTAAACAGAACAAACATAGTATAAACTGTGAATCCTTTTTCAGCTGCTTTAGATCCAAATGGTCTGAGAATCAGAATATAATTTTTTCCCCAATATTATATTGCCTTGCATTTTGCTTTATTTTGAATTATGTATTTATTTAAAAAGAAACAAAGGAGCCATTCAGGATAAAGAAAAGGAGAGCAAAGTTGAATTCAAGGGTAGTTTTCAATTCAAGAATTTTAGTCAATTGACAGCAACACTGAATTGCAAATCTAGAAATTTTCTTAATGGGAGAACTTATGTTAAGTGATAAATGCCAGAAATATATTTTATTTGTTAAGCCATATTCTTTTTCCTTTGAAAATTCGTAAGAGAACCAATGACGATGTATAAAAACAGGCTTCTTTTAAACACTGTATAACATGCCTTGTGATTCTTGTAGAGCTTTTAATACTGATGTTACTGTTTTATTTTAGATCACTCATTGGATATGTGTAAAAATGAATGAGAATGACTATACAAAGCAATGACAATTTTAACTAAAGTTAGAGGAATTAATCCTTTCTTCTAACTCTTTGTGAGAGTTCTTATGAATAATAAAATCATTTGTTTGAGCTGCAAACTTCTACGGCACAATACTACATACATACATGGCACAATCCTGAGATGTGAGATGGATTGTGCTCCAAGAAATTAGCTGTGAAGTTTCTGTACTTAAAGCACATTCAGGTTTAGACTAAGTTTTTAGAACAGGTGCAAGGTGTTTATGATTAAGAAATAAGGCAAAGGTGAATGTTAGCTTATGAGGAGTTAGAGTTTAAAAGAGGAGGAGCTAGTAAGGGTCACTGTGGTTAATTGTTGGAGTGGGAGGGGTCCTAAATTAGAACAGGTAGAATGAAGAATTTATAAGGTAGTTATAATAGACTACATCCATCAGTAAAATGAGACTGGGGAGTAGAGGAAATTATTTGGGAAGAGGCAGAGGCAAGAGACAAGGAACTCACACAGATTTGTATACAGAAAAAGAGAGAAAAGTAAAACAGGAGAAGATGAAAGTGGAAAGAAAAGATTTTGGGGATAAGAGGGAGCATTGCTTTACCTGCCCGTTCTTCATCAGATCTGCCCACATGCTGGTACCATCACCACCACGCATGAGTACATGGTAGGTGAAGAAGTAGATGCCAGGGAGAGGGCAGGTAAACTTGCCACTTGATGGTTCATAGTAGTTTCCCACATTCGTCACCACATCATCAAAACGAAGGATCTCATACCCTTCATGTGGCTTCCGCAATCCTGCATAAAAGGCAATTTTAGGGCTGTAGAAAGATGGGATGTAACCTCCAGGACCCGGACCCGGTGGGCCCGGGGGACCTGGCCTCCCTGGTTCTCCAGCTGGACCTCGGGGCCCAGGTGGCCCTGGAGGTCCTGGCGGCCCACGGATTCCAGATTTGGCCTTTCTCCCTGGGTCTCCTTTCCCTCCGGACACATAAGGCGGTGGTGAGATGAGAGCCAGTTCTTGGCTTGCCTCCGCCGAAGCTGCCCCGTGGGTCTGGGGAGTGTACGGATCACAGACCATGCGACAGCTGCCCAACATCTCATAGTGGGAGGTGGTTTTGGAGCTGTGCACCAGCAAAGGAATGGCCACCAAGAGTACCAGCACCATGGCCACCCCGATGGCGGCCCCAATGACCCTTTTTTTGCGGCTCAGCCTGGAAGCGGCCAGGGTTAAAAAGTCGTCTTCGCTTTTGGAGGTAATGATGGAAGTTTCTCTGGAGTCAAAAACCACGCGGATGGAGGTGTCCCCCCCGAAGTGTCCCTGGAGTGATGCTCTCCTCCGATGTCCTGTCCTTGGCAATGAAGCACTGGTTTCCTTACAAGGCAAACTCCATCACAAGTTGGCAGCTCTGCTCCTTGGTCTGCCTTCCCTCCACTAGAGAACTGCTCTCTTTCGCAGGAAAATCACTTTGTCTCGCTCTTACTTCCCGGAGAGCAGCACAGCAGCAGCAGCAGCAGCAACATCAGCAGCAGCAGCAGCAGATGTGTTAGGGGGTGGAGATGGAACGAGAAAGAATGTGTGTGTGTGTGTGTGTGTGTGTGTGTGTTAGAGAGCGAGAATATGTAAGTCTGTCTATGCCTTCCTTTCTCTTCTCCAGTGGAGAACTCAGCTGGTGGCCACGGAGCTTCTTGTGCCATATCATATGGCCATCAACGGAGAGCCAGAGGGAGAGAGCAGGGTTTTCTAACAAACAGGTCATCCAGCACCCCTCCCTACCACATGCAAGACTCTTTCCATAAACTCAAAAAGGAAAGATCAGACTGAGCTGCCCAAGATGCAAAAAGTAGCTTTAAGCCAACCAGAGCGACCTCTGGTGCTTCGCAAAGGAGGCTTAGCGGCTCAGCTGTGGAGACAGGTCTGTCTGAAGTCTGGAAGTGTCTCCTGCCATCCATGGCAGCTGGACTTTCTGCTTGCTTTCCCTGAGCCTGGGGCAGACGCTCAGGCGTAGGGGAGCAGGAGGCCTCTGTCCTCGGATGGTAGGAATCCAGTTGGACAAGCATCTCCACCCTGTCTTGGAAGGAAAAAGGACTCTTGAGGGACGATGAAGCCTCTCTGTCTGCCTGGCTTGGCCATTTGCATTGCTGAGGGAGGAAGAGCTCCTGTAGTTAGTGCCCCCTCTCCTCCATCTCTCCTGGACTCGGCTCACTCTGTCTACAGCCCAGCCAACCCCCAGCCCCGCTGGCATCCAGAGTCATGTTTAAGGATGTGTTTTATATGCTGGGGTTGTATCATTTCTCCCCCTGCAATTAAGTGCTCTACCTTTGTGCCTCCTTTGCCTCTCTCAACAGAGATTGATTAACAGCTGACAGATCCAGCAGGAATCTCCTAGAGGGGCTGCAAGCCATCCCATTCATTAATTAATCAATTATTCCCCCCTCCCCAAACACCCAACTCTCTCTCTCTCCTTTCTTTCTCTCTTTCTCTCTCACACACACACTGCACAAAGAGAGGTAGGTGCCTTAACGCTCCGATTCAGTTTGCTGAGATGCTATACAAAGCGGGATGGGAGGAGGCAGACTTAAAACTTCAGCGGCAGCAGTTACACATGGAGACAGCTGAGGAAATCGAACGGAACACATGTGTGAGAATGAGTACATGCCCCACTCAGATTGTTTGTTCCTGATGACATGGGGATCATTCACAAACATGCATGGGGAAAAAAAGATCCATGCATAAATATGGGTACACATGGGAAAGAAATAAAAATGGGATCTGTTGGGTAGGCAAATAATATACAGTGATGTGTGCGTGTATTTCTGTTTACTGAAGTTTGCATTTGGTTTATAGAAGTGTGTGATAGATGAATATCCAGGAAGGTTGAGGATATGTGCATGATAAATACATTTTAAGTGGCAGTGGAGTAACTGTACATATACATTATAAATATACATTATAGTACACACCTATGTGCTGAAGACAGAAATAGCTTGTTCAGAGACAGGTTGAATTGCTTGACTGACTATTATGAAACAAATTTTAAATCAGGATACTAGAGTAAGGGGATATTTTATTAAAGGCAGATACTACAAAAAAGGCCAGTCCATTTCACCTTTCACTATATAGAGTACTCCTGTCAGTGTGCTGTTATGATTTTATTATCCATTGCTCAGTCTCTCTTTATAAGTATTAAGAACATTGTATGCCCATTGCATTGTCCTTTCTCTATCCCTTCATATTCAAATCCACAAACATACCAATGCAAGGCTTGGTTTTTGTTAGATGTCATGGAGGCAGATTTCATCAAGTGAATAGGGAAAAAAAACCCAGACTTTTCCACATGATAGTTGTGTGATCAGGAGTCATCAGAAACAAGCAGGTATATGTGACCAGCATTAGATCTGTCCGATTAGAAAGAACTCTGTTTGCATTTATTTCTAAATCCATTACTACACTAATATATGTAGTTCTAGAAGAATACTTACTTTTGTATACACGCATTCATGAATGCACTTATTTTGGAATGTGCAGAATTATATGTGTCTAATGATCAGAAAAAATGTACATATGTACTAAACAAATTATATATATATATATATATATATATATATATATATATATGTGTGTGTGTGTGTGTGTGTGTGTGTGTGTGTGTGTGTGTGTGTGTGTGTGTTTTCTATATCAAAGAAGCCATAGAGATTGAAAAAAGACCTGAAAGCATGAATAGAAGAGATGATTCCACCAGACTGTCAATCATTTGGAAGCCTGCACTCACAAACAAAAAAATCTCCATACTACTGATGATGGCAGATGAGATTCTGCCGAAACGTTGCTACAACTTTAAAAGCACAACTATAATGACGTGGGAAAATACCTGAACAAAGCTGAATATCATACATGTAAGTACCCGCGAAAACTTAAGAAAATATATATATATATATATACATATACATATTATACACACATCAGTGTATGTTGATGTTTTTTATAAGGGTGGCAAATAAGTGAGTTTGGATGTTATTCTATCTTGTTTCCTTCTGTTCAGGTTTTATCAGTTGCTATAAGCTTGATATTAGATAAACACAATGAGTTTTAAATGGAAATGTTGCAGTCACTTTTCTCTCTAATCTGCAGCATTCAAATGAAGGAAGGAAGGAAGGGGAAGGAAAGGAAAGGTTCTTTAAATTGAGTCTGAATTTCGATCTGGATCTGAAACACACATACATGTATATGTTTGATAAACAAGTATTAAATAAATAAGAATGTGGGTGGAAAGCACCAGAAGGCAGACAAGAAGCAATGGATGGAAACTGAACAGAGAGAAGCAACTTAAAACTAAGGAGAAACTTCCAGACAGTGAGAATAATTAACCGGTGGAACTGCCTGTCTCCAGAAGTTGTGGGTGCTCCAACATGGAGGTTTTCAAGAAGACAGCCATTTCTCTGAAATGGTATAGGGTTCCCCCCAAGGTCCCTTCTAAGTGTTATTCTGTTATTCTGACACCTTTTCCAGGACCTCTACTCAGATTTTGGCATCCTCAGAGTTTTCCTGCCTGTGCAGGGGGTTGGACTAGAAGACCTCCAACGTCCCTTTCAACTGTATTTATGCTCTGGACTATCGACCTTGAATGCATGTAAAGCCTGAAAAATATGTGGTTGCCCTAGGCAAAAGAAAAAGTCCTTGGAACCAGATATGTAATGACTAATAATATAATATAAATATTTTGGTTTTACTCGATATACTATTGCTTTGGGTTATGCTGTCACTGCTTTTAGAAACTTGCTTAGACTCCCCCAAAGCAGACTAGTAATTTCATAATCAATCAATCAATCAATCAATCTCCCTGGTGAGAACATCTATATTTTCTTCCTGCAGGAAGAACTCTACTGGAAACTTCTTCTGGCTCTTCTATGGCAGTGGCCCCCAACCTTTTTTGTCCCACGGCCCGGTACCGGCATCACAAAATGATCCACGGACCGGTGCCGGCATCAGCGTGCACGACCAAGGCAGGGCTTTTCGGGCTCTTTCTTAATCTCCTCCTAACGCGAGACTCCACCGCCATCGGGACAGCTCTTCGTTCGAAGTCGCCGCCCCCCCGACGAAACTATGGCGCGAGGATTCCTCCAGCACCCAAATATCGCTTTCCAATCGACGACCGACAAGCTCACCCGGAAGCACTTTCTCAAGCGCCAAAATAAGATGGCGGCGCCCACTTCTTTGCAGCCCGGTAAAAAATGATACATCGGACTGCATCGTCCGGGGCCCGTGGTTGGGGACCACTGTTCTATGGGAAAGTTGATGAAGAAGGGAACTACCTGCTAAAGTGGAGCTGTGTGGCTAGCAAATCCCAAAGACCATTGTCATGATGATGATCCCTTGCGGGGTGGAGTCTGGGCAACTGAATCAGTGGTGGGATTCAATTTTTTTTTTACTACCGGTTCTGTGGGCGTGGCTTGGTGGGCATGGCAGGGGAAGGATCTCCAGTCAGAGGTGGTATTTGCCAGTTCTCCAAACTACTCAAAATTTCCAGTACCAGTTCTCCAGGACTGGTCAGAACCTGCTGAATACCACCTCTGAACTGAATAGAACTTGAGTGTTTACTGGCTGGATGCCCTTCCTGTCGCCAATGTGGAGTTATATTCAGCAGATATATTCTCAACGTGCCCAGAGGGAGAAATATCTGCCTCTACTTAGGATCGAACTCACAGCCTCTAGATTGTGAGGTGAGAGCTCCACCTCTAGGCCACCGTACCACTCTAGCAAATCCCAAAGATGGATGGTACAAATGTGTCCCCTAAACCCCCCCCCAAAAAAAAACCAAAAACAACCAAACCACTCTGGTGTCTTCCAAGCAGGTTTAATAGAGACTTCCATCAGCCCCACCCAAAATAGCTTTTGGATGTGTCAGGTTGAATCCATACATCTGAAAGCTGCCAGCCTGGGAAAGGTTGCCTTATACAGGTAGCTTTTGTTTAGCAACCACAATTGGGACTGGTCACTCAGTCATTAAGCAAAACAGTCTTGCTTCAGCTTTCCTTTGCTTTGCTGACCTGCAAAGGTCATAAATGTGAGCCCTGGTTGTAAAGTTGCATTTTCATCACTGTCGTAACTGCAAACGTTTTCTGTCCAAGGCAGTTGCTAAACAAGGACTCCCTCTGTAGGAATGACTGAACTATTCTGCCTGTCTCTGTTACGTGTGGGAGTCTGATGTCATCCTTGCACAGATGATATTAGTTTGGGCTGGGGGATTGACGTAGTGTTAATTCACTTCTATGTGTTTGTGTGTGTGTTTGCATAAATATGTATTTTAATATGCAGCATTTAAATTTTTACACTTAGCACCTTGTTGCTACTTCCTGGGCTTGTACACCATACAGTGTAAGCTAAGCAGGTGCTAACCTCATCTTAAAATTTCTGCTCACTTGCAGTCTCATACACTTTCTGCATCCATTCCTATCTCAACCACCCCCACACCCTCGTTTAATATTTTATGTTTCTCTCCACACAACTTTTAACATTGATTTGTTCCCTGGCATGTGACAAAACGGAGCTGTATCAGAGGACTTCCTTTGCGGTGTTTTCACCCAGAAGGCAACAACGCACAGACTCCAATACATCTCAATCACAACATGCCTCTGCCCCTAGCAGCTGTCATTCACTCGCCCATCTCTCCCCAAACTGAAGAAGCCGGCTGATTTATGAGCTGCTCTTTTGCCATCTTTCTTGAATTTTTACCGCCTTTGTTGAATACCGCTTCTTTATGCAAATTTTAGCTTTTGCCCTCCGGATTCCCAGGAGGCTAGATTTCCTTCAGGAGGGGTTAGAGACTGCGTTTTTCTAGGCAATTAAAAAAGAAGAGGAAGAAAAAAAAGGACTAGAAAAATGCAAGGTTTTATTGTTGTGCACCGTGGGCGGGGCTAGGTGACAGAGAGAGATAATTTCTCTGTGTTCATGAAAGCAGTGCCCACTTGGGTTTTTTTTTTAACTGAAATGAGGGGTGGTCCTCAATCTCACATCTTCTCCTGCCCTTTGTAGGCTGGGCCTCCATTGTTGTGCTAGTTTTGGCCTGTGTAGGAAAGAAAAGTGTGGTTTTTTTCCTCCTGTCACTAAGGGCTTTGCCACCAGTATGTGTCAAATATGCACACTTGTCTCCTGTTGTTATTCTCTATTTTACTCTCTGCTGTCCTTGTGAAATCCTACTTTGTCTCAAATCGTGTACATGTAAACAATGCACATGGTTGAGCAGCGTTTAATTTCTTACATCTCTGCAGCCTGGGGTTCAATTATTGTGCTTCTTGTCAGAATTAAACTTTTTTTTCTTTCTGGGGGATATTTGGGTGAATTATTTTGTGCACTTGCTTACTTATTGTACAATGGGTGAACATTTGTCTTTCTTTCACCTAATCATTGTTTGCTCCATCTCTCTGTGGTGGTTTTGTGTGCGTGTGTGCGTGCGTGTGTTGGCATCTCTTTCCTGTGATTTATGTCTGAGATTTTGTTATACTTCAACTTGTCATCCTTTGTTTGTTTTTGTCCTGCATTGGCTTGCTGTGTTGATTCTTTACATAATTTGGGGGCATCAGACAGTTCCCACTCTTGAGACCCTGCCCTCCATGTTTCTGGTCCCTCTTTCTGCTGCTGACCCACTAGCATGGGCCCACTTCCTCCATTTTTGTAACAGTATACAGAATTTATTAGTATCATTTTAAAATCTGCACGGGAGTCTTTTCAAAGGGCAATAGTCAATCAACTTAGGATATTAGATGGATTTATGGATGCTTTATAGACTAGGATCAATGCAATTCTTAAAAGGGGGAGGAAAATAAAAAACCACCAACCAGACGGCAATGTTTGCGCAGCAAATTATGCTTGCCTCCCACCCTTATCCTCGGCGCAATGGCTGAGCAGAATATATTTGAGGGGATTGTCATAGGATCGATGCTCTGATCTTCAGCTCCACCTTGGCTAAAGACAATTGCTTTCCCCTCCTTCCCTCTCCCCGGCTTTGCTGGATGGGGGCGGGAGCAGAGGGGGGGGGGAAAGGAGGCTCTAACCAGCCAGCCAGTCAAGCTGTTTCCTTTGTAGCTCAGAGGCCACTAGAAAGCCTGTATTGGAAGTCTTCTGCAGGCTGATCCTAATGAGCAGCACAAGTGAATTAATTAGAAAGAAGCTGAACAGTGGGGAGAGGAGAGGCCTCCGGAAGTGGAATCCCTGCTAATTAGCAGGACGCCTGGGTGGGGTATCCAGGCGATGTGGCAGATAGCCAGAGACCTCACGGAAAAGGCTCAAGTTAGCTCAAGCGCCAAGGGAATCCTTTCTCTGATCAGAGAAGGGGGTGTTGGGTGGGCTTTCCTTAGAACTGCCTTTGTTTCATGCAACAGAAAGACCAGGAGATAGATAGATAGATGGATAGATGGATAGATGGATAGATGGATAGGTGGATAGATGGATAGGTGGATAGGTGGATAGATATAGATAGATATAGATATAGATATAGATATAGATATAGATATAGATATAGATATAGATATAGATATAGATATAGATGCTGTGCTTACCAGCTTCTTTCTATTTGTCCAAGGCTCCAAGTGTGCCTTATGTGCAGAAGACCCAGTGATCTTCTGGACTGCAATGCAAAAGAGATCCAATGTGATTAAAGTAGTGGATCATGGACCAGGACTGTGGAAAAGCAAGTCCAAGCCCACTCTCAACTGTTGAAGCCCCAGTCACTGCCTTTCAGCCAAAGATACCTACCTCACAGGGATGTTTGTGATAATCAAAGGCAAAAAGAAAGTCCTACGTGAGTCACCTTGATTTCCTGGAGAACAAGTTGGGTACAGCATGAGATAGCTAAGCTAAGCAACAGGCACAATTATAGCCTGCAACACTGTCTGCAACAAATTGAAATCTAGATAGGATGTGTACAGGGATCAGTGTGCAAGGAGACAGTTGTGCAATAAGATGGCAGCCTGCATGGTTTACAATTCTGTATGGCCATTAATATTCATCTTTCTCTCTTGGGTTTCCTACCCCATATCAACAACACACGTGGCTTTATGTTTGCAATTTTCAAGTTTGAACTTCTGCAATCTATTTCTGTTTTGTCTGGCTGTTCCTCATGTGGGATCAGGACTGGATGCAAAATTAAGTTGGTTCCTTTTCATTAGAAATAAGTAAAAGGATCCTAAATGACCATGGAGATTCTCAATCATTCAGGTCATGGTTGTCCCAAAGGTGCTTTTCCAAAAGGATTTTCTTGGTTTTTTTCCCCCTTGAAAATGTTTCATTTCTCATCCAAGAAGCTTCTTTAATTCCAACTGAATGGTGGGGAATGGAAGGATTTATATTATTCCAAAGAATATCCAAAGAATATAAATCCTTCCATTCCCCACTAGTTAGAACTGAAAAAAACTTCTTGGATGAGAAGTGAAACGTTTTTAAGGAAGTCCAGTTGCCTTTTGAAAAAGCACCTTTGGGAAAGAAGGATCCTAAATGGTTAAATCCTAAGCTTATGCCTTTTTTGTCTTACAGAAATATTCTTAAAAAAAACCAACGGAACCCACAGTATCTAAGATTCTGCATGAGAAGCAGAACTATTGATACATGATCTGATATTAATGACCTTTATATTTCATGTACACAAAGAGATGTACAAATACAACCGTCCCTCAAGAAAATATTCATGAGATTGTATTCATTAATGCCTTGAAGGCAGTAAGAGGGAGAAGGAAACATCAGGGGTGGGATGGGGTGGGATGGGGTGGAATGAGGTCTGTCTAGTAAGATCAATGAAATCAATTTTATCCTGCATCTGGGGTGGGATTTGACCACTATTTAATAAGGATCTAGATTGAAGAGAAGAAATAGCCTTGGTTTTATTAGAATGAAATGAATTATTAGTTAGGAGGGACTTGGAGAAGAAGGAAGGGATTATAACTAATAGAAATGAAGGCAAATATATATATCCCAGGATAATGTTGCAGGATCCAATCTAGGTCCGTCATTGGGATTGGAGGTTTAGTCTTTCAAGTTTTCAGATTCATGCTGGAGGCCATCCTCAGGGAACGTCTCTCTAATGGATTGTGTGCCTTGGGCTATTCTATGTGCAATATTTATGTGGGGCCTAATAAACTGGTGCTAAAACATACTCCTGTTGGCTGATAAGGGGCCTGTTTCCCAGACTCCAATAATTTCACTGGCTACCTTTGTACCTGCTCGGCCAACAATCTTAGTACTGTGAAATTGAATGTATTTCCTTGGTCATTGCAGTGTGAGGCTGCCAATGAGTTTGAGTCTCTTCATCTTACTGCTCGCTTGTGTTGTTGCAATGGTGGTTAGCTTCCTCCCTGTTGGTCCCTAGTCACAGGGCAATCCATGGAGGGAATCCAGTAGATTATCTTAAAAGTATCTCTCACTTCCTAGCAATCCTTGTTTGTCCTCATATGGTAGCCTCTGGGCAGTGTGTGATGCCCACTTGCAGGTCTCGGAAGCTGTGTTCTACTGCTTCCAATGTATGGCAGGGTGTAGTTGATCTTGTACCTTATTTCTTCCTTTCACTCCTTTTGTTGCACAGGCACCTTGTAATAAATGATTGTGTGTACCCATTCTGCCTGAATTGTTCACATAGGTATCTGTTCCACAGTTGTTTAGCTTGCTGGGTACTACAGGGGGTGTGTGTCTCACCCTGCCATATTCTGTTCTGACGCAACTCTTTTTGTGTGACAGTGGATGGTTACTGTTGAAACTAAGGATGTATGGAGCGCTGGTGATCTTGCGATAAACCGTCATTTTTAGGCTTCCATCTTCCTGCCTGTTGACAAGCATATCTAACCATGGTCATTTGCTAGGCGTTTCTTCCTCTATTGTGAATTGTATGTCTGGGAAGACGGAGTTCAGTAGGGTATGAAAGTCTTCCAGTGCATTTCTTTTGATGATGACAGATGTGTCATCCACATAGAGACACCAAAATTTAGATATGTAGTTTTGAAATGCACGGTGTTCTAGTCTGTGCAGGACAGTTTATGCAAGGACTCCCAGTATTGGGGATCCCATGGGTGTCCTTTTTATTTTCTCATACATTTCCCTTTTGAATGTGAAAAAGAGATGTTGACAGCACTGGAATTGCTTCATGATTTTTGTCTTGGTTGTTCTGATCTGTGTTGGACTCTTCTAGTTTTCTATTTACTACTTCAAATGCTAAATATCCATCCCTCCCCACTTAGCATACATCCTGCACTATAACTGATGTTACTAATAAAGCACAGGCCAGAAGGTAGAAAGCCCAGGCTCAATGACCTTGGATTGGTAGGATATCTCACAAAGTTAAATGGATTGAGAGTTTCTCCAAAGTCCTCAAAGAGCCCTTACTGATAAGAACCAAGCTTAAGTAGTGTCACCAGGTAACGGGCTATACAGGGACACATTGGTGCAGTTTTCCTGCACGATGTAGAAGTGGCTTTTCCATTGCATTCTTCCAGGATGGTTTTCACTTTCAGACTCTTTAGAATAGAGTAGAGTAGAGTAGAGTAGAGTAGAGTAGAATAACGACCTCCCTCCCTCAAGATTAGCGAAGATGCACCCCAACACGAGCCCGAAATGTTGGAAATGTAAAAGAATAGATGGAACCTTTTTTCATATGTGGTGGTCTTGTAAAGAAGCCCAGAAATACTGGCAAAGAATTAGAAACTGGCTAGAAGATATAACAAAAGAACAGATTGAGTATAAACCAGAGTCCTTCCTGTTAGGGATTTTCGATAAACAGCTACCTAAAAAAGTGAAGTATATAACAATACATATATTAACAGCGGCCAGACTAGCGTTTGCTCAGTGTTGGAAACTACCTCACATACCTACAGAACAGATGATCATCCAAAAAATCTCAGACTGTGCAGAAATGGACAAACTAACTTTAGCCTTAAAAAACAAAGATTCTTCAATATATTTTAACAATTGGAATTGCTGGTATAAATGGTTAGATCAAAGATAGACCTTATATCATAAGGTAAAAAAAGAATGGGACAACTTATATGAGTGAAATATAAACATATATATGGATAAGATGTGCGTATATGGCATAAAACAAGAAAAGAAAAGATCTTGCAAACTGTCGAAAATGAGAATGTTTTTAAGTGTTCACTCTTTTTTTTCTCCTTTCTTTTTGCTTTTCTTTCTTTTTTCTTTTTTCTTTTCTCTTTTCTCTTTTTTCTATTCGTGTATGTGTTGTTGATTTGTTTTTAATTGTAAAATTAATAAAATTTGTTTAAAAAAAAAAAGAATAGAATAACGGAGTTGGAAGGGACCTTGGAGATCTTCTAGTCCAACCCCCTGCTTAGGCAGGAAACCCTACACCACTTCAGACAAATCGTTATCCAATCTCTTCTTAAAAATGTCCAGTGTTGGAGCATTTACAACCTCTGGAGGCAAGTTGTTCCCAGAACAATGACTGGTCCTAGAAAGCAGTCTCTGAAAGTTATTAGATCCTGCTCTCAAAATCCCTGGGCTGTGGCATCTAATATTTTCTTTGTGCATCTTCATACTGCCCCACTGGAATGAGGAACAACTTGTGCTTCCCAATTGCAGCAAGGGAAACCCAGGACTGCTTTAACCTTTATAAAGGCACTTACAAAATGCCCATCATTATGATGGATGGATGAATGCATGTATGTGTGTGTGAGTGCGCCTGTGTGTATGCCTGCGTGCATGTGCATGGGGAGGAGAGAGAGATGGGGAAGTATTTGCACCACTCTGTGTGCACAGACACAGATTTTCCTTCTGCAACGCGGAGAGTGAAGAATGGCAAGGTGTTCTTGCGCCCATCCTATAGAGATGGTGCCCCAATGCGCAGTGCTTCATGGAACCAAAGGGAATCACCAGTCAACTATCTGCTTCTGCTTTGAGAAGCCCTCTCTTAAAAATATGGCTCCATCCCTTCATCTCTGGGGTCCCATCCTGAGATTCAAAGCATTAGGATTTGGTTTTCATGCTGATTTATTGGGTTATTTGTAGGCTGTTCTTCAATTCCCCAGGCAAATTATAACAATCCATTTAAAAAAAAGACAATCTGAAAACAATCCACTTTTAATATATACATGTGAATTTACAGCTATGTTTAAGTTCAGCGAAACAATAAAACGTGAGCATAATATATTAACATAGCATAACAACGTAACATAACATAACATAGCATAGCATAGCATAGCATAACATAGCATAGCATAGCATAGCATAGCATAGCATAGCATAGCATAGCATAGCATAACATAACACAATATAAATTTCCCCAAGCTATAAAAAATAGCTCATATAGCACACAGTATATTCCTGTCAGATGTGAAAGATCAGGTCCACATATCTTCCATTTAAACTGATTTATTGCTATTCATATCTATGCACAGGAGTATTCTCAACTAATGGTTAGCACCTGCTTAGACTTAGATAAGGGCCCACAGAATTCAAGAGAGGTTGAGCTTAGTTTGCTTGTGGGTTTGTAGAGATTCTTGGCTGATCCCTCTTTTAACTCCACCCCCAGTTTCTGCCACTCTTTCAATTCCACCTGTAATAATTATATAGAACTGGGACGAATAGTAGATAGATCTAAAGCTACTATTAGATTTCAGAAAAATTTGTAGGCTACTACAGATTTCAAATCCTAATTGTTTAATTAACACTAGAGAAAAATTACCCTGCTAGTCATGAAATTGTATTGCTAGAACAATAAAAGAAAACTTGACTTGCACAGATGTCCATTTTTGCAAGGAACGAATGCCAGACTCACAGGCTGAATTAATCTCTTGTTTTTAAAACATGATTTGTTGAATAAGCCAAACTGGCTTAGTTCACACACCACACTAAGGCCATCGGCTAACAGGAACAGTTGCGATTACAAAAGTAATTAAGGTAAAACAAAATGTATTCTGGTATTACACATCTCACTCGCTCACACAATCTCTCATCTGTGCAAAATAAACCACATTTCTGTGTTTAACATACTAACATTTGAAATTTGCATGTTGGTTGAGTGGGTGGATGTGACACCAAGCTAGAAAATCTAGCTCCTTTTTTTTAAATATAAATTTTATTTGGGTTTTCACTAAAACATAATACAAATAAAACATCTTTTTTTGAGAATAGCATGATCCCGGGTTATCACTTCTTCATACAGACACAAACTCAATTTCATATTCATCTTTGTGTTCTATTCCATATCTTATTACTGTTTTAATATTTTCTCCATAATTTCTCCCTTCCCTTGGTTTTCTCAACTTTATTTTTAATTATCTATCTAAATTCAATTATATATCTTTTTCTAAGTTTCAATGTCTTTCCAATCATTATATTTATACTTTTGTCTGTCCTGTTCAATTTCATATTATCTTTTCTCATTGAACAAATTTTCCCCTGTAGTTACTAATTGGAATATGACACCTTTATATCTTTTAATTTTATCCATTCAACTCTTATTTAAACTTCAATTTATGCCTTTAAAATTATAACATTCAATATAGTACATAACTTCCAATTGAATTCTTTGTACTTCTTAAAATTCTGCTTGGTACATTGACAATAGTAAATAAAACACTCATTCCATTCCAATTTGAAAATCTAGCTCTTTTGAGGTGGCAGTACCTGATAGATATGGAAAAAGCTGGATGACTAATAACCCCAAAGATAACCCCAAAATAACCCCAAAGAGATGAAGAAGACTCTTTCTCTTTGTTGTTATCTAGTGTTCATCTGGATTTTTGCAGCCCATCTCTGGTACTATTTCAGTAACTCATTCTCTAATCAATCATTAGTACTTTGTACAAACTCAGATGCCAAATTCTCAGCTGTATTTTGAATTCCTGTGTCTTCCAGAGGCGTTGGACTTCATTTGGTGCTTAGATCTGGCCTGCGGGGCTGCCTGAGAAACAGTGAAGGACTGGCCTGTGATGCCTCTGCCAGTCGAAACTGGCACGCAAGCCCTCCCACGCTCTTTCACTGGTGGAGGGCTGCAGGATGATCCCCCCCAGCCCCGCCCAGGCCACCACAGGTGCCCCCAACATGTGTGATGCCGAGCTGGCCACGCCCACCCTGGCCACGCCACCCAGCCCCCAGAGGTCAAACACAACCCTGATGCGGCCCACAATGAAATCGAGTTTGACAACCCTGTTCTAGAGGTACTGAAACATAGAAGTCAATGTATAAATGTTGAACCCTTGAATTGGAATTATGTTCTTACCACCAATGCTATAGCCGCCAGAAATTCCTTTTATGCAGTGTGGAAGTTAAACAAATGGAAATTAAATAAAATCTGAAAATGAATTATCTACTGGGGGGAGGCAACCTTGTCTGAATAAGAGTCTTAATCTTCCTATTTTCCACAGTGCTCGTTCTTCTGGGCCTTGTTTAAATCTGAATTCTCATCACCACAGATACTGAGGATCCCAGGTTATTCTTTAATTCATGACTTGGTGATTTGTAATTCATGACTTCATTATTTTGATATTTAAGCCACAAGGATTTTAGAGAAATGGCCCATTTTGCAGGGCTGCTCATTAAGTGTCCCAACTTGCAAAACAATCAAAGGTCTGCTTGTCAATCACACATGGTGACCCCATCCTCGAATCCCATAGAGGCTTCAGTTGTAATGGTATGCTAGCTTAGCAGACAAGATAAATTGGTCTCCTGCTAGAATGCCTATCACATATTCCAAAGTGGGGCAAATATTTTTGCCCTTTATGGCTCTCTGGGGGAGAAATGTTTTGATCCACCAAATCTTATTTCCACAATATGCCTGACCCACCTGATTAATAAAGATTCTCAGCATTGGCACTTTTTCCCTATTTTGCTCTTTGATTTTAATGCCTTCCCTCCCTCCCTTGTTTTGTTTCTATCCCCATTTTTTTTTTACTAACTCTCATGTTGCTCAACAAATTACTCTATGACACAATACAAAGTGATGACACTTGTTTCTCTGATGGCAGAATATTCTGTGCCAACCTCTGGCACGACAGGATATCTGTGCTCTCTCTCTCTCTCTCTCTCTGAGAGATGGGAGAAAAGGGATAGGAGATAACCATCTTTTTACTGTTCTGTATTCTGTACAGTGGTAGATTTTGTCTTCTGTACAGATGCAGATAGATAAACTCAACAAAACATACATACAAAGTCTTTATTATTGGTTCATCAGGTATCCTCATAACTCACATTTGTGATGAAGTTCTTCTTTAATGACCAATCCTTTGCATATCTGTCTTGTAGGTAAAAAGATGGTTATCTCCTTATCCCTTTTTTCCCATCTCATAGCGGTAGAAGTAGAGCAGTTACCACGAGTCCGTGAGTTCAGCCAAGAGTGAGGAAAACTCCCCCAACCCATCGAGGGTCAATTTAATGACCAATCAGGATTACAGATGTGGTCACGTGACATGGACTACATTTCCCAGGATACCTTAACTACATTTACCATGATGCATTCCCTTAAGGGGACAGCTCACAATTGCTACCTAACTATCCAATTCCCATACACTGGCTGGACAGTACAGGAGGATTAGGAGGCTGATTGAGCTGAAGCTATGACAGGGCTGATACCTTACAAAGACACCTTGGATTTATATGAACCTATGATCTCTGAGCAATTGGCAGCGTTCTCTGTAAAATATGCCCTGCCCCTGTGAGCTTGATCCTTGCCTTCATTGATTTTGGTTGCCAAGGAAGGAGATGAGATGCTGAATTCAGGTAGTAGAAATAATTCTGTGAGAAAGGGGTGATCCTTTTCTCAAGATATTTCCCTTAAACCAGCTCACATCAACAATTACAGGCTTGTCTACAGTCTTCCCATTTTAGCATAGCTTGTTGAGGAGAAGGTGGGACAGCAGCTGTGGAGATCCTGGATAAAGCAGGTGTTCTGGATGCGTTCCACATGATGTTGAGGCTGAACATGGTATGGAGGCAATATCCATTGGTCTTGTTGATCAGTAGGTCTCAATTGGGAAGTATATGCCTTCCTGGAAAACCTAGGATATGTTATGGGTGGCACAGATGAAGATCATGGCCTGGAGTTTGATGCGACAGCAGCAGTGGCAGCTGGGGGGCTTCCATTTTCACAACCCCCATTGCCCCTGCTGTTGGCGCATCGAGCTCCAGGCCATGATTTGCACTTGTGGTCCCATAAAATATCCTAGGCTCTGCCGCTCTGTGCTCTGCCATCCACTCGCTTGCCTGCCAATGAGGCGAATTGACCTTGTTGAATCGTCCTGCAACGACTTTGTGGTGGCGAGTTGGCAGAGGTGAATTGGTGGTGAGAAGCTGGTGATGATGAACTGGCCACATCAAGTTGTCCGAGACCTGAAAATCACACCCACTAAAGTTTGGAGGTTGCCCAAGAACAAGGCCACTGAGCAGCAGCTCCCCTATTCTGGAAGAGCCTGCCCCGAGGTGACAACAAATTCTTCCTTGCTAACATTTTGGAAGACAGTGGAAACTGTTCTCTTTTTGTGAACCTTAATTGAAGAGTGTGACTAAATTGGAGGCTTCTGTCTAGAGGGAGGGTGCAGCATGTAGAATGGCATGATATATAAATTGTGATGTTTTATGGTATTACCAATATAATATAATCCACCTAGAATTTGTGGAGTAGGAGAGTATGTATGCAATAAACAAACAAACTTGGAGGTTGTCATTCATCTTTATGTTGAAGTAACATCAGTGCTGCAAAGAACACCATTGGTTGATTACGTTCATCCTCTAGTCATCAAGGGTGGCCACTGAGGCATTGTTTGATGGTTGCCCCCATTGTCAGCTCAATTTGTAAAGTTTTCAGTTTCTGCAAAGCACCTGAAATAGGTTGGGAAAATTCCAGTCTAAATGAGCATAATACAAAGAAGGGCGAGTCAGGGACCAATGTGCATTTGAGAATTGCTGGAAAAGAGGAATCAAGTCTCATGCTTGAGTGGCTAGTATCCAAGAATAACTTAGGAGTTTGTGATTTCCCTGCTTGTTGTGGAGATCAGAAAAAGACATCTTGAATAGATGATGGTTCAGTCCCACCTAAAGCCAAATAATTGTTGCCCATCTTGATCAGGAAACCTATACACCACCTTCGATTGCTATGCAATTTCAGGCACACCTATAAGTATCTTCAACCCTTTCCAGCTAGTATTTGTCTCACAATATATGACACTAAGGATGTGCAAGTGCTTTGAGCTAATGAGTCTCCCCACAGAAATCAATAAAGGAAATTGTGCCTTATTGATCATATTAGATCTTACTATGGCCTTTGGTTCTATTGGCTGTGCAATGTTGCCATGATAACCGCAAGGACAAGTATGTGTTATATTTGCTAATTCCTTACAAGGAAATCCCAGAGTGTGGTGATAAATTATTCCTGTTGAACTCCCAACTTATTTTTTTTTTTATCTTACATTGAATGGCAGGATGCCTGACCTTTTGACCATGTGTGGATTTTGAGTCATGTGGCAGGAACCATGGTCTAAAATTGGATGAGGCTGGAATAGAAATGTGATATCAATTAAATTAGCTATAGAAAAATTAGCATCGTTACCACCTACTTATTAATTTTCTTTTTCTTTCACATTAAAATTGATAATCAATTTGGATTTGATATTTTTACCATATTGGTGTTTTAGTATGGCAGCAGCTCTCTCAGATGGCAGCCTCTTCTGCTTACAGAACGAACAAAAGCAATATTCTTTTTTCCTCCCTGAGTTATAGTGAGGTCGAACTACTAATGTTAATTTAATATTTTCCTTTATCCTGGAAAGGGAGGGAAGGAAGGAAGGAAGGAAAGAAAGAAGAAAGGAAGGAAGGAGTATTTGGTTAAAATGTGTATTGTATTAAATAAGAATCTTGACCACAAGTTCATTTTTTTTAAAGGAAACAACAATGTTGTATGCATTTGGTGAATTCATATTCCACACAGAGCTGGTTTGAGTAGGCAGCAGGCCATGAATAAATTCATCAATACTCTCCTCAATCTCACCATCCTCCCCACCGTTCCTCTGAACCTCCCCGTGATAGGCCCATCTTCTGACCAGCAATACCCAGATTTATGCCACAGGGATGGAGGTGAAGGTGGGGGACTCCTCTTTTAGCGGCCAAGATGGAGGGCCGGGGGTTGGGGAATTGAGATGAGGGGAGCACGCAAGGCGGCGATGACTGAGTGATGCAACCTTTTGCACTGATGTTTCTGATCCATCCATCAAGGGGACCCCAGAGGCAGCTGGCTGGCAATTAGACATTCACTGCCTGAAACAGCCCCACGCCCCTGAGAAAGGCTGATGAGGCAAAGACCCTGAATCAAATGTGCATTTATGGTATGAGAGTCCCCCGCCCTTACCTGCCTGGGTCCCTCTTGGCCTGTCAATGGCCTTGCGCTGAATGAAGCCATCTTCCCTTTCTATCCTGACAACCCACCCACCCCCCCGCTTCACCATTTGGGGCTTACGATTGTTAAAAACCGCTATCCATTATGACAGCTGAGTACTTAGAGCCTCTTGTTCTTCAGCAACCTTTGGTAGTTAGCTTTGACCCTAAAGCAAAAAATGTATGTTATTTCCACTTCAGGACTTGAAGGAAAGAGTTAAGAAATTGTGGAGGAGGAGGAGGAGGAGGAGGTATGGTAATCCTTTGAAAAACATTCCTTGTCTTCCTAAGGAAACTGAGCTTTCCCCAAAATCTGAGGAATAAACACCCCCACCCCACCCCTAAGAACTCCAGCACTGCAGGTTACTTGTTCCTTACATACGTTGGTAGTTCTCCCTATTGGAAAGCAGCAATTTATTAGAAAATTACACCCGTCTTTTAGGAGCGTAAAAGAGAGTATGGGTGACTAGCTTTCCAAAGGGGACTTTCAATTCTTTAAGCAAGTAGTCAAGTCATTGGTATGCATTGCATTTGTGTCCGCGGGGTGGATGGAGGTGGAATTGTATATGTTTTATGCTTTGGATTTTTTTTTTTTTTGGTAAGTCACTCAGAGTCACTCTATAAATTTGCTAAACAAACAAACAAACAAATAAATAAATATGTTGATATCATTGGTGATGACCCCAAATACCACCATCAGCAGCAGTGTTATTATTGTAGTCCTTGACTTACAACCCTTCATTTATCAACCCTTCAAAGTCACAACAGCATTGAAAAAAAAAGTGACCCACAACTGGTTCTCATACTTTACTACAATCACTGCAGCATCTGCAAGGTTACACGATCAAACCTGAGCACCTGGCAACCGGCATGTATTTATAAGGGTTCCAGTGTCCCAGGGTCATTGGCAAGCTTTCCATCTGGCTTCCGACAAAATTGATGGGGGAATTTGATGGGATTTGCTTCATGACTGCATAATTCACTTAACAACTGCATAGAAAAAATGGTTGTAAAATTGGGCACATGGAAAAAATGGTTGTAAAATGGTTGTAAAATTGGGCACAACTAAGCAACAAGCCTTGCTTAACAACGGGAATTCTGATCCCAATTGTGGTTGTAAATCAAGGACCACCTGGTTTGGATCTTTATAAGTGTCTAAGCCATTCTTAGTGTGTGATATGCGAAAATAGAAAGTACAGAGGGCCCTCGACTTATGACTACAATTAAGCTCAAAATTTCCATTGTTAAGTGAGATATTTTTTAAGTGAGTTTTGCCTCATTTTACGACCTTTCTTGCCACAGTTGTTAAGTGAATTATTGCAATTGATAAGTTAGTAACATGGCTGTTAAGTGAATCTTGCTTCCCTATTGACCTTGCTTGTCAGAAAGTCGCAACAGGTGATCATATAACCTTGGGACCCAGTAACGGTCATAAGTATGAATCAGTTGGCAAACATCTGAATTTGATCACACGATCACAGGGATGCTTCAAAGGTCGTAACTGTGAAAAATGGTCATAAGTCACTTTTTCAGTGCCGTTGCAAGTTTGAATGGACACTAAATGAACTCTTGTAAGTCGAAGACTACCTGTATATTCTACTGCATCTGAAGGAAAAGAGAAAAATCTGTTCAAAAATCTGTTGCATTTTTACCCACTGTGCTTCTCTTGAAGTTTTTAAGGTTTCGCCAACCTAGGGTTAGGCTTAGGGTGGGTTAAGACTTGTCTTTCTGTATGTTAGGTGGGAATTCTGTGCGTTGGAGAACCAGAATACCTGGAGGTGAGGACTAGACTACCTTTATTTCTGAGTCACAGTCATTTTCAGTCTTCTTTTTAAAGTAACACTCACAGTAAAAAATTTCCAAAATTAATTGTGTGACACAGATAAATATATTGAGTAAAATACTAGACTTAAGGGAATTGGAACTGAGTTCACATCTCCATGTGGCCAAGAATTGCTGTGAGTCATAGCTGTCTCTTATCCTTACTGCTTCATCTATAAAATGGGAATATTAATTCATTATCCCAGGTTGTCATAAAGATGTCTAGGAAGAGCACTGTAAAACATTAGCATCTTGAAAGTGCCATAGAAATGATTAATAGGGATAATGTGTATGCAAATGTGGCAATTTGCATAATGTACTCCCAAAATGGCAAATTAGCATAATTTTATTTGCTGGACGGGGAATGTTTAATGCTTTCACTAAAAACACGGAGTCATCATTTTAACTAAGGTCATCAAAGGCATGGGAATTACCTCTATCCAGCTTTTTCTAAAAAAAAAAAAAAATCAGCGTTATATATGTAAGGGTTACTGCATTTTCCTCATGACAACCCTGTCAGGTTGACTAGACCAAGATCAGCTATTGACTTGAAATTGCATAGCGCGTCTTGTGACTAAACCAGAATTTAGCCTCAGTCTTTGATCCAATCTCATGCTTCCTAGATAAGAGTAACAAAACTGGCCCTACAATAGTAGGTAAACTAACATGCCTAGGTAGTTACTTTTTCCAAACAATTATATTTATTTACAATTAAAAGCTTCATTGTATGTTAATTGTACTTGTTGCACATAAAATTGGTGTATCCTTTCAGACTATGTTTTTCTTTCAGCTAGAGATCACGTTCCTTAACTTTATATGACAGTATTGTGTTGACAGAAATTTATAATTGGAGGGAAAACAGGGAATGGCCTTGAAAGACAGGAGGAAGAGTTGCTACCAAGACAATGGTCAGATAAGAGACCCTTGAGCCTGGGACAAAAAAATAACCTGAGAAAGCATCTCAGACAAGCCCTTCTCTAGTTCACACAAAGATAGAGGAAATAGTCAAACTTACAATAGTCGCTATAGATGTTTCAGGGGACACCGTGGCTCAGTGGCTTAGATCAGGGGTCCCCAACCGCCGGGCTGTGGACCGTGCCGGGCCAGCGGAACAAGCCTTACCGGGCGCTGGTTGCTGGGCGCCGCCATCTTTTTGGTAAAAAGCGCTTCTGGTGAGCTTTTCCGGGTAGAAAGCTCACCGAAGCGCTGTTTCGTCATAAAAGATGGCGGCGCTACGCTCGTGAGCTTTCCGGGTAGAAAGCCATTTCTACCGAAAAAGCTCACCAAGCGCCGCGCCGCCATCTTTTATGACGAAACAGTGCTCGGTGACGTCACCGGAAGCGCCTTTTTCGTCATAAAAGATGGCGGCGCCCAGTTGAACCGACTGCCGGCAGCGGCGCCCAGCTGATGTCGGAACCGGGTCGCGGCGTCGAAAAGGTTGGGATCCCTGGCTTAGATGCTGAGCTTGTCGATCAGAAAGGTCAGCAGTTCGGCGGTTCGAGTGAGCTCCCTTCACTTGTCCCAGCTTCTGCCAATCTAGCAGTTCGAAAGCATGTAAAAAGTGCAAGCATAAAAATAGGGACCACTTTGGTGGGAATTGGGAAGGTAACAGTGTTCCATGCACCTTTGGCATTTAGTCATGCCTGTCACATGATCAGGGAGACGTCTTCGGACAGCACTGGCTCTTCAGCTTTGTAACAGAAATGAGCACCGCCCCCTAGAGCCGGAAACGACTAGCACGTATGTGAGAGGGGAACGTTTACCTTTATAGGTGTTTCAACAAAAGTAGTCTTGACCTATATGGCATTAGTTTCTTTGTCTGGTCAATCTTGTTGGGCTGACAAATATACTTCAAGGTCTCATATGTCCACAAACCACAATTATGTTTCTTACTTTTTTATTAGGCAAAGATTTTTATTATTCCCTTTGTTGTTCACACAGCTTTCTCCAGCCTGGTATCCCCAAGATGTGTTAGAAAACATTCCCATGAACCTTAACCAAACTTGTGGAAACTAAAATCCTGAAGAGTACTAGCATGAGGAAGTTAATTCTGATATTTTTCTCTTCCCACACTTGGTTTATTCATCTGTAGCATATCCATTTCTACACTCCACAGTTCAGGGACCCGTCACCTTATTTTGGATCATATGGATCAAGAAAACCAAGCAATTCCATATAATAACGAATGTGGAGGATACATTTGTGTCACAAATGCAACAAAATTAGAACAAAATGAGTGGGGGGGGACATTGAGAAACAACAATAGATCTCTGCATCCTAAAGATGTATCTTCAGGTTAAATGCAAGGCAAGGGCAGGGCAGGGCAGGGCAAGGCAAGGCAAGGCAAAGCAAAAGGCAAGGCAAGGCAAGGCAAGGACAAACGTTGCCTATTAGAATGTGTATATTTATTTATATGCAGTCCGTCCTGCTTACATATAATTTATAGTTTACTGGAGAACAATTTTGCTAGTTGGAACTTTCAAACTTGAGCATTTCAACTGGGAGATGAGAACACACTGCAGCATTTTGTTGCACTTTGTTACTGCAAAATAATAAATACCCCTCCCTGCCTCATCCAACTAGCACATTTGTTTCCATTAATAGGGCTCTCTGGAAGGTGATAATCTATCTCTCCCGAATTCATATAATACGTTGTAAGATTTTTGCTTGTTTTAAGCAAGCTCAGATGAGAACTTTGTTATCTACCTCGAGCCCCAAATGGGAATGTTTTTTTTAGAAACCACCTATTTCACACAGGGACTTTGGATGATGTAAAATTAAATGTTCCACACCTAAAAACTGAATATAAAAATTTAAAATAGGGACAAGGATAGTAAAATTCAACATTAAAAGTTAACTAAAAGGTGAGAGAAGGACATTCAGCACTAACCAGCCCCACAGTTGTATGTTCCACAGTTGTAAGCTCCAATTGATGTTAACTAGCCCAGGGGTGTCAAACTCGATTATATTGAGGGCCGCATCAGGTTTGTGTTTGACCTCAGGGAGATGGGGTGGGCCTGGCCAGGGTGGCATGGCCAGCTCGATGTCACTCATGTCAGGGCCACCTGTGGTGGCCCGAGCGCTCTGCCAGCGAAAATGGAGCTTGGGAGGGCCACGTGCTGGCAGAGGGTTGCAGGAGGCCCTCCCGAGCTCCGTTTTCACTGGCAGAGGCACCGCAAGCAGGTCCTTTGCTGTTTCCAGGACGGGCCCATGGGCCAGAGCTAAGCACCCCATGGGCCAGATCTGGCCTGCGGGCCTTGAGTTTGACACCCCTGATCTAGCCTATCACTTTAATGGGGACAACAGAGGTATAAAGTATAAAATTCAGACAATCTTCTTTCCTTATAGAAGTGTTTTGCCCCTGCTCTGCACACACATCATCCCAAAGGTTCTTTTCCAAAAGGCACCTGGACTTTCCTGTTGTTGTTTTTTCCTTGAAAGCATTTCCTTTCTTGTCCAAGAAGCTTCTTCTGATCCAATTGGTGGGGAATGGAAAGATTTATATTCTTTGCAGTCATCTGGTACTTAGCACTCTGAAGGTCGGTCATTAGCATTCTGAGAGTCATTGAGGCCACGTGGGGATTTATCCATATCCTCAGAGACACCTGAATCAGGGTGCAAATGGGTGTGGCACCTTCTTGGGGCTGCTGAAAGACTGTGTTGTAGACAGGAGATTGGCGGTGTTGTATCCTCCCCCCTCTGTGGAGAGAGGGCTGTTTAGTTTTAATGTAACTGAACTGAAGAAGCTTCTTGGACAACCATGATCTGGATCAAGGGTCTTCAAACTTGGCAAGTTTAAGACTTGTGGATCTCAACTCCCAGAATTCCTGAGCTAACATGATTTGAGGAGGAATTCTGGGAGTTGAAGTCCACAAGTCTTAAAGCTGTCAGACCCCTGATCTGGATGATTGAGGATCACCACAGACATTTACAGGCAAATGATGTGGTCAGCTGAATCCAATGGCAAGGCACTTCCCATCGTAAATTTGAAGATGGGATATGATTCTTCTCCTCTTGGACTTGGAAAAGTGAATGCTTTCAACTCTGAGAACAGCCTTTCTCTATCTCTAATCAGGGACTGCAATTCCCAAAATTTCAAAAATTGGGAATTTTGGTTGTTCCACTGTAGCTGGAGAGCACCAAGATAAGAAAGGACAGAGAAAAAGAATAAAGTGAGGGAGATTTCCAAGTATCTTGGATTCTGCACATGTAATTTTCTATTATGGATTTAGGAGGATTAAGTCTATTGGATCCAATATTTGTTAAGAAATAGGGAGAAGAAAGTGTTTTCTTTTGAGATAACACAACAAATTGGAATGAGATTAATGGCTAGTGCTGGAATTTGGCAGTGTTTCCTGGAAATAATCTGTTGTGGTTCACAGACCATAATTATGAAATTTGGAGAAGGCATAGTGCAAGAAATGTAAGTATCGTAAGTAGCCTAACACTTTTAAATATGTCTTTATCTAGCCAGATTTAATACTAACACACAAATCAAATCAATATAAGAACATACCCATATTAGGAATGGCTTGATATGCTAAAGAAAGCTATTAAGAGACAATAGAGTTCAGTCCAGAATCTAGGATTGTACAATCCATATAAAAATGAATGTAGAATTATTCTGAAGGGCATTATCAGATGCATTATATGATAAATCTTGTCACAATATTTTTTCTAACTAAACATATTGTCTGTATTTACCACTTTATATTTATTTATTGAAGACATTTTTATTCTGTTTAAAATACTCCCAGAATGATTTGTTTACAATGCAGACAAGACTGTCTTCCTTACCTAGGTCTATTTAGGCAAAGGCAGAAAAGGAAAGCAGGATGGAGAGGGAAAAGGAAGAAAAAACAGCCTAAGTATCCATTCTGAAGCTGTAATTTTTTTATTACCATCTGGAATGCTTTAGGGAGAGGAAGAGACAACTGAAGTTGTTCTAGCAGTACAGGTAGTCATGAAGTACAATCACAATTGAGCCCAAAATTTCTGTTGCTAAGGAAGACATTTATTAAGTGAATTTTGCCCTGTTTTACAATCTTTCTTGCCACAATTGTTAAATGAAAAACACTGCAGTTGTTAAATTAGTAACATGGTTGTTGAGTGAATCTGGCTTCCCCATTGACTTTGCTTGTCAGGAGATCATATGACCGTGGGACAATGCAACAGTCATAAATATGAGTCAGTTGCCAAGCATCTGAAGTTTGATCACATGACCATGAGGATGCTGCAATGGTTGTGTGAAAAACAGTCATAAGTCACTTTTTTCAGTGCCGTTGTAACTTCAGTCACTAAATGAACTGTTACAAGTCGAGGACTACCTGTATTACAAATTTTGATTGGAAGCAACATACCAAAACCAAAACTGGCATGTATCTTCAGAATATAATATAGGTGTATTTCATGACAGAACCAGAGATTGGCCCTAATTTCAAGATCCTCTCAAATATAGGGTTTTACTAGTTACAATATTTGTTTTTAATTTCTGTTTGCTTGCAGGACAGGGTAGTAAGATTAATGAGGAGCATATTTTACACTGCACTACATAATAGATTACATCTAAATTGTGATGAGGTTTTTAAAAATGTAATGCTAAATTTCTGAAGTGGAAACATGGGTGATCCCTGAACAAATGCATGAAATCTCTCAGTTTACTAAGGGTGAGATCCATGTCCCATATGCTTAAGCTAAGGTGTGAACTTCCCGCTCCCTACCCAGTTTCTTGGACTTTTATGATAGTCTGAGGTTGCATTGTGACATTGTCTAAATGAGGGGTCAGGTGAATTTCTGGACTATTTTGGCCTCTAGTGTGCTGGTGCCTGAGGCTCCATTTCTGCAGTCACTGACTTTCTTTTCTTTCCCTCAGTATAATAACAGTGGTAAAATGTAGGAATAAGTTTCTTTGCATGTGGGAAGAGAGAACTCACCTTGGGAGCAGAAATGTGTTGAAATGACAATCTCTGGTACACTGAGTGCCTCCTGAGGTTTTGTTTACTTATTTAAGAACAGAAATATAATAGATCCGTTTTCCCACTCGGTTGTCTTTTGGAGGTTTTGGACAATGACTTCCAAATTCCCTGTACTAATGGTGGGACAAGATTGCGAAGGAAACATCAGGCAATTGATCCACCTACCGCAAATATGGGGAACTTCTGCCTGTTTATGTTACAATGATTGGAGATAAGAATTGTAATCCATATACATTGGAAGGATCACACCTTGCCAAACCCCGATTCTTGTCTTGCTACTGTAGTCAAGTCAACCCTGCTATGATTGGGAGTAGTTCTTCGGTGTCTCGGAGAATTTTCATTTTATGAAATAGTCTTAAATGGAGAAGCTGGTATTCAAACGTAGGAGCCGCTGTTGACAAACGACATTTTTCTTCCTGAGCTTCAGCCCTTTCCAATTGCCACTTTATGGATTTCGTTTTGAGCACTTAGGTCTCATTTTCTGAATAAGCAGGTGGTATATAGTTATCACCTTTAACAGCCAATCATCCCTTTTCCTAAGCTCAATGCAGGGCAAAGGAAGAACGCCCCTTAGCTCAAGGGGTCTCCAACCTTGGCAACTTGAAGCCAGCAGGAGCGCAGCTAGTTGTTTGGTTAGATTTGCTGCTGGACAGTTTCCTTGTGTGCACAGGGGCTGCTGAAAGAAGGAAGCCTCAAATCGGGATTATAACATAGTCTTTTACACTTTTCTCCCCAAAGGAATCATTTCCAAACACCCCAGGTTACCAAATACTGGCAGATAAACACAGGAAAAACTTCTGAGCTTCTCAAAGTATCACAGTGGTTAACCTCTGGAGACAGAAAGTTGTCCTAGAACAAGCAAAATGATTGTGCTTATATTTCTTGGGGGGAAAAGAGAACACTCCCCCCCCCAAAAGGGCAGCTCTAGAGTTGTGCTCTGAGGTTGCCTGCAGATGGGTGTCACTCTGAAGTCACTTTGAAGGTGCCTGAAGATGGGTGGAGGAACACCCAGGTGAGTACAGTTCAGGATCTAGGATGTATTTATTTATTTAGCGTATGGCAAACACACGGACTTATAGTGGTTCAAATGTTAATGTCCAGTCCACCCTGCCATTCAAGGACAGGGTGGTCTATGTTGAAAAAAAATCAGACATTGGGCCAGTGTAAGCTCTTGATGGACATTTGGACACAATGTGATGGATATTTTGTCGAAGAGCACCACAGGATCCAGGAGACTTGAAGGGATTAAAAGCATTGGGGACAAGGTCACAATGCTGCATTTTTGCACTGCATGAACCGAAACTTTCACCCAATTCCCTAATGTGGATTCATTCTTTCGTATGTGGAAATGGGAAACGGAGCATTCCAAGTTCCAACAAGTCCTGAGGGTGACAACTGTTGTAACCTTGGAGGCCTCTCTCCCTCTAGGAACGAGCATGGCCTCCCCTGTTCATTAGATCAGTTGTGGTGGTCCCCTCAAACAGTCTTTTGAAGTCTGCCATTAAAACAGCAGAAAATTCTAAGTGGATTACTGTACCATTATAACACTGATATTCGTAGGGTTGGGGGGAAAAAGAATGGCATCTAATTTTCATGGCCTTAGGCTTTCTTTCGACTTTGAGAGTAGAAAACGTAATTTGCATCAAAACGTCTTGACTATAGGGTCTTGAAACTTTCCCATGAGAAACTCTTTTTTTAATTCTCCTACTTATTTACAATACTTTTCCATGTGATGATTAAATAGGTTGTATGAACTCTCCTGGAACAGGTTATTTTGAATAATGACTATCAATTTGTTTGGAAACTAAAATGGTCTCAAGCTGGCCATACAGCATCTGCAGATGTGGTGTCCATCAAGGTTTCTGCCTCACTTATGTTTTGTTTATTTTCCTGTAATGAAAGGGGGGGGGGGAGGGAAGCCACCATGCTGCAAAGAATTTACAGGAATGCCTCAGTTTCTCACATTAGTCTCACAGGTAAGCTTAGAAAATAACAACTGAAGGGTGTGGCTGCATTTTTTTCACACTGCGTAGGAAAAAGAAACAAAGATAATCTGGAGAGACAAAGAGCTTCTTAGCAGAGAAATGAGTGAGGAACGAAAGAATGACACTTCATAAAATTGTCTTCTTGGAAATGCATAGTTTTCCAAGGCAGCCCTTTGGTGAAAGTGCTAGGTGTTCAAAATTCCTAATGTGTTTTATTAGTCCAAAAGGTTGCTACCCTTAACAGAGTAAAAAACAAAACAAAATGGGGACTCTACTGCTCCAGCAGTGGTTTCATTGTCCTGTGTGCATTTCACACTAAAAACAAACTAATGTGAGGATTTGGATTACTGATATCCTAGCTCTGTGAACTCCCTAAATGCTAATATATGTCACCCTTCCCTGATCTGGCTTCCTCCTGCTAAATTTGGGTTGCCAACTTCCAAAGTAATTACTATTCCCAGTAGGGAAACTGGGATCAACCTGCATTCAAAGGGAACCATCGACTTCTCTACAGCTAAATACACTGCATAGATCCTACTCCCCTTCCTTAAGCTGAGAACTGATGGAATTTTCTCTTTTTTTTCTTTTTTCACTTTCAGCCCAGCTTCTTCTAGAAATAAAGAGAAATACAGAACTCTTCCAGCTCCCCAAGTGTGGAAAGGCTAGTTATTTTCCCTTCTCCTGTCTTCTTTGTTGCTGCAAGTCAGTCAGGGATGAGAGATCAAGTCCTTGCTTTGCATCTGTCTCCCCTGTGCTAGAAGAAGAGAGTGAGAATACAGATAGGCTAAGGAACCTTTTGGATATTATTAATAAAGCCTCCAGCCTGCCTCGCAATTGCTAGATTCTGATTTCTGATTGCATCCTCACCTCTCAAGAGATGGATGGTTTAAAAAAAAAATTGAGGCCAGGAATCTAATCTATCAAAATGAAGGAAAACTACCGCTTGCCTTTTGTCAAAATATTTCAGTTCTGCCTTGAGGTTTGCACAATGTCAATCATGTTTATCTGAAGGGATCTAATGATTAGTGTGGAATTTAGAGCTTTTAACTCCTGTTGTTGGGGGAGGAGATGTTTACTAATGGAAAGTGGGTTTCTTATTTGTCTCCCATTAACCAGAAAATTAAATTATGTATTGCTGTATCTATCAATAAAATTGATTATTTGAAAATGAAAACTAACTAAAGTTCCCTGCTTCTTATTGGCAAGGTTATGGATTAACCTATTTAATTTATGATGCCTCTCGCACCAGCAGAACAGAATCAGTAAGATAATAAGAATGTTTTTCAGTTATGAAATATAAGGATACTATCTTGTGAGCTATTGTTTATTTTTTTAAATTCCTGCAGATGAAGAATTCTGTATGAAATGAAAGATTACTTTAGACATTTTGACCTTTAGCAGCTATAATAAAGGCACAGTGTCTTAGCAGACAAATCCTTCTCAATGAAGTGATATTGTCTTAGACATCACGGCTTGGATCAAGAATTGCAAATGGATTGTTGACGACATTTACACTGAAGCCCTCTAACAGGGATGGTGGGAGCAGCTCCTATTATAAAAAAGTACACATTTTACATGTGTTAATTATTAACGAGCAAATAAATAAATGTTTTATGCAGCCATATTAATATGCACAAACCTTTACAAAGTTTATATAAGCAAAAATGACAGGTCCTTGACTTCCAGGGAACAAACTATTGAAAATTGACAACCACAAAAGTTGGAAGGGAGACAAAGAACATGACAAATGGGGAAAAAAGGTATGTGTGAATCAGTGGTGGGATTCCATTTTTTTTACTACCGGTTCTGTGGGCAGGGCTTGGTGGCCGTGGCAGGGGAAGGATACTGTAAAATCTCCAGTCAGAGGTGGAATTTGCCGGTTCTCCGAACTACTCAAAATTTCCGCTACCGGTTCTCCAGAACTGGTCAGAACCTGCTGAATACCACCTCTAGTGTGAATCTAAAACTATCGTAGAAAGATGAACTAGAAAATAATGAATTTTTCAGAAGGAATTAAAAGTAAGTGGGGGAGGAGGACACCCCCCGCCCCGACTTTAGCATTCATCGGAAAGGACTATCCAGAGCAAGGATGGGCAACTGTGACACCTTTATGACCTATGGACTTCAACTTGAAGCATAGCTGATTCAGGAATTCTGGGAGTTGAAGTCCACAGGTTGTAAAGGAGCCATAGTTGCCTATTCCTGACCCAGAGGTCAGAAGAAAGAATGGAGTCTCAGCTCTTTTCAAGTGGGTCTTCTAAGGATCATTGGAACTACAGCTCCCAAAATTCTTGGAATCCATGGAATAAGTAGACCTTTAGAAGCACATACTCTGTCATATCTTAAATCACAGGAAAGTTTTGGACTGTGATTGCATATCCAATCTCTCCCCTCCCTTCTTCCCCAACCAAGTCCTTCTTGCGTATATTTCACAGTGACCTGCTGCCCCTAGGCTTAGGGGCAAGATTCCATCCAAAATGCTGTATTTAACTTTTAAAGCCTTTGTGCCTTTTGCTGAGTTAAAAGAATTACAGAACAATCCTTGATAAATGGGCCGGCATGAGGTGTGCTATCCCCCACCCCCACTGCTAGGCCCTATTCTACTTCTATTATCTGTTCTGAGTCATTGCTGAGTTATGCTGTCCTGATTATGCATGTGCAGCACATCATAACAAAAGGGATTACTTTATTTCTCCAGCTCTGCAGCCCTTCACTTGCCCTCAGTCAATAGTGGCACTGCAGTAAGAAAGTGCTGAGTCTGGCTACAGGAAAAACCCCCCCCCCTTATTTCTAGACTTCTTCATGTGCCCCTCCTCCTACACCCATTCTACAGTAATCAAAGTTGGGTAAGTTAAAGAAAGACTGAAAGGAGCTGTGTCAAAACTAGCACTTTCATTTAGGATTTCTCCTTTCCTCCTCTTCCCCTTCCCTTCATTTCTCTTTCCTTAATCCAGACAACAGATACTGATTTTCACGTTCTTCAGTGTTTATTTATTTATATAATATACCTACCATGGATCCTCACAGACTCTAAGCCAGGGGTGTCAAACTCGTGGCCTGCACACCAGATGCATCGGACACTGGCCATGACCAGTGTGGTTTAGTAAAAGGGGGAAAAAGTCACAATACGTCATGTGATGAAAACGAGATGCCGTGAGTTGGATACCCCTGCTCTAAGCTATTCGAAAGACTTGAACCAAGATATGTGTGTGGAGGTGTTTTTGCTCTCCATCACACCCAATTTTATGACCCTTTTTTGACCCAGTTGTTAAGCAAATCATGTGGTCATTAAGTGAATCCGTCTTCCCTCCAATTATTTTGTTTGCTTGAAGTCCTCTGAGAAGATCATAAAATGATGATCATGTGACCCTGGGACACAGCAACTGTCGTAAAGACGTGCCAGTTGCCAAGTGTCCAATTTGGATCACATGAGTAGGAGATGCTGCTATGGTTGTAAAAATGCGAGGACCAGTTATAAGCCACCTTTTTCAGTACCATCTTAAACTTCTAGTGATTATTAATCAAATGGTTATAAGTCAACCTCTACTTGCAAAAGGGTTTCCCTTTGTATTCATTTTGTTGAATGCTAACATTGTTTTCTAAAATCCTCCATCAGATATTGCATGAAATGAAGACGGTGGGTGATACGGGGAGAAGGGCCTTTTTAGTGGCAATGCTGTTTCTGGAATGTCCTCTCAAAAGAGGATCACATGGTGCCTCTGTGTTTTTGAGCTTCAAATCATGACTTTTTTTTATTTTCTACAGACTATGAGGAAGTGAATTTTTATGCTTTTCAGTCTTCAGGACAACAAGTGAAAAAAAAAAGTTTTTACACTTTTTATACCGTTCTTTTATTATTTTGTGTTTTTAAATGGTTTTCATTTATTTGTATATTGCCCAAGGATTTTTGGTAGTTTCAGTGTAATATCAACCACTATCCTGCAATGGTCTTTAAAGGACACGATCCAGATACCTCTGGGGACACTCCCACACCTGTGGATTCCCATAGCATCAGCTGTAGTTGAAAACTTATCTGATTTAATTTTGCTCAGTTGTCATAAAGCTAGCCTTTGGGATTTGTAGGGAGTATCTCTCCCATTTGCAGAATCTCAGGAACCATTTGCAGTTTTAACATGACTGTACAGATGGACAGAATACGGTGTGGATGGGTAAGTGTGTATGCAAGCAAATTTATTTTATGGGCAATGGCAGTGAGGGAAGGGGATGTTTGCTAATATAAAGGCTGCAGAAACTTAGAACAGAGCACGGTTCCTAATTCTTAGTGTTTAGGATTGGAAAACTGGAATATCATCTTTAAATAGCTTTGCGGGTGGGTGAAACAGTACTGCTAATCAGCAGGAAATGCTATGAGTTTGACTATAGGAACAAAGAGCAAACCTTATTAATGGATAATATTTGGAATAAATAATCCACTGGGTATATCAATACCAATTATATAATGCAAGGACATTTGCGAAACGGGGAAATTGCCACTAAAAAGGCCCTTCTCCCTGCATCATCCACCTTCCACATTTCGTGCGACACCTGATGGAGGATTTTAGAAAACAATGTTAGAATTCAACAAAATGAATACTAAGAGAAAACCTTTTTTCAAGTCCAGGTAGTCCTTGACTTATAACCATTTGATTAATAACCACTATAAGTTATGATGGCACTGAAAAAAGTGACTTATGACTGGTCCTTGCATTTACAACTACTGCAGCATCTCCTAGTCATGTGATCCAAATTGGACACTTGGCAACTGTCATGTATTTACGACAGTTGCTGTGTCCCAGGGTGACATGACCACCATTTTATGATCTTCTCAGAGGACTTCAAGCAAACAAAGTAAATGGGGTGGGGGAAACGGATTCACATAATGATTATGCGATTTGCTTAAAAACTGAAGTAAAAATTATATAAATTTTAATTTTGTAAAAATATTTCAGTGCTGTAGATAAAGGTGAACGTGAGGCGATTGAAATGTAAGCTGTTACAAATTGACGCTATTGGTTTGTGCTTCTCCTAGTGCCCTGAGGCAACCGAAAGATGCTAATCGTCATGCCTCAGATAAAGAGTGTGACTTGTTGGCATTGCTTTGGGGCAGTACATACAGCTCTCTGGGAGAATCCTTTCAATTTTCTTATGTTGAAGAGACTTTTGGCATTTGATTTTATAAAATGAGCTTTCTGAATATTGGATTTGAGACTATTGTATGACACAAACAAAATATATACTTCCTTAGTTATGATAAATGTATTTGCTGGTTACTTGGGCTAAAGACATGTTGCATAGAACTTGAATGTATTATCCAGGTGTTGCATGGAATTTATTAACATTTTGTGTATTCATATGTTTGCTGCGTACAGGATGAACATCATACTCTTTCTTTGACGAGATCGGAATTCACAAAGTTTAATTTTAAATCTCATCGGTAGATTTCTGTTTTATTTCCATATACGATTTGCAGCGTGTGTTTTTGATGCTTCGTTTCTGTATTGTGGGGTGCGAGGAAAGTATAATGGTGCAAGACTGCCCAGTTCGTACGGATGTTTTTGAATCTATTAGAAGGACTGGATTTCTCACACCTTCCTAATTGTCAGAACGAATATTTTCAACGTATCTGTCTCGTGGCTAGTCTGTTTATAGCTTTGCCCTTTGCAGCTAATGGAATAGGCTAAGGGGAGATTGGGAGGTTATTGGGATTTGGGGCTAGATTGACACTTCACCCCACTCTTTAGTAGAAAAGCTGACAGGAGATCAAACAAAGGTTTTAGAGGATTCTTCTAGTTGCTTAGGAATTATATGGAGAGCAATGGGTGCCCATTGTCCTTGGGCTGAAAGAAAATACTTGCTCCCCTTGCTGTAGAACATAGAAAAACAGAGAGGTCAGAAGAGTTTTCAAGCAAAGAAAGGGAAAAGCATCTTTAATTGTTGGCATGGAACCGTTATGGAGGCAAAGGTCAAGCAGAAAAAAAATGGAAATGTCCAGTCTTCCAGCCTTTATCTTGTATGTGTTGCATATACAGCGATGGCCTTGTATGTTTATTTACTATTTCAGTGGCCACAATTTTGAGTCTGTGTGACAAGGGAAGTTATTAGGGCCAGCCTTCCTTAAGTCTGTCTTGAAATATTGAAGTACAGGTAGTCCTCAATTTACAACCACAATTGAGTTCAACATTTCTGTTGCTAAATGAGATCTTTTGTTAAGTGAGTTTTGCCCCATTTTACTACTTTTCTTGCCACAGTTGTTAAGTGAATCACTGCAGTTGTTAAGCTAGTAACATGGTATAAGTGAATCTGGCTTCCCCATTGATTTTGCTCATCAGAGGTCAAGAAAGAGGATCACATGACCCCAAAACACTTGCAACAATCATAAATATGACTCAGTTGTCAAACGTCTGAATTTTGATCACGTGACCATGAGGATGTTGCAACTGTTGTAAATGTGAAAAAACAGTCACATTTTTCAGTGCCATTGTAACTTTGAACGATCACTAAACAAACTGTTGTAAGTTGAGGACTACCTGTAGTGGATTTGTGATGGTCCCGATTCCCAGGAGGAAGGGGCACATTCCAGAGGAACAAGAGACAACTCAGTTCAGATAACCTGCGTGAGAGAAACAGGATTCCAAAATAGTTCTCAAAGTATATGCTTTACATGGTGGCAGCATGCTTTAGTTTGGCAAGATTCTGCCTATAGGTGAAGAACGATAAAGGAATCTGCTTGGAAGAATCACGGGTCTTTCTTGTTCTTTTTAATCTGACAGGATTCTAGATCCATCATTTGCTGAGGAAAGTCCAATGGTTGAAACAATTCAGGAAGATTCTGGAGAAGCTGTAACCAGCTAAATACTGTTCAGCGTGTGGAAGAAGACAGACAGACCAACTGCATCTTGTTCTTAGTGCAAGTGCTGCTTTTAGGAATTGGGGAGTACAGATTGCTGGGTCATAGAGTATACAGGACAAAAGCCCCACGGGATTTTAAATCAAGAACTTAGCAGGTCAAGTGCAACTTTCTCTTTCACTAGGATGGCTCTTTGTAGCAAGGAATGAGGTCCAATTTGAATGCTAGTTAAAGGCTAATTAAAACACAATGCAGAAAGTAGGATATGGACATTGTGGAAGTAAAGATGGTTTCCAAGCTAGAAAGAGAAGGAGAACTATCATAATTGGCAGTAGTGTAAACTAGGTTAAGGTTTTTTTAAAAATTTTCCTATCTTGTACCTTAATTTATTATTTCTTACACCCTTTCTGAACTGGACAGGAGGTTGTTTCCCATAAAAGGTATGGGGATATACTACACAATTGCTGATTATATGATTATAATCTGAGACCCCCTTGTTTCTAGAAATCGAATTATACCTGTGAGCAAGCATCAAGATACTGCAGGCTTCTTGAAAGCTCCCACTTTCTCTCTGTCGAAGGCTAAGCCACTTGACCTGAGGGCACCCACAGGAGAACCCTCTGTGCTGTTAATCCTGTCTACTGCTGACATTTCTGCCTGACTTTTAAAAAACCCCAAGGCAATAAGGGGAGAGTTGCTGCTGTAGGCCCATCCTCCTTCCTCTACTTTTTTTTGTTATTGTTGTTGTTATAGTTTCCATGGAAAGTGGCAACCCTGGAATTTTGCTTGCCCCAGTAATAGAAAGTTTGGTGGACATGAGTCGTCTAATATCTAGGTTTACTGCATCTGAGCTATTGAAGGTAATGCCAATTCCTGGAGTTAATTTACAAATCCTAACAAAGGATATTCTGTTTATATTTATAAAACAGAGGACTAACATTGCTGGGAGTGGTGGTCCCGTTGTCATATTGTTCTTAAACTTTTTTTTTTACTTGTAAAAAAGGAATCTTGGAAAATGTATTCATACACACACACACACACACACACACACACACACACAGGTTTTGGCGTGTTCGGGTCTTTTCCCGTGTAAGATTGAGAGTATCTTGGCAACATTTCGACAAGGTCCCACTCGCCATCATGTTTGTGTGAGCAAAGCGTGATCGGAGCTGCCGTCTCTCTATAAATACTGGTGGGGAGGTGTGGTGTGCTGGCTCTGTTGTAAGCGGGCTGGTTGACTGCGTTGTTATTTCTTGATTGGTTGATGGAGTTGATGTTTGCAGATTGGTTGGCTTTTTCGTAAGAACCTGTGTGGCTGAGGTGCTGGCTGTGTGTCTATCAGCCTCCTATGTTGTAACGACCTGGGTAATGGGCTGTGTGATGACCTTTTGAGTTCTACTGTTGTGACATCCTGGGTCTTGTGCTGTAATCTCCTGGGTCATTGGCTGTGTTGCAACATCCTGAGGTTTTGTGGTGTAACCTCCTGAGTTTCGTGATGTGATATCCTGAGCGGAAGGCTGTGATGTAATGTTCCAGGTTTTCGTTATATATATATATATATTCTTAAGTTTTCGCGGGTACTTACATATATGGTATTCAGCTTTGTTCGGGTATTTTCCCACGTCATTATAGTTGTGCTTTTAAAGTTGTAGCAATGTTTCGGCAGAATCTCATCTGCCATCATCAGGCTTCTGTATTGTGTTCGTCTGTGAGTCAGACTTTCACAGCCGTTTCAGTTTTAAATTTGGGGCTAGCCTACTGCTGTGCCAGAATGGTTTTTTCTTCATCCTGATTGGTTGGGAGTCTTGGTCTGTGTTTATTGGTCTTGGAGTTTGCTGTGTTCTGCTTGATTGGTGTTTCTAATATCTTCTGTCTGCTTTGTGGCTTTTTTTGGTCTTGATTGGCTGGCAACATTGTGTTTCCTGTATTGGAGGCTTTTAGTGCGGCTTGGCTCTGAGTAAATGGATGGCTATCATTTATTAGGAAGCTAGGTTTCATCTGGGTGCCTGGTTGGGGTGTGTTTGAGCTGGAGGTATCAGGGGGGATCTGTTTGTGCCCAGGTGTTTGCCTGGCTTGTGGTGTGGAGATGTTTTTGTTTGTGAGTGCAGGCTTCCAAATGATTGACAGTCTGGTGGAATCATCTCTTCTATTCATGCTTTCAGGTCTTTTTTCAATCTCTATGGTTTCTCTGATAATTCTGTAGCTGGGGTTTTCTATAGTGGCTAGGGTTTTGGTGCCATTGAAGTTGATGCTATGACCTGTTGCTTTCATGTGTTGGACTAGTGAGGAAGTGTGTTCCAGCTTTTTTACTGCATTTTTGTGTTCATCCAGGTGGGTACTTATTCTTCTATTGGTCTGTCCAATGTATGTGGCAGGGCATGATGTACAGGGGACTTCATATATGCCTTGGTTTTCCAGGTCAATTTTATCTTGGGTTTCTTAGGATGGCTGCTATTTTTCTGTCTGTTTTGAAGGCAGTCTTGATGTGATGCCTGTGTAGTATCTTACTGATTTTGTCTGTAGTACCTCTTATGTAGGGCAGGACAGCTGTTCCATAGGTCTGTTCATCTTCTAGGTCTCCATTATGTCTCAGTGAGTTTTTGTGGATCAAGCCGGCGATTTTGCTTTTGTGGAAGCTGTTAGCTGTCAGTACTTTAGTCAGGGTGCATAGTTCAGTCTTTATGTGTGTCTTGTCTGCCAGGTGTTTGGTTCTGGCGATTAGTGTTTTGGCCACAGAGTTTATCTGTGCTGGGTGGTGGTGGGATTGGGCGTTGTGGTAGCGGTTGGTGTGTGTTTTCTTCTGGTATATGGTATGTCCTAGTGTGCCATCTGTTGTTCTGTAGATTAGTACATCTAGGAATGGTAGTTGTTTGTTTGTTTCCGTTTCCATGGTGAATTTGATTTTGGGGTGTGTGCTGTTTAGGTGTGTTAGGAAATTGTTTAGGTTTTCTTTTCCATGGGGCCAAATCACAAATGTGTCATCAATGTATCTTAACCATAGTTTGGGTTTGTGGGTGGCATTAGCTAGGGCTCTGAATTCGAATTCTTCCATGAACAGGTTTGCAATGATGGGTGACAGTGGTGATCCCATAGGGGCTCCTTCAATTTGCTTGTATCTTTGTCCTTTGTATATGAAATATGTGTTGGTTAAGCAGTGTTCTGCTAGTTCCATGAGGTGTTTAGCTGGTTGGTATTTATTTTTGATTATTTCAAGAGTTTCTTTTATTGGGAGTTGAGTGAATAGTGAACCCACGTCGAAACTTACAAGCAGATCTTCTTGTTCCATGTGTAGATCTTTGATCATTTCCAAGAGATGATATGAGTTTTGTACATGTGAAGCTGCTGCTGTGTTTAGCTAGGTTTTGTAGTGGTGCTCCTCTGGAGCTGACTATGGATCTGAGAGGTATGCCTTCTTTTTGTATTTTTGGGAGGCTGTATAGTTTGGGGCATCTGGAAGATTTTTCTCTTGGGATTATCGTCTGTTGGACCTCTTTGCTCATGTGGCTGGTTATAAAACGTTGCTACAACTTTAAAAGCACAACTATAATGATGTGGGAAAATACCCGAACACCATACATGTAAGTACCCGCGAACACTTAAGAAAACATATATACATACATACATACATACATACATACATACATATATATATATATATATATATATATATATATTCCCATATTAAAAAGTATTATGTATTTATCCATCATCTCTTGTTTTTCACTTTTTAAGCATACATATTAGTGGTCTTAACTTCAAACATTTACTTATACATAGAAACTATGGTAACTTCAGAAAAGGTGTATTCTTCTCGAGAGGGAAAATAACGCTGAGTATTAAATATTTAAGAAAAGGAACAGCAACAAAAGGTGCAGGGTTTTTTCATGTGTTAGTTAAGCCATTCCAGTACAAGGTCTCCCTATTTTGGCGTGACCATTTCTGACAGCATTTTCAACATTTAAACATGGGTAATGGGGTAATTATGGGGTTGAATTGGGAGCTGAGAAATCCAGATACAAGTCTTAATCACAAAGCTAAGTGGATAACTTTAGTTTTCTCTCTTTCAGTCCCCCTTATAAGCACGAAGATGGGAACATAAAATGAAGAGATGTTGCTATGGAGAATTCTTTGAGAATAAATATGTACAAATAATAAAAAAAAAACCTAATTATGCTTAAGTTTTTTGTGGCTGAAAGTTGCAAGGAGATAAATGTATACTGGGGCATCTCTATCCCAAAGACACCCAGCTTTCGAGCTACCATAAAGAATATGTTACATAAATGCCGCTGTATGTGCTGATCGTGAATATAATGTAGACTATTAAGAGACAGAAGGCAAGGAATCAAGGGAAGAGTATGAGCTATGTTTTCGTCGAGCTTGGCAATGCAGTTTAAGCTTTATTCTGTTTCCTGTCAGAGATGTGAGCAACAATACTCTGGTCTTAGTGGTGGGATTCAATTTTTTTTACTACCGGTTCTGTGGGCGTGGCTTGGTGGCCGTGGTGTGGCTGAGTGGGCATGGGGAAGGATACTGCAAAATCTCCATTCCCTCCCCACTCCTGGGGGAAGGTTACTGCAAAATCAGATTCCTTCCCCACCCACTAACTTGCTTTCCAGCTCCATTCTCCTGTGCAGGGCAACAAAAGAAGACCCAGCCGATCAGCTGGGACTCGGAAGGCAGAGAATAGATGGGGGCGGGGCCAGTCAGAGGTGGTATTTGCCGGTTCTCCAAACTACTCAAAATTTCCACTACCAGTTCTCCAGAACTAGTCAGAACCTGCTGAATACCACCCCTGGCTGGTCTGCAAGGTAGTTTCCAGATTAGAAATCCTATCCTGCATACCACTGAGCGAGCCCACTCGGAGCAAAACTATGCTTGTGGTGTATCACTCCTGAAATCCCATAACTGCTCACTATTGCCTCACCGTTGGCAGCCAATGCACAATGAAAGTACAGCTCATATCTACTCTGTACCTCCTCTGTCTTACTAAAAGCACCATGTGAATGCTTCAGTTGACTAAAGCCATATTGAGCAAACAGGGCCTGTGAAACGCGGATGTGACATGGAGTGTAAGAGGAGTCATTAAAAAAGCATGAATTAATGAATGAAATTAAGAGAGACAAATACGCATGTTGTGTGTCCATAGGTGAATAATGGAAAGATGTAAGAGAAAGAGGTCAATCTTGTAGGGTTGAGGTGATGAATACAGACAGGAAAATGGTCTAGGTTTAAATTATAAATTATGAATTGAGATAATATGTATGTCAGAAGGTATGAATAAATGTTATTTATGTTGCTGGAGTGTACATAAAACTAAGAATCTATAGACGGGTGATAGTTGCATGCTATCCTTCAGTGAATGGTGATGATTGAGGAATCAGAGATGAAACTTTGGGGGAAAATGCATAATATTTTGAATGAATGCAATGCAAAGAAAAAAAGAATTTGGTTAGCTGGCATGAATGGATGATTGCAACAAGTCAAGAGAGTATAGCAAACCTGATTGGGTCAATTAGAGACCCAAGAATGAATGAGAATAGTGGCTGATTTAGTAAGCATCCGTTTAGAAACAGGTTTATTTCTTTCAGTTACCTTGTTTAAACATGTCTATGACAAAGAAATTAATGTAAGTCTAAAAGCATGATTGATTTAGTTGTTCATGATGAAAGACTGAGAGAACTAATGAGGGATAAAAGGGTGTTGAGAGGTTGTGAATGTGTGTCAGACCATTTTTCTGGTTGTGGATCTTGGAGGAAAATGAACATATCCGAAAACAACAGAAATAAAGAAAACAGATGGAAAATTAATAGAATGTATGAGGTCTTTGTGAAAAAGTATTAGATTAATCACAACAGAATAAAAGTGAATGCAAGGAAAGAGGATGTGGAAGCTGTTTGGAACAGAATGAAAAGAACGATGTTACAGACTGCAAGAAAAGTTGGTGGAGTTAAGTTAATAGTAAATATGAACAAGAATGTATATTTCCTATTGTGGCTAATAAAAAACACTTAGAGGAAAATAATAGCAGCAAAATAAGGTACATATGTGAAGAGAAAGATAATCACATAGAATGCTGCCAAAGAAAAAGGAATGATTGAGATTAAAAGAGGAAGAGAAAACGCACAGCAATTTTAATAGAAATCAAGTGTTTTGAAAGTGAAGCGGACTAAACAAGGATTAGCAGCAAAATAATTGGAATAAAAAAATAAACATCACAACATGATTTGGCATGAAACTGAAATGAAGGAATTCTGGGAGGAATGTTTTAAAGATTTATATAGAAATCTTAGTGACTTCAGTCTAAAAAGAACAGGAAGGACATTCTATACAGAATAATTTTAACTCAATAATTTCTCTGTAAAATAGCATCAACAGCTCCTGGGGCAGTCTGACTTTCCTGTGTTGAAGCCGGAAGAACATTCTGTATAGAGAATATTCTTCCTGCTTCAGTTCAGGAAGCTCAGACTGCCACATGACCTGTTGATACAGTTTTACTGAGGAATTATTGAGTCTGTCATTTGTACTTCTATAACGGTTTGGTTTGGTACAGCAGGTCAGATACAAGCTCCAACAGATAGTTAAGACTGCAGAAAGAACAATTGCAACCAGCCTGTCTTCTATAGAAGACCTGTATATTACATGGATCAGAAGGAGGACTGAGAATATATCTACAGATCCCTCATATCCTGGACATAAACTGTTTCAGCTCCTCCTCTCAGGACAGCGCTACAGGGCATTGCAAGCCAAAACAAATAGACACAGGGACAGTTTTTTCGCCTGGTCCCATCACTTTGCTGAGCACCTAATTCTCACAGTGCTGTCTATGTATATTTATCCATGTAGTGTAATATCCATGGCTGTAATATTATTGTTTATCCTTATTATCTTCTTTACTTCCCCTCTTATTGGTGGTATTATTATTATTTTATTTATTATTTTATTTATTTTGCTTTGCATGTACACTGAAAAATTCTGCATCGGAGAGAAATTCCTTGTATGTTTCATCACACTTGGCCAAATAAAATATTCAATTCATTTCAATATAGAATTGCACCATATGTTGCAAGTATCCAAGAAAAAAAACTTATGAAAAGAAAGACATAATGTGAGAATGTTGCAAAATAAGGATGCAAGTTTAAGTCTTTTCACTTGTGAAATATTCAGATGTGGATGTGATTTCCTTATGCAGTGTCTGAGCAACTTGTCTAACAGGTTTAAAGACTATATCTGTGCCTGACATTGTATTCTTATATCAAGGAAAATATGGCAAAAGTACATTTAAAAGCTACAGAAAAGTAGGCCAACAAATGTATTTAAAAAAAGATTTAGCATAATTTTGGCCGAAATGGTATAAGAAGTGGCAATGAACAAAGTATGTTCATGACTTTAAACCTGTGACTTTAAACCAAGCAGAGTATGCAGAAAGATTTTTGCTCTTCAGCAACAGAACTGTATGTAGGTGAGAAAGAAAGTATTGGACACCACTGATTTAAGAGAAAGCATATGATAAAATGATTAGACATGAATTATGGACTCTTTTGCATTAAATATGGAGTTGAAGGTTGGTTGCTGAATGAAGTAAGGGCAGTGAGTAATGGAAAGAAAGCATGTGTCAGAATAAATGGAACGCTTAGATAATAGGTCACCACTGAACAGAGAGCAAGACAAAGGTGGCATCTTGGTTGTTCAAAGCACTTATGGATAAATCTGTAAGAAATTATTGGATTACATTTGAAATGTGTTGGTTGTATAAAAATATGCTGTGTTATTAGTTGAGAACCAGAATGATTTGCAGTGAATATTAGCTCAATTGTATGATCCATCAAGAAACCTAAGGTGCTGTGTTAATTATGATTGACAATGGAAAGTGAACAATTCAAGTCATACAAAAAAAAAAGTATATGAATTTTTGTCCCTTGAATATTAAAGAAATGGAAACATTTTATGAAGTGCAAATATTGGTAGGAATATAATGGGACTATGTGGTCAGTTACAAGACATGAATATTTGTTGAAAGAAACAAACTATTAGCTAAAGAAGTATGCTTCTGCTCACTTTGTTATATGAAAATGAGATTTGAGTATGTCAGGAGAAGCATAAAGGTAAGTTCAATGCAGGGAGAATAATGCATTTAGGAAGTCCGGAAAACAAGAAAACATGTAAACAAGAATTAATGCGAATATGAGTGAAGTGGCTTAAGCATTCAGAGAATTAATGAGAATCAAATTGCAAAACAAATGTATAGGAAGAGTGTTTCACGAGGAATGAGAAGACTGTAAAAGCCGTGGCTAGCTGGTTTTGAGATCCTTAAAGAGAGAGATGAGAAGTTCAAAGAACAAGCAATATGTGTTCTATGGATGTAGAATGACTTGCAAAGTAAGAGTATAAGTAAATATTGTTGGCATCATCTTTTTCTCTTTTTCCCATTGTATACTTTTTTTGCTTATTATTTCTTGCTGTTTTCTGTGTTTTGTACAATGCTGATGACTCCAGAAGAAAATAGGATGTGTGCCCCAATATAGCTGGCAAAAGTACCCCAACCTATTCAGTAAATGTATCTTAGAGCTGAGCTAGCTATGCTTTGCAAGTGATATTCACATAATGACCACTTAGACAGGTCAACTTTAAGTCCATTCTAATCCAAAAAAACTCAGAGTGTTTCAAGACAAGCACTCAGTGGCAATTCAAGCTACCTCACAAGGCTGTTCTGTGGATCAGAGAAATCAACATAGAAACTGTCTTGAGCTCCTGGAAGTACAAAGGGATAGATGTGTAATAAAATATTAAACTAAATAAAGACCAGCAGATTACAAGGATAAAGATGGCTGTGTTTTAAGGTGAAGAAGGCAGAGATAATAATATACACTATTTGACTCCTTCTTGTGTGCATCCATGTACAGCTCAACTCTCAAGCTCCCCTTCCTTTTTTGTTTCCTGGCAAGAGCTCCATCTTTTTAACATTTTAATGTGGTATGTATGTGTCTACATGCATTTGCATTTATCCTTCAGCTTACTAAAATATATATATTAATCTGCATAAACAGTTTTAGAACAGTCCTGAAGATTAGGGAAGAAGGGGAGGAGGTACACTAGTAAAATTGGGTATAAGCTGTAATATATTCTCACTCTTTCCCCATTTCTCCGATACGCAAATACTCCCTCTGAGGGCATTCAATCTTTAGCAATTGGGCATTTCTCCAGTTTTTAAATGTTCTGCTTGGCTGCACTCCTCACCTGCTCCCTCAACTTTAAAAGGATGGGGGGCATCTGGGTCTGCCTGGGAGAGCTGAAAGCTATATTTTCCAGCAATCCTACCGAGATAGCCAATGGAAAGGGGTTCTGGACTGTATTTTGGAATGGGACAACTCGCCGCAGCCAACTCACTGTAGAACAATTCAACAACTCAATTTAATTATTTAAAAATTAAAATTAATTTAAAAAATAAAACACTATTTTAATTTTTGTCGTTTATATTTCATTTTGTCCCTCTTTGACACCCTTTCTTTAATGATTGATTCTACTCCACTATTTCTTTCATATTAGTGTAACTCTTGTCCCGCGGTGAATTGGCCATGGCTACTTGGCAGTGGTGAGTTAGTGAGGTAGACCCATTGTATTTCAGGCCTGTCTCTTAATAAGGAAGGAGAGCCAGTTTGGTGTAGCAGTTAAAAGCTCTAGGTTAGAAACTAGGAGGTGTAACTTTTAAAAGCTGGATGACCTTGGGCCAGTCACTTTATCTCAGCCCCAGAAAAGAGGCAAGGGCAAACCAATTTTGAAATACCTTGCCAAGAAATCCGCAGGGACTAGTCAATACTGACTCTAAGGCAGACACAGAGGTTAAGATCTTCACTGGCCAAACTTGGCCCGCCCCGAAAATGCTTTGCTGCAAGCTGGCGCCCTCTGGAGCGGCTGAGGCCTCCCGAGTTTGGCGGCTCCCTTTTCCCCAGCAGGTTGGGCGGCAAAGGGAAGTGGCGGAACTTTCCAATTGCGAGGGCTAAACTGTGGTTCTTTCCTCTCAATTATTCTGTTGTGACGGGACCAGGAGACAAATTGGCATGTCAGAGGCAGCTGGAGTGGGTTTGGAAAGCGAATTGTGCAAATGAATACAGATGGGCTTCGGGCGACTGGGCCTGCTCACCGTTTAATCCAGGGCGTGCTTGCAATCAAACAAGCGCTTCCACGCCGGGGCCTAAATTGGATGAAAATTGCCCTTGGACGGCTATAGAAACCCAGAAAGAAAACGGGGTGTGTTTGTGTGTGCAAGCACCGGATTAAAACAACAGCAGATTTTGGGGTTTGTATTTGGGTAGGTGGAGGGAGGAATGAGGGCCATTTGTGTTCTAGGGAAAGGGTAGGTGGGAACACGCGTCCCCCTCGGGGCAATCGGAAACATCCGCCTCCTCGGTAAATGTAAGCAAGGCTAAGGAGCGGCCCCGGCAGGGCTTTATTGAAACAAAAATTGACTTGATTGTTGGGGATTACGGAGCGTGGCACGGAAAGGCGCGGAGGATAATAGATTTGTTAGCATAATAGAGCCCGTCGCCGGGAACTGTTAGCGTCACGCCTGGGTAGAGACCACGTTTGGCGGACGGCTCGTACATCACGAAATTGATACTGCATTACATTAACCCGGAGGGTTCCCCATCAACCCGGAGACAGGAGCTCTTCCAGGCTCACACACACATACACAACACACGAGGGAAAGGCCGGCAAGGGGTTCATGGGGTTCTAGGAAGCCGAGCGAGGAGATGCCAGCCCGCAGGTATTGCGAGGAGCCGGCGGGAGGGTTAAAGAATCGCTGTCAAGTGTTTACTGGTTGCTGTTCCGCAAAGTTTTTTTTTTTTTTTAATGCGATCGTCAAAAGGCCGGAGGCTGAATGAAATGTGAAGGTTGCACGTGAAACGGTGCACTTCGAAACGGGCTCTCCTCGGCGGCGGGAACGGGACGGCCCGCACGGCGGGAAAAAGCACCCGGGTAACCGCCGATGTCGCGGGAATGCAGGAACGACGCGTGCGGAGTTAGGCGCTAGGATGCAGCCAAGGAGGCTCACATGCAGATAAGGGCCCCCGGTGTGAAAGATTAGCTGCTTTGGCATAATGCACATCTTGATTTTACTTTTTCTCTGAGCCCGGCATCCTACGCGAGGAAAGTCCTTCATTTTATTCTTTGAGAAGTAGAATGGGTTGAGGCGAAAGTGTGACTGGCCCAGAGTCGTTCAGTAAATGGGCCCTGGAATCTGGCTTTCCCAATATCTTAGGCGGAGTTTCTGGGTACTGTACCAAATAAGATGGGTTGCAAAGCGGCAAAGCGATTCATCACTACTGCTAAGCCACAAGCCTTTTAAAACTATGACTAAGTAAGCTGCAATGGCTATGTTCACACCATCAGATAAATGAGGAATTTTACTACATCAAAGTAAAGAAAAACACCTACCACACTGTACAATTGCCTCTAAAGAAATACATCCAGTATTTTGTAAATACACATTTACCTCAACCAGACTTTCTCAGCCTTCCGTGGCTCTACTCACAGAAGCCTTTTAAAATATAATGAAGGAAGTGTGTTGACTTGAGGGACGCTCCTCTCCTCCTTTTTCAGCCCCAGCGTTCTGCAAGAATGGATCTTATTCACCCAAATCTTTAGGCTCTCTGGGGAGATCTTTATGTTTCTCCTGGTTGTTTTGAATCTTAATGGCTCTGGATTTTTTTTGTTTTTGTTTTGATATCTACTTGAGATTATAACTTATCCAGGATCAATTTAAATAGAGGCATTTGGTCTTTAAATGGGTCTTTTAATTGTTGATACCAATGGAAGGGGAGGAAAGGGATATAGCTCAGATACATAAAATAGTGTAAGTCATTTCTGAAATGCACTGGAGTACGTATGCGTCTAGGACTGGAATGATGAGTTGCGCCTCTTCCTTTCATGCCACTGCTGCTCTGTCCTGTACACACAGATCCTCATCATCACTTTATGCTGTGTAATGCAGTATCAATTAAGGCTTTTGGCCTTAATTGGTGATAATGAGCCTGTCCTCCTTGGGGATACCTAAGGTAATTAGTGCTCTCTGCCCCGCCTCTCCCAGCCCATTTCCAAGGCTAGCCGGTGGCAGGCTGGCTCTCTGCCCAGCGGCTGCGTGGGGAGGCTGTTCTTTATTAAGGGCTCCCAAGGTGCAGGCAGGTCCCCGAGCTGTCAGCCTGGCCTGCTTTGCAGTCTCCTCATGCTACTTAAATTGGGCTCAGCAGAAAGCAATTTAAAGAGTGTCAGGGCAGGCGGCTGACTCTGGTGGCAAAGGGCCCTCACGCCAGTGGCTTGATAAACGACATCCAGCCTGCCACAGTGAGGTCGATAACCAGCAGCTGAGCATGCCATGGCAGAAAAGGGGAATGACACCCTTCCACCATGCAAGTGTGCATACACCAAACCTTTCAGACCTGGCAATCTTGTCTGATTCCCCTCTGTGGCCCTACTAGGTATGAAATATAGAACAAATCGGAAAAGTATTTTGGGCAATCCAGCTCATTGGAGTTGGCTGTGCCCACCCTAATCCCTGATTTATTTAATTAAAACAACTCACTGAAATGTAAATTAACCTCCTGATTACATACATAGTGGGTTTCCACAGCACACAGGATTACAAACTAGATAATTGCATTTGGATTTAGCCTGTTATACATGGGAGCTCCTAACATAGACTTTGCACAATCCAGACCAATCTTCTCTGATACTCTTGCAATTTGCTAAATTATGGTTCCATAATCTTCAACCAGAACGGCTATTCCCTATTGAGGATCATTACAATTTTAGCTCAATGCTTAATGGAGGGACCCAGACTAGCAAAGACTCGTCCAACAGGTAAGACAGCAGGAAAAAGCCAACTGTATCGTATCATGGAATGATGTCATCAGCACTCCTTACACCAGGTGTAGAATAGAACAGAACAGAACAGGAATAACAGAGTTGGACGGGATCTTGGTCTTCTAATCCAACCCCTTGCTTAGGCATGAAACCCTACACCACTTCAGACAAATGATTATCCAATCTCTTCTTAAAAACTTCCAGTGTTGGAGCATTTATAACTTCTGGAGGCAAGTTGTTCCACTCTTTAATTGTTCTGTTAAGAAATTTCTCCTTAGTTCTAAGTTGCTTCTCTCCTTGATTAGTTTTCACCCATTGCTTCTTGTCCTACCCTCAGGTGCGTTGGATAATAGCTTGACTCCCTTTTCTTTGTGGCAGCCCCTGAGATATTGGAACACTGTTCTCATGTCTCCCCTACTCCTTCTTTTCATCAGACTAGACATATCCAGTTCCTGCAACCTTTCTTTATATGTTTTAGCCTCCAGTCTCCTAATCATCTTTGTTGCTCTTCTCTGCACTCTTTTTAGAGTCTCAATATCTTTTTTTACATGGTGGTGACCAAAATTGGATGCAGTATTCCAAGTGTGGCCTTACCAAAGCATTATAAAGTGGCATTAACACTCTGTGATCTTGATTCTATTCCTCTGTTTATGCAGCCTAAAACTGTTGGCTTTTTTGGTAGCTGCAGCACACTGCTGGCTCATATTTAAGTGATTGTCCACTAGGACTCCAAGATCCCTCTGACAGTCACCACTGTTGAGCAAGGTACCACATATACTTCACCTGTGCATTTTGTTTTTCTTGCCTAAATGTGGAACCTTACTTTTTTCATCATTGAATTTCATTTTGTTAGCTAGCACTCAATGTTCAAGTCTTTCAAGATTTTTCCGTATCTTAAGCCTATCTTCCGAAGTGTTGGTTATTCCTGCTAGCTTGGTGTCGTCTGCAAATTTGATGAGTTCTTCATCTATCTCCTCGTTAAAATAATTGATGAAGAAGTTGAGTACTGGGCCTAAAACAGAGCCCTGGGGTACTCCATTGCATACTTCCCTTTATGTCAGTGGTCCCCAAACTTGGCAACTTTAAGACTTGTGGACTTCAATGCCCAGAATTCTCCAGTCGAAGTCCACGAGTCTTAAAATTGCCAAGTTTGGAGACCTCTGCTTTATGTAGATGCAGTTCCATTGAGAATTACACGTTGAGTGTGGTTGTTCAGCCAGTTACGAATGCATCTGGTAGTGATGCTGTCTAACTCACATCTTTAGGAACTTAACAGTTTTATTGTATTGTTAAACACCCCCTTTGGGTCCTTTTTCAAGACCACACAGTCATCCTCCACTTCCCTTAAAAAAGGATTCACATGCCCAGGAGACTTTGGTGACATCATGATAAAACTTTGTTAGGAACCTGAAAACATTCTTTTTAGGTGTTCTATCTATGCTATCCCTCCCAGTCTTCTCTCCTGAATCATGATTATGTAGCACAAGGATGATAAAAATAGGAAGACCTAATCCTAATCTCAGCCTTCCAGTATTTCCAAAATCAGCAGTTCCTCTAACTCTGCCATGAGTGCAAAACATCTCTTAAATGCTAAAGCAACATTCCCAAAGATTAGAATCAGTCAAAGAAGGGTGCTTGTATATATCTGAAAGAAGAGTCAGGCCAATGGGCATGAGAGCTGTCTTTGCATAGTTGACTGAATAGTTAGTTATCAGTACATTTGGATAAAGGATTTATTTGATGTCCAGTTGCAGTCTGCTCTGGATATATGGACCGCATATAAGATATTCTTATATCTTAGCTTCCTCTGCAGCTCCCAGTAGGCTAAAAATCAGTATGGGAACACTTAGGCTCTGCGTTTCCTTTGTGATGATATAAAGTAGAAGATTGAAATGGTTTTTTAAAATGAGTGAGAGGTGGATTACATAAAACAAGTGCATTTGTGAAGAGCTGCTCTTGGTTATTGTCTCTATATCCCAAAATCAAAAGACTTCACTTTCCCTTCTAGTACATACAATATAGTCAACCCAAGTTAAGTAATTCACATTTACTGAATCCAGATGATAAAAGACAAAAAGATTATAATCTAATGGAGAAAGAAAACATGAAGAAATGGTGTAAATACATGGGAAAACTCCATAAAACATTCCTAAAGTTAAGGATACCTTTGAAGGTTTTGATAACGGAATTCAGACCAGATATTTCAGTGGGCCCATGAAATTCTATTAACAGCAAAGCTGCAGGGGCAGATGAAATAGCAGCAGACGCTTAGCAAGTTTCTTAAAGTGATATTTGTGATTTGTAAATGTGTGGCAAATGCAGCAGTGGCCAAGAGACTGGAAAAAATCAATTTATATTCCAGTACCAAAAAAGATTAGTGATCAAGAATGCCCAATCAAATAGTTGCAGAATCCTTGCTAGCATGTAAGATAAAGCTGAAGATTTTATAATCCAAACCTTAGGACATGAAGTGAGAACTCTCAGATGTACAGGAATTCAGAAGAGGCAGAGGCACCTGAGACCATTGTGTTAGTGTCTGATGGATATAGAAAAAGCAACGGAGTTCCAAAAAAGACACCAAGTTTTCATTGTATTGATTATACTACGACTTTTGACTCTGTAAGCCCCAACAAGTTGTGGATAGACCTTAAAAACATGGGTGTATCATGTCTTATTTGTTGGCCAGGAAGCAGTAGCTAGAACGGATTATTGAAGAATTAAATGGTTCAATATTTGGAAAGGAGCACAGCAAAATTATAGATGGCCAGATTACTTATTTAATTTGAGAAATGTACCTTGAGAGAAATGCTGGACTATATGAACTAAAAAGGAGAATTAAAATTATTTGGAAGCGCATTATTCTCAGATATCTGAAGATACCACTTAAAAGATTAAATGTAAGGAGGATTTAAGGAATGTGGTACTGAAAGTGAAAAAAAATGTCAAAGCCAGTACAGATAGTCCTCAATTTATGACTATAATTAAACTCCAAATTTCTGTTTCTATGTGAGATATTTGTTAAGTGAGTTTTGCCCCACTTTATGGTTTTTCTTGCCACAGTTGTTATGTGAATCACTGCAGTTGTTAAGTTAGTAACATAGCTCTTTAAGTCAGCGGTCACCAACCTGTGGGCTGCAGCCCACTGGTGGGCCGTGAGAAAATTTTGGTGGGCCGCAGAGAAATCTCACCCCCAGAGCACACACCCCAAAGCAATTAATCCAGGCTGCACAGAAACACAAGGCTGCGCCGCCCACATGGCCCACGGGAACCCTCCCTGCCCACTCACTCCTTACCTGATGAACTTGCCTGCTAAATTGCTATTTTTCCTTTTTGCGACCATCATCTGTTCTACTGTGCTGGGAGATTTAGACTAGCTAGGAAACAGGAAATGGTTGGATTTCTTGCTTTCTAGCTAGTCTTTAGATCTTCAGCTCTGCTTTTAATCACAGCCAAACCTCCCTTAGGACTGAAGTTTCTGTTATTCAGTGCAGACTCATGGCAAGGAAATTTGAGAGACTGAACTAGCCAATGGCAGATAGATCACTGAATGATTCTGTGAGCAACTCAATCTGCCTCCCTGCTTTGCCTGATTTTGGGTAAAAGTTGCTCTTTTAAAAAATTCCATATATAAATATTTATAATATTTACATACAAGCCATGTCCAGCCAGTCACATGACCACCAAGCCACACCCACAAATTAGGCCACGCCCACATAACCAGTTAGTGGTCCCTGGGATTTAAAATTATGAGTTTGGTGGTCCCTGAGGTCCAAAAGGTTGGCAGCCCCTGCTTTAAGTGCGTCTGGCAAAGTCTGATTGACTTTGCTCATCAGAAGTTCACAAAAGGGTGAGCACATGACCTCAGAACTCTGTAAACATTATAAATATGAGTCAGTTGCTAAGCATCTGCATTTTGATCACATGGCCATGGGGATGCTGCAATGGTTGTGGTTTTTAGTGTCATTATAACTTCAAATGGTCACTAAATGAACTGTTGTAAGCCAAGGACTATCAGTATGCTGTTCAGGTTTTTTTTAAAACAAAAACAAAGAAACAGGCAGCACCGATCTACATTCCTAGGCTCAAATTCTTTCAGGAATAGCGACTATGGCCATGAAATAAAGAGACAGGCATCTGCTACTTGGGAGAAAAATTATAGCAGGCAAAATATTGAAGTGCAAAGATATCATACTGCCAACAAAGGTACATATTTTTAAGGCCACGGTTTTTCCAGGTACAATACATGACTGAAAGTCAGAACATCAGAAAGGATCAGCAATGAGAAATGGATACTTCTACACTGTGCTGCTTGACAAATTTGCTGAAAATATCTTGGATTAGAAGAAAAAAATACGATCCAGTAGAAGATGAAGTAAAAGATATACACTGAAACCACTAATAATAGAGCTAAAGTTTAAATATTTTGAAATAATGCAAAGGAAAAAAAATAGCAGAAAAATACCAAGTACATGGAAAAAAATCAAAGGTACTATATAATCAGAAAATGCAGCCAGGCAAAGTGGATAGATAATCTCATTGATATCACAAGCACAAAAGCACAGTTATGTACAGATAATTCTGTGAAACAATGTCAATGGGTTACAACAGTGGCCCCCAACCTTTTTTGTGCCACGGCCTGGTACCAGCATCACAAAATGATCCGCGGCCCGGTACCAGCATCAGCACGCATGACAAGGCAAGACGAGCCGAGCGACCGGCCGGCCAGCCGTCCCCCGCTTCTCCCCGCCACCTTCAACTCCTCCTTTGTACCTTTTTTGTGCTTTTTTGTGCTTTCTTAATCTCCTCCGCCATCGGGACGGCTCTTCGTTCGAAGCCGCCCCCCCTTCGATGAAACTAATGCGCGAGGATTCCTTCTGGACCCAAACACCGCTTTCCAACCGGAAAAGCTCACCCGGAAGCACTTTCTCGTCGAAACAAGATGGCGGCGCCCAGCAAACCGGCGGCCCGGTAGAAAATGATCCACGGACCGGTACTGGTCCAGGGCCCGGTGGTTGGGGACCCCTGGGTTACAAGATGTCAGAAGTAACTACACAGCCAAATGGTTAGGATTTAACTGGCCTGCAAAAATACATACAAACATTGGATGGCAGCAAAGAAATGCAAGAATTCTGAGTCTCTGCTGCTCTCTAGTGGTTGTTTAGATACAGCGGCTCAATTACTACAACCAAACCTAAATGGCCCAATTTAATTGTATACTGCACAGTAATCTGACTAGGAATGTGTTGTTCTAAAACCTTCTGACATTTACTGAGCTATAACCCTATTTGACTGGCAGTTTGATATAGCCTTCAGACACTATCAGAAACTGGGAGACTCTTGAGTTCTAATTTGTTTATTGGTTTATTAAATTTATATGCCATCCATCTCTCTTAACAAAAATGATTCTGAGTTCTGCCAGCACAAAGCCAGTTGGATGACCTTGGGCCAGTCACTGTCTCTCAGCTCTGGGAAGCAGGCAAGGGCAAACCACCTCCAAAAATCTTGTCAAGAAAACTGCAGGAAACAGTTGCCAGGAGTCAACACTGACCGAAAGGTGCACATGCGTGTGCGCGCACACACACACAAACTCACATTCACAAAACCTATATACTTTTAAAATCACACTAGGAATTTTAAACTGGTTTGCTGGATTTATTTATTATTTATTTATATTTTAAATGTATTGGCTGTCCGATTCCAGTGGGCTCTGGGCAGCATACAAATAGAATGGATCATATAATACCAAACCACAGTGAGTTGATGGATATGTTGTTCTAAGCAATGAGCAAGCCACAACAAGTTTTACCTGTATTGTATTTGAACCAGGTGATGATTTCAGTAAACCTTATAAGAATCCTTCAGCAGAGGGCAGAGAAAACTGACACTTTGTGCTTAGATGCCAATGGGCTAATAGCTGAAGCTATTCTATCAATTGCTTTTAAGAGCTTCTTCGTTTGACCAAGTTAATACTACCCATCGGTCCTTCAGCCAGCGGGGGAAAAGTCATTGGCATAACGTTTTCTGCCTCAATTGTCGATCCCAATCCTTCCACAAGTAGAATGCTACTCTTATTCACAGTGTATATTAAAGACAGATCCTCCCCCAGCTAAATTTCCTTTCCCTCCCACTAGACATCACCAACCAGTTGGGAAATGTCAACCATCTTCAAGGAGCATGGAATCAGAGAGAAGACAATGTGTAAATGTTGGGTTAATTGTCCATCAAAACTCATTCTGGATTTGCAGAAGTGTTATGTGCAGGTACATTCAAAGGGAACCTACCTACCATATCATTTCCCTGATATCTTTTTTACTTCACCATGCACCATCCATCTCCCCCACTGCTAAATCATTTCCTGGTCAGGCAGAACCAGGTCAGAAACCTGAAAAATAAAGGGAAGAGATTTCAACTGGAGGGAAATGGCCATGGATGCACCACCCAATAGATGTGCTGATCCTGCTCTTCCCCTCCCTGGGTTCACTGGATTGCATCATTGACCGGGTGGAAGAAAATTGTCTTTGAACACAAGTACTGCTGAAGAGGCCTTAAGGCTGCCTCACTATGAAGAGTAGATCACATGAAAGGAACAGCATGAGGATACAGTAGATCAAAGAGGTTGCTGGGTATTTTGGTGCCATAGTTAAATGCACGTGAAGAAAAAGCTGTTTAAAACACAGCAATAGGAGCCCTGTGTTTTATCACTTATATAGGTGTGGAAATGAACTTTATTTTGAATTTCCTATGCCTCTAGCTCTGGCACTGCAGAGTGTGTTTATTGGCATATTGCACACTTGCTTTTCTTTAACAAACCAAGGATAGAAACTGTTTCTACTAACTTACTCCTTGAATTTATGAGAATTGCATAAGATTGAAGCATGAAATTCTGAACATAGGAGGGTCAAGAGACAAATGTGCATTGCAGTGTTGTGATGCAAACTATATCACTTACATTCTTGCCTGCAACACTGGAGTGCAGCCTTGAAAGGCTTGGTTTGGGCTTCTATGCTGCTCCAGCCTGAATGTTGTGAGTTCATGACTTCCATTTTGTCATTTTGCAGCACTGCGATTTTTACCAAAGCAAGGTTGATGGGAGAAGAGATAATACAAGCACAACCCGACTGGTTTCAATGATGCTAGGGTAAAGTGACACCTATAAACTCATGTATAACAAATACTGGAATTTAAGGTGGTTGGTAATCAAGGCCAACTTTTCAGGACTCATAGAGATAGGTCTCCGGGCTGTGGGAGCAGCTGTTTATCGAATGCCACATGCTGACCTCCTGTTTCCTGACATGAGTGTGTACTGAAGATCTAAAGGAGTTGGTAATGTCACCTGTCACTCAGCAGTGCATATGCGGTTGACTTTTGGCAGGTGAAATTGTAGATCATGTGACACGGGGGTCTGTTTTTTTCCCCAGGAGAACATATTTACACCACCTCAGGACATTCCATAATTGCATGAAACTGAAGACTTCAGATAGTTGTGGGCTTCAACTCCAAGGACAGTTGAAGGATTCAAGTGAAATGCATCACAATACATTGAAGTAAATATGTTTAAAGGTGTAAAGGCAATTTCTGTAGATACAGGTCAATAGCTGAAACTCCCATTAAGTCTTTGGGAAAGGTTAATATTAATAAAAATGAATATCAGAATTAATGTACATTCTATGAGATGTTAATCCTACTAGATATTTTATACGGATACACAAGTTAGAGAAAATGTTTATGAGAAGCTAAAATCCCTCAGATATCTTTTGAGGTGAGTGAGCCATGATAATGTCTTTAATGTTCCAGATTTTTCACTATGGTCTATCAAATGGATATAGTCTCTAGAGTAGACTCTATATTTACTGATAAGCTTAAATACTGCATTACCTTTGTATCATCTGTAATTACAGTATCATAGAAACCGTATTAAATAGGTTTCTTCCTTTTTTAATGTTTATTTTAATCACTAGAATATACCTTTTCTTTCTTTCCTGTATCACTTTTTCTGTTGATGGGGTAGAGTTTTGTTTTTTTTGTCTTTCACCGTTATCAAACAAATAAATGATAAATGCTTTTAAAATTCAAAGGGTCCAGTGTGGCAGAAGAGGGATTATCCCCCCCCCCCCAAAAAAAGGAAAGAATTGGCTGCTTTGAGGACTTGCAGTGCTTGGAGGATCAGAGTGAATATCTAGACATCCCTGCAAAACATTGCACACCTGTTTTCTCTGTGAAAATGCCTTCCCGATCCTGTTTATGCCCTAGCTGGGGTTTCTGGAACTCCACTGGGTGGTTCTGCTCCTTATGGGACATACAGCACTGCAGGCAGTCTGTCACAAGTGCTTTCCCTGGGAGGTCATGCCTGCTGCCCTTGATGGGCTGGCAAAGATATAGACCTGGACACCTGCTGGGTTTTTTTTTTTTAACACAAACAAGGATGGAAGGCACCTTTTGACCATGCTTGATGAACTAGTGAAGCAGGTTGCTTGTGACAAACAGCTGCCTGCCCCAGGCTCTTTAGGAGCATGGATGTTGGATCATAGGGTCAGTTGTAGATAGGTGCACTCAAGTCAGACGGTCCTGAGAGAAGTGATGCAAAATCCCATTGCCCGATTTGCATGCAGAGAGTTGAATGGCAGGAGATCCCTGAGGGCTAGAATCTTGCAGGGAGAATGCCCTGCACAGCCATGATTCAAAGGAGGACTTGATCCTTATATCCCCTTCCTTTACACCAGTGGCCCCCAACCTTTTTTGTCCCACGGCCCGGTACCGGCATCACAAAATTATCCACGGACTGGTACCGGCATCAGCACACACGACCAAGGCAAGGCGAGCCGAGCGACCAGCCAGCCAGCCGTCCCCCACTTCGCCCCGCCACCTTCAACTCCTCCTTTGTACCTTTGTCGATGGGCTTTTTGGGCTCTTTCTTAATCTCCTCCTAACATGAGACTCCACCGCCATTGGGACGGCTCTTCGTTCGAAGCTGGCCCCCCTCGACAAAACTAAGGCGCGAGGATTCAGCACCCAAATGCCGCTTTCCAACCGACGGCCGACAAGCTCACCCGGAAGCACTTTCTCAATCGCCGTCAAAACAAGATGGCGGCGCCCACTTCTTTGCGGCCCGGTAAAAAATGCTCCACGGACCGGTCCCGGTCCGGGGCCCGATGGTTGGGGACCCCTGCTTTACACTATTTCACCACAGTGAGGAGGACCTCATTGATATATTTTGGCACTGAGCCAGAGCTCTCCAAACTTGGCCACTTTAAGACTTTGGACTTCAAACTCTCAGAATTCTGGGAGTTGAAGTCCACAAGTCTTAAAGTGGCCAAGTTTGGGGACCCCTTCCTGAGCAAAGAGACTGGGAGGGAAAGGTGAAAAGCAGATGGGCTGTAAGGCAGAAGGGAACCTTAGTGCTAAAGATGCCCATTTTGAATCGAAGAATTATCAGTCTAGGATTAGAAAGGAACAAAGGATTCTCTACCCAAAATACAGGTAACGCTCAATTTATAATCCCATCTGGGACCAGAAGTTCCCTGCTAAGCAAGGCAGTTGTTAAATAAGTGTGCCCAATTTTACAATCTTTTTTTGCCACAGTTGTTAAGCAAATCACTGCAGTTGTTAAGTGAACCATGAGGTTGTTAAGCGAATCTAGCTTTCCCCATTGATTTTGCTTGTTGAAGCCACTGGGAAAATGGCAAATGGCAATCACCTGATCCTAGGATGCTGCAAATCATAAATAAATATGTGCTGTTGCCAAATGCCCAGATTTGATCGTGTTGCTGTGTGGATGCTATGAAGACCAGTCATAAATCACTTTTTTTCAGTGCCACTGTAAATTTCAATGGTTGCTAAATGAATGATTATAAGTCGTGGACTACCTGTACACTTCTTATCTTCTCCCCCAAGCTTTATTTACATCCATAGAACAGAGGATGACAAATTAAACTGCAATCCTCTCCTTCTTGGGAATAAAGATATATAGAAATGTCATTATGTAAGTAATAATTTGCTGCCCTTTTATAGCAAAAAATAAGCTCCCCGGGCCGGCTATTCTGCCAGAGGATCAGGGCTTGTCCCACAAAGAATATCTGACATGTTAAACCCTTGATTTGCAAGAAATCCAAGTTGAGCCAGCTGTTTGAAATCTAATTGATATTGATCAGCAATTAAAAATCAAGCATTAATTATTCTAAAAGCAGCAATAATACTCCATTTTCCGAGAGATGCTCTCATTATCATTCAGCCTAAGACCTGGGAAATTAAACTGGTATAACTTTCTATAAACGACTTCAGCACTGTCCAAAAATTGATTTTTCAAGAAAAATAGGAAAAGCTAGGCGTTTCACAAGCCATTACAATTTTGGAAAGAGGAACCCAAGGAGCCTTTAAAAATAGGCATCCTTCAGATTTAAGGGATATATAAGGGATACCCAGATCTTAGCTTCTGTAATATATATTCCTCTTTCCACAAGCTCTACTCTTTAGCTTCTGGTCAGCAAGGGCTTTTATTGGAGAAGCATTTTTGATAAAAGAGTCAAGGAGTCAAGGGCAATAAAGGCTTTAGGCAAAACTTAATTATTCTACCTTCCCCGCCTTCCAGCCCCAGGCACCTTGCTGCCTGCTGGACAGTATAACATTAGCATCTCAAGTGCAGGAAAGGGCAATTTTAATCGTCAAAGGCAAGAACGGTTATGAGAAAAAAAGGGGAAAATATTGGAAGCTTTCCCTTGGTAATAAAGGCATCTAAAGGGGGACATGATAAAGGGGTTGATAACCCGACGCGCAGGGTGGTTAAAGCAAACAGCCCTTTCCTCTTTATTTCATCACTGGGATGGAGGTGAAATTGATTGGCATTATGTTCAGAACTGAGAGACCCAAAACTTTCTTTTTGCAATGCATCACTGGCTTGAGCATTTTACTCCCAGGCTAGGTTGCAATAACCATTGGTTTAAAGATGAGTAGGATTTGTTAATTGGGGGCGGGGGGGAGTAATGTACCCAGATTCCTTGGGGTTAGATCTCTCATGAAGCCTTGGCTGTAATGGACCTAAATCAGGGGTGTCGAATTCAAGGCCCGCTGGCCAGATGTGGCCCATGCCCATGGGGCAATCCTGGTCTACTCCATGCGAAGAGGAAAGTTCGGGCCTGCGTGGCTTCGGACCGGTCTACCCAATGCGAAGAGGAAACAAGCCAGCATTAAGGAATGGCATCAACCTGGCCACGCCCACCCAGTTGATCATACCCTCCCAGTCGACCATGCCCCCTGGACCCCTCTGAGGTCAACCAGGGGTGGGATTCTACTGATTCAGCCCGGTTCAGCCAAACCAGTATCTCCGAGGATCATCTGTGAGCAAAACCGGTTTCGTTCCGACGATCAGTTGTTGGGACCGCCTGCCCGCCCCGGCTCTATTCTGACCTTTATTTCCTGGTTTTCAAGCTCAGCTGCTTCGCACGGCATAGCGGATTGCCGCACATCAGCTGTTTAACACACAGGGAGATTGCAGGATTGCAGGAGAAGGTCAGTAGCAAACCTTCTGCGCGTGGCCAAAGTGCACGCTCACTGAACCGGTTGTTACCCTGGTTGAATCACATCCCTGAAGTCAACCACAGCCCTGATGTAGCCCTCAATGATATTGAGTTTGACACCCCTGAGCTAAATGAAGCCTGCAGGTTCAGAGGCTGCAAAGTCCTGAAACAACAAAGTGTAAATCAGAATAACAGAATAATAAGAGTTGGAAGGTCTTTTAGCCCAACCTCCTGCTCAAGCAGCCAAGGTGCTTATCTCATACTAAAATTATAAGATACAAGATTATAAGATCGAGTGTGGTCATGTGATGGCCCGGTTTACAACTGTCATGATTTTATGACCAAAATTACAGCTAAATTATGATCTAAATCAGGGGTAGTCCACCTTTTTATACCTACCGCCCACTTTTGTATCTCTGTTAGTAGTAAAGTTTTCTTTAACCGCCCACCGGTTCCACAGTAATGGGGATTTATAAAGCAGGGGACAAAACCCCTTACCGCCCACCATGAAAGCTGGAACACCCACGAGTGGGTGGTAGGGACCAGGTTGACTACTACTGATCTAAATCAAGGATTACCTGCCTGGTCTGCCGGATGCTGTTGAAGAAAATTCCCATCTGTTATGAATCAATAAAAGTAACTAGCATAAAATGCAAAGTAGGGTTGAAGGCCTGCACACCTGATTGGTCCTCAAACAACGAACAGGGGTTGGTCAGGATGAGGCCACTCCTTATTGGTTATTATTTGAACTTATCACAAAGGTTATTGGTTAATAGGGTAGCAGCCAACCCTATAAAAGGGTTACTGCTGCCCATAGAGTTTGCTCTGTTCTATTCCTATTCCTGTTATTATTAAAGAGTTGAAGTCACTGGTCAGATGTCTGGTCTCCTTATTCTTCAAACATAACACTGGCGGCGAAGGTGGGATGCGGAGACCGAAGAGCTGACTGATCTACAGAGCAACCAACAGAGCACGTGGTCGAACACGCACTATCAACGGCAATCATGGCCAGCGGTGCCGTACCACCCGCTCCATTCAACCCAGAAACCGAAGACTGGGAGTCATACATGGATAGGTTCCAAATGTTTTTGGAGACCAACAACTTGAAAGATGCAACGGCCAGCAAAAAAGAGCTGTTTTTCTAACCCACTGCGGGCCTACTGTGTTTAAAATGGCGAAGTCACTTGCCAAGCCAGCCAAGTAAAAGCAATGGACTGGGATGTCCTCGAGCCTTTGCTACGGGCCCACTACGCGCCCACCGTGCTAACATTAGTCAGAAGGCACGAATTTTACCAGAGAGGCCAGCGGAAGGGCGAAAGCCTTGCCAACCACGTCGCAGACCTTCGAAACCTTGGAGGCCTCTCTGTGAGTTCTCCAACTTAGAAGAAGCCCTCCGGGACCGCCTAGTTCTGGGTTTAGAGGATTGCACAATCCAGAGCAAAATCATGGCTAAGGGGACATCAGCCTTACGATGCCCTTAAAGAAGCCTCGGCAGCGGAAGCAACTAAGAAGTCGGCAGCACGAATGCGCCGCACCAGCGCACCGCTTACGCCAACTCGCCGATGATACCTCGCCTCGCCCTGAGAGACACCCGGTATCGACTCACCACGAAGACCTAGAATCCCCATCAGAAAGTGACAAGGAAGAGGTCAACCGACTCCGAACTGAACGAGACCAGTTCACATAACGCTCAAATCGACCTTGCGCAGGATGTGGAGCGAGTCACCCACGATCCAGCTGCAAATTCCTCGACGCACTCTGCCGCGTTTGCAGAAAAAGAGGTCACATTGCAAAGGTTTGCAGAAGCAAACAAGCCTCCAACTCCAAACCCCGACAGGCCGAATGCCAGTCTTTAGGATTCCTGGTAACACACCGAGACAAACTGAACCACCAATGGGGAAATCACTCCTACAGAAACAACCCGTCCACCACTAACCCCAGGCGAAGAAACCAGACGGAAGAAACCCACCAAACAATCACCATAGGCCACGCTACATCCTTAGACGCCGGAAAAATCCGGGTGAAGGTCGCGATCGAAAACAAACCTTGTGTGATGGAGGTAGACTCAGGATCATCTCTCTCGATGGTATCTTGAAGACGCTCCAGCAGCTTATTCCAACAATTCGCCGCCAAGACCTCAACCCTCAAAGGGTTATACTCAAAGATTACCAGGGTAATCGAATTCCCGTCGTCGGGTCCCGCCAATTCCAGGTCTCTTTCAAGGACCGCACCGTCGCACTGCCACTGACTGTTGTTGACCGTGACCGGCCTAGCCTTTTAGGCCTACAATGGTTCGAGCCGCCGGGATCACCGTAGCCGGAGTTCACCGGGCCGAGAGCAACGATTGGGAGGAGGCCCTCGTGCAAGAATTCCGAGACGTCTTCACGAGCGGACTAGGCAAGTACAAGGGGACCCCGATATCATTTAATTTGAACCCTGAGGTAGCACCCATCCGCCTTAAGCCGCCGGGTTCCGTTCACCCTGAAACCTAAAATCGACGAACAACTCGATAAACTAATAGCACAGGGCGTGCTGGAACCCACCGACCACGCCCGGTGGAAACCCAATAGTTACGCCTATCAAGCCTGATGGGTCACTGAGAATTTGCGGAGACTATCGGGCCACCCTTAACCACGCACTTCAGCAAAGTGCATATCCAGTGCCAGTAGTGCAGCACCTGCTCCATTCCTTGGGGCGGAAAAATTTTCGCTAAATTAGATCTAGCAGGCATATCAGCAATTGCCTGTAGACCCTGCCACCGCCGAAGCGCAAACTATCGTCACCCATAGGGGTGCGTTTAAATGCAACCAACTCCAGTTCGGGTGAGCGTCGCTCCCGGGATCTTTCAAAGCTTAATGGAGAGACTGTTGCAAGGAATAAGAGGGGTCGACCGTATTTCGACGGTGTACTCATCGCCGCCCTAACAGAGACATTCTAGAAAACGACTCGAATGGTCTTACAAAGGTTCCAAGACGCCGGCCTCAAAGTCAAAAGAAATAAATGCCACTTATGCACGGAAAGGGTAGAGTTTCTGGGATACCTCCTGGACAGCCAAGGGATCCATCCCACTGAGGACAAATTGAAGGCAATTAAGAGGCCCCCACTCCAAGGAACAAGGCAGATCTTCAGGCGTTCCTTGGACTTATCAATTTCTATAACGTATTTCTACCAAATAAAGCAACGGTAGCTGAACCACTGCATAGACTTTTAGACAAAAAAGCAACGTGGGTTTGGGGGCAACGGGAACAAAACGCCTTCCAGCAAGTTAAAAACTGCTAACTTCTGATTCTGTACTTATGCAGTACAACGAAACTCTGCCATTGACTATTACTTGGACGCCTCGCCGTTTGGCGTTGGAGAAATCCTGGCCCACGATTGCCAAAGGGAGCAGAAGCTCCCGTCGCATTTTTCTCACGAACTCTAGCTAAAGCTGAAAGGAATTATAGTCAGCTGGATAAAGAAGCTTTAGCTATTGTGGCTGCAGTTAAAAGATTCCATGAATATGTGTATGGGCGTGCATTTACAATAATTACTGATCATAAACCACTATTGGGGATTATTGCGGAAATAAACCAACCCTGTATATATTGTCCCCAGAATGACTCGTTGGTCTGAATTCTTGGCGGCGTACAACTACACCTTGCAACACCGCCCAGGAAAAGCAATTCTCCACGCTGATGCATTAAGCAGAGCACCACTCCCAGAATCGGTTGAAGATTCAGCACCGACCATTACAACGCTACAAATTGAGGCCCTGCACGCCGCCATTGACTGCGAGGGACATTGCCCTCGAAACAAAACGAGATCCGGTCCTGCAACACATCCTACACTGGGTTGAGCGTGGGTGGCCAACAGAACAACTATCACCAGAATGGGCGCCCTTTAAAGCCCGCCAAACTGAACTATTTTCCCAAAAGGGCTGCATCTTGTGGGGAGATAGAGTTATAATTCGAACAAACTGCAACGAACTGTGTTAGCGGTATTACACGACGGACATCCGGGCATAGTGCGGATGAAAGCACTCGCACGAAGCTATGCCTGGTGGCCGGAATCACAAGAAAATCGAGGCCTGGGTCGCTACTTGTCAACGTTGCCAAGACGTCAGTAATGCCCCACCTAAAGCAAGCCCAACCGAATGGGAAACCCCAAGGGGACCGTGGTCCCGTATTCACATTGACTTTGCGGGGCCTACAAGGGGACACACCTTCCTTATTACAGTCAACGCCTACTCGAATTGGCTCGAGATCCATCGGATGAATACAACTACAACGGACTCAGTTATCAGCAGATTAAATAGACTATTTGCCACATGGGTTCCCGGACGTTTTGGTCTCGGACAACGCCCACAGTTCACTGCATTACACTTTGAACAGTATCTTGCTGATCGGGGCATCCGCCATGCGCTGACCTCGCCTGCGCACCCTGCGGCAAACGGACGTGCAGAACGCATGGTACAGTTTGTAAAAAAACCTCCACAAAATGGAATTCGCGACATCGATGAAAAATCAATCAAATTTTATTGTTGCAGCATATTATGCCCCACAGCGTCACCAACAAACGCCCGCCGAACTTCTCATGGGGCGGAAACTACGATCGCACCTTGACCGGCTCCACCCGCATACGCACCCGAAAAGCCTTTGGCTCCAGCAGCAAATGCCGGGAATTTAAGGTAGGCGATTTAATCTTTGCAAAAACTTTTCCGCGACCCTTTGTGGATACCCGCAACCGTCACCCACCTCACAGGGCCCAGATCTTACCGCCTACTAACAGAAGATGGGAGGGTGGAACGCCACATAGACCAGCTCCGTTCGAGATTGCCACCCAGCGGCCATGGATCCCGGGTTCCCAAACTGAGGGGGAGGAAATATCGAGGAAATTGACTTCGATATGATGGATTGCAGACCAACGGATACCTTTCGGCCCAGGGAAGGACCGGCAAATGAAACGGGAGGGAGTTGATTTCTCCAGGGGACTTGAACTTGGGGAATCGAACTGCAAAACCCTCAAGAACCATTAGTTAGTAGAAACAACCTCAACGAAAGCAGCACGGAAGCACCGTGCAGCTAAACGGAACAAAATAGAGACTATCCAAACGCTCCACGGAACCGGACTTTGGGCAAAACCCGGTGGAGCCACGGAAATCATCTAGACAGACCAAACGGCCTGTCTACCTTGAGGATTTTGTTACAGCTCCCCTCAAACGGAGCCCAAGGGGAGGGGTGTTATGAATCAATAAAAGTAACTAGCATAAAATGCAAAGTAGGGTTGAAGGCCTGCACACCTGATTGGTCCTCAAACAACGAACAAGGATTGGTCAGGATGAGGCCACTCCTTATTGGTTTTTATTTGAACTTATCACAAAGGTTATTGGTTAATAGGGTAGCAGCCAACCCTATAAAAGGGTTACTGCTGCCCATAGAGTTTGCTCTGTTCTATTCCTATTCCTGTTATTATTAAAGAGTTGAAGTCACTGGTCAGATGTCTGGTCTCCTTATTCTTCAAACATAACACCATCCAGCACTGCTGAGATTAAGAATGATATCAGTGGTAGTTTAGTGTTGGCTGGGGATTTCTGGGAGTTGAAGTCCAGACATCTTCAAGTTGCTGTAAGGTTTAGAAACACTGAGCTAGAACCAGTGGTGGGATTCAATTTTTTTTACTACCGGTTCTGTGGGCGTGGCTTGATGGGCTGGCAGGGGAAGGATACTGTAAAATCTCCAGTCAGAGGTGGTATTTGCCGGTTCTCCAAACTACTCAAAATTTCCGCTACCGGTTCTCCAGAACTGGTCAGAACCTGCTGAATACCACCTCTGAGCTAGACTATGGAGCACAGCCACAGCAAAGCAATTCCTGATGTGTATCTATAGAATTTAAAATCTACCTTGTTTTGATTTCTTGGATATGTGGGCATATCACACACACACACACAGAAATTCTTTAGTAGGCCAGTGCCACCAACCCCCACAGGTGATTCACTTGTCTTGTTTCTTACGTTCCTGATATCTTGCCTGCTTTGTCTAAGCACCGTGTACTATTTTTTTCCTGTCAAAAGCTGGAAAAGAGGAAAGGTAAAAGAGAATGTGCTGGTATCTGGGATGCTTGTTCTGTGATTAGTATCTTGTGGATTTTTCGTCATATTTCTCTCGGGTTTGGGGGTGGATCTATGTGTGAGAAGAATTACCTAACATTTGTGGTGCTTCTACTCTGCTGTTTTTCTGCTATACTTTTATACACGGTCTGCTATTGCAATAGATTCCAGAGCAGTGTAGAAAAGCATTCAATAAAACAGAAATTGAAGATAAAAATGAGGAATAGTAAAAAAAAAAATTTCTTCCTGTATGGATCTATGCTAACTCTTGTGGGGGGCTTCAGGGGGTATTCTAGGTACCTTCTCAGGCATGGTGGCTTGTTAAATGATTCTCTTCTTGTCCCCAGCTCTGGAATAGATGTTTTAGTAAACAGAAACAGAATAACAGAGTTGGAAGGGACCATGGAGGTCCTTTAGTCCAACTTCCTGCTCAAGCAGGAGACCCTATACCAGGGGCCTTCAAACTTGACAGTTTTAAGACTTGTGGACTTCAACCCTCAGAATTCCTCCTCTAGTCATGTCAACTCAGGAATTCTGGGAGTTGAAGTCCACAAGTTAAACATGCCAAGTTTGAAGACCCTTGCCCTATACCATTTCAGACAAGTGGTTGTCCAGTCTCTTCTTAAAAGCCTCCACTGTTGGAACACCCTCAACTTCAGGAGGCAAGTTGTTCCACAGGAAACTTCTCCTTGGTTCTGGGTTGCTTCTCTCCTTGATTAGTTTCCATCCATTGCTTCTTGTCCTGCTTTCAGGGGCTTTGGAGAATAGGTTGAACTTGACTCCTTCTTCTTTGTGGCAGCCCCTTAGATATTTGAAGACTAACTGGGATACACAGACCCAAGCAAATACAAGTCTATTCGCTTGGCATAGAAAAATAGCTATTATTCCAGTTACCAGATGAAGGCATTTCTATTCTCCCAGGACTTTTCATATTTGAATATGTTAATATTCCAATACTTTACCATATCTGCTATGATGGAGTCTTCTTTCTGCTGTTGTGCTGCATATAAATTATATATTTTAGCAGCTAGTTTTAGTTTAATTTTCAGTTTAAATTTTAGACCCAGATGGTCAACTTTGCCTCCAAGGGTGACATTTCCAGTGTTAGACTCAGACCAAGAGAGGCCTGGGTTCAAGTCCCCACTCAATCATGGAGGTCCTTGGGTGATATGGGGCCAGTTTCTCCCACATCATCTCACCCTATAGAATAGGTCTCTCTGGGAATAGAACGTTTTGGCCCTTTGGGCTCTCAGAGAAAATGTGGGGTGTGTAAATAAATATTGTATGAAACCTTTTGAATGTGGTTCTTATTTTCATAAGGCTTTCTGTTTAGAAAGAAGCCGGAGGAGGCTTTGGCCTGCCCAGCCCATTTGAACGGGACCAAATCTGAGAAGGCCAACGGACGTCTTCCCTAAGGATGGGCAGATTAGAAAACCAAAAATCCACATCCAGGCACACTTGTTTTTCTATATATCTTCCTTGAAACCTGGTGGCTCCTCTTCCAGAGGTGGGGGAAACACTGATGCTTATTGTTGGGGAAGGGGGAGGAGGGAGAGTAGAGCCTGTGAAAAAGGCCATTTCTCTCTCCTCTCCCTGCCCAATTCAGCTGGGATTTACTGTCCGAGGAGATGCACTGCGCTCTAGACCATATAAAATTAGTCATTTCCTAAATCCACCAGCTCCGTGCTAATAAATGGCAACCAGGCAGTATATCACCTGCATGCCAGTAGACGCCAAGATTGATATCTGCAGGGCGGCCCGAATTAATTCCTCAGACAAGCTGCGTTTATTAAGCATTCTAGGGATGTCAGATGAAGAAATCCATCCTCCCCTCTTTCGGCAATTAGTTGGGGAAGGAAAGATCGGGTGGTTTGCAGCAGCTCCCATGGGATTCAAATGCCAGGTCAGAGCCTGTGCTGGCTGCAAGGACTCTATGGGTGTGCAGCGTCCTTTACTGACGCCCATCCTTGGGCCGTACTGAACCAGCTGTTAGATGCAGCATTATTAGAGGGGGGCTTAGCAGGAGGCAGAATTCCCAAATCCAGATTGAATTTCAGTGTTGGTTTCAAAGGCAGGACCCGAGCAGACCACCTCCCCAAAGGGAATAAGGAAAGATTCACATGCGTTGTATACTTTGCAGTCATTGTGTAATGCTCAAAGTTGGCAGAAACTTTGGAAACACATGTCCAGGAGTAGGATTCTCAGTGAAATGGTTGGTATCTATAACTTAATTTAAAATGTGGATCTGGCACAAGCATGCTTTCCCTATTATACCCACAGCGAGTTTTAAATGTAATAAAATGCCAAAATGAAGTTTTGTTTGCATGTTTGATATGTCTGTCATACCAAAGGACAAGTTACCCCACAAGAGATACTGTTGCCAGGTGCCTGTTATGTTCTCAGGCTAACATTTTCAGCATGAAAAGATAAAAGGAAATGTTCTTTCAAAGCTCCATTGTTAACCTTTTGCACTTGGTGGTGGTGGCTTTGATATTTCCTTCTTGTGAATAATAAAGTCATCCTATAACCAGGCATAATAGAAAGATGACTACAGGACACAAATTGTGTAAATAAAATAATTTCCTGCACCTTCAAAGTTCTCTGCTGATACCCACATATACTGTATGGAGGGTCATTAATGGAGTGCTCTGATGGTACAGGAAGTGTCCATGAGTTCATTTAAATATGTGCAATCTTGTACTGTATTTTTTAAATGGAAAGGCCAGACTTTCGCCATCTTTATCCCCCTTAGCACTTTACTGAGCGCTACTTTACCGAGAACCAAAGGCATTTCTAGAAGTTTAGGAGCAATTAAAAGTCCCACAGTTTATTGGGAGAGAAAGCAAGGGGAATTTCCTTCCTTTCTTCTCTGAACGTTTCGATGGTGATTCTGAATAAGAAGGAGAATTATAGAATTAAAAGTGCTATAAAGTCTTCTTTGGAAAGCCACTGTGGGGTAGTGATTTAAGACAATGAGGTAGAAACCGAGAGACCGGGAGTTCTAATTCTGCCTTAGGCTCAAAGCCAACTAGGTGATCATGGGCCAGTCCCCCCCTGTCAACCCTAGGAAACAGGTAAGGGCTGCTAAAAAACTTTGCCAAGAAAAATGTAGGGACCATTCCAGGCATTCATCAGGAGCCACTCAAAGGCGCATACATATGCATAAAATTGCCCTTGAAGTAGCAGAAAGTATACCAGCATTAAAATCTCTCTGCTACAGCATCTTTGCTCCACTACCCCAGGAAGTAATCCTGAAATTTTCAGAGAGTACCATGAGCTCTGTACTAAAATTGCTGCCATTGGAAAAGGAATAGGATGTTTGTTAATAAAACTGCCGCCACGGTTGGCATGGCTTATTATAAAACACCCATTTCACGGAAAGGAAAATGGAGCAAAAAACCCACAGTACATAAAATGTTTCCCCCTCCACATACCTGAGATTGCCTTAAGTTGTCCTTTACTATCCCATTGTAGCAGTATTTTTCCAATGGTTTTGCTGTGCACAACATCTGACGAGCTTCACTGACCAATCAGCAGGATATTGATGTATCCTGCCGATAGGATAGGATAGGATAGGATAGGATAGGTGGGTGGATAGATAGATAGATAGATAGATAGATAGATAGATAGATAGATAGATAGATAGATAGATAGATAGATAGATAGATGGATGTGTGCATATCTCCATGAACCTGACCCTTGGATATGACTTAAATCACAGATAACATGGAAATAACAATGCCAAAATTAATGTTAAATTTAAAACACTCCCTTCTTAAATTTGATATTTCAATGAAAAATTGCCTTCTCCAAATTGTGCCCTCGTAAGGCATTTCACCTTATGGGAGGGGAGGCCGAATGGCTTTCAAGTGGCTCAAGGATGGCTGGCAAACTTCAACCCTAAGGAGGACCCCATGGACCCCATGTTGGCAAATAACGTTGACCTTGTGTAGCATTGGACATGTTAAGAACAAGGATTGGTTGTTATCTGCAGTTTTGTTTCTCTGCTAATATCAGATATTACCATCCAGCAGGAATGCTTATGATACCCATCACTCTCTTGCCTTAAAGTCCTCTGGTGGGGAGAGTTTTGACAGATGCCCAGACTGTTGACTTTAGCCACTTATTAAATTCACTCTGACTTTTTGCAAGTGTTTTGCCAGGGTGCCTTCATAGGGAGAGAGCCTGGCCATAAGCTGACGACAGCCTGGATCTTTTTTGGACATGGGTTTAAAAACTGTTTGAGAAGAGCATCAAATCTGCATTTAGAAACAGCTGAGCACAGGTCTCTGGCTACACCTATGTTCAAAACTAGCCGAACAACTGTTTTTCCTGAATTCCAAAAGATTGCTCAGCCTGTCTTTAGAAGAAGTCTGAAAAGCATCTGACAAGCTGAGGGAAGAGTTGAAAATGAAGCAGCAGAGCAGGAAGTGATTCTGTCAGTCTGTTTCCCAAGGCTACCATGAATGGCTACAGGAGGAGAGTCCAGTTTGAAAGGAACAGCTTTCCTGCTCTTTTTTTATATATATATAATTTTTTTTATTGATTTTTAAGAACAAACATAAACAAACAAAACATAAAAACATAAAACATCTTTTTTGAAAGCAGCTTGATCCCGGGTTACATCTCTTCGTACAGACACAAATTCAAGTTGATGCTCATTTTTATATACCATTCCATATCTTATTGCCATTCTACATTTTCTATATAGCTTCTCCCCTCTTTTAACTTTCTTTATTTTATTTTATTTATTTCATCTCAATTCAGATCATTATACTTATATTCTTTGTCTGTCCTGTTTCCAGCTGTCTTATCTTTTCTCATTAAACAAAATTTCTCCTGTAATCACTGATTGGAGTGTGACGCCTTTATATCTTTCCCCTAAATTTATAACACTTAGTATAATACATAACTTCCATTCAGATTCTGCTTAGTACATTCTAAAGTTACACACAATATTTTAAAAAGAGAAAAAATTATAAATATATAATTAAAACAACAATCCATGCCAATTCAAATCTATTGTTAATATTAGTATTCATTTAGATCTTAAACATTTTACACATTTCTTTTCAAATAAGTATCATACTTCTATGGGAACACTTATAAACTTTCCATAGTTACTCCCCCCACTTCACTCATATTTTAAAACATTATATCATTAAAATGTTCCCATTCCTTCCTAGTTCAATTCTCTCATTTATTTCATTTCATTTATTTTGTTCACAAAAGTTTCACTGAGTTACACTGAGTATTTTATCCCACTTTTTAATCATATGTTGTTTCCAATTTTCTAACATAATTTCTAATACAAATATAACAATACAATCTTATGTACCTTTGCAGAATCACTTTTTCAGTTAAATTTTTACCTATTATCTCTAAATAAGTCCTGTTTCTTTACATCTTGCTCCACACCTTTGTAGCTTCTCTTCCCTTCCTTCCTCCCTTGCTTCTTCTCTCTGCCCTTTTTACCCCCTTGTCTCTCCACCTCCATTTCCCTCTTCTGTGTTCCTCTTTTCTGTTGCTTTCTAACATTATATCCACTTTTCACCTTATTTTTCCCTTTTTTGGTTGTTTTTTTGGGTCTTAAAGTCTCCATTCTCTTTCCCCCCTTTCCCCCTTCTTCTCTAAGTAAAGTTCCTCGTTCGTCAAATATGGCTTCTTCTTTGTCCCAATCGTCTTGTTGCACAGTCTCTTCTTGTAGTCTCTCATAGGTACAAATCACCATTTCTAAGAATTGAAAAACGGAGCCAAGAGAGCCTTTCCCTTCTTGTTCCTCTTCTTTATATTTTTTAAATTCCATTTTCAGTTCATCCACAAGTGATGCCATTGTAAAAAAATTTTCAAACAACCACCCAAGTGTTTTTAGTCATTCAAATATAATTTCCAAAATCCCAAATACACACAAGCTGTTTCTTTTAACACTTTCTTCTTTTTTCACTTTCTCTTCCTGGGGTTACTATTTAGTTACAAAGTTCCAGTTAAAATGTATCTTTTAGAAGTCTTGTTAGAATTTAATCAGATTCTTTTAAATTCCAGGCAGTCTCCTCCTTCCAAATCCTACTCTTATTCTTTTCCTCTCCCTTCCCACTTACAGCAAAAAAAAAAAAAAAAAAAAAATTTAATGTTCAGAAATCCTTATTGTCCCCTTGACATTTAATTGTCCAGTTTAATTACCTCTTGATGCCAAAGCGGGTTTTTCCAATTTCTCATTCATCTCTATTCGCTATCAACGTAAGGAAGGAGAGTGGAAAAAAAATCATTCCCTTTTCACTTTCATTCACTGCTTCCGAATCTTCTTTGGGAGCGATGTATCTTTTTTAAAAATTTAAATTCCAGGATACCTTGGTTGTTGCTTCTTATCCCGGTCAACCAAAACTTTCACTTCTTAACTTCCTCCTGCATTTTCTTTTCCGGATGAGCGCTTCTTTGAGGCGGCCATTTCTGACCGCCGCTCATTCACCTTCGGGAAAGGGAGTTTAGCCAGCTGGGGAGGAAAGATGCGGCTTCCCTTGACCCTGCTGGGATCTCCCCACTCTTTGCCACCTCTACGGGGTGGCTTAGCCCCGAAGCCAGACTGGCTCGGGACGCTCCAGCGGCGAGCCCAGGCAGAAACCGCACACAATCGCGGATTCCTGCCTGCCGCCAAAGCCCTGCAAACCGGAAGTTTTTCAGCTTTCCTGCTCTTGAGAGAAGAATGAAAAAACAAGCAACCCCCAATTTATAACCATTCATTGAGTGTTCGAAGTTACAACAGCACTGAAAAAAGTGACTTATGACTGTTTTTCAGGCTTATGACTGTTGCAGCCTCCCCATAGTCACATGATAAAAAAATCATCTGGTTCCTATTTATGACATTTGGAGGGTCCCAGGGTCTTTTGCGACCTCCTGATCAGCAAAGTCAGTGGGGAAGCCAGATTCACTTTATAAAACTGTGTTACTAACTTCAATAATTGTTTCACTTGATTCACTTAACAAGTGCGGCAAGAAAGGTAATAAAATGGGACAAAACTCCCGTAACAACTATGTCACTTAGAAATTTTGGGCTCAATTGTGGTTATAAGTCGAGGACTGCTTGCATTGGAGGACAACATCCAGAGTCCAAAGAGGAGGAAGCATTTGTGCATCAGCCCTAAGCAGGGGTCCCCACTCCCGAGACGTAGACTGGCATCAGTCCGCAGTGCGCCAGAAACTGCTGTACAAATGAGCTAAGCCCCATCCTTGCATGCACAGGATAGAGGCAGCACATGAAGCCACGCCCCCTCTGGTCTGCAGAAAATCCTCTCTCCGTGGAACTGGTCCCTGGCTTCCAAAGGTTTGGGGGCCGCTGGCCTAAAGTCATCCATAGGTATCAGGCTGAGAGAATGTGGAATCATTTATATCCGTCTACCGTATTGAGATCATTTTAACCCTAGTGCTCTACAGGTAAACCCTTGACTTGCAACCATCCATTTAGTGACTCTTCAGAGTTACGACGACACTGGGGAAAAAAACTTGCAACCAATATTCAGACTTATGACTATTGCAGCATCCCCATGGTCACATTATCAGAATTCGGTCGTTTGGGGACTGACAGTGTATTTAAGATGGTTTCATCACCTCAGGGTTGTGTGATTGCTATTTGCATCCTGTTCAGCCAACTTCTGACAAGCAAAGTCAGTGAGGAAGGCAGATTCGCCTAACAACTGTATGATTTGTATGATTCTCTTTTAACAACTATGGTGATCTGCTTAGCAACCATGGCCAAGAAGGTAGTAAAATCGGGCATGACTCACTTAACAACTGCTTTGTTTACCAATGGAAATTTCAGTCCCAATTGTAGTCGTAGGTCAAGGACTACCTGTATATGATACTAGCCATGCCAATCATGGCAGACATTTTGTTAGCAGATATACTTTCCCCTTTCATTAGCTATTATTAGCCAGAATTGACCAATAACTAAATCTTGTAGGGATCATCTGCTAGGTCAAGGTGGACGACGAGTGAACATTTGCTTAGCTCTTATTTAAAAAATAATTTTTATTGTATTTTTTCCACATTTAAAAACTCATATACAATCTTTGCAACACTATGTCATCGAAATTTCCACTTAGGTCAACATACATAAATACATTTAATTTTTATTTCTACTATCTAACCCAGTGGTTCCCAAAGTGGGCGGTACCGCCCCCTGGGGGGCGGTGGGATGCCTTAGGGGGGCGCTAAGAGGCAAGGGGGCTGGCAGGGGGGCGTTCGAGGTGCCGGCCCAGCAGGTTCACTCATTGACTGTACCACCGCTCCAGAGCCGACGCCTCTAATGCGGAAGCGGTGGCATGTTATGTGCCGCCGCAGCAGCGTTCAATGCGCCGCCCTCCTGCCGCCTCTTAGCGCCCCTCTGCTGGCCCCCTTGTTCAGTGGGTGGGGGTGGGGGGTTTGAATCCATCCATGTTCGAAGCGCTGGCCCGGCAGGCACATTGGGAAAGTAGAGCAAAGCCAGTCTGAGAGGGAGGGAGGGAAGGAGGGAGGGAGGGAGGGAGGGAGGGAGAGAGAGAGAGAGAGAGACCTGATGCATCAGATTGAATGAGGCCTAGTTTAGACTGAGGCCCTTTTCCACATTGAAACATCTTTGCCAGCACATTGAAACCTCTTTGGCTTCTATTAAAGGTTTTGTGGACGAAACATGGTCAAGACTATCAGGAAGCTCTCACATTTTGTTGAGGCTTTAAACAGGATCCATTGGACCAGATCTCCACCCTAAAAATTACTTTTTCCCAATGTATTACAGTGCCAATTCTGAAGAAGGCAAAACCAAAATGTACTGGTAAATTACAAGGAGAACACACACACACACACACACACACACACACACACACACACTCCCTTCTAACCCTGCTGGAGCAAGTGATCGGACTAGAATAGATATTTCATTATCTTTCTCCTCCCTCCCTCCCTCCCTCCCTCCTTCTTTATTTCTTTTTCTTTCTGTCCCTTCCTTCCATCCCCCCCTCTTTCTTTGTCCCTTTTTCTTTCTTTCCCTTTTTTCTTTATTTTCTCTCTCTCTTTCTCTCTTTCTTTTCTCTCTCTTTCCCTCTCTCAGGCTCATCCCTTTGGATCAGGGGTCGCCAAACTTTTGGATCTCAGGGACTACCAAAAACATAATTTTAAATCCCGGAGACCACTAATATGAATTTTGACTGACGGTGGCTTTCTGGCATTATGAGGGGGAGAGAGAGAGAGAGAGAGATCTGATCCAACCTCTCTCTCTCCCTCTCTCTCTCACACACAGGCAGGGATGGGATTTAGACCCCTGATCTAAAGCTGTCAAAACTCCAAAAACTGGTCAGGTAGATCTGGGGAGGCCAGTCATAAATTAGAACACTTGCTAAACAACCGGTCATTAAGTGAGGACCACTTGTATTTGGTTTGCCAGTCACCTGGCCACGCCCACCCAGTCACATGACCACCAAGCCACGCCTACCCAGTCATGTGACCAGCAAACCACACCCTCAAATTAGGCCACACCCACAGAAATTTGAATCCCACCCCTGGGTGGGGGGCACCAAGGATGAGTTTGTAGCACTAAGGAGGCAGTGGACCGAAAAAGTTTGGGAACCACTGATCTAACCAGTTATACCACTTATCCCAAATTGTATATTATTCCATATCTTCTCTATCTTGCAGTTCCAATGTGAGTTTAGCCATCTCTGCGCAATCCAACACTTTATTATCATACTTTCAGAGGGGTACTATCCAATTTCCAATTCTGTGCATAAGCAAGTCTTGCTGCAGTCAGTATATGCACTATGATGTATTTAGCTCCTTTGTTAAATTCTCCTCTAATTATTCTTAATAGAAACATTTCAGGTTTAAACTCAATTTGGAGACCAATAATTTCCTGCAACCAAATACTTATTTTTGTCCAATATTTTCTTGCTTCAGGGCATGACCACCATATGTGAAAGAAGATACCCTGTTTTTGCTTACATTTCCAGCATTCTGGACTCTTGTTTGGATATATTTTTGCCAATCTTGCCGGTACTAGATGCCAACGATAAAATGTTTTATAAAGGTTTTCCTTATAGGCAGCACAGATCGTTAATTTATAATTTTTAGTCCACAATTTTTCCCATTCCTCTAGTTGAATACTATAACCAAAATTTCTTGCCCAGACTATCATAGATCCTTTGACTACCTCCTCTTCCCTATTGAATCTTAATAAGTAGTTATACATTTTTGTTATAAATTTCTCTTCTGGTCCTAATAAGATATTTTCTATTCGTTGTTGTTCCCTATCAATGCCAAATTCTTCTAAATCTTTTTTATATCTCGTCTGCAGTTGTAAATATGGCCATCAGTCTATAGTTATTCCTTGTTCTCTCAGTTCTTGGTTTGTTTTCAATCTCCCTTGACTGCTTAACAATTCATTATGTCTTATCATTTAAGTTAGGTCTAGTGTGGAAAATTTGCCTAGTTTTTACTTAGAGCTATGATACCCCTTCAGTTTGTGTGTCTGGTGGCTTATTAGCTTATTAATAAGAAATTAGCAGCTTTTGTAAGCGATGAATTAACTTTAGCCAGAGTTAATAGTTGTGCCTTTGCCTGCTAGAACACCTGCCAGCAAGAGGGGTTAACCACAAACACTCCCTAAGGTTGACCACAGATGTCTCCTATTTAGATTAGCTAACAGGTTGTGGCTTTGATCCTTGACTAAAAAGATCTTGCAAATGAACCGGTTACTGGAATTAAGGAAGGTGACGGTGATGTTTAGCTTAAGCACTGCTTTGGGGCATCTGGACAAGGGTCTGGAGGCAAGCAAAATTTATCATTAATAACATAGTAAAAAACAACAACACCCTGAGGTAGTCAACATATAATAATGAAGTAGAATTAAATAATTAATTGTCTATTACGGAATGGCTTTGTTTTGTGTGCCATGTGGGACCGACAGGTAAATATGGAACCAATCAGCCATTCTCTTATTATTTGTTTTCCTGTAGAAAGTTATATAAAAAATAACTGTGCCTGATTACTGGGATGCTCTTCCTTGAGTGTGAAACCCAGAGAAACCCTTTTCTGCTTCTATACAGAAATAAGAGTTTTGTTTTTCCTTGATCCTGGGTGGACATTGGCTTCTTCACACTGGGTTCCTTCAACCTAGCTAGATCTCTAGCCAATGGTGGGATTCAAAATTTACTACCGGTTCTGTGGGCGTGACTTGGTGGGCATGATGTGGTGTGGTGTGGCTTGGTGGGCATGGCAGGGGAAGGATACTGTAAAATCTCCATTCCCACCCCACTCCTGGGGGAAGGATACTGCAAAATCCTATTCCCTCCCCACCTCACTAACCTGCTTTCCAGCTCTCTTCTCCTGTGCAGGGCAACAAAAGAAGCTGGGACTCGGGAGGCAGAGAATAGGTGGGATGGGGCCAGTCAGAGGTGGTATCTGCCGGTTCTCTGAACTACTCAAAATTTCCACTACCGGTTCTCTAGAACTGGTTAGAACCTGCTGAATACCACCTCTGCTTCTAGCCAGCAAAGGTCAGGTGGTGACACTTCTTCTCTGAAATGGCCTCCCTTTGCAGATCAAAATCACCCTCTTCCCGCTAGCTTTGAGAAAGTGGCCAAAACCCAAACTATTCTTTGACATTTTCTTGCTTTAAAGCATGGCAACATTTTTATTATTTTATTTGTTTTATTGTCATTTATAGATTGGTGTTTTATGATGGATGTTTCGTTTTGAGTTGTATACTTTATAAGCCATGTGGAGTCAGTGGATTGCGGTGCCGTATAAGTTCAATCAGTCAGTTAATCGATCAATTTTATTATTGCACCCATGGTATTCTCTTGGAATTTCAAAATTGCCCACTGGCTTGACAAAATGGGAGATCTCTTATTTAGCCAATCAGATACGAAACAATGCCAGTTCACAGCACTGTCCTAAATGTGAAGAATATCGTCGTCTGAATAATGTGAGACTGTTGAATGTTTCGATTTAGGGATGAAGGACATGTTTGTAGTGTGCATTTTGCTACTTTTTGAATCTCCCCCACCACCACACAAAATAGGAGCAATTTTTGCAAGACAACATCCACAAAAATCATCAGTGAAATTCTCTCCCTCCCCCTACTTCCAAAGTAAGCTTAAATCTGCTCGATGGTAATTTGGGCAATACTAGCCAATAGTATTTGGGAATGCTGTATAGCAGGAGTGTCAGACTCGTGGGCTGGATGCGTCACATGCTGGCTATGCCCAGGCCCGGTTTAGCGAAGGGGGAGAAAGTCATGATACGTCACATGACGACATGATGACGTGAGTTTGACATACCTGCTGTATAGTGTCTAATGCTGACATCATCATTTCTCGAACTATCTATGCCAGCCTTTTCCCACCTCCCAAATGTCTTGCACTAAATGTGTAAGTCTTTCATCAGCCAATAGGATGTGAGTTTGAGTGTGAGACATTTGAAGGACTTGTTGGAGGCTGATGTAATCCAGAGGCAAGTTCAGTATTTGAATCGTTTTGCGTTTCTAACTTGGTTTTGCTGCAGATTGCTAAAAAAAACAAAAAAATTGAGATTCACATTGCCTAGAGGATCCCCTTCTCTACCATCTTCAGGAGTGGGGTGGAGTGCACTCTGCACATGTTCAGAAGCACTTGTGTTCTAACAAAGGAGAAGATTTGTAGCTCAGGGTTGACATGAAGGGTCCTTGCTGCTCCTCTGAGATTGCTTGTTTTCTTGCAGACGTTTCATTATCCAAAGTAGGTAACATCTTCAGTGACTAGCACTGATGATGTTACCTAGTTTGGGTAATGAAACGTCTGTAAGAAAACAAGCAAGCTCAGAGAGCAGCAGAATAGAATAGAATTATATACCCTATGACTATCATTAAGTGTTGTACCTGATGATTCTTGACTCTTGACAAATGGATCTTTTCTTTTATATACACTGAGAGCATTTGTACCAAAACAAATTCCTTGTGTGTCCAATCACACTTGGCCAATAAAGAATTCTATTCTATTCTATTCTATTCTATTCTATTCTATTCCATTCCATTCCATCCCCATCCCATCCCATCCCATCCCATCCCATCCCATTCTATTCTATTCTATTCTATTCTATTCTATTCTATTCCCTGAAGGCCTCCGGTCTTAATCAGAGCAGCCAAACAAAGAGATTTCCGATGCAGCCGAGCTAGGGAATCAGTTTGTCTGGTGCTTCAGCTCCATAGAGTCAGGCGAGACCTGCTAAACGTTGCTCGATTCCAACTCCCCTTAGGCCCAGCCGGTTGCGGATGATGGGTGTTGTTGTAATCGGACGCTGGAGCCGGGGAGGAGACCGAGCCAATCTTTCTCCCGAGAGGGCTCCCTCCAGAATACCTGCAACCTTTTATCCCTTCCCTAAAAGCTTCCATCTCGGTCTCCTGGTTGCCTTGGCCTGCTTCCCCTCCCCGCTTCTCCTCGCCTCTCCCTCCCTCGGCCTCCCCACCACCCCCCACCCACTCCCCACCCGCGCCGAGACAAGCCGAGCAGAAAGGCAAACATTTTGGGCCGCGCGTCTCTGTCATCGATCATTCCCGCATCCCGGCTCGGGCGAGAGCCGCCCCCCCTCCGCCCGTCCCGAGACAGGTTCCGTGCGTGCTTCATTCCCGATTCGGCTCATGCCCACCTGAGCCGCGCGCTGACAAATAGACATTTAAATCAGACAATTAGCTGGCCTCCACTGCTGACATTTTTAATGTATTAATGTGCATCAACAGCTAATACATAGAAAATTCCCCAAATAACAGGGCTTGGGTAAAAGAGGTTGCTTTGCCGCGCGGGAGCTGGCAATGATATACGACTCCGGTGGGGCGCCGGACCCGCAGTTCGCATTAATTACCAGCCGACTGACAGGCCGACGTGACAGCGCGGAGTAGGCAGGAGCCCCGTTATATTATCTTTAGCCCCCGGGGTGGGCGCGCTGCGCCGGGGAAAGGAAGCCGTCTACATTGTGCATCTGTTAACGCCAAATCCTCCTCTCCCCGGCCTCGCCTGTCTGTGCCGGGTGTGCGTATAGTTGGCAGTCCGTAAACCTTGGACCCTCCGGGTCCTGGGGGTTGAATTAGCATTTGTCCTGGGTGTCCGATGCCACGAGATAATTTCTGAGTGGGCCTATCAGGATTGCAAGGGCGGAACTCGGTTTATCAAAAGGAAAAAGAGAGCCAGCTAACGCCAAAGGTGTGTAAAAGTTGTGTCCAGGAAACATACAGTATAAGGCAACCCATCTGGTATGCAAAAGTGAGAGAGGAATGAGTGTAGGTATCTGATGCATGTTATGGTCAGCGAAAGGAACATGGATGGAGGATGTATGTGCAGCGGCATGTGTGAAAGAAAATTATATCAGGTATAACTAAGAATGAAAAAATAGAAAAACATCATATTTCCCCTCCCAAGACAGTTTCCCTGCTCAGAGGCCTAAAATGCAAAAAACGAGATAAAAACAAACAAAAACGGATTGTTAAATCACACTGAATAGCACTGGGATGAAGAAAAGTATCAGGTGTGTACAGAATTTATACTTGAAACTCAAGTGTGGGTTTTGCATACAAAAGAGGCTGGCTGTACATGCACTTAACTGATTTCCACACTGTTATAAATAAATGTTGAAGAAATCTCCAGCATTGCTTAAATTGGAATATGTTATATTTCCATCTACCCATGTGAATCTGTGGGTTTGGAAGCAGAGAAGCTGTAAGTACCTGTGAGACCCTGAGTGTACTTTAGGCCACACAATCCAAAATAAAATGCATAAATTAAATGATAATTTAATTCATATAATAAAAGTGGCAATAAATGAGACTACATTTACTAGCTGAGCCTTATCATTCTGGTTAATGTTTGCAAAAGCAAAACTAGCAGCTGGAATTAATCTAGGAGTAAATTACAGAATAAAATGTATTTAGAAATTGTTCTTTGAAAGAAATTTATTCTGGAATCATTCTTAGAAAAGAAATAATAGTGTGATCTTTCTTGAAAAAGACTGGAGGGTGAAAGTACAGGGTGGGCAGACCTTATAAAGATCTTCCTTTGTGTGTATATTTTAAAAATGAAAAGGTCCATTTCTGATGCTGCTGCTAGTTGCTTCGATCGTTATTTGTGTGAGTCTGGAGCCATTTTCAATCCTCCTCTGCCTTGAAAATTGTCCTTCCTTTTGGTTTTTGTCTCTCCAAATTTCAATCTTCCTTTTTTTAATCACTCATGGAAGATGTTTCCCTCTCAACACTACACAATTCAATATTGGAAAGTAGTTTGTTTGGCTAACAGATGTATGCTGTGGGTTGGCAAACATGGATTGTTTCACTCCTGTGATATATTGCACATTTAGCTGAGGTTTAATATAATTGCAGTACTTTGGGGTTTTCTTCTTTTGTCCTATAGATGTCACCGATTGCTCCAAACTGGTGGATGAATATATGGCTCTTCTCCCATGTCTTCCCTGAGGAAATGAATGTCAAGAACAGCTCAAAATTGCTACTCTCCGAAACAGAAAAGTATCGAATTTCCTTCCATCCCCTCTGATGTGTTTCTTAGTTCCCAGCAGCTGCCACCACTGATCTGAAAGAGAGTTTGTACATGTGTGAAACAACAGCTCAATAGCAGGGATATGTAACAACGGGGACCCAAGACTGCTGTTTTCAGTGAAGCCTTCCAAGCACTGCTGGGTTGTAGGGAATGAAGATTCAATTGCAAACCATGCCTTGCAGATTCATAAATATATGACTTGCAAATGGCAACTTTTCATTTGCGCTCATTTGCTGAAATATTGTATGCTGCGGTAGACACTGTCACTTGTGTATCAGCTCTGCTGCATATTCATCATGTAACTCCCTTGTTCTGTTCTGGCCATGAATCATCCACGCTTACTACTAAGATGTGGCTTGATTTATGTAACCATAATAACTGAGTACAGAACAATTAAGTTGAGTTTTTGCATCATGCTAAAACAATGAACCATGGTCAGCACACCCCAGTGATTCAGCTCATAGTATGCAAATTGCATTATGACGAAATGCAATACGTTCATGATGAACTGTGGGGGATCATGCCAGGGTTAAGATCTGCGTTCAAATCCTTACTGGGAGATGAACATTACTTACTAGTGACCTTGGATTAGACACAAAGGGAAGGAACATGCATGTCATTGTGAGCTCCTTGGAGGAAGGTTGCGTGACCCATGTAATAAATTAACATTGCCCGTAGTAGCTGTTCTACCACTGTTGTAAATTTTGTAGCAGTCGAGTTGGACAGCTTTGATGATGACCTCCCAGCACTGCAGGGAAAAGATATCCATCACAGCCTAGGCTGGAGGAAATGTTGAGGGAATGCGGTGGCTTTCTGTGACACTGAGAAATCCAAGTAATTGTATCTCCACAGAGCTGAGTTTAATTTGGCTTCATAATATGATTAGCACAATGACATACCAAAAGTCCTGATTGCAAAGATTCAGATGCCATTAGGTTGCAGAAATGAAGCAAGACTTTTCTATACCATTTGGTTATATCATTTAATGGTCCTTTGAATTTTCACAGCTGGTATCTGATAAAAAGTTAGCTTTTCTACCTTTTTTTTTTAAAAAAGTGCTTCTGTATCTCTTTGCTGCCACCTCATGGTCATCCTGAGTGGTGCAGCCCAGTTCTGCTATCGTTTTTAAAAGTAATCTTAACAAAAAACCATCACAAACTTTTTTTTTCTTTCCGGAATTTTTATTAAGTTTCTGTAAAGGATAATATCCAAAAAGGCAAAATAAGAGGGGGAAAAAAGAAGTTAAATAAAAAGCAAAATCAGGAGTGCAGGGAGAAAGAAATAGAACTAAATTCTTTTTTTTTTAAAAAAAGTTTTTTTTTTATAACATACAACATAACAAATAAAACCATATTTCAATTATACAGTGTGTCAGTTTGGTATATATATCATGTGCGCAATATCTACGTATAATCCTTTCCTCCTAACTTTACATTCATATTGTATTCTAATCAACATTCCATATTATCTCATTTTTATTCTATTATTTAATTTTTAGTTTCATTTCCAGGCTATCTTTAAAAGCAAAACTCAATTCTTACTAAATTATATTCATAATATAACTTATTTAAAAATAATCAATTATAACAAATCCTTACGTCAATTTCTTACTCTTCTATCTAGCCAATGATAAAATAAATCCCTAATCTTATACTCTTTTTCTTCTTGTTCTCTAATTGCTAATGTCAATCTACTCATTTCTTCATATTCCATTATTTTCTTAATCACCTCCTCTTCAGTCGGAATTTTTTTTCATTTTTCCAATTTTGAGCAAATACTATTCTAGCTGCAGTTAAAACATTAATAATCAAACATGTTTTATCTTTGCTATAACCTTCAGATAAAATCCCCAGTTAAAATATCTCTGGTTTTAAGTCCATATGCTGTTTTATCATTTTTTTCCAACCATGTGTGTATTTTATTCCATTATCTTTTAGCTTCTGCAGAAATAGAACTAAATTCAAGACTGTTTAGGATACCAGTTAATTATTTACATTTTTAGCCAGTTTTTAGGTCATGTGCCTTTCTAAGGCACTACAGGTAGTCCTCAACTTACAACAGTTGATTTAGTGACTGTTCAAAGTTACAATGGCAGTGAAAAAAGTGACTTATGACCATTTTTCACAGTTACGATCTTTGCAGCGTCCCCATGATCATATGGTCAAAATTTGGATGCTTGGCAACTGGTTCATATTTATGACCATTGATGTGTCCCAAAGGGATCATGTGATCCCCTTTTGCAATCTTCTATCAAGCAAAGTCAAGGGGGAAACAAGATTCACTTAACAACCAGGTTACTAACTTATCAGTTGCAGTGAGTCACTTAACAGTTATGGCAAGAAAGGTAGTAAAATGAGGCAAAACTCACTTAACAAATGTCTCACTTAACAACAGAAATTTTGGGCTCCATTGTGGTCGTAAACCGAGGACTACCTGTACTTCCTTGAGAAACTGAAATTCACCCCCTGGATTTAAAATTAAAAGAGTTAGAGGAACAGGAGAACATTGGGATATGATCAGAACTGGCTCTTATCAGAACATAGAGAATGGTTGTTCTGTTGAGCTGATTTTAGTTCGGGGCAGGGAGAGCCTTTTTTTATGTTTTTGCATATCAGATGCTAAAGTTAAAATATTGTAATCAGTTTTGGGTCCTAAGCATTTTGACTTTGAGCAACGATGCTGGGGAGTTGTTCTGCCATATTTTTCACGCAGCAGATTTTCCTTTGAAAGCCCCCCCCCACTTCAAAAAGAGGCGCTCCCTTCTTTTTCTCTCTCTTTCACCTCTTTATTGACATTGCCTGCTATGACCAGACATAGGAAAGTGAAATCCGGCTATTTGAAATATATTCAGAATGACCACATTCATTCTGGAGGAATAACGGGAACACAAGTGGAATAACAACCGGACATCCATAAAGAAGATGTGTTGCAGCATAATCAAATTAAAGAGAACGGGGGGATCTGGAGATTGGAACATTTCCCCCCAATAATTATTCAGAAGCTGACTCAGCTTATGGAACTGCCCAGATTAAAAGACAGCTATTCTTTTTCTCTCTCTCTCTCCCTTCTGCCTTCCTTATGGCCGCCCAACTCACCATTGTGACTCTGAGCAGCTAACAGCCCATAAAAATAAACATAAGTACAGTCTGAGGTCCATAACAACTTCATCCCACAAAAGCGATCAGCCCCTATTTATCCTATCAACTGCTCAGTCATAAGACGTCTATTTTAGTAATTTAAGGGCTAAGGCCCTTTTCTCAGGCTTCTTCAACTGAGCACTTGGGAGCATTTCTAGCTTGCCTTAGGAAACAGAACTTGATTCATCTGCAGTTTGGGGATATTATTGGGCTTAATTCTGAGCTTCAAGGTAGAAAGAGAAGCATCCTTTCTCTCTTAACAGTTTTTTTCCCTCTTCAGTCAAGCAAAAAGCAAAGAGATCCTTGACTATAATACAAGCCAACCAGTGAAGGCTCTCTCATGTCTTCAGCTTTGAAGAGAAACAAAGATAAAGAATATTCCTATGTTGGGAAGGGCCAGATACATTTTCAATGCTTTATTGAGGTTTTTTTTTCCATTTCCAATGGGCCAGATACATTTATGCATTGGATGCCTGTTATAAGGCATAATTTGGGACATTGATCAGAACTGACCGTCAATGCTTCAAGGAATCGATAGGCAAAATTTGCTTACTAATTGAGGCATTTGTCATCTTGTCCAAACTTGGGGGTGGGGAGACATGGAAAGTGAATAGGATTGAAAGGTAACATTTCATGATCATATCACAAGTCTTGGGCTCTCTTTCTTGTTGGTTTCTATGTTATCCCCAGGCCCAGGGGTGGGATTCAAATTTTTTAACAACCAGTTCTGTGGGCATGGCTTAGTTGGTGGGCGTGGCTTGGTGGTCATGTGACTGGCTGGGCGTGGCCAAATCAACATCATTCACATCGAGGCATGCATCTCCTCGCCTGACCTCTCATGACTGTGGGGATGCTGCAATAGTCGTGAGTGTGAAAAACAGTCCTAAGTCACTTTTTTCAGTGCAATTGTAACTTTGAATGGTCACTCCACACAAACAAAGTACCAGCAAAGGAGAGGAAAAATAACTCCAGAGAAGTTCCTGAGACAGGAAGTCTAGTCCTGCCAAGAATGTAATAAGGGTTAACGGAGAGGCAGTTTCTGTAAGCAACACCAGAATGTTTCCTTCCTGCCTTCCTTACAGGATTAGGCCAGTAATTTCTTCTAACAACCGGTACTCTGAACTGCTTAGAATGTTAACAACCGGTTCTAGCGAATAGGTGCGAAGTGGTAGAATCCCACCCCTGCTCAGGCCATCCTTCCCCAGTAGGCTGCCTTCTACAGGATATCAGACTATAAGTCCCATTGCCACATCCTGGATAGGCACTGCTGTTTCTAGAGAGAATTGTAGATCAACACACTTGGAGGCTGTCTGATTAGAGAAGGCTCTCCTTCTATTCACGATATCTCCTTTTCCCACTAGTCTGCCCCTTTGCATAGTAGAGGCTGCGGTTCCTGTGCAATTGTTTGCTAATCTTCACCCTTAGTTCTTTCAGGCACAGGGTCTCCTTTGGTGGTTCATCCAGCTAGGATTTATATGGACGTAGACTATAGTGACTATGGAATAAGAGTCAGGATCTGAGGATGGAAAGCAGTTCTGGTGCTCTTCCGTTCCTGTCTTGTTAGCCTTAGCTTAATGTGAGTGTTGACAACTTGAGAGATCAATACAGCTGACCTTTTTCAAGGCTGAGGATCTGATGCATGACAGGTCAGATTTGCCAAGGCCTAAAGCTCTGATCCAGAGAGAAGAAAGCTGTAATGGTATGTGGGAATGACCTTAGGAAAATGAGGCAAAAAAATTCTGCCTAGGGAATGGTCAGATAAGAGGCAGCTTAGCCCACTGCTGGGTAACGGGAGGGGCAAGACGCTCAGAAGAGACTCTCCCAAGTTTCTAGTGCTTTAATGGAGACAGCGGGAGATTTGTACTTTCAGACTTGCAAGATTCTGACAATGTAGTTTTACAATAAAGTAGAAATTAGCTCATATAGTTATGTTTCCTGTCTGGTCAACCTAGAAAGGCTGATATCAATCTTACAAGTACAACTTCTGGTTGTATTTTTAACTAAGGTCGGGTGGAATCAAAACTCTAGGGGTATAGAAAATTGGCAGTTTTCATTTACATTGTCCTACCTATCTCAGACTGTAGCTTCTGAGCATTTGGATAGTTCCTGATCACAATGAAAGCAGAGGTGGGTATTCAGCAGGTTCTAACCAGTTCTAGAGAACCAGTAGCGGAAATTTTAAGTAGTTTGGAGAACCGGCAAATACCACCTCTGACTGGCCCCGCCCCCATCTATTCTCTGCCTCCCAAGTCCCAGCTGATTGGCTGGGTCTTTTGTTGCCCTGTACAGGAGAAGGGAGCTGGAAAGCAGGTTAGTGGGGTGGGTAGGGAAGGGGATTTTGCAGTAACCTTCCCGCAGGAGTAGGGAGGGAAAGGAGATTTTACAGTATCCTTCCCATGCTACGCCCACCAATCCATGCCACAGAACCGGTAGTAATTTTTTTTTTAATCCCACCACTGAATTAAAGCCTAATAAAATGAAAGATTGGGATAAAGATAATCTAAGTCTAGACTATACCTGACAATGTGTAAAGCATATAATAGGATAGGATTTCCTTTGTTTTCTCAGAGGTTATTCAAAAACACAAGAAAGTGTAGTATTCCCTATTTCAATAGACAGTCTAGGACAGGGGTGCCCAACCTTGGGCAGTTTAAAACTTGTAGACTTCAACTCCCAAAATTCCTCAGCAAGCAAAGGTTGGACAACCCTGGTCTAGGAAAAGATGATAGGCAAAGGCTGTCACAATAAGATAAATTATTCCAGTATTTTCGTCTCCAGGCACTCAACATTTCTCAGGTCCTTGCAAACTCACAAGGTCAACTTTCTGAAAGATTGGTTTTCTTTTGATGTACAAATCTGTATTTCTTTTTACACTTCGGGAAGCCCAAGATTTACTCCCTAATTTTTAAGTATACATTAGTACATTTTTCAGTACCGGATTTTCATTTCCAAGTTAGCTTGGAGTTGTCTAAGTTGACTCCATCAAAAGTGGGCCGAGTTCTGTCAGCACTTTTCTTCTTTCAGGATGGCCCATTCCATCTTTCCTACTGTATCCACTGGCTGAATTATGATATTATCATTGAACTTAATCAGATACCTTAAATTGTTTTGCTGACCTCCATCACTTCAGTTATATATTTTTTGAAAGATAGTTGGTATTGCCGCAAATCATGGACCTACTATGAGATTGAATGAAAGGAAAAGCTTTGTCTATTTGAACACAGACATCTTGTATTAGGGTTGTAAAGGCCCTCAGAATAGGCATTTAGCACACTGGGTTCTAGCCGGGACTGGAAATTGTGGGTGACCAACTTAGGTAAACATTCCTTCAAACAAATCCTCTTTTGCCTTCTTTAGGTCAATGTAACTCTTTTGCCAATATAACTTGTCAAGGACTAAAAATTTCTCAGGTCTACCCTTCCCCTCTTCTGCTTATATATTCTTCAACTGAGGTCTAAAAAGTTGAAGGTGTATGTACGTTCCAGGTGTCTTCGACTTACCTTTCGTTCATCCTAGTGTCCTTTATGATATTCTAAATAATAGAAGATTTATTTTCCTCAGAATATAAAGATGGATAGTGACAGGAAGGAGACCTTAAAGAAATGGAGTGACCCAGTTGTTGGAAGAAGCAGATGTTTTGAAGCAACTTGAATCCAAAAGGGTGAAGAATTCCCCAACTCAGTAGAGATATAGACAGGATGAACAAATCCAAAATATCCAAGATTGGCAGCAGATGAAATCAGTGTTTTAGAGAATTGAGAATGCCACTCTATGTGTTAGTAAACTTACTCAGATTTTATGTATAAGAAATTCAGGCTATGAAGCAAAACTCCCTGACTCAGCTCATTTGCTAAACATCCAGAGTTATGGACTAAGTCTGCAATCTAAGCCTTTAAAATGCTAACAAATTGCTCTTTTGTGTTTTAGCCTCACACCAGTACACTTTCAACACCCTGAATAATCAAGAGAGTGTAGCTGAAAAACTCTGGTCTCTCTCATCTACAAATAAAGTGCTGTGCCAGCATCTGTTAATGATAAAATAAGAAATAATTTATTCAACTTATAATGGCTATGAAAAGTACTTACTTGTGCAAACAAAAGCAACTTGGATTCTCCTGTCTTTGTGGGGTACTTTGTGCTACTGATGAATGGATAGTGCAGAAAGAAGCTAGCACTGCAGGCTAAGAGTTCATTAAGTGAAATGCTATGTGGGGCACTGCAAAGGTGATGTTTCTATGTATTCTGTCTCTTGTATAAATTAACCTCAACAAGCTCAATCCTTAATCATAATAATGAAAAATAAGCTGGCATGGAAAGTGAGAATAAATAGTAGGTCAAGCTTATGTCAAAAGTCTGAAAACTATAGTATGTGAGAAGTGATTCTTTAGTTGCTTTAAATCAAAGAAAGGAACCACAGGACTCAGCAAGTGTTTATGGAGGTGGATGGCAGAAATAAAAGGAAGCATTTTTGTTCCTAGCCTCCAAATGATTGATGTGAACCATTGTTTTGATGTCAAGTCCTTAATCAGTAGAATGTGTTGATCTTTATTAAATTGCAATCAAGTAAGATTTCATTGCTACAATTCTAAAATATGTGTTTGGAGTTTAGAGTTATAATGATCCTGACCTTAACTAAATTCCAAGTATTTTTTCTCCGTAGCAAATCACATTTCCCTGGCCATTTCTCTCTCTCTCTCTCTCTATGTATGTATATATATGTATATGTATATGTATATGTATATGTATATGTATGTGTATATGTGTATATGTGTATATGTGTATATGTGTATATGTGTGTGTATGTATGTATGTATGTGTATATATATATGTATATGTATATGTATATGTATAATATTTGTTTTCTTAAGTTTTCGCAGGTACTTACATGTATGGTATTCAGCTTTGTTCGGGTATTTTCCCACGTCATTGTAGTTGTGCTTTTAAAGTTGTAGCAACGTTTTGGCAGAATCTCATCTGCCATCATCAGGCTTCTGTATTGTGTTTGTCTGTGAGTCAGACTGTTACAGTGGTTTCAGTTTTAAATTTGGGGCTAGCCTATTGCTGTGCCAGAATGGTTTTTTCTTCATCCTGATTGGTTGGGAGTCTTGGTCTGTGTTTATTGGTCTTGGAGGTTGCTGTGTTCTGCTTGATTGGTGTTTCTAATGTCTTCTGTCTGTTTTGTGGCTCTTTTTGTGTCTTGATTGGCTGGCAACATTGTGTTCCTTTATTGGAGGCCTTTAGTGCAGCTTGGCTCTGAGTAAATGGACGGCTATCATTTGTTAGGAAGCTAGGTTTCATCTGGGTGCCTGGTTGGGGTGTGTTTGAGCTGGAGGTATCAGGGGGGATCTGTTTGTGCCCAGGTGTTTGCCTGGCTAGTGGTGTGGAGATTTTTTTTATTTGCAAGTGCAGGCTTCCAAATGATTGACAGTCTGGTGGAATCATCTCTTCTATTCATGCTTTCAGGTCTTTTTTCAATCTTTATGGCTTCTCTGATAATTCTGTGGTTGGGGTTTTCTATAGGGCTAGGGTTTTGGCGCCATTGAAGTTGATGCTATGACCTGTGGCTTTCATGTATTGGACTAGTGAGGAAGTGTGTTCCAGCTTTTTGACTGCATTTTTGTGTTCATCCAGGCGGGTACTTATTCTTCTATTGGTCTGTCCAATGTATGTGGCCGAGCATGATGCACAGGGGACTTCGTATATGCCTTGGTTTTCCAGGTCAATTTTATCTTTGGGGTTTCTAAGGATGGCTGCTATTTTTCTGTCTGTTTTGAAGGCAGTCTTGATGTGATGTCTGTGTAGTATCTTACTGATTTTGTCTGTAGTACATCTTATGTAGGGCAGGACAGCTGTTCCATAGGTCTGTTCATCTTCTAGGTTTCCATTATGTCTCAGTGAGTTTTTGTGGATCAAGCCGGCGATTTTGCTTTTGTGGAAGCCGTTAGCTGTCAGTACTTTAGTCAGGGTGCATAGTTCAGTCTTTATGTGTGTCTTGTCTGCCAGGCGTTTGGTTCTAGCAATTAGTGTTTTAGCCATGGAGTTTATAAACATAATGATTACGACCACGAACGCGAAGCCAAACAGCAGGATCACAGCTCACCAGCTCAAATCCCCTGACAACTTAGACTAACCTGAGCACAACCAAGCCCCCACCTGAACAGAACATACCCCCAGCCAATCAGAACACAGCCAACCCCCAACCAATCAGAACACAGTCAAACCCCCAACCAATGAGAACACACCCTCAGCCAATCAGAACACAGCCAAGCCCCCACCCAATCAAGTCACACACCCACTAGCAGTTAAAAGGAAGAAGCAGCTGCAAGCTCAGATTACTCCGAGAAGCACAAAGCCGAAGACACAAGCCTGAAGATGATGAATGAGACTTCATCGAAACGTTGCCTAGATACTTCCAATTTTACGTGGGAGAAAACCCGAATAACCAAAGATCCACATACAAATACCTGCGAAAACCTCAGAAAACACACATATGTGTATATATATACATATATATATATATGTCTAGGTGTGTTCGGGTCTTTTCCCATATAAGATTAAGAGTATCTTGGCGATGTTTATGCGAGGTCCCACTCGCCATCCTCAGGCTGGTGCTTTCAGCTTCGTGCCAGTGCAAGCACTGTGTGATCGGAACTGCCGTCTCTCTATAAATACTGGTGGTGAGAGACGGAAGCTCCAATCACACACTGCTTGCACTGGCACAGCTTCCAGCACTGAGCTGAGGATGGCGAGTGGGACCTCGCCAAACATCACCAAGATACTCTTAATCTTACACAGGAAAAGACCCGAACACACCTATACCTACATACCTGTACCCGTGAAAATCTACAAAAACAAATATATATATATATATATATATATATATACACGACTCACAGACGAACACAATACAGAAGCCTGATGATGGCAGATGAGATTCTGCTGAAATGTTGCTACAACTTTAAAAGCACAACTATAATGATGTGGGAAAATACCCGAACAAAGCTGAATGCCATATATATATGTATGTATATATATGTATATATGTATATATATATATATATATATGTATGTGTGTGTGTATATATGTGTGTGTGTGTGTGTGTGTGTGTATCCCCCATAAAGGAGGAATGCCTCTTGGGGTTCATTGGAGAAATGTTTATTGGGATTGAGTTCATAGATCCAAATTTGCCTTGATTTTAGTCAGAAACCTCAATGTAGGCAATCCTGATGATTTTAGCTCTATGAGATAGACCAGATCTGCTTCTACAAGAATTATATTTTCCCACCTCTTTCAGGCCAGCATATGCTTCTGCATCTGTTATTATCTTAACACTTTCTGGATGGTTTATCCAAGGTCATCTCCATGGCTCCATGCAATGATGAATCCTTTCCTTTCCCACCTTAATGCAAAAACAAAACAAAACCCTCAGACAAACTATTTCAATCTGGCCCTCAGCATTCTAAAGACAAATGCATCATTTCAGGAGGCTGCAAGTTAATACTTTTGTGTATTAAACATTACTTACAAATTTTAAAGGGCTTAGCCTCTTAAGATTAGAAGCAGAATGCATTTTCTGGGCCCAAAAGAGCATTCCTACCTTTGATTATATAATTGATACCTAACACACTTCTTCTTGGCAGTTATGATCTTGAAATAGTTTTCCATTCTGACTGTGATTCCTTTCTACCATCTGGGGCATTTGATCTCGCAATTATTTAGTTCAGAATATGCAGGTACGTGTACTGGTAGTTTTCAGCTTAAGAGCACAATTGAGCCCAACATTTCCATTGCTAAGCAAGACAGTTGTTAAGTGAATTTTGCCCCATTTCACGTTTCTTGCAACAGTTGTTAAGTGAATCACTGCAGTTCTTAAGATAGTAACATGATTAAGTGAATCTACCTTCCCCATTGACTTCGCTTGTCAGAAGTTGCAAAAGGGGATCACATGACCCCAGGACACTGCAACCGTCATAAATACATGTCAGTTGCCAAGCGCCCAAATTCTGACCATGTGACCACAGGGGTGCTATAATGGTCATAAGTGTGAAAAACAGTCATAAGTCACTTTTTTCAGTGTCATTGTAACTTTGAACATCACTAAACAAATGGTTGTAAGTCGAGTACTATTTGTACATAATTCCCAATCAAGTGGTCTAATGTGATTGCGTAGTAGTCACTTAGTTTCTAATCTTATCTGAACTCCTATTACTTAATTTACTTAAGCCCATCAAGCTGCTAAAATGCATTCATAAAGCATTAAATGCCTTTCACCAATTGCAGAAGCATGTATAAGATCAAGTTACTGCCATCCCCATTTGGCTAAAAAAATTGCAATGACCCCTGCAGTATTTATTAATTTACTAACTTATTAATTCACATTTCTATGTGTCAGATTACTCTCTACAGAGACCTTCTGGGTTGACAAGTCTGGATAGCATACAGAATTAAAAACAACAAAAGCCAACAGAATAGAAACAGACAAAATCCAACAGACTAGAAAAAGAAATTGGCATGTCTTCTACTATAACAGTAGTAACTTCTACTAAAAATCTGTAAATCCCTCCTAGAGGAGGCCCACATCCCACCTTAGATAAAATCTGGTGTAAAAGCAAGTCATATTTAAAGAATAACAGGATTAGGGCCATTTGTATCTGGAGGAGCCTCTAACTCAGTGCTGTCAAACTCCCAGCCCGTGGGCTTGATACATTATGCGCTGGCCACACCCACGCCCGGTTTAGCGAAGGGGAAAAAAAAATCCCAATAGATCACATGATGACGATGTGACGATGTGAGTTTGACACCCCTGCTCTAGATCATCTTCACTGACTTGTTGGCAGCTTTTGGGTTGATCCTTCATAAGAGATTCTGGCAGAAATTACCTGAAATTAGCTTCTGTCAGTTGCCATTTATTGCAGCTACATTTTATGCTTCGTGAGGATATCTCAGTCCTTATTACCCTGTGCACAAGCAAATACCTTTGCACCTGTTTATTCAACATTAAAGAAATTGTGTAAGGTTCTTTAAGTGGAAATTTCCACTCCTTCCTTCATTGAAGTACAGTTTAATCTCCTTGTTTGTCTATATTTATGGCACTGCTATTCTCTAACTCAAGCTGGGCTTCATTGCAGCCTCTGGGCATTAACTGAATAATGCCTTACTGAGAGACAGGGTAAATAAATGAAGTGGGCAAAGGCATTTAGGCATTTACTTTGAGTCCTCTTCTTCTTGGCTGTACCATATTTGTGAAGCCACAGTCTAGGCTCAAAAGGCTACTTAAACAATGATCAAATTTGCTAGCTGCAATGGGAATACTTCAGTTCCTGCTACTATCCATCTTGCTTCTTGTTGCACTATGACTCATATACAGTTATTATGGCAATTCACAGTTCACTCAAGGTTAAGAGATTGGAACAATCAAAGCATGTGAACCAAACAGTCTCAGACATTTGCCTGAAAGATTAGCTTTTAAATAAGAGCGCACAGAAAAATAGCACCAAATCAGTCCAAGGTTCAAAGAGTAAGGGTCCGGGGTTGTCAGCCAGTCTAGGGATCAAAATTTCAAGATTTTTTTTTTTTACACAAACAGGATTCATATGCCCCATAAGAGCTAGACATCAGACATTGTTTCCAACAAAAAGAATATGGCACAGGGCTGCTTTTTAAATCAGGCTGCAGCCAACTGTCACAAATCAAGGAATTTATTCCCTTGCCTGGCAAGGGGCCTTATCAGTGGTCAGATTATTATTATTTTTTTACTACCGGTTCTGTGGGCGTGGCTTTTTTTTTCTTTTTGCAGCACCCCCTCCCCCCCATTTTTTGGAGCTTCTGCCTCAGGCAAGCCTTGTGGGGGGGGGGGGGGTGTTTTTGCTCCCAGAAGGCTTCCTTAGGGCTCAGGAAGGCAAAAAATGGAGCATTGGGGGGGGGGGCAGCTCCCCCCCCCCACTTGGTTTTGGGGCCTCCCTGTGGCCCAGGAAGGCAAAAAATGGAGAGGGGTTTCTTTTTGCCTTTCTGGGCCTCGGGGAAGCCTCCTGGGCAAAGCAGTAAGTAAGCGAGGGGAATCCCGTTACAGCTGATCATAGGAACAGCTGATTGTCGGGAGGGGGGAAAAAAGAAATACCTTAAGGAGTGACTGGGCAGGCTAGCGTCAGATGGGTGGGGTGAATGAGCATCAGGTGGGTGGGGCAAGTGAGCGAGCAGCGTCCGGGTGACCAGGTCGAGGGCGTGGCCAGCCAGAAGTTACTACCGGTTCGGCAACCCACGCCAAATCCTTGCTACCAGTTCAGTTGAACTGGTGCGAACCTGCTGAATAGCACCACTGAGCCTTATAGAGTGTCTCTGCTCTCCTCTCTATCCACTAGGCCTCATCCTTACCTGATTGCTCTAGCTGTCCAGTAGATGCCTGTTTTTGATCAGCCTCATGTGATTTATTTATTTATTTATTTATTTATTTGATCAAAAGGGAGGAGGGAAAAAAAAAAAAGAAAAAAACCCCAACCCCCCCCCCCCCCCCCCCCCCCCCCCCCCCCCCCCCCCCCCCCCCCCAAACCCCCCCCCCCCCCCCGCCCCCCCCCCCCCCCCCCCCCCCTTCCCCACCCCCAAACCCCAACCCCCACCCCCCCAACCCCCCCCAAACCCCCCCCCACCGCCAGCCACCCCCCCCCCCCCTTCTGGGCTCAATGACTTATTGAGACTGATATTCTGAGGTTTGTCTTCTTCAGGTTCAAAATTTGAATCCTGAGCCTGGATCATGACCTTATCAAAATCCAATACTTGGCACTGAGGTTATCGGCTTCCCTCTCACAGGTTTTTCAAAAGGAAATCTGCAGAAATGTTTGCTATTTATTACATTTCTACACTGCCCATCTCACCTAAGTGACTCTGGATGGTTTACAACAGGGGTGTCAAATTCACGGCATCACGGTGTCATCACATCAGGACGTATCAGGACTCCCCCCCCCTTTGCTAAACAGGGCGGGGGCAGGGCCAGTATGTGACGCATCTGGTCCGCAGGCCGCAAGTTTGAACACCCCTGGTTTACAACCTCATTTTGTACATAGCATGTAGTAAACATGCTCAATCATTATTGCCAATAGGTTTGAGGCTTGATCTTTAATAAATAAAAAAAATCAATACAATAAACACATTAATAGAACAAATCAACTAAGAAAGTAAAGTTAGATTTTTGAATTATAAGGTATCATCCCATGGGAAGGGGGTGTTAAATGGAGAAGCACCTACTAACTGGATGAGTTCAAACATAATTGATCTACAGTACTTTTGACTTGAAAGATGCTCAAATTGTTATTGGAGTGTTTTGGAGTGTTTTTAAAAAACATGCGACCTAAACATTCACATGAATCTATATACATCCTGCATAAAACAGTTATAATTTAATAGCTAGGTATACTTGGAAAATTATTTGGAAGAAGTACTTTAGAACTTGTTCAGGAGCAGTACTTCATTCAAGTAGCTTGACCTTTTCTCAAGCTTCTGGAATAGCTTGTTATTTTAATTTTTTTTAAAAAAAGCAGTGGTCTTAGAGTTTTTTAAAATAAGAATTTAAATTAACCATATAAAACACCTTTTTTTGAGTTTATTGGGTTTCTCAACAGATGTCAAAAAAAGGTTTGTAATTGTTCTTGTTCTGGCTGGCATTCCAGAATGCCTTAAAAACTTGGGCGTTCTGGGTTAAGGTATAGTAATTGTGGCCCCTGTGTGTGGTTGCGGGTAGCTGGATTCATCATTGGTTCTTTTTGTTTCTTCTTTTATATTTATGGTATTCTGTTTTTATTCTATTCATTTTAATGATAGCCGGGGTTAGTTGGAGTTGGGTAGTGTCTCCATTGAATGAATTAAATTGAATTAAATATGCTGGAGCTATAATAAATTTGAAGGAACTTTAGAACATATGCTCTGAAGCTGCCTACTGGTTGTTCCTTTTGGGGCAGCAGGCCATTGGGAAAAAATTACAGCTGAAAGATATCTATGTAATGCTGAATTATATTCCAAACATTTGTGCTTTGGACTTCATCCGTTTCTGAAGAGCTCCAGCTATATTGTTTTTGGACAGTTGCAGAAAAGGTGATTGTGTATGCTTGGAAGGATGTGCGTGCTCTGGACTCTAAAGGTTGGCTTAATGAAACCTGTCAACATTCAGCCTTTGAACTGGCTCTTTATTGGCAGAGGGGCCAGATCGGATTATATGATTTCAAATGGTCTAGTTTTAATTCATTGTTTATAGTGGTTTATTCAATTCCTACTTTAGTGGTTCATATGGTGTTTTTTTTTTCTATTGCCAAAATCTCTATTGGGATATTCTATGGCATCATTATAGGGATTTTTGTTTCACTTTTTCCCTTCTTTTTTCTTTTTGAATTATTTAGTGTTTTTTTTAAAGCATGTCACTATTTTAAACACATAGTTTAGAATGAAAAAGATTAATTTCTCCTTGTTGTTGCTCATATTGTTGATGAAGCTCAAGGAAAATAATGCTTAAAAATGGCTTCCTTCAGGTTGATGATATAAAGAAAGGGGACAGGCGGGCAGAAAAACCAGGCCATTTTGCTTGATGTGCCCTGCACATCCTAAATTAGGACTGTGGCAGGAGGCAGAATAGGGGCTGTAGAAGCAGGCTAGGGATTGGTTGCAGAGGCAATAAGTTTTATACCTGTTTGTTTTCTACCACTTTAAGGATGGTAAGATTTGTGTGTTCAGCTGGAGAGGGCCATCTTGACCTCACTACCATCTTCAGAGCTGTCTGCTTGAGAGTCACTTCATCCCCACCCCCACTTCTTGCCTGGGGGATGCCTGTCTCCTGCCAGCACCCAAATGCCAGCTCCTTTGCTTCTATAACTATTTGCATTCAAACAAATGTGATTAAGGACTTAAATAGTCTTATCTACCGGAAGGGAAAGTTTTGGGAAGGGCTGTTAACTCCTTGTTGGGCTGGGCATCAGTAACCTTTGCACATAGCACTATTAAGTCTGATTCATCAACTGGGACAGGTGACAGCCCAGAGCAACAGATGTGAAAGAGCCTGGATTTAGTAAGTGGGAGTGAGAACTGCAGAGACCCTCTCCAGTCTATCTTTAGAATGGTATATACCCTGTTTCTCCAACAATATGGCCTCCCCCAATAGGAAGTCCCAGCATGTTTTATAGGCATGAAATGAAATTAAGCCCCTCCCCCCATATTAAGGCCTATATTAAAACATGCGAAATGGGGGGGAATGGTGAGGGGGCGGCTTGCCGTTAGGAAGTACTTTTGTTGCACACCCAGATATGGTGCTGCCTGCGTTGACCCCGATACTAAGTGCCCCACCAACGCCGAGGTCAACATCCAAGCCATCGCCACCCACCCACCCAAAGATGCAAGGGGGGGAAAAATTAAGTCACCCCCAAAAAGACAGCCTAGCCATTTTTTCGGGGCTCAAAAAAAAATAAGACCCGGCCTTATTATATGAGAAACACGGTACTGTCCATGGAGCATTTTAAGCTCTTGGACAGGGAAATATAGCAATTACCTTACTGTATCTCATTCTATTCATGTTCTACATCGGGGTGTCAAACTCAAGACCCATGGACCGGATCTGGCCCACAGGGTGCTAAGATCTGGCCCATGGGGCTGCCCTGGAAACAGCGAAGGACCAGCCCGCGGTGTCTCTGTCAGCAAAGATGGAGCTCAGGAGGGCTGCAGGCAGCCCTCTCGAGCTCCATTTTTGCTGGCAGAGAATTGCAGGAGGCCGTCGCAGGTGAAAATGGAGCTGGGGAGCCTGTTTTCACTGGCAGAGCGCTCAGGCCACCACAGGCACCACCGACACGAGTGACGTTGAGCTGGCCATGCTCCCCTGGCCCTCCCAAGGTCAAACACAACCCTAATGCGTCTCTCAATGAAATCGAGTTTGACACCCCTGTTTTAGATGATATGCATATAGTATCTATATCCACTCGACATTTATAGTATGTTGTATGTCTTAGATCGTACCTGCCTATATTTAATTACTTTTTGCTTATTTATAAATACACTATTCAGCCTTCTAAGTATGCTTCATGGACCCATGTGGACAAACGCTGGTTTGGCTTTTATGCCCGTGTCTTTGTACATTGCCTTTTCATGAATGTTTAATTGGCAGTAAACAACCATTTTATTTTATTTAAAGATTTGTACGGCCACCCAACTCGCAAAAGTGTGACTGGGGGCAGCGTGCAAACCATAAAACAAATCATAATGTCCAACAGAAAAATCCCCAGCAACAAATCACACAATTGGGGCATCACCTCATATACGTGAACTGCCAGGATGAATCCACCTAACCTTGTGGCCCCGATACCTGGGGGAACATCCAAGTCTTCAAAGCCTTCTTGAAGGCTAACAGGGTCAAGACCAGTCAAATCTCTTGTTCTCACTTTGACAATGAATAGACGGTAAGGCTCTATATATTGTTGCATGTTTATATGCTGCATGTTAATATTTAGGGATCTGGGTGTATTTGCAGTCCTTTGGCTGTATTTTAAGAATAATGGCAGGCAGTGTGCTTTTAGTAATAATATTTAGGCATAAGGCACCCTATTAAAACTTTATTGCTAAAAAGGCTCATTACAGGATATATCTGTATCCCATTGAGTAACCTTGCAGAAGCTCGCAGTATGAAATTTAAATATAAAGGACAAAGGCAACCTTTCAAGCAACACTTCCCTCTTCTACTCCCAAGTCCTCCCCACTCCAAACCATGACTGACAGCCGGATCACCTGCCTGGGTACCTGTCAGGAATCTGTCTCCTGGTTGTGGAAAAGCAGCATCGTATTTCATGACAACGCACAAACAGGGAGCTGGAAGGAAAGGTTCCCATCTGCCCCAGTGGAGTGCCTGTATTGAAATGTGAGGCTGAGATGGAAGCACGCTAAAGCTGAGCATCCTTATCTAATTGCTTTAAGAGGACAAGGGGTGCCTGTGCTCGCCTTACTCAGATGACAAGAAGACGGGCAGGAGTTGAGCATCATCATTCGAGGCATCAAGATAGGGAGTTCATTCTGAGCAAGGCAGGGCCCCACCAAATTGGGGCTGCCTGCCCTTCGCAAATGTTGACGTCTCATCACCCTCTCTCTCCTAATCCAGCCCCCAGCAGAAAAAGGCAAATCTGACAGTTTAACGCCAGATCTTTTACTGAATCGATCAGAGTTGGAAGAGAAACCCACCCTCCTCCCCCTTCAACAATTGATCTTATCAAACTAGCAGGGCAGGAAATCTTTAGTGGAGGTAAAAAAAAAAAAATCCACTGCATTGGGGTGTGACTTCATATGTGTTTGTGTTTTCAAAATGACTGGTTGGGATGAGGATTGGGGGCGGGGGAGGGGGGCAGCAATGTCCCAGCAGTATCCATGACCTGGCCTCTCTGAGGCTGGTGCCCTGAAACTGAGCAATGCCGAAGATTAGCATTGCGACCCTTTAGAAAAGCTTTGAGCTGCAAACCAAGAACCAGGCTGGGTATTGCAGTGCTCAAATACCCTCCTCTCCTCTCTCTGAGCGAAAGCCTGATTTTTGAAGAGCTTTCATAGACTGTCTGCGCTTGGCTGGGTTCCACCCTTGGCTGCTTCCACAGGATCCCCCATGGGACAGCGCGGCTTGAAGCCAACCAAGGATTTGTGCTTTGTGCCGGACTGTTCTTGCTTCAGGTCCCCCCCGGGACTTCCTGTCTGGAAAGAGACAGGTAGGAATTGGAGCAGAGAAGCTGAGTCTCCATGCTAGGCGATAGTTGCGATAGTTGCGGGGATGGTGGGTTTGGAGAGGTGGGGAAGACAGACAGGAAGACTCCACTCCTCTATAGATTCTGTTCTAGTTTCTTACAAAGCCCCCTAGTCCTTTTCTTACGGATATGTTTTCTTTGGATTTCTGATTATATTCTTGTGATGAAAACCACCTTTCACTTAGGCTAAAAAGAGCAGATTTTTGGCTCGCTTTAAAAGTGAAGATGTGGAGTGGGCTTTTGACACAATATGCCTCATTTTGTCAGTTATATTAAGCAGTTAATTAAATGGCTGGGTGAGGAAATTTTGCCCAAACGCACAAAAACGTTGCATGGTTTTACAGCCAAAGTAAATCCTGGAGAGACACATTGAAGTTCATTTAAGAGCCCCAGAATATCTTGTGGTAGTACTACCCCATATAAAATGTCTGTACTGAAATATCTTCTGGGTTACACTCAGCAGGTTTATCTTGGCTCATGTTGAAAACAGCTATATAGGGGCAGATGGTTATTATTTGAAAGGGAGAGCACTAAGATATCTCAAGGCTATAGACTGGAAAGTAAAAACAAAAATGGCAAAAGTATGGCAGTTTGCTTCTATACTGCCAAAAACCGACATTAAGCTATCCATGGACACGCCAGTTTCTGTTTCTGACTCAAGGAAGACTTAGTTTTTAAAAAACTTTAGAGCCATTCAGTGCTTTTTTCATGTGGTAGAATGATGTTCTCCTGGTTGCCTAAAGATCATTGAACTACAATTCATTGTATCTTTAGCTAGTGTGACTAATATGAAGGATGATGGGAAGACAATAAGTTTCCCATCTCTCATGGAGGCAATTGAACTGATCTTCCGTTCTCCAGGGGACGTGGCAGTCAAGCAGTTAAGACACTGGACTTGCCAACCAGAATTTTGGCAGTTTGAGACCCAGAATTTTGGCAGTTTTTGGCAGTTTGAGACCATATGATGGAGTGAGCTCCCATTCCTGCCCCAGTTCTTGCCAAGCCAGCAGCTCAAAAGCATACAAATGCAAGTAGATAAATAGGTACCACTTTAGTGGGAAGGTAACAAAGTTCCATGTTCCTTCAGCGTATAGTCATGCTGGCCACGTGACCACAGAAGCATCTTCAGACTGGCATCCTCAGCTACGAAACAGATAAGCTCCCAGCCCCTAGAGTTGGACATAACTAGATAGGGGAAACTTTTGCCTTTTAAAAAATCATTTCTCCTAAGTTGTTCTAAATAAGTTCTTAAATTGTGAAGAACTTAGTAGTTCTAAGCAGTTCTAAATGATGACCTGTTTGTGAGGATGGGTTTCAGACAGTCCTTTCTATCCCGCAGCAAGAAAAGCATGTGGAACTGTTATGTCTTTTTCATTATCAAATGTCACACCAAATGTCTAAGAATGGACAGCTTGACTGGAGCTGCAGTTAAGAGCTAGATTACAACAATCTATTGTTAAGAGAAATAAATCTCACTTTGTTCTGTGGGATTTACTCACTAACAAAGAATTTATAAAATTCTGGCTGTTCAAAGGAAGCATTTATATTTTTAGGCTGAATTGTGGGAATGCTTATGGCCAATTGCTGGGTGGTTATTCCCACCCCCCCAATTCAAATATATGAGTTTGATCATCCCCAAATGTATTGTTTCTTCCTGGAGCTTGTAAATGGAGAACTTTACAACAAAAAGGACAGGACTGATCTCAGCATTCCCTTACACAAGGCCCTAGTCTTTCAAACTGCATTAAAAAAACGTATCCTTGATTCTTTGCCTTAACAGAAAGCAGAATGCAGAGTTATCGTACGCTGTTTGACAATATAACATATAATTGCACAATTTCATGCCATTCCAGCTGCCTTTTTAAGCCTCGTCTTAATCTTTGGCCTATTCTTCCTTTCCCGAGTTATGGACAGAATTCAGATAGCCTGCTTTATTGCCCTCTTCTTAAACTTCACATCCCTAATGAGGGAGTTTTCAATGCATGAAGAGGCCAGGCCTGCATATGACCTGGAGGCCTCAGATCCAGATGACCTGTAAACAGATGATGACCACAAACATCTGAGTCAATCATAAGAGGAGCACCTGCTAATCACTGAGGCTGATGCAAAGCCATGCTGCACCCCCACCTCTTATGGGGATACAATGGCAACAAGAGGCACCACTTTTTCATTAAAATTCATCAGCCTGTTAAATATTTAACACTCTTCCCTAATCTGTCCGACTCCTTTGTTCCCACAAAGGAGCTCATCAGCTCTCTTTCACCATCATCCTTTAACCTGCTAGTTTTTGGTTAACTTCCATATTGGGAATAAGATATGCAATTCTTCCCTACCCCTTCAATCTAATCAGTTAAAATCTATTCCTTTCCCAGATGACCATTTCCCCGATTTTCAGTGACCTCATTGTGTCTCTGCCTTCCCATTGCTTTTCTAATGGAGATCCAACACTGATGATTCTTGCCAGCAGAGTGGAATTGGGATTTTGAAGGATGTTCACAAGTAGTATCGTTTTGGTTCCTAGTCCTGTTGCTCAAAGTGCACGGGTTGAGAGGAGGTTTTTCTCACCTGTCACTGTTAGGCCGCTGAATACAACTACCCAGTCATGTGGTAGAATATACAAATGTTGAAAAAAAAATCCTGGCCTTAAAAGGACTGGGTATTTATTATTTATTTATTTATTTATTTATTTATTTATTTATTTATTTATTTATGCACTTGATTTCTATAACCGCCCATCTCAATCAATGACTCTCAGTGGCTTACAATTCCGTTTGGACAAAAGGGGCTGACATAGCACAGTGAAGAAGGCCCCAGATCAGGAGTGGGCAACTATGGCCCCTTTACGATCTGTGGATTTCAATTCCATCTGGCTCAGGAATTCTGGGTGTTGAGGTCCACAGGTCCTAAAGGGGCCATAGTTACCCATCTCTGTCCCAAATGAAGAGTAAGTACACTTTACCCTGTACTAAACAAGAAAGGAGCTGGAGTTTGCTCTAGGTAGACTTTATTAGGCAAAACGAAGCAGCTGCTTTAGTTATTTTTCACATTTTTAAACAGCCCATCTCCCTTAGAGGGGGATTAGTTTAGGTAGCAAATGCTGAGATGATATATACAAATGAAGCTGTATGCCTTAAGTGTCTTCCTGTGCCCCCCATCAGAACAGAGATCCATTTTATTGCTTTTGTTTACTTTCACCTATATTGTCGTGTCCGTCGAGAAAGGAAGCTCGGAGACAGTGACTTGGTTTCAGCTCTTTATTGGCTCCTGAATACAGCTTAAGCTTGAAGGGAAAAACTGCGGCTTTTTATTCTCGAGCCGCGGCGGTCATGACCAATGACACCGCTTGAATCTCCCGCGATTAGTTTCCACCAATCGCGGGGATTCGCAGCGGACTCAATCAATGCGGCTCGCTCGACCAATCCGGTCGTCGCGCGCCTTAACCAATCGCGCGACGGGGCTACAGTATGTTAATTGACTTGTACAGAACACCCCCTCCTCTTGGTTCGGTCCTACGTAACGTAGTCCCGTAGGTAGGCGGGGCTTCGTGCTTGTCTACTTGACTTGCGCAGCTTAGTTGTTGTTTGGTTCCCGGCCGGTTCGGTCGGGACTTCTGTTTCTCTTGGCCCTGTCGATGGAACCCCCTGGAAGGTGTCGCTGGGCCTCTTGTTGCAGCTCCCTCCTGGTCTACCGGGTTGGTCGAGCTGCGACTTTGCCCGCTCCTGCCTGGTCTTTCCGGGCTGGTTGAGCTGGCCTGGCTGTTCCTTCCTGGTGAGACTTCGGGCTGGCTGTTGACTGGTGAGTATTGCTGGTTATTTCCTATTTGATCCTCTGTGTCTTCCCTCCCCTCTTGGTTTGTGTTATCGGTGTCGTCTGTGTTTGGTTGCGTGTCGGTTGTGTTTTTGTTCTTGATCTTATTTGATCGATGTGGCGTTTCCATGTTTGTCCGTCGGTTGTCTGTAGCGGTAGGAGTGGGGTCCTGTCAGTTGGGTTATAGTTGCGGTACCCATAGTGGGTCTCCGGTAAGGTTTTTTGCATAGACTCGTCGCCTGGTGCAAAAACCCGGTGCTTGCTAGATGAGTCCGGGGTTTTCCGGGTTGTATGTGGGGTGTAGTCTGTCGAGTGGTGACCTTAGTTTTCTCCCCATTAGTAATTCTGCCGGGCTTTTGTTAGTCGTTGTGTTAGGGTGATATGTTGTATTAGGAGCATTTTATTTATTTTTTCTTGTATGTCCCGTGTTCGATCTTTTGGAGGGTTCTTTTTGTAAATTGAACCATCCGTTCTGCCCTACCATTGGCGCCGGATGCGCCGTCGCTGTCAGTGCGTGTCGTATGCCTCGTTCCGCTAGGAATCTTCGAATTCCAGCGAGGTGAACTGGGGTCCGTTGTCTGACACGATGACATCCGGAGACCGTGGGTTGCGAAGAGTTTGTTTAAGACCTTGGTTACTGCATCTGTTGTGGTGGTCTTCATGTTGCTTACCTCCAGCCAGTTGGAGTAAGCATCCACCGTGATGAGGAATGTGTTCCCTTTTGTGGGCCCGGCAAAGTCTATATGGAGTCTCGACCATGGTCCCCTGGGCGTTCCCATTCTAAAATTGGTGCTGCGGGGGATTTGGTCTGGTTTCTTGGCAGCGCGAGCACTTGGCTACCCAGGCCTCGATCTCCTTGTCCATACCTGGCCACCAAGCATAGCTTCTGGCTAAAGCTTTAGTCCTCACAATCCCGGGTGCCCTTCGTGTAATAATTGTAATACCTTCCCTTGCAGTTTTTCCGGTATGACCACCCTGTCCCCCATAACAAACAACCTTTCTGTAGTGACAGTTCTGTTTGCCGGTTTCGGAATGTCCTGAATGCATCATCGCTGTCTTTCTCTGGCCATCCCTTTGCTACCCAATGTAATACCCGCGCCCAGACGCTTGTCTTTATTAGTCTCTCGGGCAATGTCTGGACGCGGTTATGGGTAGGTCCGGCAATGTCTCTATGCTGAGGGTGGTCGTCGTGGGAGCTGGATCGTCGTCTAGGTCGGGGAAGCGGCGAGCGGCTCAACGCGTCTGCATGGGAGATCGCCTTACCCGGTCTGTGTGTGAGCCGGTAGTCGTGGCGGCGAGGAACTCAGACCACCTTGTCATCCTGGGGGATAGGATGTTGGGGTGGCCTTGTTCCCCGCCAGGATGCCTAGCAGCGGCTTGTGGTCCGTGATGAGGGTGAATCGGCGGCCGTAGAGGTACTCGTGGAACTTTTTACTGCTGCGACGATGGCCAGTGCCTCCTTATCTAATTGGCTGTAGTTTCTTTCGGGTTTGCTGAGTGTTCTTGAAAAGAAAGCGATGGGTGCTTCTTTTCCGTCTGGGAGTGTATGGCTGAGGACAGCGCCGACGCCAAATGGTGAGGCGTCGCATGTGACGAGCGATGGGTAGGGTCTCATTATACTGAATGAGAACGGCATCCGAGGTGAGCAGGTCTTTGGTATTCTTGAATGCGGTGTCCTCCCGTTTCCCCAGGTCCATTTGGCCGTCCTGTCCAGGAGCCTATGCAAAGGCTCCCCTTGTGTCGCCTTTTGGGGCAAGAACACATTGTAAAAATTTAGCAGTCCCAGAAATGCCTGCAGCTCTGTTTTGTTCTTGGGTGTGGGGGCTTCCTTTATGGCTTTGACCTTGCTTCCGGTTGGGTGGATGCCATGTCGGTCTAGGAGGTACCCCAGAAACTCGACTTGCTCTGTGTATAGCTGGCATTTCTCTTTCTTCACCTTTAGCCCGGCCCCTTTGAATTTTTCTAGCACCTCCCTTAGGCGACCCTCTAGTTCCTCCTGGTTGGCTGCTGACACCAATACATCGTCAAAATAGGGAACCACCCCTTGATTCCTCGCAGCAGTCTCTCCATGAGGCTCTGGAAGATTCCTGGGGCTACGCTGACTCCAAACTGGAGTCGGTTACAACGAAACGCTCCCGGTGGGTGACTATTGTTTGCGCCTCGGCGGTTTCTTCATCGACCGGCAGTTGCTGATAGGCTTGCGCCAGGTCGAGCCGCAAAGACCTTGCCCCCCAGCGAGTGTAATAGGTGTTGCACTACTGGGACGGGGTAGGCGCTTTGTTGCAGGGCGCAATTGAGGGTGGCCTTATAGTCCCCGCAGATCCTTACTGACCCATCTGGTTTGACTGGGGTGACTATAGGGGTCTCCCACCGGGCGTGGTCGATTGGCTGCAAAACCCCTGTTTGACGAGTTTGTCAATCTGCTCGTCTATTTTCTTCCGGAGTGCAAAAGGCACCCGTCTGGGTTTTAGGCGTATGGGGCGACATTTGGGTCTAGGCTAAAAGAGATAGGGGGCCCTTTGTACTTGCCTAGGGTGCCGTCGAATACTTCTTGGAAGTCCCTCGCCAGCTGCTGCTCCCAGTCGGCCTCTGTGGTGTGGTTTACTCCCGTGACCTCGATCCCGAGTGGCGCGAACCATTGGAGTCCTAAAAGGCTGGGTCGGTTCCGGTCCACGATAGTCAGGGAAGTTTCGCGGTGCGTTTTTTGAAAGTCACCACGAACTGTCCGGTCCCAATGACGGGGATGCGGTTCCCCTGATAGTCCTTGATGATCAGTTTCTGGTTCTCCAGTCCTCTTTTCTGGATGTTTGGCACCAGGCGCTTGAGTTCTTTCCAGGCGACCATGGAGAGGTAGGATCCGGAGTCTACCTCCATCCGGCATGGTTCGCCCTCGATGCTCACCTCCACGTAGACCTTCCGGGCATCCGTGGTTTCGGCATGGCCGATGGTGACCGTCTGGTGGGTTTCTTCTTTCTGTCGGCCTTCCCGCTCCGTCGTCCTCGGTTGTCTCGGTTCCAGCGATAGTCGGCTTGGCGATCTCTGATTCTCGGGGGGTGTCGTCTCGTCCCGGTTGCTTGGTTCTCGCCGGCGGGGCTGTGTGTCTTTTTGAGTCGGCAGACTCGGGCGATGTGGCCCTTCTTGTTGCACTGCCGGCAGATCGCGTCGAAAGCGGCACTCGGATCGAAAGTGGTTTCCCCGCACCCGGCGCACTGGTTCCCGACTTACGACCCCGTTGATCTCGCCGGTCCCGTCCTGTTTGTAGTCGGTGGGCGTCTTCCTCCTCGTCCATGGTATCGGGCGGAGTCCAGGTCCCCGTGGTGTGTGGTGGTTTCTCGTTGGCTTGTCTGGGGGTTTCAGTGTGGTCCCGTTGTCTGCCCTCGAAGTCTGGCTGCTGACTTCCGGGTGGCCGGCTGCGGAAGCTTCGGCCAGGGCGTCCCGAGGTCGATGTTGCCTTTCGCCATCAGTCGACTTTTTAGTGCCTGATCCCTGAGGCCTAGGACCACGCGGTCTCGGAGGACATCGTCCAGGTCCCTGAACTCGCACATCCCCCTAGGTCTCGCAAGGCGGCTATAAAGTCGCTAATGCTCTCGTCTTGCCGCTGGTTTCGCCGATAGAACTCATCCCGCCGGATGAGAATGGGCACAGCGGGGCGTAGTGGTTCCGAAGGAGTGGCTCGAGATCGGCCCAGTCCATCGCCTTCACGTCCTCTGGCTTCGCGAGGCTTTGGCCATCTTAAACACTGCGGGCCCGCAGTGTGTGAGAAAACGGCCCTTTTCTTCTGCCCGTTCGCATCCTTCAAATTGCTACTTTCGAGGAACATCAGGAATCTATCCGTGTGTGCGATTCCCAGTCCTCGGTAGCGGGGTTGAAAGGTGCTGGTGGGTCATGCTGGCCATCTCGTCGGTCCTTTGTCTTCCTCGGGACACGTGCTCGGTGGTTATTCTTTGGATCCCACCTTCGTCGCCAGTGTCGGTGTCCGTCGAAAGAAGCTCGGAGACAGTGACTTGGTTTCAGCTCTTTATTGGCTCCTGAATACAGCTTAAGCTTGAAGGGAAAAACTGCGGCTTTTTATTCTCGAGCGCGGCGGTCGCGACCAATGACACCGCTTGAATCTCCGCGATTAGTTTCCACCAATCGCGGGGATTCGAGCGGACCAATCAGTGCGGCTCGCTCGACCAATCCGGTCGTCGCGCGCCTTAACCAATCGTGACGGGGGCTACAGTATGTTAATTGACTTGTACAGAACATATATAACCCACTTTCCTCCTAAAACACAAAATGGTACCCATGGTATACGTAAGCCAGTTATTTATGACAAGCATGTTGTGAGATACAGTGAGATGACAGATTACTGGACGTGGTCAGACAGTTAGCTCAGTGGCTGGGTGGCCACTTGAACCTGGATCTGCCAAGATACCATAATCCCTACGAGTAGTCCTCATCTTACAACCATTCATTTAGTGATCATTTGAAGTTACAGTGGCACTGAAAAAAGTGACTTATGACCATTTCCCCCCCTGATCACATGATCGAAATTCAGACACTTGGCAACTGACTCATATTTATGATGTTGCAGTGTCCTGGGGTCATGTGATCACCTTTGGTGACTTTCTGACAAGCAAAGTCAATGGGGAAGCCAGATTCACTTAGCAATCGTGTTATTAACTTAACAACTACAATTATTCATTTAACAACTGGGGAAAGTTTGTAAAATGGGGCAAAGCTCACTGAACAACTGTCTTGCTTAACAGAAATGCTGGGCTCAATGGTAGTCATAAGTAGAGGACTACCTATATACCATCCTGTTGCTAATGCCAAAATAAAATTCAGCTACCAGTCACTTGCCAGAGGTGAGGGCACACAACATTATGTCCTCTGCACAAAATATCAAATTTATTAATGTTTTTTTTTAAATATTTTATTCAGAAAATTAAAATACAAATATCCAAAAGAAAAGAAAAGAAATTAGGAAAACAAAACAAAATTAGACAAAAACATTAAAAGAATAACAAACAAAAACATGTATTATGCCCCCTTTTTATACAACAACTAAAAAACTTTAAAATGTGCTACGTCTGGTTCCATTTTTTTTTAAAAAAGCTTAATTCCCTATTTTCTCAGTACATAAGAACGAAGTGGAGATTATTTAGAAAACAATTCAGATCAAGATGCAGCTGGACAAAACTGATTCAAATTATTTTGAGATTTGTATTATCCAGGGGTCCAGTTTGATATGAAACAGTAGCAGCAATTGTAGCCAATTCCAGATCAAAATCTGCACCTTTGAGCAGAAGGAGGACCAATTTCTGTTTATATCTGCTAATCTTTGGCAAACTAAAAACCAGTTTACTGTCTCATGCTTCAGAGCACACCAGTAATTCCTTACCTTTGGGGTAATAACATGGATAGCTGTTTTCTTTTTTTCTTTTTTAAATGAAATATTAAAGTCTCCCAATACATTTCCAAAGTTGATGCAAAATTCTCGCAATTTGTGTAGGTCAGGAAGCAGGTGGCTGAGTCAACAACATAGAAGGAGATTGGGTTGATTAATTATGAATTAGGACAAATTGGCGGCCTGCTATCAGTAATCTATGTAAATAAGGATGATAATACTATGAGTGCTTGTGCAAATAGAAACTTGCTAAGGAGCAATGGGCAGACTCAGCTCCCCGTGGTGGTTTCAGGGGAGAAGGCTTTGTGCTGCTATTAATTTTTATGGGGTGACAGAATGAAATTTACATGGACAATGAGATGCCTATCACAGGGGCTACCTTGTTAAAACTACGCTTGGTCAATGGAAGGAGAGGAAGAACAAACAGCAGAAGGTAGAAGATGGATGCACTGAATTCTAGGAAGATCGTTCCCCTCACCTATATGTCCACCCAAGCATAAGCTTGGCTCAGTTCAGAGGTGGTATTCAGCAGGTTCTGACCAGTTCTGGAGAACCGGTAGTGGAAATTTTGAGTAGTTCGGAGAACCGGCAAATCCCACCTCTGACTGGAGATTTTACAGTATCCTTCCCCTGCCACGCCCACCAAGCCACGCCCACTGAACCTGTAGTAAAAAAAAATTGAATCCCACCACTGGCTCAGTTGCATCTTGCTTTCTAATCTTTTTTTGTACATAGTGCTCAGTGGTGGGATTCAAATTGTTTTATTACAGGTTCAGTGGGCGTGGCTTGGTGGGCGTGGCAGGGGAAGGATACTGTAAAATCTCCAGTCTGAGGTGGTATTTGCCGGTTCTCTGAACTATTCAAAATTTCCGCTACCGGTTCTCCAGAACTGGTCGGAACCTGCTGAATACCACCTCTGGTAGTGCTGTGGGAGGAAAAGTAAAGACGTCTTAAATTCAAATACCCAATCTGTAACTTTATAAAAATTGGAGCTAATAGAGTTACAATGAATGGCATTGTACGAGAAGTAACTGAAGAGGCGGCTTGAAAAATCAAGTTCATCAACAGATGTGGCACTTACCAACAGCAAGAATGGTTTTTGAATGAGACTTGTATTTCATTAAAACACAAGCATTGCACATGGATACAAAACTAATTTTTTTTTTTAATCCAAGTCACAAAAAATAGGAGAGAATCATCATGATACATAAAAGGAAACAAACAACGTTTGTTCTGTGACCAAGGTGGTAAGCATTGTGGTACACAATTATGTTCATCCATTTCTAGTGAGTAACTCTACTTCAAAAAGTCCTAATTACGAACGCAAAGCAGTTTCCAGCAAGATAGCATCATGGCTAAGGTCAGGAATTGGAAAGCCCCAAACTCATCTCCCCATTTGACTGTGGAATTCACTGCTGGATGACCTTGAATTATTCTTCCCCTATTTCATGGGTGTCAAACTCACCACGTCACGTTGCTGTCACATGGCATATCGCGGAGTTTTTTTCCCTTCGTGGAGCCGGGATGGGCATGGCCTGCACGTGATGCATCAGCCCCACAGGCCGCCAGTTTGACACCCCTGCCCCAAATCGACTTGACCAGCTTGCTGTTATGAAAATATAACGAGGAGACAGTCCCTTTTTCAGTGACTTGAACTCAGAAATGAAATGCGTAAGATAATAAATTTGCTCATGCACGCGGTTAGTTGAGACATGCTTGCTGTTATTTTGGTTGTAAAAGGTTAAAGCCACTGTATCTCCGGCAACTTAAATTGTACTTGAATCCCACGATATCTCAAAAAAAATTAAGCTGCCCCCAACTCCCCACTGTATCCTTCCGGAAAGAAGAAACCCTGCACAAAGAGTTAGCAAGGGAGCAGCTTTCATTGTGATGTTGCTACTGCCACCTGGTGTCTTGATTTGTTTTTAGGACAGCAGGAGTTTTATTGGGTGGAATTGAAGCAAAGCAAAAATATACAGTAGGTTCCTTCAGCTATGATGTTTTATTCCATTGTTGGAAGAAATATCCTTCTGGGTTCAGTTCCAAGTGGGGAAAAAGACACTGGAAACATGGAGGCTGTTTGGAAGGTTTAATATCAGGACCACATGGCCTGGAGCTGCAGAGTGAAAAGGAAGAGATCAAGAAAAAAGGACTGAGGTGCTAAGAGTGCCTGGGTTTTATATCCTCTGTTGGGATTTGAATCTGAGTTTGTATTCTCATTGGTTGTCAGACACCCATGAGGGGCAACTCTGTAGGCTGTCCTGAGTTCCAGGCTTGGTTGAGCCTTGCTGGATGATGATGTAATGAAAGGGCTTTGGGCAATTCCTAATATGGCTATCTGAAGAAGGTAGATCTTTGTTATGTAGAATAGACTGGCCCAGGCCTTAATGGCCCACCCATTAACAAAGGTGGGGGTGAGTTTCTACTTCTGAGGTGAGTTTCTGCTTCTGAGTTTCTACTCTTTTTAGAGGAAATATTCTGCCTTTTTAATATTTCCTAGGCTATTTCAATTTTCTAGGAGAGGGGTGGGTGCTAACTTCCTACACCATCACAAACAGACCACAACTAGGCTCCAGATTAACAAGCAGCGCTTCTGATTTGAATGTACAGGTAGTCCTCGATTTATAACCGTACATTTAGCGACCATTCAAAATTATAATGGCACTGAACAAAGTGACTTATGACCAGTTTTCACACTTACGACCATTGTACCATCCCCATGGTCACATGATCAAAATTCGGCCATTTGGCAACTGGCATGTATTTGTGACAGTTGCGATGTCCTGGGGTTATACGATCACAATTTGTGACCTTCCCAGCCAGCTTCTGACAAGCAAAGTCAATGTGGAAGCCAGATTCGCTTAACAAAGGCATGATTCGCTTAACAACTGCAGTGATTCGCTTAACAACTGTGGCAAAAAGGTCATAAAATAGTGCAAAACTCACTTAATTGTCTTGCTTAGCAATGGAAATTTTAGGCTCAATTGTGGCTGTAAGTCGAGGACTACCTGTATTGAATGCTCCACCAAGATGGAGCTAAAGTGGTTGGGGCTTAGCTCTAGGACATTACTTCTGGGTGAAATAAGAAACAAGAGCACTGTTGTATTACATCGAAGGTTCTTTGGCTTGGACATCCTGTTTCTCCCTTTATGGCTAAGTAGCATTAGGTTCAGATGCTGGTCTCTACTGATGGAGGCTGCATTTATTTTTTATTTATTTATTTATTTATTTGATTTGCCAATTGTTTACAAGATAATAAGTATAAGCGTATACATAGTTGTGAATACATGAAATGGGTACATATAAGAAAAATAAAATAATAAGAGAAACAATAGGACAGGGACGGTAGGCACGATGGTGCGCTTATGCACGCCCCCTACAGACCTCTTAGGAAAGGGGTGAGGTCAATAGTAGACAGTCTAAGGTTAAAGTAGACAGTCTAAGGTTAATATATATGTCTGAGCTGTTTGGGTCAGGTCCTGAGGCTTAAGAAAGGGAATAGGGAATCTTTTTTTTGCTTGAAGTTTTTGTTTCTTCAAAGCTTTCCAAATGGGGTACAGAAACATGGCAGTGATGGTAAGGCTAGAGTTGGCAACACACACATGCACATCCTACACATTACGCAACCACAAGCATACAATCTTCAGAGCAGGGCAGCAGATTCCAATAAAACTGTCCATCTTTCTCAATGCCCCTTACGTTAGCCAAGTGTTGTTAGGCCGAAAGGAAGGACTTGCAGGCTGGTTCCAACCCTATCTTGTACAAATTGTGGGGATTCAACGCATTTGCTTTCATCCAAGACCCCAAATACATGCCGGTTCCTGCAGTTGTTCTGCCTAGAGATTGGGTGCTTTAATTCTCCTGCTTGTACACTACCATTCCTTTGGTAAATGAAGTCTCTCAATCATTTCTTTAGAACAGGTGACTTGTTCAATCAAAGTTTGGCATGTTTTCTATCCAGGGCTCCAGCCTTCTATGTGAGCCTTGTGGCATGCATAAACAAAACTGAACTGCTGTTAGAACTTGTTCCTGCTCTCTCTGGACAAGTTGACAGGATTTTCTTCAGTTGCTGCTATAAAAACTACACACTGATCTTAGATACTGTAAATGTGGAACAAGAAACAAGAATGATTGATTACCTGAAAAAAATGAAAGCCAGATTTCAGAGTTTGTATAAAACTAAGCAAATTCATCTTTTCCATATTTTTTTCTTTAAACTTTTCTTCTTTGTAGGGGAAATTCTTGTTTTTCAGACTTGCAAGGTTCTGTCAATATTCTATTTGCTATGCAGATGAACATTTAATTATTAACAGTAAACAGCATATTTACTTTTAGCTCAATGAAAACCTTAGTTTTATTTATGAGTTGTGGGGAGTTATCATATAAGTTAATCTTATTTCAGGATTCAAGTTATCTCAAACTTTGATTTGGGCAACCTTTGTGCCAAGAAGTTATATATGGACAGGAATTAAGTAGCTAATCATGAGTCCTGGTGTAGTATTAATTGCCCCTAGTTCTTCTGTGGTAGGGATTAAGTTGAGAAAAGAAGTTGAAAGGTTATTTAAATACTTGTCCTTTACTCCTCATGTTAATTTCCATCCTTAGTTGCTTTTTTTAACAATACAATTGTTCTTAATTAATGTTTGTGTCAATACACTAGATTTCACCATCTGTTGTAAATCTTTCAGCTATAGATTTATTCCTGTTATTAGGGGGGGGGTTAAGGATCTAGCCTAAATTCTTTTTATTGTCAATTGCTGGAGGTTTGTGGTCAGACAAGGCAACTCGGTAATGATGAGTTTAGGCAGATATTGTTGGTTGACCAAATTAATCGTCATGAGGTGAGTGGTCACATGGGGGACTCTGGGGGACTTCCCATTCACTTGAAATAACAAGCAATGTTTCAGCAAACAGAGGAGCTCACCTTGGTCAAAGAGAAACCTCCAAAATCATATCAGGGGTGTTCCCTTTATTAGATTAAGTCAAGTCATACAAACTTTTCATCAGATAAAGAGCCTGTTTGGTCTAGTAGTTAAGACACCAGGCTAGAAAGTGGGAGATTGTGACTTCAGGTCCTGCTTTAGCCATGAAAGCTGTCTGGCTGACCTCAGGCCAGTCACTGTCTCTCTGCCCAACCCATTTCACAGGGTTGTTGTTGTGAGGAAAATAGGAGAAAGAAGGAACATTAGATATGTTTGCTCCCTTGAGGTTTTTTATAAAAAATAATAAAGGCGGGATATAAACAAACCAGGTGGTGGGGACTTATGACCAGGGGCCACATGTGATCTCCAAGCTCCACTTTAGCTTCCACAGCAGGTGTGTCCAACCCTGGACAGCTAGCCCCACAATAAATAAAAATAAAGGATTTTTATCTATATTCATTAACTACAGTATATATTATATGCAGCCCAAGACAATTCCTCCTTATTCAGAACAATCCAGGCAAGCCAAAAGTTTGGACACGCCTGCTCTATGGTAACCTCAGACTCAAATCACAAGATCACTCATTTTTATTGGTATAATGTTTCATGTTGGAAGTATATATACTTGAATTACTATTTTTGTTTGTTTGTTAGATCTATATCACACTTTTCCTTCAAGAAAAGACAGCTTATGTGGGGCGCTTCCTTCCTTTTATCCCTGTTAGAGCAATACTTGTGAGAGAGGAGTGACACACCCAAAACCACTCAGTCGCCACCTATGGCTGAGGATCAGCTTGAATCTGGATCTCCCCGGGTCTCAGATTAATATCTTTAACTGCTACATCACATTGGATAAATTTAAAAAAAAATCATACACATAACCTATCTCCTTCTTAATTTGAGTGATATAAATGAACTCTGAAAAGTGTAGGTAGGTGATCATTTTGATCAGGCTCCGGTGCTTAAATCTCCACCCTGATCTGGTAAAGATTCTCTGCAGAGCCATCTCTCTCTCTGATGTTATCTGTAGCACAGAGTGTGCTCTGCTGCCCTTTGACCGTTCCTCCTCCTTTCCTGACATTCGTCCTATGTGTGCAGTGCTCTGCTGTACCTCCTGCCCCAGAAGGGAGACAAAGTCTGTTAGTCATGTGACGTCGAAGGCTTTCTGAGGCATTAGAATTGCCTGCATTTTCCTGAGGTTCCTTCCGACAGTGAGCTGAAAGGTAGGTGAGTATGAATCTGGAAAGTGGTTCACAGAGATCTGCTTTTGATCAAATCAAACATTTGCACCCTCTCATCCCGAAACCATCTAATTTTACTGGAAAGATCTTCAGGGTGCTTAGCAGGAGTCTTTCCTAGTCCTCCTTTAAACACGCTTTTGCTTGAGAAAGAACTTTTTCTTGAGAGGCAGATACTCTGCCACTAAAATATTTGGTGGGATTCAATAAATGAAAGTTTGTGGAGGCTATGGAAGCAATGTTCTGATTAGAAAATGATTGATCTTTTAGATGGTAAATTGTAAGAAAGTACCAACGGCTCCCTGTATTAGTTGCCAGGAAAATCAAGCTGGCACTAGGTGCACAGTATCATAATGCAGACACCTAGACCTGGAGAAAAAAGGCAGGCAGTCACTACCAGGGAGGGCGTGGCTCAACAACAGGAAGAAATCATGACTTACAGTCCAGACACTTGGCTAACCTTGCGCTGCAGATAACTGCTATATTTTGCTGTTTTTTCTCTCTCCCCACAGAACTATTATTTGGCATCCAGGGAGGATGGAATATAGAAAACAACATTGCCTGCAGTGATATGTCTGGTGGTGCTATGGCCGAATGAGATGGCCAAACGTCTTGTGGTGGCTGTTGCTCTCTGGGCTGTGGGGGGCCCTGCTGGGCTTCACCATCTCTACCTGGGCCGAGATAACCATGCCTTACTCTGGATGCTGACTTTGGGCGGATTTGGCATGGGGTGGCTTTGGGAGCTGTGGCTGCTCCCTGGTTGGGTGGCAGAGGCAAATGGTGCCCCAGACTTGCCCAACAGTCAACCCCCACCTTTGAACCCTCTGCGTTTTCTTGGCCAAGCTTTAGTAGGCATCTATTTTGGGGTAGTGGCTTTGATTGGTCTCTCTACTCTGCCAGGTTTTTACCTTCTGGCCCTCCCTCTGGCTGTGGGTCTTGGAGTTCATTTGGTGTCTGAAGTGGGCAATCAAGCCTCCAATCTTCAAGCAACCTTAATGGCTGCCTTCATAACTGCCCCAATCTTCTACGGCCACTCTCTGGGGATCTTGCCCATTACTCTCACCACTAGTGTGACAGCCCAGAACTACCGATGCTATAAAACCAGCAATCGCACCAAGAAGAAGCTTAGCCTCCGACTTTACCGACTAGGCCTGGCCTATCTGGCATTCACAACACCGCTGGCCTACTCTGCCTTCAGCAACACAGCAGCCACTGCCAACTACATAGCCAGCATGATTGGAGCAGCCCTGGATTATGTCAGCGTGTTTCCATCATTGAGTGGAATATTGGAATCAGTGCTGCTTCTCCCCTACCGTGCCGGGAAGATGTTGGGTTTAAGTGGTGGCTATTTCCAGGAATGGGAGAACATTTTTAAATTTGTGCAATCTTTCCAGAATGAAAAACGTCAGATGGCGTATCAGGTACAGTGGCCTTTTATAATTTATCAGCTTTTGGAAACAGTTAAGTTTCAAGTTTCCTATAACTTATCCAACAGGATCAGGGTTGTCCTCAACTCTGAGGGAAGAATGTTCCAGAGGACAGGGGCTACAACAGAGAAAGTACGTGTCCTGGTCCCCGCCAGTTGACATTCCCAAGATCATTTACCACCTGTGCAGCTGCATTTTGCACCAGCTGAAGCTTCTAAATGCATTTCAAGGACAGTCCCATGCAGAGTGCATTGTAGTGATCCGATGTTATATAATCAAACATAGGAAATGAGACTCTGCATGTCATGACACTAAACCTTTCCTTATGTTCTGGACTAGCACAGGATCATCTGCAGGAAGGATTTTTAAAAAGTCAAGCTAATGGTCATTACCACACAATAGAAGTCCTGTCCCCTTTGTATATGCATCACAGTGTTTAAAAGCTTGCACATTTGTGACCACCCTCTTGAGTGTTTTGCCCTTCCCACAGTTGTCCTTGATTCAGATTGTCATATTTTTGTCTATCTGTGTGTGTGCCTTCAAGTCAAGTTTGATTCCTGGCGACTACTTGGCTGGTCCCTGCAGTTTTCTAGACAAGATCTTTCAGAAGTGGTTTGCCATTGCTTTCTTCCTAGGGCTGAGAGAAAAGGACTGGCTCAAGTTCACCGAACTAGCTTTGTATCTAAGGCAAGACTAAAACTCACAGCCTCCCAGTTTCTAGCTGATGCCTTAACCAGTACATCAAACTGGCTTTTGTGCTCAGGCAGACTAAAATATTCCCTTCAAGCCTTGCATATCAAACAATTTGCCGTCCATGTATTAAACAACTGCATTTTGTATTAATAGTAAAATGGCATTAAAGGAAGCTCATATAACAGTACTCTACAGTGTACAAGATAAAATAACAACAAAATGTAAGTCATGTTAAATCTAATTACATAAAAAGAAACAGTATGTGAAAAAATCTTGTTCAATTTGATAATAAAACCTTCTATTTTAACAGTATTTAAAAGTAGACAAGCAACTAAATAAACACATCAGAAGACCCTAACCAATAATTTTACACTTACATTCATTTACTAATTTTAAATGCTACTTGTGAAAAGAATTAAGATTATCTCAAACCAGAATTCTTTGGTTATAAGGAAAACAGTTCAAAGGGCAAAGAAATTAACAATGTGGTAAGTTATCTATCACACATATTTGCTCCATTATTGACTATTTCTTCCATTTACAGCATATTTCCCTAATGTCTTAGAATTAAAGTTCCCAGAATTCTTAGTATAGCCCTTGGTTACAATTCTGCAGTCTTAGACTTAACACAAGAAAACAATATTGATTTTAGTGGAGTTTTCTGAGATTATTTGAAATTTTACAGCAGAAAATGCCATCTTTAAAGGCTGGAAATTGTATATTATTATCATCATGCTGGCTGACAGTTTAACCCAAAATGTATGACCAGAGATAATAACAAGGCTCTTCAGGCTTGATGTCTTTGGGTATAGAAAGAAAGAAAGAAAAGACAACTGTATTTTGCAGAATTGTAAGAAAGTACCTTTATGCTTAGCTTTCCAAAGCTCTGCAAAATTATGTGCTCTACTATTAGTTCAAACTACAAAAATCATCCTTCATTGGATTTTATAGATTTTCCAGTAAGTTGTAACAGCAAGTGCAAGACAATTATTCTTTGTTTTCTCCACCTCCACTCCATCACTGACAAATGACTAGTTTATTTCTTTCTTAGATATTATCCTGACTTTATTACTTTATAAGCAACTTAGGACAACATGCTCCTTCATCCTTTTTCTCCTTTTCCCCACAACAACCTTGTCAGATGGGTTGGGACAGTGAGACAGTGACTGATCCAAAGTCACCCAGCCAACTAATTAACAATTTGATAATTAAAATATTAGTGAACTCACAACTGATACTCATCTCTCCTCTTCTTCTAGATCTTAGGTATCCCTAATGATGCCACTCCAGACGAAATCACCAAAAGCTACCGGGAGCTGGTCAAAATTTGGCATCCTGATCATAATCGACATCAAGTAGCAGAAGCTGAAAGACGTTTTATTGAAGTACAAGCTGCCTACGAATTCCTCATGCAGGCAAAGAAGCCAAAATTTGCATGATTGCATTTTAGACGGCACAGAAATCTTATTACCATCAAACAGCTAGGGATTAAACCATTTTTATTAAAGTAATGGCTCTCAAAATAACATGGACCAAGTTATACATGTTAACTTTCTATGTACTTTAAATTTGTTAGTAGGTGAAGATTACAAACACAACTGTTTTATGATCCTTTATTAAATGTTTGTTTTAGTTCCAGGATATTTTGGACAAATTGGGGAGTGGGACTTCTTATTGGACTGCAATTTCACTAGGCCTGTTTTCTATGAGATATTGCCAGTCTCTTTACAAGTTGCCAATAAAAAGGGAACGTGCCATCTTATAATAATGAGATATACTTCATCTTTCTAACATCAGGGAAAATAAAACAAGAATTGCAGAGTTATCTTGTAGGGGAGATGGGCAGGATAGAGATTTAATAAATAAGTAAAAATGTTCTAATTTTCTTTCTATTTTATTGTTGGTTTATATTTCTGATTAACTTTAATTATAGCCATTGGTTATTATGACACTGCTTTAAGCCACCTTACACTATAGACATGCATTTCTTAAATTATAAAAATCAAGAAAGGAGTTAGCTCAAGGTAGCAGTTTACGGTTAGTATACAACCTCATGCTATGCATCCATCCATTATTACATCATGTTTCCTTAAACTTGTTACATTCTCTCTGAATTACTAAATTAATACTCCTTTCCATATCTCTTTTAAAAGTTTTAATTGTCCCAATATTCTTTTTGATAGAACAAGAACATTAAATCTTATAAGGGTTTCTTTTTCCCCACAATAACATTTAATTATGCTCAATATGAGTAAACAGCAAACTTTGTCATTAGTTTTATTATGACATAGCATTTGAAAGAGGACTTTCCCTTTACATTGCAGTTTGTGTTGCTAATTTTTCTTGAGTGCTTGGATGGCTGTAGTTGGCAAACATATACCTATATTTTTTATTTATTATACTTTATTATCTTTTACTGGAAACACAGTATGAATTATTGGTTTGAAATGCTTACATGTTCATCGAAGCCCAGCAGGTGACACTATTGAACTATTAACAGAAAATGAATGAGACTTGATTTTTAAAGAAATCAGGGAAAGAAAAATTAAATTCTTTTTTATTACATTTGTTTGCCCCCCATCTCACGGTGAAATGATTCTGGATGGCTGCAAGGCCATATTAAACAGAAACAAAGGGCAAAAGACAACAAGATGCCAGAAATGAATTAGCATTTTTATACCATTTTCATTTAAGGGTCATTCAGATTTTCAGTCTGGATGTAGTTTTAAAAAAAGTTTTATTATCTACGTTTTAGAAGTAGCAGGATGCCCTAAATATTATGGCTGGGAAGACAATGCATCTCCATCCATATTCAGAAGTCATAATGAGGCCTGAAGGGAAGTGCTGCTTTGCCTAAAAGATACAGCATTTGGGGAGAACTTAAATCAGACAAATCCAGTGAGAACTGGAATAGAATCCTGCACAGAAGGAGACTTGGGAATGCACGATTGTCTAATCATGATACAAACCTGAGATTGATTTTACCCTACACTAATGTGGCCTCTTTTGTTTTGCTTAAGTGTAAACATTTTTGTTTTTGAGCAATTGCGTACATTCAGCCAACCATGGCCTGTGTGACCTCAGAAAACTTGCAGGTTTCTTTTCTTAAAAAGCATTATTTATTTATATTTGTCAATTGCTTACAAGATAATAGGTATTAAGTAAAAACATAGTTATGAATACATGGATACATATAAGAAAAATAAAAATATATAAAAGAAACAATAGGACAGGGACGGTAGGCACGTTGGTGCACTTATGCACGCCCCCCTAGACCTCTTAGGAAAGGGATGAGGTCAATAGTAGACAGTGTAAGGTTAAAGTTTTTGGGATTTGGGAAAAAAAAACCACAGTCAGGTAGAGTATTCCAGACATTGACCACTCTGTTGCTGAAGTCGTATTTCCTGCAATCAAGTTTGGTGCGATTAACCTCGAGTTTGTATCTATTGTGTGTTCTTGTGTTGTTATGGTTGAAGCTGAAGTATTCATTGACAGGTAGGACATTGCAATGTATGATTTTATATACTATACTTAGATCAGACTGAAGGCAGCGTAATTGTAGGTTTTCTAGGTCTAGAATTTCGAGTCTGGTGGCATAAGGTATTCTGCAACGAGTAGAGGAGTGGAGAACTCTTCTTGTGAAATATTTCTGGACTTTCTCAACTGTGTTAATATCAGATACGTAATGTGGGTTCCAGACTGATGAGCTGTATTCGAGTATTGGTCTAGCAAATGTTTTGTATGCTCTAGTTAGTAGTGTGATATTACCAGAGAAGAAACTACGTAGGATTAGATTAACAATTCTTAATGCCTTTTTGGCTATGTAGTTACAGTGGGCTCTAGCACTTAGATCATTAGAGATAAGTACTCCAAGGTCCTTGACAAAGTTTGGATCCTCAACAAGGTCTTGACTATTCAGCCTGTATTTTATTTTCTGATTTATTTATTTTTTTGCCAATATGTAGGACAGAGCATTTATTTGTTGAGATTTGAAGTTGCCATTTGTTAATTTTATTAGTATAAAAGAGCCTACATTCAGACAAAACACTGGCCTATACCATGTGGCTAGCATAGAGGGCAATCCTGATGAATTGAAGTGCTGGATGAAATCAGAAAATTGCGTCCAGAAGCTATAAGGCAAGACTGCATTGGCACAGTGGTTAGAATACAGGCTACTTCTGCTGACTGCCAGCCGCCAGCAGTTTGGCAGTTCGAGTCTCACCGGCTCAAGGTTGACTCAGCCTTCCATCCTTCCGAGGTCGGTAAAATGAGGACCCAGATTGTTGGGGGCAATATGATGACTTTGTAAACTGCTTAGAGATGACTGTAAAGCACTGTGAAGCGGTATGTAAGTCTAATAAGTCTAAATGCAATTGCTATTGCTGTACATAAGTTCAGTAGGTCATGTCACCCATGTCAACATCTGCAGGGACAGATGTTCTGAATCTCTCACATAAAACAGGGCAGGCGCACAATGAAGAACACAAGGTTCCTACGTACAGACGGGGCACAAGAAGCTTAGAAAGTGTGAGCAGCGTGCAAGGGATTGAGAGGAGGCGTCCTCCGCCTCCAGCAAAGCTCTGGGGCCACTGAAATGAGGGAATCTGAGCGGCCGCCGTCCAAGGATCCTCCTTCGGCCGTTGCGGGGAGAGAACGCGCCATCTCCACACCCCGTTTCAGGATGCGCAGCAAGAAAAGGAAAGAAAGAAAGGCGAGAGACGTTATTGGGTCCGCCAGAGCTCCTCGCGCATTCCCCGCACGCCTGGATTGGGTCTCCTTCCACGGCTTTGCCAATTGGTCTAGCGTAGGTTAACCATCCGTTCGCAACAACCTCTTTCGCGGTCGTTGATTCGGCCTCTCTTAACGCCGAAGCCGATTGGACAACGGGCGAAGTGCTTCGGTGGCTAGAGCGGTTCCGTTGTCCTCGAGCCGAACTCGATTTTTGGATCTCGGGGGAGGTGAGGGAGGGAGGAGGGAAAAGGTGGGAGCGACTTCGGCTCTCCGTTGCTCCTATTGGCCGGCGCTCCGCCGAAGAGAAAACACCTTTCTCATTGGCTGAAGGAAAGAGGGCGCCTGTGTCCGGTTGGTTGCGGGGCTCGCGCAGCCTTCGTCGATTTCGCTCTCTTCTCCCTTACGGGTGGGCGGGGCTCTACTTTCCCCGGCGCTTGGCGGCGTTGGCAGCGGCCTGAGGTGAGGAGGGGAAGTGTGGCGGCTTTGATGGTTTGGTGAGGTTTTCCGCCGAGGTGGGTAAAACTGTGGTGCGTGTGGGAACAAGGCGAAGAGCGGGGAGGTTGGGTGTCACGGGGAGGGTGGGGGGGGAATCACAAAAGCATGTGGGAAAGGAGCCTCGGAGGAAAAAAGGCTGGAAGGAGCGATGGGGAACAAGGAAAGGAGGCAACCGAGGGAATGGCCCCATGTTGTGGGAATAAGGGGTGGGCTCAAAGGCAGGCCATCGAGGGGCGGCGGACTGGAGTGGGCCGGAGAGCGCAGAGGCGATGTGGCGGTGGAAGGAGGGGTTTTTCATATGTGGCAGCCAGCGCTGAAGCTCAGCCCGGAGCCCTGGAAGGCTTCCCCTCCACGGGAGAGGAACGATATCCGTATCCCACGAAAAATAAAAAGGAAAGTAGAAGACGCCTTGGCTTTGGGGCGGGGGAGAGACTCGGGTCCTTTACGGATGAGGACACTCCTTTCCCAGGACAAGTTCACAAAGAACCGTTTACAAAAACAGGCTGCAGGGCAAGCTGTTCCGATTCAGGAGAAAGGTTCATCAAAAGCAGCCTGGTCAACGCCTTAAAGAAGGACGCAAGAAAGTCCTGAACTTGCCCAGGAGGGACACTCCTCGGGATTTGTTTTCCAGACCGAATGAGAGTGTTGTTCCCACATGCCCATAACCTTTAATTCCACTGTCATCCCCCCCCACCCCATCCCACCCCCGTCCAACCCAGGGAGAGAGGATGGAAAGAGGAGGAAGGCAAGGTAACACAATGGGGATGATGATAACTCGCAGGGGTTTAGAAAAAGCAAGTTGTTTGCTCTATTCTAGCAGTACTGTAAACTGTTGCCTGCTGCTATGTAGTATTTGCATCTGGACTGCGGCATTTTGGCATTAAAAAAGATGTTTTCAAAGAGAAATAGCTAAGGAGTGCAAATGTGAAATATGTTACTGCTGAAGTGAATTATAGTTATTGGTATTCTGGAAATATAAAGTGACAAAGCCCTGATGTGCCCTGTTTGCAATGGAAAGGTAAAAAAGAGAAGCTTGTATGTCTATGGAGATTCTCCATCATCCAGGTCATGGTTGTCCCAAAGGTGCTTTTTCCAGTTCCAACTGGACTTCCTTTTCACCAAAAAAAGTCCAGTTACCTTTTGGAAAAACCACCTGTGGGGCAGAGAAGCTTGTTGGGAGCATGGCTTTAGACTGAATTGTATATTAGTTAAGCTGATATAGAGAAAAAGAATGTCCTAAGATTGGAGGCTGAGTTTTCCTGTTTAATTATACAGCTCCATTCACACAGTACTAAACTAACTCTGGTTCGTGGCTTTAATGTGAAATGTGAACCCATTCCAAGAAAAATACATTTATTTATTTGCCAGATTACAAAGATGCATGTAAGTTGGGATAAATAGTTTTGGTCCTTAGGGCTTTTGCCACCGTATTGGTTGTGATACTTCTACCTTATGATCTTTGAAAGTAGTTGAAAATTGCACACTGTGAACATGCAGAGCTCGTGTTTGTGATCAACAAGACTAAAATAGCTTGGTAAGGGACTACAGTACTCAAAAGCCAATTAGCCAGATGTTGCTGTTCTAACATAGATGTTGTTCAGGCTTTGAAAAGGATAAACTTTTTTATTGTTGTTCAGTACCACAGAATGAAGCAGAAAAACAGACTAGATCTGACAAAGGAGTATTTGCTGTATTGGTTCAAAATAGATTGGCCACCAAAAACTTTGGATGTATTTATAGTGGCAGGTTTCTGAGATTATCAGATACATTATAGAATAATGATATGTAAATATAGAAAGCATAGTTAGACAGATAAGGTACACATGATTCATAATTATTTAAGGATAGGAAGGAAACTGTGGTTACTTTTAAATCTTTTTTCTTTCTTCTTTTTAGGTATTAAAATTGGACTGTGGCTAGATATCTTATGTTTGTGATAAAATGACAGCTATTTGTTCCATTTTATGTTAAATAGTTGGTTGTACTTTACTCCTTATTTAAAGTGCTAGATTAGAGTAACTTTTATATGATGTCCTAATCTGTGCAGTTTAGAAATGCTTTCAAATCAAATTTATTTACTTCAATTATAGATGTGTTGCATCTGCAGTGTAGAATATTAATAAACATCATTAACATTAGTTTCCACTTAAAGTATGCCAAATAATGTTCAATGGGTAAATAAAATAAAGCTTAAAAATCATAATTTATTCCTTAACACTTCTATTAGGCTGTTTATTTGGCATAGGAAGTCAATCTCCTTGATTGTTAATGATAAAAATAATTTCTTAATCTTCTGTAGTGACTAAAGTAGATAGGCAGCAGACAGAGAACTACACATTGCAACTAATACCGTAACAACAGGACTTTTATGCTCAGAACATTCTTTGACAACTCAGGACCATATGTTATCAGTACTGTACTTAATTTCAAAACTGCATTCAAAACTTTTAAAATATTCTCTACATTGCTGAATTATTTGCTCCAAAATTTTGAATTTATATGCAATGTTTCTATACTGTAGATCTTTCTAGAGCTGTGGAACTCTTTGGGAAAGGGGACTTCTTTCAAGCCAATTTGGTCCAGTGGTTGAGGCACCAAGCTAGAAAGCCAGAGACAGTATGTTCTAGTCCTGCCTTAGCTGTGAAAGCCAGCTGGATGTCCTTGGGCCAGTTACTCTCTCTCTCAGCCCAACTCATTTCGTAGGGTTATTGTTGTGAGGAAAATAGGAGGAGGAAACTGTTGGATATGTTCACTGCCTTAGAGTTATCTGTAAAAACAATGCAGGTGGGATACAAAAGAATAAGCAGATCTGAAGCTGTTCTAATTCTATTGTCTTCATTTTTGTCATGAAGTTTATTTGGTTATAGATTTATATTAAGACCTCACTTTTTTACAATTTAAGAAACTCCTTTTCCAAATTTTGTGCAGTTTATTTCATAACCATCACATCTACATATTGTATTTATAACATATACTATTTATATTTTATAAACTATAGTACCAGATATTACGGTCTGAGAATAAACATGTGTTTTTGATTTTTGGAATTCATTTTATTAAGCTAAAATCCTATGGAATTCTCTGGGAATAAGTAGCATTGAATTCAGTGTGGCCGACTTTTGAATAGGATTGCGCTTCAAGAGAAGATGGTCCTAATCACAGATGGGTTTAACAGATTGATGCAGCACTGACAAGGAGGGAGGCTTGCTGCCTACAATTGCACAGAGTTTCAGAAGTACTTCTGTTTTTTGAGTGGCTTTGAAACTGAGGTGCAGCATTCAAATAATTGTGTGCTGTCTGTTTATTCTTAAGCTCATTTGGTGGACTGTAAAGCGTGCAGTCACTTTGAATCTCTTTCAAGGAGAGAGAAGGAAAAAAATGAGTTTAAAAAAATGTAAGTTAATCCACCAAAAGCACTGCTTGCTCTTCTGGTGGCCATTATGTACATGATGAACACATGTTTAGAAATGTTTCATCAACATGGGATTCTTTGATAGGGTAGATAAATGGATGCTTAATATTTTTATGAAATCAGTCATTTTTGACCAAATTTTATAACAAACAAGTGCTTTTCTTATTCTTATAATTTCATCCAGATATATACTCCCTTGAATATTATAAGATGGTGGATATTTTTGTCAAATAAGTTATAAAACCAACAATGAATGTAAGGTGAAGTTCTATTTAAAGCTTTTCATGGGACACTATACAAAGCAATTATCTTTTTCTGCTCTTTGATAGGCAGAAATTCAGATATAAATTCAAATGCATCACATTGTGCAAGGATGGCAGTTAATTAATTTTACCAAGGGGTGACATGAAAAACGGACTGTTGTGGAGGGTTGAACCAATAGAATTATGAAAGTCCATAGACATGCATGCATACACATGCATAAATTGAAAAAAAATACCAATCACCTTCAAAATAAAAGCAATCCACTTGGGCCAGACAGGAATAGCTAAAGGTCTGGATGTGACCTGGGGGCCGTAAAATGCCCAATGACCTAGTCCAGTGTTGGTGAAACTTTTTGGTACCAAGTGCCAAAATGGGAGCGTGCATGCAAGTGCCAGAAACCAGAAGAACAGCCAACCGGTGCACATGTGTGCACTGGGCAGCTGCTCTTCTGGTTTCCAACACGCACATGTACATCGGCCACCTGGTCTTCCTGGTTCTGGCGTGCATGCACGCACAAAGATCAATTGGCTGGTGCACATGTGCGCTCCGAAAACCAGAAGATTATTTTCCCAGCGCACGCATGCACACCAAGCGGCTGCTCTTCTGGTTTCTGGGATTCCTGCGTGTGTGAAGACAGCTGGCTGGTGCACTGGAACCCGGAAGAGCAACGGGTGATGGCTCACATGCCTGGAGAGATGGCTCTGCATGCCACTTCCGGCACACGTGGCATAGGTTCACCATCACGGACCTAGTCTGATTAGTGTATACTTGTTGGATGTATTTTGATGTTCGTCCATCGTGTTTGAAGAGGACCTTGACATCTAACGGGTTGTGGGCTGTCCATGGTGTATCTGCAGGTGGCTGATAAGGCCTGTACGGGCACAGAATGTTCTACCACATACATCATACATCATAATTCTTGTTTTCTTATATGTATGTCTAAGTTACAATGATTGTGGGTGCACCATTGGGAGATTGGAAGTTAGGGATAGATTGTCAAGAGAAAATCAATGTGATCACTAGGAGTCAAAAACGATTTGATGGCAAATAAATCAAAATCAATGTCCAGTATTGTTCACCAGAAGTCAAAAATTGACTCAAAGGCACATTTAAAAAGTATTAGTGTATTTTTTTCCCCACAGGTTGCTGTGTTCTTGATCTTTTACTATCTCCGGTTGGGCAAGAGTCTGTCCCTTTCTAGCTTGTGGAACTTCATAAAGTATTAATGTTGTGTAAATATTAATGTATCTGATGGCTGGCTACAGATATTATAAAGCCAGTTGATTTTTCTAAGTACTCAGGTCTAACTCAGTTTATAAGAAACAGTCTGTTACACTTCTGAGCATTTAAAAGTGTTGTGATGTCAGGCAATCCACAACAGTGTTTAGTTTTCTGTTAGTATGCTTGGCTTCTGGCTGAATAGATTATTGCCTTTTAGAAAAATAGTTGCCTAAAACAGCCCTTGCTTTTATGTAATGCTTCTAGAATTGCTAGCTGATTTGGGGACAGTTATTCATGAGCAAGGATCAACATGCTTATTCTCACAGCAATTATTTTGTCTTTGGGGGAAACAACCATAACAACAGCTCTTTGTATAGCTAGAATAACTGATCTAGCCACTATTTTTTAAAGTATAATTCTGTGTTAAAAGCTGGAAACATCTTGGGCTACAGTCCAAAGTTGTCATTTGGTGTATAGACAAATACTGAAGACTTGTGCAGTGGTACACTAGAGATAGGGGTATCTCTGATATGTTTGATGATATACTGTTTAGTTATTAAAACATTTGATGGATATATAAAATGTACTAACTATATACTTGATTCTATTACATTCCTATACACTTGATTTTCTTGACTTAGCAATAGCAAGAGCACTTAGATTTATATACCGCTTCACAGTGCTTTACAGCCCTTTCAAAGCGGTGTTACAGAGTCAGCACATTGCCCCCAACCATCTGGGTCCTCATTTTACCAACCTTGGAAGAATGGAAACCTGAGTCAACCTTGAGCCGGGGAGACTCGAACTGCTAGCAGTTGCCAGTCAACAGAATTAGCCTGCAATACAGATAGTCCTCAAGTTACGAATGGAATGGGACCTGCCCATTCCATTCGTAACCTGAGGATTTGTGGGAGTGAATCTCATAACTTGAACGAGATCACTCCTTTCTCCCACATTTTGTTAATTGAATGTATGTTGAAGCAAAAGAAAGACATTGAAATAAAACATATTTCTTAATAGCCAGTAAATAATTTTTAATTGCAGTATTTGTTAACATTGTTTTCTTATTTGCATTCTTTGTGCAGCTGTGATCTTCATTTACTTTTTCCTAGACTCTGAGGGGGTCTTGTGCATGATATGGTAATATGATGATATTACTGATGGTATGCAACTAGATATGACTGTTTTTTCATTATTGGGGTGATTTTCCCCCCCACTTTTCTAGGTGTTTTAACATTGTCAAAAGTACTTTAGATTCAGTGTATCTGTTTTCTAAATGGAAAAAAAAAAGCAGGACAGTGTATAGCTGTATTCATAAGTTGCAACGCTTGTGGGATAATATGTAACTTGAAGGTTGCAGTTCTTGAGGCCTGCTTAAAATGTGTAATAAACTCTGAATTCTTCTAAAAGAAGTGAAGTTACCTTCTTCTGGGAACATTGGCTGTCAAGTAGAGAACAGGAAGTTATATCTTAAACAAAAACTGAACCTTTAGCATTTTGAAATGGGTATTTTTAGTTTCCCGACTGATGTTGGATTGTATAGCTAACAGAAGTTTTAGAATTCTAAGTATTCACTAGACTAAATGAGTAACCTGTAGGGGTTTCAGACTGTTGAATTTACAATGTTGTTGGCTCTGAGGACTTTGCAAACTTTTAGGAAATAGTTTCGTGAACCTATGCTAGCCTTACATTTATTCTTAATTTTTAATATGAAGTAAATTATCTTTTTTTTAAGTGACAGGGTATTATAGATATGCAAAGATTTTTGACATAAAATGCCCTAAGCATATTAAGAGATAAAACAACATTTACTGGTGGATTTGTACATATTGGTTTTAATATTCAAAGTATTCAAATTCATCAGGACTTCAAATCTAAATAATGGCTTTACCTATACCATTTTACCCATACTGAAAATTTTAGCATAGTTCTGTGTTTTTAAATACATGGTTGCAAGAAATTGATAATTCTATATCAGCAGCTCTTATGGCTATAAGATACCATAAGAGCTATGGAAGTTTTGATGGTGAGGAAAAAGGATCAAGAGATTAGTTGATGACTAGGAAGACTTCTTGTTTGCTTGTATCCATAGAGGATATAATTTGATTTTCTGTCCTAAGTGTTAATTTCAGAAATAATCTATCACTGGAATTAGAATTAAGCAAAACTGCTATCATCTACAGTGTAATACAATATGCTAAAAGCTTAGAACTAAAAAATGAAAATTAATCTGAGTATTTAAAGTTTGGAATATAGTAAAATGCTATTAGGCTATTCGTCTTCATTTAAATTTTAAAAGGAGTTAAGTTCAATAGTTTTATCGAAAATTTATACAAAAAAATAACACAACAATTTCTAATTATTTCTTATCCTGGTGGTAAAGCACCGTGTCGACCCCCGGGCATCGGACTTTTAAAAAAATGCAGACCTAGACACAACATTCATAAATTATTTTGTGTTTTAACGCATCATAAAACCCTTGCAACGCATGAGTCAAACCTTCTCAGTGTTCTCAAAATGTTTATTATTGTGTAAATGTAAAATACATTAACTTCAGTTTCAGAATACTAGTTGTTTAAACAGAGGGCAAAGTCTGCCAGATGTTGCACTGCCCTCGATAAGTTTCCCCTGTTCTTTGTTTTGCATTTTAGTGAAGAAACATTGAGTTTGGTAAAAGTCACTTCATTTGGGGGAATGCTCTTGAGTACAATTTATTTATCCCGCATAATTCTCTACCCTAGATTTTCTTTGTTAAAATAAATAGAAGTGGTAAATTAAATTCCCTCTGTACATTTTCGTTTTCAGAATCTGAAAAACAGCAACATGAACTGCTGTGTGGGTGCTTTCTGACAGAAGATTAGTGCTAAAAGAAAGAATCTACAGTCTTCAGCTAGCAGGATTTTGACAATTCTCCAGTTGCCTTGGGAGCTGGGGAGGTTGCTGTCTCTGAGCAGATATTTGCCATTTCCTGCCTGGATGCAAAGCAGTACTTGAATCACATCTGCTACTTTCATACTTGAGGAACCATATTCTTTGCTGTGTAATCAGACATTAAATAAGACAAGCTATTATGTCTAAGAAGCAAAACCAAAAAGGTAAGCTTTAATATAGGGGTAGTATAACTAAGAAAAAGGACTATATAATATGTTGCTATCAAATATGGAAATTTAGTCAGTGTTAAGACATTCATCAAAGTCAGGGAATTTTCTCTAATTATTCTCTTATATGTCTCTAAGGAAAAATCCTCTTCACATCTTGCTAAATAAATATAAGATTACTTTTCTAAAATATAATCCTTCATCCCTTTCTCAAGGAAAGAATGTCTTCAACATTTGAAAAACGTGAGACTTTCTAGTGTTAGACATTTAAACTAAGGAAAACATGAAAAGTCTAGCTTTGGTTCAGAACCGTCAACACTAACAAGTGCAAGACCTACTATGGGATTTGACTATTCTCTGTGCCTCATTTGAGGAAGTGGACCTCTCTCTAGGCAGAATTCCATCTTCCTGAGAAGTCAGTATCATTTTAAGAACTACTTCTTTGAAAGCATGAAAATGCGAGTAGATTAATTGGTACCGCTTTGGTGGGGAAGTAGCAGTGTTCCATGCACTTTTGGCATATAGCCACGCTGGCCACATGAACCCGGAAAATGTCTTCAGACAACACTGGCTCCCTTGGTCAAGATGAGCCCTGCTCCCTAGAGTTGGACACAACTGAACAGGGAATCCTTTACCTTTTTTTTTAACTTTAGGAACAATAAATCTTATTGAAAACTGACATCTATACCTGCTTGTTCATATTAATTAGAGATTGTATGAAAATTATATCTGTCTGCAAAAACATTTTATTTTATCCAGGTTTTGCAAATGAAAATTGCTGGTGATTTTTCCCCCCTTGATAAGGCTATCATGTATTTTTCATTTCCCTGCCCTCTCTTGGATGCTACTGATAATATGTCAAGATTCAAGGTTCACTATGTATGTTTGAGTTAACATGACATTTGGACAGGTTTTAAAGATCAAAACTGGCCTTTGAATTAGATTCAAAACAATGACTAAGAGTCTATTAAGGCTTTTAGGAAGATGTGGAAGATGTGTTTGCAGCATACTGAGTTTAAAGTGGATTGTTTCAACTTTGCTAGAAGTGCTGTGATCTGAATAATTGGCATGCGTATTGACCAGTCCTACTGAATAACTTTCAGCTGAAATGGCTAGATTGATCAATTATAGATTCCAAAACTATAGCTGTTCCCAGGCTTCAGAAGCATCCTAGGGCCGAATATATGATTTGGTTGTTCCCACCTCTTCCCAAATGGACATGAATTGGTTCCTCTCTTATGTTTTATGCAACCATCTTTCAAAGAGGCTACAATGGAAAAGCTTGATTACAGCTGGCTTTATGTACAAAAATGTGCCTTCCCCCAACCCTCTTTTTTTTTTTGACATTTTAAGGACATAGCTGATTGATTTTCAAATGCAGAAGAGGTCTTTCTGCATACTAGGTTGATCTTAAAGAATCTTACAGTAAGATGCTGATGTATACAGTAAGATACTGGTGTATCTTACAGAACTGTAACTAATTTGAAGTATAGATCTGCAAGTTGTATTCAGATCCCTGAATTCCAATGGCTAGGAACAAATTGCTAACTTGGCTGTGTGCACTACTTCCAGCTGTAAATTGTTACACTATTCATCCTGTGGAAAAAAGATTTTTGGCTCTTCTCATTCAGACATTTGGTTCAAATTACTATTTCCAGTGTCCTTAAAGCTAAATTATGGTTGAGTTAATAATCTGTGCTATAATGTTTAGAAACAGAACATATGAATTTGTATTTTAATTATGCATATTCTTAAGCTATTATTTTAGCTCTGATTTATATTGTCTAATTGCTTTATTTATTATTTATTTCTAATTGGTTTTTCCCCCCACAAGTTGTATTGGGTTGTAGGTGCAGAAACCAAAATTCTCCTCCACACTGCTGCGAGAGTCCAGGGTAGAGAAAACTCCTCCTTCTTTGTCATAGGGATTGAGTCTGTCAAGCTGATAAGACCCACCTCTGTTGCTATATCACCCAGCTTTCAACTCAGTCCCTCATCAGGACTGGACGAGTCTCAGCATGCACAAACAGGATTCTAGGCAAAGATAATAGTGATACAGCAAATGTCAAAGAATTCTACCTCCAGGTGCCCCGAGGGATCTGGTGGAGCCAGTGCCGTTCCGGAGAGCAGGGATCCGCTCTCAAACAGCGCCAGGGCTTTGGCCCAAAGTGCTGCAAACACGTGAAAGGCGATCGAAGTGAGTTTTTCCCGGTGTTAGAGCTTCAGCTCGTGCCGAGGCTTCGCACACTAGCCGCAGACCTTTCCACCGCCATTGCAAGGACACTTCAAAGAGAGTGCCTCTCAGCTGAGGCGGAGCATGATTCGGTCCATTACCTTCCTGGGCCAGCACCTCAATCAACGTGCTGTTACCAACATGGGGAGCATGCACACCCTGTCAGACCAACCAGGCCACTCTGAGGCCCCCTCCTCTAATGCTTCTTGGAGGCCGTTTTAAAAAAAAAAGGCATGAAAGGCCCCATTCAGCTAAGCGAGAGGTGGCGGCCAAGATCAAGGCCAAGGCCTTCACTACCAAGAAGGCCTCCAAATTGGAACTTAAGGCTGAAAAAAGGAGGCATGAGGCCTTGGAAGGACAATTTGCAAGAAGCTTGGAGCAAATTGGGGGGAGGAGCCAATCATCTCCTCAGTCTGGTGATTTGCAGGCCTGCCCAAAATCTGTATCCATGGCTGGAGTGGCAGAACTAGGCTCTACTCATCATTCACAGGCATGGTCTCCAGATAGGGCTGGTGAGGCTCTTCTTCTTCAGGACTTAAGCAGAACTGGCCCTAGTTTCAGACAGGCAGTCTGAGCATCAGAAGCACCCAATGCTTATGGGAATCCATCCAAAGGCAGGCATAGACAAGGGGCTGAAGCCACTTTTACACCAACGGCTGCTGGCCTACGTCCTGTGGAATCTCCTGTAACTAGTAGGCCTGAGGATATCAAAGAGGTAGTATCGGTGTCCATTAGACAGGGGATTGCTGAAGGATTTCAGCAATTCCTATGCCCCACTGGGTTAGCCCCTGGACCTTTCCATCCTTTTCTTCAGATAGTTCCACCTGAGAGGGCTGTGTACAGGAGGCCACCAGAGCAGGGGTTGCCTTCCTCTCGTAATGAATGGGTGGACTACAAGAAAGGGTGCTCCATGGGTCCATCTGACCAAAGCCACTCCTCTATGTCAGAGTAGGAGGAAGGGGAGGTGAGACACTCCAATTTTTCTGAAGATGAGGGTTTAAAGCCTGAGCAACCAACTTTTACAGGTCTTTTCCAACCCTCCTTGTTCAAGTTTCTTTTGTACAAGGCAAAAAATACTGCTCAGCTGGGTCCCGATGAAACCACAGCAGAGCCTTCTGGGGACCCTCAGCCCCAGGGTGATTCCTTGTTTTCTCGGCCAAAAGTTCAAACTGAAGTTCTTCCATCGCTCTAGCTGTTCCTGGACCTGGTGCACAATCAGTGTACCTCTCCTGGTTTGGGGCCAACATCTAATGATAGATGGTTTTATAATGTAGGTCCAGGCTTAGCCAAGGCCATTCAAGTTCCATCAGTAGATGCCCCTGTGATTGCTTCTGTCTCCATATCTGGAACACTGATAGAACCTGAAGATGTGCTAAAGGCTGATGACAAGTGGTCGGAGCAGACTCTTAAATGGACTTATCAGGCTATGGCCTGGACAGTCTGAGACTCCACCACAGCTGTCTTCTTCATGAGGGCATTACGGCGTTGGCTGTGTCAGCTGTAGGACCAACTGCCGGCTGGTGATATCCGCTCCCATCAAGATATCTAAAATCACCACAGCAGAAGAATTCACAGCAGATGCTACCTTGAATTCTGCAAAATTTGCTTCTAAAACAATGGCTTCTTTGTTGGCTGCCAGATGCCTTCTGTGGCTCCGGAATTGGCAGGCAGACTTGCAATGGAAATGGAAGCTTCCTTCCTCCCAGTTCACAGGCGATAATCTTTTTGGGGATGCCCTAGAGCCATTTCTAGTGGAATCCAAGGACAGAAAGAAGATTCTGTCCTCATTTTTCAAGAGATCGGAATCCCAGCAGACACCTTACTTCCGACCATCTTCCTTTCATCTGGAACCCAGCACCAGGTTTCCTCGCGGACAGATGCCGTTTCCCCCCTCGACAGGAGCAACAATCTGACTGACCAGGCAAGCAACAACAACAACAATAATATTCCAATAAATGGCCCTTATGAGGTGGAGGAGGCTTTTTGACATTACACTATTTTTCTTTTATCAGAACAACAGTGGCATTTTTCCAATCATGGGGCACCAAGGTAGTCTTCTCACACATGTTAAATAAGTTACACAACACTCCATGAAAAAACCAAATCTGTATTTTTACATTTTTCCAGGCATGCCACCTACATCAGCAACCTTACCATTTAAAAAAAAATTTCATAGTATTTATTCCTTTTTATATTTTTGTCTTAGATCTTAACATCTTTAGCCTTCATCTACTGCTTTCAAAACTGCTCTGTATTTTCTCTGCTTCTTTTAAACAAGATACTCTTATTCTATGATGACAGAACAAGATTGTTTGCAGCTTTTTTTCTGTAATTACGTTTGTAGTGGCAGGGCTGAGTCTAAACATTGGAAGTCTTTCCTCTCAAAAACCCTCTGGATTTACACAACCTGGCCCCTTCTTCCTGCTCTGGAATAGCTGCTTATCTTCCCAGAGGACAGAAAAAGAGAATGTAGAAATTCCTTTTTAAATAGCCCCTTCCCAAACCTTTCCTGTTGGAGAAGAAAATACAGGGATGCTCAAATCACAGAAAGCATCTTAAAAGAAACTCCCATAGAACAATGAGTGAGAATAAAGATCTGCTTCTAATACCAGCTCTGATGTGAAAAAGTGTATAAAATAATGTACTGAGCATGTATAAAAACATAAATATCAGAAACCACAAAGGATCAACTAGCAGGAAATAAACTAAAGAGTGTTGCCGTTAGTTAATTTTCCTCTATTCCTCTAGAGAATAGATTAGCCCTGGAACATATGGTATTCTTCAGTAATCCTGCTTCCTGCAAATTCTTAAATCTGAGGCTGGGGGAAGATAGTAAATCTCACTTGTTTCCAGCCTTTTGTCCAGCAACTTATGCTCAGCTTCTAAAAGGAGAAATCTTTTTTTCTAATTTATAAAAAGGATTAAGTTTTGCGGAGGGGCATCTGCATATATGCCATACCCTGTATGCTTCTGCTTGTGACAAAGATGGGGCTGATTTGAATGTCTGAGCTGGCAGCTTTGACAGTAAAAGTGGGGACAAAGGCTTGTCTACAACATTGATTACAACATTATACAACATCTTTTTATTTTTTGCAGCAATCATTCTCTTGTAAACCTTTATTTTCTGATCCATATAATCTTTGACCTTATCATGGCACCAAAACACAGTAAGAAAGATGATAAAAATAATAGAGATAAAAATACAGAATAAAAATTGCATAGCACAGTAATCACAACAGTCCAACTGTTGGATTACCAGATGGTCTGCAGAAGAGCTTGCTTGGTTTGTAGCATCTCCTGGAAGGCAATCAGTAATAGGCAATAGTCTTGTGTCCGGTGGAAAGCTGTTCCAAATAACTGGTATTGCCCCTGAAAAACAGCATCTCTGGGCCTCAAATCATTTGATGATCCATCTGACATTCAGAGCATGTCATTGCCCCTTGTATCCTTCGCTAATTCTTTCAATCATTCCTTTAGATTTATGTTAATCTCTTTGCCATATGTGTATCTCAATAAACTTGTACTTAAACTACACACAATATTCAGAAAAGACCTTTAGTATACATTTACCGTAATCTATTCTAGAGGATACCAATTTGTATTGTCTGACATTTGTATTAGCCCTTTTATAATTAAACATATGTAGATCTTTACTTCCAGTCATGTATCCATCACCTTCACAAGATCACAACAGTTTGTTCCGGCACAATATCTATTTTATGAGATGCTTTAATGGGCTCTTAATTGTATTTTAATTTGTATTATTTTAGATTTTGAATGACTACCTTGCTGTCTACATGCAATAGTATTTTATAGTTTATATGAAGTTTTTATTTTGCATTTTTATTTAATTCTATATTTATTAAGATAGTATTTTTAATGTATTTCATGGTAAAAAATAGCTTCAGTTATTGGGCACTTCAAGATAGATAGATAGGTAGGTAGGTAGATGATAGAATATTCTCTCAATCTGTATAATTTATATCCAAGCTTATTAAACATTTTCCAGAGACATATTTAACATTCTTTAAAATGTTAGCCTACTTTTTAGTTAAAATAGGGTATTCTGTTCCATCCAGTTTCTCTTGCAAATTACCAGTATTTATCTCCATAATGTTCTTCTGTGGTCTTTTTAAAAAAAATACACGAGTTTACAATCTTTCCAAACACTTTCCAGTAATAATAGTAATTCAGGAGCTGCTAACCATTAGTGTCAGAATATGTTTTAATGTGTATATTGCCATCCTGCAATTTTATTCAGACCAATTCATCTTGCTGCATCACAAATGTTTTAAAAGATGAATGAATCATAAGCCGATGTAGGGTACATTTTCCCCACAAGTTCTAAAAAAGAGAGAGATTTACAATTCTGAAACTGATGTAATCTCAGACTGTCAATTTCTCTTTGGAATATGGTTCAGATTAAGTATCCTTCTAAGTGGTAATCAAACATATCTTGGCAGCTTTAAAGCAAGAAAAGTGACTGATTTGGGAACAACCAAAATCTACCAAGGACAGCAAAGGAGAAAAGCCCTACCTTCATGATTAAAGTGAATTGGGCCTTTCATCAAGTTAGGGAATGATCCTTCCCTCCCTCTATTCCCTTCGGAAAACCCAATTAGCAAATGATTGGAATACCTTGGTAAATTGAGCAGAATCTGCTTGAACAGAAAGAAGAATTCAGTCTTAATCAGTTTGATTCCAATAACTCCACGTGGATTGCTGTGATCCAGACACATTGTCCCCCAATTATATGTTGGACTTTGAACTTGTTGACTTTTAGAAGGATGTTAAAAACCTGATTGTTTCCTCAAGAATTGGAGCCAGGAAGATGGGAATCTCTATCTGGAAGACAACACTAATTGCGAATTCCTGATTGGTTATTTCAATTGAATCATTTTATCTATTCTAATTTATATAGGTTTATTATTTTTATAAGCTGCCCATGATTGCAGCATCCAAGTTGGGCAGCCATATATATGTTATAAATAAATAAAGCATTGACCAAGATCTCCATGGGGGTCAGTGCATGCATCAAATTATCTGTGTAATTCCAACTCGGCCTGGCACACCGGAAATTGGGAATGACTTCACTAGAACCACCTCTACACTAAAGCCATCTAGAAACATTTACATGGGACTGCTGCACAATATTCCTTTAGAAAGCGTCGTTCATTCTTACGTTCAGACAAAGCATCTTTCAGCTGGATTATGTTGCAGAAAATAATTGCCAACAAGGGTTAGAAGCACTCCAGAAGTAAGATCCCATTCCCAGGGACAACTCTGGCATATCCTATATCAAATACTGTGGCTTTGGTGTAGGCAAATCATACACTGGGCTTATCTGTAAGTCATTTTTGTGCAGCAGATAAAACATCCAGGCCAGCACACACTGATGGGGCCCCGATACTCTCTATTTGTTCCACAATCAGTAGCCTCTACTGCCCTGAAAACTTGTTTAAGGCTTTTAGTTTAGAAAAGTTGTAAACTACCGTAGTTTACAAACTTTAGCTGTCATCTTGCCATACATAGCATCCTCTGCTAATGGAATTCCTTGTTAAAATGCATCATTTTTAATAGGCTGAACCAATTTGTTGCATTTTGTTTTCTCATTGCGAATACTTAAAATAATGAGAGAGCCAGTTTGGTGCAGTGGTTAAGGTGCTGGCCTAGAAACCAGGAAACTAAGTTTAGTTCTGTTTTAGGCATAAAAGCTGGCTGGATAACTTTGGTCCAGTCACTCACTCTCAGCCCAATTCACCTCACAAGGTTTTTGTTGGGAAAATAAGAGTAGGAAGGAGTATTAGGTATGTTCTACAACTTTTTTATAATAAAGGAAAGGCAGGATAAAAAATCTTTTTAAAAAGATTAAAATTTACATAAGCAGAACAGAGGAATTTGAAGTACCTAACTTAGTCTTGTTCAAAATATTATTTTAAATAGCTGCATGCAGTTTGTCTTTATATATTAACTTTTTCTCTGGTTTTCTTCTAACATACAGCTAAGTCACCTGCCACTAGACAGTTTTTGAGTTTTCAACAAGCAGATTGTTATTGAGGAAAATATAAAACCATTTTAGAGAGTAGCCTGAAAACTTGTATCTTCTTTTAATAACTAAAATAGGGATTCAGAGCTCAATATATAGTATGAACAGCCTACAAATGTCCCAAGGGTGCTTTTCCAAAAGGCAAGCAGACTTTCTTTCGTTTTTTTTTTCCCTTTAAAAATCATCCAAGAAGCTTCTTCAGTTCTAACCTGACTGGCAGGGAAATGGAAGGATTTATATTTTTGCAGTCATCTGGTAGTTAGTACTCTGAGACTGCAGATAAAGTCAATCCTTCCATTCCCCACCACTCAGTCAGAATTGGAGAAGCTTCTTAGATGAGAAGTGAAACATTTTCAAAGAAAAAAGCAAAGTCTGATTGCCTTTTGGAAAAGCACCTTTGGGATAACCATGATATCAGCAAAGCCATATTTTACTTAGAAGCTTCCATACTGCCATATGACATGGATGATTGAGAATCTCCATAGGCAACCTACTTGAGTATTTTGAATGTATAGTATATTGAACAGAATCTAGAATCCTGTATGAAAGAAAGAACCAATGTAAATATGGTTGCAAGTAACAAAAGATAGGGATGAGATTCTAGCAACAGAAAATTTTCGAGGGTGGTTTTTTTTTTGTTAAGTTTGACACTTTCATTGGGTAAGTAGTTCAGAACTCAGATTCTTTTCATTGGCTATTTTATCAAATGGAACACTTCAGCATTCTCACAGTGAACGTGACTATGGCTATTGTATATCTGCATTTGGAACAATAAATTACATTAAAATTGTTTGTACTTTTATTGATAGTAAACTTCCCTTCAAGTTCCTGAAATTATAAATTGAACAAAATAGGTGTGCATAGGTTTGAAAAATAATTGCAATCCTTACAAATAATTTCTGTCAGGATTGAATGGACTAGTATAAGAATTTATTCAGGAAAATTGCTTATGAAAGGTGTCTGTATGAAACTTGCAAGTGTTACATTTGACGTTGGCCAAAAGTCTGAGAAACAAATGAAAATTGAAACAGTCCACTTACATTTAGGTCCTGAGAGAATTTTTCTGATGTGTACAGTAAATGTGTTAATATTGGACATTTGTCTGAAAAGGCTTTCTGTTTCAGCCTGATATAAATAGCCCTCTGGAAGGTAGTTATTTTGTTTTCCAGGTTACCCTCTTTTTAAAAATCTAGTAATAAAATTTGCAGTTCCCTAATGTGTCATGTTCCTTTCTGTAACTTGTAATAAGTAGATCGAGATGTAATTTGATGGAATTAGAAATTGTTTTCAGGTATAGTTTTGCTCTGAGCTGCAACTGAACAGTCTAATATGTTACAAAGACAAGCAGTTTAGATTGTAAAAAAAAAATGCTAATTTTGAATTCTTTGTGATTAACTTAAAAGCATACATTTATTTATAATTAAAACCAATAATGGTTCCAATCCTGTGTGCCAATCAATAAATGGATGGTGTCACATCAGCCTCCAAAGGACAGTACAAAATAATTCCAGTTTTAATAACTAGCAGAAAACCAGTACTTTGAGGTCAATCTACCACCAACTCTGCTGTTCAGGTGTGAAGCCACTAGACCAGAAGTAAAATGAGATAGTCACGCCCTCCTTCACTGTTTTGGCATGCCTACCGTTGCCTATCCTATCCTACCAAAATCAGGATAAGCTTCCCCCTCATCTGAAATCCCCCCCCCCCCGGTATAATATCAAATATTTTTGGATACTTTCTGCAGTTTCAGCACCTACGGACCGCCAGCAATATGGCAAAGCCACTCATACTGGAACCCAACCATGCACCCACCACTCTTCTACTGTCATCCTAATCCCCTCTCCAAGTGTTCCTGTTGCAAGGATACACCTTATTAATGTACCCTGTCATAGCCCCTGACATCTCACTATAAGTGGAGGCCCCCCTCAAGCTGCTGACCCAGTTCACCTCTTCTGTCCACAAAACAGTGTCATACCCTTCGGTCATTCTATTGATAGAATTCTCAGAGGGATCCAATGTTACCAGGAGTCCCAACCTGAGGTGTAAACAACTCTAGCATTTCAGTTGTTAAGCCCATGAAGCCCCCACTAGATTTAGGACATTATATCTTGACCATGTTGTCCCATTCCTAAAATGCTTAGAAGTAAATCTAGCTCCATGACACCCAGCCACAGTCCTACAGGAATTACCCAGGACAGGAAGTTGCTAGTAATTTTCCTCCAGTTTCAAATTCTTGATCCTGAAGCTTGCATTTCATCATGGTGAAGCATCATGAATTGAATTTCCTGATGATCATTCTTGGTCTCTTCCAAATCACTGCTTCACTGCTATCCAAGGCACTGCTTCACCAAATGCAACTTTACCTCATCCATACTGGCACATTCAACCAACCCCATAGAAGTCTGTTATGCAAAATCACCACTCCTACATCTATTCATTCTCTTCACCCCCAATTTACAGTACATTTTTGGAAATATTTTGAAAGATGTCATTTAGTGCCATCTTTAAAAAAAATACTCCAAAATAATCTTATTTCAACCTCTGACAAAAGGGTGAATTTTATGTAATTTTATTTTTCTGAGAGCAGTTGTGTTTTAGATTATGTCGTTAACTGTAATTAATTTGCCTACTCCACAATTGTTTTATGGAACAACCGCTTTGGTTACATTTAGGTTTGTATCTTCCCTTATTGAAAAAAAATGAGTTTATAGAAAAAGCAACTGTAAAATTCACACTACAATGCTGACTTAGTCATGACTATGGTTCATGGAACAATGAAAATTGTGGTCCATCTTTTAAAAAGGAATTTGCAGCTATACTTTTTATTAGCAATAACTCTTGTGTTGCATCAGAGTTTCTCACTTAGAAGAGTTTCAGTATTTGTTTTCAGCTGCATAGGAAAGCTGCTACAAAGAAAAATAGCTGTCCACCTTGCAGCGCTTGTTGAATTTAGGGTTGCATAACTCTATATCTATAAATACTGCTTACTCTTTTAAGATTAATCTCCCTGAAATGGAGATTTAAAATTTCTAAAAAATTCTAGAATTCTAAACAAATGTAACCCCATACGCTCAAATTCACTCATTTTTTTCCTTTTTAAAGAGAAATATATTTGCACATAAGTTGTAGAATTCAGTAGAGCAACAAAAGGATAGCAAATGTGGTTCCATGTTATACAGGTAGTCCTCATCTTACAATAGTTTATTTAGTGACAATTCAAAGTTACAACATCACTGAAAAAAGTGGCTTGTGACCATTTTTCAAGTTACAACCTTTGTAGCATCCCCATGATCACATAATCAAAATCCAGATGCTTGGCAACTGGATCATAACCATTGTTGTGTCCCCTGTGGGTCATGTGATCCCTTTTTTGCAACCTTTTGACAAGCAAAGTCAATGGGGAAGATTCACTTTACAACCATGTTGCTAACTTAACTGCTGTGATTCACTTTTTTTCCTTTTTAAAGAGAAATATATTTGCACATAAGTTGTAGAATTCAGTAGAGCAACAAAAGGATAGCAAATGTGGTTCCATGTTATACAGGTAGTCCTCATCTTACAATAGTTTATTTAGTGACAATTCAAAGTTACAACATCACTGAAAAAAGTGGCTTGTGACCATTTTTCAAGTTACAACCTTTGTAGCATCCCCATGATCACATAATCAAAATCCAGATGCTTGGCAACTGGATCATAACCATTGTTGTGTCCCCTGTGGGTCATGTGATCCCTTTTTTGCAACCTTTTGACAAGCAAAGTCAATGGGGAAGATTCACTTTACAACCATGTTGCTAACTTAACTGCTGTGATTCACTTAAGAACTGTGGCAAGAAATGTCGTAAAATGGGACAACACTCACTAAACAAATATCTCACTTAACAACAGAAATTTTGGGCTCAGTTGTGGTAGTAAGGTAGTAAGGACTACCTGTATAAGTGACTTATACTGGATATTATTTTCAATCAGAACTAATGTTTAATATTGTTTTCCTTAGCAGTTAAAGTAAATCTTAAGAATCTCAGTTTATTGAGAAAAAATGTTGATTTTTCATGCTGCAGATTATTGTATAATTGCAATTGGCAATGGGAGTCATATCTTTGCTGGAAGCAGTCTTATAGTTCCAAAGTGTCACTGAAGTTCAGTATGACTGCCAAGATGCCTGGTTTGTCTCTTGAGTCTTTCATGCCATTAGCAATAGTTAATCATATAGACAGCTAACATTATATATGGGCATCTGAATATAGAACTTATAAAGTACTATGAAAGAATGAATTGCTCAGGGCCTCTAGCATTTAAGTTGTATACAGGAAATAAATTGGACAAGGCCACATGCCAAACCTATGCCCTCTGAAAGCCTTACATTAACAAGACTATTTACTCTCCACAATGGGAACCAGAAAGCTGTTTAAAAGCTAAGGAAACAAACCTAATTACAGATAGTCCTCGACTTACAACCTTTCAATTCATGACCATTCAACGTTACAACGGCACTTTAAAAAGTGACTTGTGACCATTTTTCACACTTAGAATCGTTGTGGCATCCCCATGGTCATGTGATCAAAATTTGGACACTTGGCAACTGGCGTGTATTTATGACAGTTGTAGTGTCCCCAGGGTCATGTGATCACCTTTTGAGATCTTTTGACAAGCAAAGTCCATGGGGAAGCAAGGTTCATAGAAACCTTCATACTACTATACAGATTTTAATGAACTTTCTGGACATAGTAGGCCATTAGCTGTAATTAATGTTCTTTCCCATTTTCCTTCTATTTGGCCTCAGAACCATAGAGGGCTGGGGATAGAGTGGGGGTGGGGGCCTCTCAAGAGATTATTATGATTTTGCTCTTAAAGTATTTTGTGATAAGCCTTTTCAGTTAGTTCTTGAAGAGTTTGTTGACTAATGAACTGAAAAAACGGTGCTTGGATTTCTAGCAATTCCTACTTAGGTATGATTTAAATGAATTTTCTCTTATGTGGTATAAAATTGCCCCCAAGGATTATTTCTTTGATTTTTCCCTTCATTGTTCAGTCTGTGATGTGCTATTTTCTATGGAGTGCTGCTACTGAGTAATTGGGAAATAAATGGGATGACTAAATAGTCATCCTATTTGGCAAGCATCTCTTGGCAAGCAAAGCGGGTTTTCTTCACTTTGTCAGGTTGCTCTGTCTTTTATGGAAGTGTCACCAAGGAGCAAAGGTTCAGTTCACGATTGACCTGACAGAGGTACGTGGTTTGCCGTGGTTATTGTGAAGTTTCAGAAGTAGACTTGCATCTAAGAATCCACAACAATGTGCAGGATAGACAAGATTTAAAATCCCGATAGCTCACTATGTAGGACAAGACACTGCACATCTTCACATCTCCTGCATCTTCCTGTATATAACAAGATTATATTATGAACAAATTCTGTGTAGCCTACAGCAGCAATTTTCAAACTACAATCTTTGAAGAAAAATGTTAAGGGGCCATTTTAAATATTTTAGCTTTCCCAGTGTTCCATCCATTCTTCTCAGAACAGATAAAATGGCATAAGCTATGGATCAAGGAAGAGCTCACTGTTTTTTCTCCACATGTTGTTTTTTATAGATAGAAATTCCACACTTACCCCCACACTGCATTCACATCGTGAGATCTGTACCTTGGCAATCACATATGGAAAGTTATATAAATGGTTTGCCATATACAATGTTTTCTTTTGCAATTTTAATAATGCTGACATGGTAGGTTCGTGTTATCACCTGTAATCATAGTTCATGTTAAACTTATAAGACATGATTATACTCTGTCTTATAAATTTAACATGATTACAAATTAATATGCAGTCTGTTTTCTAACATACTAAATTAGTTAGCAAAAATGTCACTAATGTTACCTTGATGGCATTATTATTGATAAAAAATTCCAATTTGGGGTTTCATCTTAAGGAGCTTGGGAACAGCTGACTGAATTCTTGCTAACACCAATTATTTCTTAAGGTTTATTTACTAAAATAGTGTCAGAGTAATTGGTTACTTGAATTCAGTCAGCAAGTAACAAACATTGTTTGTGGTGAATAGGTTGTTTCCAGTATTTTAGTTATTTGAATAATTATTTTAGTATTTAGGAAACATGATTGAATGATAATCTGAATGTGAATTATTTGTGATAACTGCCTGCTATCTATATCTAATAAAGATATGCCTGGCTGGGGAATTCTGGGGGTTGAAGTCCATAAGTCTTAAAGTTGCCAAGGTTGGACACCCCTATTTTAAAGCAATAAAATACATGCTTGACCTCTTAATTTTGTAGTCATTATGGTACAAATGCATTTTTTTGAAAAGAGGACTGTTAAATCAATATTACCAAATGTTGAGATTTTTTTAAATCTCAAAGAGGAACAAGAAATTGATTTCCTCAAACTGCTTTTTTAACTATTCCTTTGTAAAGGAAAAAGACCTCAAGTCATTATTGGAGAGAATAAAGGAATTATGCAAATTAATATTCAATTATTCCTCGTGTAATATTTCATTGAATTCCTTATGCAATTCAAATGACAGAGCAATGTCTGTTAAAATCATTTTTCATGAAAATTATAATAACTAGTAGACCTAATAATGCATTACAAAAATCCTGCACTTTATATAACCAGATGAGAGAAGCAATATTCAATATTAAGTAAAGTCTTGGAGCTGAAACGGATTCTTGTTCGTAGAGTTGGTACCTTATTGTTGTGTTGAAATTGATCCAGTTGTCATAAATGATTCTATGTTGCCAATTTGAAAAAGGTTTAATTCATTCATTGCTTTTGTGATCCTTCTGGGAGTTTTTCTTTTAGGGTTGCTAATGTTGAAGAATTTCAACATATTTCCAAAAATAAATGGGTTAGAAAAGAAACAGAACCAGTGTGTCTCTTGATAAACTACCCAACCTGGTTTTCCAGCTGTGAGTTTCAATCTAAGATAGTGGATTCCAGTTGATAGTTACACATGCCACTGCTTTAAATGTTGAATTCTGATCTTAGTTGTGTGGGCCAGTGCCACCTTTGAGATAGAGAAGGGTATCTTTACCTCAGGGGTAAAATTTGTACTTCTGCTAAATAACTTATTATTTTTTGTGAGCTGGGAAGAGCATGGTAGAACTAGGTGTGGAATCAATGAAGGTCAGTTAAAAACCCAGTCATTTTTATCCAGCAATCCTGAAAGTAAGAACTGATTCCTCACTGCTATTAACAATGACCTCAGCTATATCAGCATTGGACGATGAGTTTCTCCCCAACAGTCAATTAAATGACTAATCAGCAGTGTTGCCTTGGAACATAGAATAGCCAAGAAATGTTTATAGCTAGCAGGAAACACAGTTATAATTCTGGTCTAAAAATAGAGTTACCCTGAAAATTATATAGAATCTAGTGATAGACATCAAGAAGCACTTCAATATGCCTCGGGACATAGAAGTCTGAATTTCTGACTTTGAAAACTATTCAGTTAATACTTTTCTAGTGCACATTTTAATATTTGACTAGTTTTGCAATATTGCCAGAACTGTTTGTTTCAGAAGCCTACTAAGGCTGTGGTGTTCAACAGGTGAAACTGATATGCTTTCTGCCTCTCCCAAGGGGGTGTGCCTGCAAGTTATTGCTCTCAGGGATTGGATGGGTTATTCTAGCATAATTTCCAGCCTATTTATATGATTCTGCACAGAACAATCTATAACTGCAGCTACTCTCTGAACTTAAATTTCTTCCTTGTTGCTGCCTCTCATTCTGAACGTTCATCTCTTTCTGATTCTTCAGATTTGTCAGGATTTATTTTTGATGTGCAGTCAAACACCGTGATGGCCCAAGGAGGTACCTTTGAAAATATGAAAGAGAAGGTAAGTAACAGTTACTTCATTAACAGCTGAAAATAGCATAATATTTTTTTGAAAGTCAGAAACTATGATGACTCCCTTGAAGTATGAATAGAGCATGCAGGGAAAATTTCAATTTACAGTAAGTTCTTAACTTTCTTGTGACCCTATTACTGTTGGAAGTAGTATCTTCCACAATTGCAACTGTTGAAACCGCTTTTCTCAGAATAAGAGTTGGAAGGGACCTTGGAGATCTTCTAGTCCAACCCCCTGCTCTGGCAGGAAACTATACCATTTCAGATAAATGTTTGTCCAATTTCTTAAAAACTTCCAATGTTGGAGCATTACAACTTCTGGAGGCAAGTTATTCTACTGATTAATTGTTCTAACTGTCGGAAAATTTCTCCTTAGTTCTAGGTTGCTTCTCTCCTTGATTAGCTTCCATACATTGCTTCTTGTTGTCTCATGGCTGAACATTTATTTTTCCTCTTCTTTTTTTAGCTACTATTGATTTGGGGGCAAGCTTTTCTGGTCAGACTGTTTCAGAGCATATTGAGTCATAATATTTGCTTTTCAGTGACATCTTAACCAGTGGAATCTGGAAGGCTTTACTCATACCGTGGGCTCATATTGCTTGCAGCTCTAGTGTAAGTGCTTGAAATGGGTTTAACACCACACACAGGCTGCCAGAGGAAAAATGGGCTGTCCCCAGAGGAAAAACGAAACTGACTTCAATTTAGGAAAACAGAAACTTAATTTTTCTCCTGTGTTGGCAGTGCACATATTTGTGTGGAAAGTAAGTGGCTAACGTATGACCTGTATATCTCATTTTTCTAGATTAGTGCTGTGAGAGCGATAGTCCCTAACCGCAGCAACAATGAGATTATCTTAGTGCTGCAACACTTTGATAATTGTGTAGATCGAACTGTACAGGCTTTCATGGAAGGTAAGTTCTTAGTTCCTACTTGAGATGTTTTCTGACAGGCCTCAAAAATGAATATGATGGGGGGGAAAGCATGGGTTATCATTTAACGTGCAATCTTACTTTCATGCAATTACAGAATGCTAAATAATTATTAAAATATATTTATATATTTCTTCATTTTCTGATACTATGGTGTTTCAAGATATGTAACTAAGGCACAGGACTTATTTGTTTTGTATGATACTTGGATTATATGAGACTTAATCTTCCTACATCAAGGTAAGTTATGAAGGAAATATAAAATGTCTGCCCTTTTTATTAGACAATTTCTAAATTCTATTTTTGTTGTTGAAGATTAAAAATGGCTGCCTGGGCAAAAATGAGCGGTGCGCTCAGTTAAAATTCCGCTTTAGACATTGAGTGTTATGTTCTCCAGTAGCAAAGCATATTCACAAGTTTTCTCCATAACTCATTTATGCATGTTCATGGGAACTCATGGAAACGGAAATTTTCCTTGCCTAATGAGAGATTCAGCAGGAACTATTTATGAAGTTTATATGCTGCTTTTGGAAACTCTGAGTGCTGCCCCAGATATACCAAAGGTTGTTATCAGATGGTCATTTTAATTGTAACAGAAGGGGTGAAACATGGTTAAATAACAATGAAATTAATGTTTTTTGAGGTGATTTAGCACACCACTTTTTATTGTGTGCTCTTAGCTCAAATGTGTTATGCATCTCTTTTCTAAACAATATAATCCTTTTTCATAGCTTTTTAAAGAAAGGTTTCATTCTTTATTCTAAATGTGGCTTTATCCTATGACTTCTTTCACAATCTATTTCAGACTTCTGAAAACAAGACTTTCTAGTTAAACCTAAAATTCTACATTTCAGGGCCTAGATTAGGGAAACATTTTTTCCTGAGACCGTTCTGTACTGAAATGAACTAATGGATTAATGCCTTTTATTAGGTACTAAAACTAATTGGAATGTACAATTTCAGAAACTCTGTAAGGACACTACCATTTATTGGCTTTTGGCTTCAGTAAATCAGTCTTAAGCAGTCTTTTATGAAGCATAGAAATCCTAAAACCTTGTCACTATGATACAAAACCACCTTGTGTAAATGGTGTCCTAAAAGTACTTATTTAGCAACTCAGCTTTTACTCAATATCTTGTTGACCAGTATTCTTCAGCTTTTATGTTTTACATTCCAACAATTATCATGGAAAACAATTCAGGTCTCACCATGATAGCAATAGCACTTAGACTTATATACAGCTTCACAGTGTTTTACAGCCCTCTCTAAGCAGTTTCCAGAATCAGTTTATTGCCCCAAACAATCTGGGTCGTAATTTTACCAACCTTGTAAGGATGGAAGGCTGAGTCAATCTTGAACTGGTGAGACTTGAACTGCCAGCAGTCAGCAGAAGTAGCCTGCAGTACTGCATTCTAACCATGCACCATCAAAGTAAACTCTTCCCAAGAATATATTTGTAGACATTTTATTATATTTATTTTTAAGATAAAATTTAAAGATTTCACACTTTAGTGGCATATCCTGGTCTTTCCTTAAGAACCACAATCATATTTTTAATAACAAAAACAAAATATACCATCTTCTATCTTCTGACCAGAAAATAAATAAATATTTTTTCCGGCTTTAAGCCATTTTTTGTTATCAGCAATATAAGCTTACTGTGTTATATTCTATTTACCGTATGTACCTTTATGATTTGCTATTGTTGTTTTGTATAGCTAAGGAGCACACGAACCGTAATAATTACGTGCTTTTTTTTATAATAGGTAGTGCTACTGCAGTGTTGAAAGAATGGACAGTAACTGGCAAGAAAAAGGTTAGTCTTGGTTTGGATTTGAGCTTGCTTTGATATTCTACTGAATTATAATGAGGCAGCTAGTTATTATCTCTCATCTTCATGACAGATATTCCAGAGTCTTCAGTTCCTCATTCTTAGGTCCTCCCTCCTCCACCAAGGATGTAGAGTTGACATCCCCAGTAAACTATTTATAAGTTCCAAAGCACCTATAGGACCTTCGCTTAGTATCTTTGAGTCTTCATACCCACTTTTCCTTTAGCACTTTTTTAAAAAAGGAGTCTGATATATAAACAATTTGCATGATCTAAATTTACCAATGAATACTACACATCTTCTTAGAAAATGAAAACTGTTGTGGCTATACTCCATTGCTTTGACTAGAAGTGTGCCCTCATAATTAGAAAAAAATACAAAAGTAAGTTAGGGTGTAAGAACTTAAAGTATGTAGGACCAATCTCATCTGTTTGTCTTCTGATAAATGGTGTTTTGTGGCCGGATGTTCCCCCTCTTGCAGTCATTTTGGAAATAGTAAGAGTATTCTGTTTTATTTTTATTTACTTAATCCTATGGTCAGGGATCTCCATCCTGCTGTTAGTCCCCACAACACAATCTTGAAATTCTAACAGTACCTGCTAGTCCCAAAAGTCTGACTACCCCAATGAAAAAGAGAGATAGTCCTTGAAGGGGGAAACTTGAAACTCATTGCCAACCTTTATGGAGACATTTGCAGCCTTTCCTTTATTAATCCTCACATTGGCAACATTAAATCTAATTTATGCTGAAGGTCAGCCTTACAGCAGGGATCCATAGCCAATCCACAGTCATGGCCCATTAGCTCCTGTTATGTGTCATATGGCATAACTGAGGTGATGCAACTAGTTTAAATAAGAGGGAATGGCTTTTTTAAAAAGACCTCTGGGGAAGGGGAAGAGAAGCAAAAAAATTTTTTTCCAGTACTTGCTTAGGGCTATTAGAGCATTCCGTAACACTGTGTAAGATTTTCCAGGAACACTGAATATATGGTATGTAAGACCTCTGCTGGGTTAGATCAAGGTCTAATCTCACCAGCATTTTCCTTCTTCGTTTATCTGTGGAAAGCCCAGGTAAATGCAGGAATGTTCACCATCTTCTGTATAGATTCCGTGTGCAAAGATTTCCCACGTCATTATAGTTGTGCTTTTAAAGTTGTAGCAACGTTTCGGCAGAATCTCATCTGCCATCATCAGGCTTCTGTATTGTGTTCGTCTGATATATATATATATATCTCCATGATAAAAATCAAGCACACACTAATTCATTCTGCTTCTTTTAGTAATTTAGAAGGCTTAAGGATATCTCACCCATTAACTACCTGACTCTGAAATTGTCCTGTCTTCAAAGATTTCACAAGGCATATATTTTGTCCCCCTGTATTTGTATGGAATTGTGGAATGTGCATATTTCTGAAAATAGTCAGCCCTTCTGACTAATTTGGGGTCTTTCTTCATAAATGGCTGCTACACACTGCACACTTTCATTAATATCACAGCCTATCAGTTCTGACTGTTAAATAAATCCATCTAACATTTATGGAATCGTCTCTACGTCCTGACTGATGAAGAATTTAATTCTTTTTTATTCAGGCAATAGTAATAATATTCCATTTCATACCAGGAATTAAGCTTAGTCTCTTCTCTCATAATGTCGGTATCTTAATTCTAGAACAAAAAGAAGAAGACCAAATCAAAAACCCCTGCAGAATCAAGTGCCAACCCTCCTGACTCCAGCAAGCCAGCAGCCACTGAAGAAGAACAGTCTGCAGTTTCATCAGAGAAGGGAGGGATTAACGGTTACCACGTCAATGGTTCAGCCAATGATACAGAGTCTGTGGACTCACTCAGTGAAGGCTTGGACACACTTTCCATTGATGCCAGAGAGTTAGAGGAGAGTGATCTTGCTACACCTGAGACTCCTGATGGAGCAGGTTAGTTCTCTGTTGGATTATTATGAAAATCAGAAAGTCTGTAGGAAGGCTCCCTTCTTCCATTCTACTTGTGTAGTGTCTTCTGCCACATTTCATTATTTAATAACCAAACAATTACCTTCCGCTATTCAGTAGTTGCCACAGAAGGAGATGAATCCTTCTTTTTCAAATTACTTTGACTCTTCTCAGGATTCCAAAGAGGGGGAGAGAGGTAGAAATGGAAGCAGCATGACAGTAATAATACTAGATAACTGGAATTTATACTTAATTATATAATCTGATTTGGAAATCCATAGATTGCATGAGCAGTGAATGTACTGAATTGGAAAATTGGGTACCATGCAAACCAGGGGTGGGCAACTATGGCTACTTTACAACCTGTCAAGTTCAACTCCAAGAATTCCTGAGCCAGCTGTGTTGGCTCAGGAATTCTGGGAGTTGAAGTTTATAGGCCAAAAAATTGCCATAATTGACAAGCCCTGATATAATTCTAGGTAGGTAGATGTTCACCATACAGAGACACCCTAGAAAAGTAATTTGGGATTACAGTCTACATAAAATTCCTTATCCTGTTGTTCTTTTTTATGTTATTTTATGGTGGTGGGAAGCTTAGAGTAACACTTTTTTCCCTTCTTCAGCATTGTTACAGTTTGAAAATGGAATAACCAACTTGAGTCCAAAATCTGCAAGTATGCGGTCTTCCCAGAATACCCAGTCCCTCAGAGTGCAACCTGAATTGAGAAATGCTGGCAAGCCACTTTCCAGATCTGCTTCCAGCACCCAGTCTCCAGCTCCCTCATCCCTAGCAATGCTGGATGAGGTCCCTGTGCCCCCTGGAAACAAAAAACTAGGTAGAATTTACAGATCTATGGCATGATTCTGTTCTCTTTTTAGTTTTACTAAGAAGTTCTTTGTTGCAAAATAATTATAGGGTGCCAGTTGACATTTGTTATAACTCTAAAGCTTGTAATTCTTAGTGTATATCTCATTAGTTGTTGTGCTATGGTGGATAGTACAGGACTTTGATCCTGTTCAAATCTTGCTGAGTCATAAAGTTCATTGGGTAACCATGTACCAAATCAGCCTAACCTTCAGCTGTTTCAGAGATAAGCAAAAAAGAGCCTAGTCTATCATTTCAAATATTCCTTGGGAAACAGTAAGATTATAAATTAAATGGAATCTAAAATTGAAGTTGTTATTTTTGTTCGGAATACTTCATGTGCAAACATATGAATATATTTTACATAAATATTAAGATGAAGATAAATATTCAGGACATCTCCATATGATTATCCTTGTTCTGTCTTGACATGCTTATTGATAACCTTTTAATATGCTCTGAACAACAAATCATTTGTCATCATGTCATTTATTGCTTTTTACCATAAGTAATATGTTAGCTGCTGCACTGGGATTGGTAAATGAAGAGTGGATTCCTGTGGAAGTTGATAGCCACTTCCTCTCCTCCCTGATTTCAATCAATCACTTCATCTTGCCTATTTCAGTGTTAAATTGCTGCTACTGTATAATTCTCATTTAGTTTTGTGATGACTTTGCAAGGGATTCTTATATCTAAATTCAAAATTGCTACAGATCTGTTCAAGCCTGATGGTATAATACCTGCTTGCTCTGAGAATAAATGCATTCACTGGGCACAATATTTTTTCGTCTTATTTGAATTTCTTTATTTCTATTTGGGTTGCAGAGAGCTCTTACATAATACATTTCATTAAAAGTGGGGAGTAATTTGCAGAGCACATTAGGCAGCTAGAGTTACTTGCAACTGGTTGTAATTGACTTACCAAGGAGCACTGAAAGATTGTATAATGTTTAATATAAATATTGCATCCTTTGGGGCACATTGTAGACTACATTTTTTCCTCATCTGGATATACAAATAAAATGAGAATTAGTTGACCTAGATTATTTAATTAGCTGGCATTGCTCTATGATTCACTCTGTATATGTAATGTGCAACATAGTTTTAGAAAAGTGTGTTCTCCCTTGTAATCATTATATATTTCTTATCCCAGTTTTGCACACTTTTTTTCTCACAGTGTGAGCCAGGTTTTCAATGAACTTGGGTGGATAAATGAGCAGCAACAGCCCTTGCTGTTCCTTCTTTTAATTTCTGTTCTTCTCTTCTACACCTGCCAGCAAATAAGACCTTCAAAATCTTGATTCTAAACATGGTCATTATCCAAAGTTTTGGGGAGACAGGAACATTGGCCTCTTGGCAGCAGTGTTTCAACTTTTTGCTTTAACAAGGAAGTGGCTAACAAGCAGCTTAGCAGAGAGTGAGCACTTCAGTAATTTCTGGTGGTGGAAAGAAGCTTGGAAGTGTGCTTTTTTGGGAGATAGCCGGCAGAGAGTCTAACCTTTGCAACCAGTACCTAAACCTTAAACCTTCCCTTTTAGAGAAATTTTTATGCAGATTGGACTACAAAAGGGAGAGTCAATCTTAGTGTGAACTTTGCAATTTTGTTCACAATTAGATATTTTCTCTTTATAACTCAATGCTGCTATTTTATTCCTGGAATTTTTTTCTGGTAAATATTTAGCAGAAATATTTGGAAGAAATGGCATTCAAAGCAGCATGCTGGTTTCTTTGAAATCCCTTTTTTTCTTGTAATGAACAAATGCTTTATGGCAATCATTTGTAGTTTTGATAATTACTGGAAAATTTGCAAGGAGTACTGATGCTTTATTGTGTTATTTTTGGACAGGTTCTAATATTGAAAAATCAGTAAAAGACCTCCAGCGATGCACTGTGTCACTGTCTCGATATCGAGTAGTAGTTAAAGAAGAGATGGATGCTTCCATTAAGAAAATGAAGCAGGTCTTTGCAGAGCTGCAGATTTGGTATGCTAATACTGTGAAATCTGGTATATTCAAGAGTGAACATGATTTTAAAGGATTTAATTAAGAATAATGCCTTCCAATTTCCCCTTTTTTCCTCGACCAAACGAGTCCTTGCCTGAGGGTGGGTTTTTTTTTTTTAATTTGGGGGGGGGAAATTGCAAAATTTAACTATAATGGCATCTGACTACCAGATTCTGGTAGTACTGTATGATGTTAGGGTACAAACTGTTTCCAAATAGCATCTTTATCCCCAAATAAAACAACTATGTATATGGATGACTTTATGTAGGAAACTCATGGACTTAGCAGTGCAAGGTTACTAAGAATAGATGCCTTAAAGGTAATCTATAGCATTACAACATACAGTAGTTGCTTGAAATCTCTCCTAATTTTTTAGAAACTGGCCTATGATAAAAACAGGGCAGAATTGAGAAACAAATGTTTTGTACATATATGCAGGATTTCACTGACCACTTTACCTTTTAGTAATGAATCTTCATCATGGTTGAGAAATCTATTGCATTTACATTTCAAATGACCAAGTGATTAAAATAATTTGATTCCCAATTTTCACAAAGCTACAGTTTAAGTTTTAAAAGTTAGTTTGAAATCTGAGCAAATAAATGGAATTTTGCGAACAGAATCATTTTCCATGCCAAAAAGCATTTTCATGTTCAAATCTTACAACCTGAGATCAAGGGACTCCAGGGGGTTTGTAGGCTGACTTAATCTATCACAGCTCTGTTTATTGCTTTTCAAGCATATTGTTATTAAAGTATTAAAATGGATGGTCTGAATAGCTAAAATTTGTACATACCTATACTAAAAACTGTGCTGTTTATCTCAGCCTTAACAAAAATAATGAAAGCATTTTTTTTTTTAGTGAGGGTCACTTCCATCTGACTTATTTCTCCAAGGATATATATTGGAATTGTAGGCAAAGAAGAATCTTGAAAGATTCCTCAAGTGAAGGCTAACAGCCTCTGCATGACTTAATATTTAGAACTAATTCTCATTGTGGATTTTGCCAGTATATTTGTTATTCAGTATTATCCACATTCATTTGGATGGTGTATTTTCATGCAGATATCTCTTCCTTCAGCATAAAAAGCTAGTGCTTTTTATAAACCATATCCTCCTGTGTCACTCCTCTAATCTTTGCTTCCTCATGCGTCATGTCTTAAAAGGTTAAAGACCTTGTTTCAATAATTCTGCTTGCTGTGGGGCAGAGTAAGGGCAGAAAGCAGGAAGTGCAGTTCCGTGACACAGGGAAATGCATGGCTAGTTTGGAAGTAAGCCAGCAGAACCTCCTTTAATAAATGCCAGATAATGAATCAAGGGTTTGTTCTTTGTTCTTTCCTCAAAACGGGGTGATTGCCATCCTGCAAGTAAGGTTGTGTATCTTTGAGCCACAGCATACAAATTCCTTTCTATTCACTTCTGAGGAAAATTATTTGTATCAACACATAAATGCAGCATTGCTGGTTCAATGTAGGAAGTCTATCAAGAGATCTGGTCTTGCACCTGTTGGCATTACAAATATTATGTTCTCTTGATATACATTGGTTGTAGTCACTTGCTGGAAGAGGTGTCGAAGGAATTGCCACAATTTTGTGAACTAAAACTGAACAAGTAATATTTTATAGCATCCCTTCAAAACTTAATTATTTTGCTTTAGAAATTCATAATGTGCTCATTAGGCAGGCTATATTTCTTTTTAAATATAATGATGAATTTATAATATTTGGCAAAAACAGGAAAATCCATTCAGGAATACCTTGCCATGTAATAGACTGAAGTGCTCAGTTTCCTGAAGATCAAACCCTCATGCTAAATATTCTCTGCTGCATTACTCTCACAGTTTTCAACTTTAGCTGTTCTACAGTAATGTTTAATAATTGAACATTACTGTCTGTAATTGAAAACTGTAGTTTCAGTTTTTATTTGACTTGTTATCACATGCTATCAACTTTTATATTTTTATTTTCATTAGAGTTAGGCACTGTTCATCCCAATAGATCTTTCAGGGGCCACCTGCACTCTAAATGCTTCCATGTTTCCCTGAAAATAAGACCTGGACTTACTTTTTTGGGGGGGCACCAAAAAAGGCACCAAATCTTGGGGGATGTCTTCCACTGATCTTGTGGCGGCGGCACCGACAATCCCACCCAGCAGGAGCCCACTGGCAGTCCTCTTCTATGGCTTCTTGTTGCCGCTTGCGTGTAGTGCCCCCAGCCTCCGTTTCACCATCAGAGGCCTTCAGGTGCATGTCAGTCCGGAGCTCTTTTATCAGCTGCAGAGGCCCTTCCTGAACGGAGGCCAGGGCCGATGCGCGCAAGCAGCAGCAAGCGGCCGCAGAAGAAGTGGACCAGCAAGATGAGGGAGATGTCAGGGAGTGGCTGCAACTGTCTGAAAGTAAGTAAGTATCCCCACCCTGGCTTGATTTTTACCCATGCACCTCGCCCCACCCCGTGCACCCTGCAGGGGGCAGGGTCTTAACTAGAGCTTATTTTGGGGGTAGAGCTTATATTGGGCACACATGTAAAAATCAAGGCTTTTTTTTTTTTTTTTGATAGGTTTTATTTCCGGGAAATATGGTATTTTGTAATTGACAAAGTATGGCAATAAAACATTGACCTGACAGGAAACTCTCTTTGCCATGTCCAAAAGAAATGAATGTGCTGTGAACTCCTGAAGTTATTGCCAGGAATGAAGATTATCAGGTTTTGGATATCACTGCTCAAGATGCTCAAACTTTTAAATATATAATTTCTGGTTTTTTGTGAAGTTCCTATTGAAAGACAAATCATCCATCTCTGGGAGCACATCACAAATACAGCCTGATTAATCCTCTGAACTTTCTGATAAGATTCTGTGATTGCCTTGAACACTACAATTATTTTGGGTCTCAAAGCACAAACGATTAAGCAGGCAGACCACACCTGATATTGAAGGTATAATAAAAGAAATACAAAGTGCATAGGCAGTTCACTCCTTCAGGCTTACTTTTACCTAATATTGGTCTGAGAAATGAATCCATTGCTTGAGACTTCATCAGCCTTGCCATCAGGATTGTTTTCAAACATAAATTCTCTAGTTCCCCTGTCCAGGTAGCTCTTGTTTAACAACCATTCATTCAGCGACCATTCAGATTTACGATGGCCCTGAACCAGGAGGCTTACAAGCAGTCCTCGTAGTTACAGTTGTTGCAGTATCCTTGAGGTCATTTGGGCACTTAGCAACCAGCATTTATTTATGAAGGTTGCAAAGTCCCATGGTCACAATTTGTGACCTTCCCCATTGGCTTCTCACAAGCAAGGTCAGTGGGGAAGCCAGCAGGAAGTCCCAAATGGCAGCCACATGATATTCTGCTCAATGACTACACTGGATTTACTTAATGATGGGAACCAGAAGTGCCAGAACTGCTGTTGTAAGTTGACATGGTCATGTGAGGTTGCACTTTACAACCACATTACAGTGGAGTTACCACTCCCAATTAAGTGAGGACTGGTCCTCTTTCATTCATAAAGGCAAGCAGTAGAACTGTAGCTGCTTTAATAGCAGCATAAAGGCTGATACCTACCCTGTCTTCATTTTCCTCACTGTAAGGATTTTATTGGCTTTCCTTGGCTTGTTGCCCTGAATAGAAGCTGGAACATATTTACGGATGATTATTAGGATTTAGAATTGCATCATCATCCATGGCCTTCATTATTACAACCTCTGAGCCATTGCTGAAATTGTTCAACCTCTGAGATGCAAGCTTTCAATGATTATATTTTATCCTTTATCAGTTGTTCATCTGGATGCATCTAAGCTGAAACCTATTCTTGCAGATATTCAGAATCTGTTATCACCCATCCCTGCATGTTGTCACCCATCTCTGCATGATTTAGTGGTAGGGTGTGATAGATAACTACTCCAAATTATCCTCAACCCCTCAGAAATTTGGAATTAAAACTGAAATATCAGATAGTTCCTTTATCTCTTCCTCAGATGCATGACCCCCTTAGGAAACCTCTGAGCGTTTTCAGTTTCCATAAGATTGCTATATTTGGGGGCAAGGTGTGTTATTTTTATTAAAATATTTAAAGGGACAGAATAAACAGCTACAAAAAAAGAGATGTAGTGGATAAAAGATAAAATGTCAACAAATAATGTTTTATTTATTTCCTTGTTATTGAGGGTGATTGTGAAGATCAGAGAAGCAGCTGTATGGTGAACAGCTCTTGGTAGCCATGCCAACCTCTGCCGAGACTCCTGAGGGGAATGTCTTTTCAGAGACTTTTAGAGGTTCTAATGATGCCCATAAATCATCTCTGTGCATTTACTATCCTGCATTTATTAGGCCATTTTTTTCCTCACAAGTACAGTATTATAGCATGGAGTATGAATGAGCTTTGCCCCCTATAAACAAATTCTTGGCATTCCATAGGAATAAACTGATGCTGCAAAAGCCTGTTCTCTTGCATTTCAACCAATAATATATTCTTCCTATTTCTTTCCAAATCTGTCTTCCTCTTTGGCATATGCTTGGCCTGTTTAAGGGGATAGAAGCCCTTCATAAGGAACAGTATATTCTGTATTCTGAACAGATTAAGAAAGCAGTACCTTTGCCATTCAAAACATTGCTATTTTGGTAAGCTGTGAGCTGGCAAAGGAGCCCAGTCTATACTGGACCATTCCATTTCAGCTATGTATGTGCCTGCTGTTTCTTGTATAGATCTGGTACTAGAACCATCAGTTTTTATTCTCAATCAACAGTTTTGTCTGAATGGCTCTTTGACGCTAACCCAGAGGAAATCAGAGAGAAAAAGAACAGATTAACGGTTAACCTGAAACTCTGGTTCTTCAAGTGTACAGCAGTGTACAGTGTACACCAACCAGTGTACAGTAAGCTCACAGATGAAGAACACCCTGGTTTAAGGACAACCCAGAGTTCAGTCTAGAACCTGTTTTAGCAAAATCTGAGTTAAATACACAGTGATTCAAATTAAATACACAATGGTTCAAGTTAATTACACAATACTATTTATACAGTATTATAATACTGTTCTGCCTTACATACAAATTTGACTTAAAGGCAGACCTTGGGAACAGAACTTGTTCTTCAACTGGGGATTAAATGGACACTGGTCCCCTCCCCCATATCAGATACTTGATTCTGCTTTACCAATTCCAGTAATTACTGTAGCAGTTGCTAATCTGAGGAGAGAAACAACAGTTACTACTTGCAGCACAGAGTTCCCCAACCTTTCTGGATTGGTGGCCTGGAGCAGGGGGTGGGGGGAAAGAAGGGATGGTTTTGTGGGAGGGACAAGCGCATGTGTATGTGCGAGCACCCATGACATTTGCAGCAACGTGAGCGTGAGTGGGGCCACAAGCACCTGTGACGAGGCTAGTGCGAGTGGGGCTCTGAATGCCCGTGACAACACTCGTGGGTGGGGCTGTGCACACGCACAGAGGCGCGCCCATCAGCCAGCCACTCAAGTGGCCTGGTGGCGAATAGCCCGTGGCCCAGTAGTGTTAGAGGGGAGAAGTTACAATGAGGCTCAACTTCCTGCAAAGAATAGTTCTGGTATGTTTTAAATTGGGTGCTTGCAAGTACAAACCCTGTACAGGCATATTCACAGATGACCATTTGAAATATGAGAATTACAGGTAGTTAAACACTTTAATAGGCCACAGTGATTGCTATATGGGAATTAAAAGTAGAACAGCAAACTGTAAATAACTTTGGGAATGAAAGCTTAAAACATCAACATACTTACGATTTTGGGAACCAAAACAATGATAAACCATGTAGAATTTCAGTTGGTTAAAGAAAAAGAGATGTTGAAAATCTCAGAAAAAGAGTTGACAAGTTCCTTGTTAGTGATATTTATCCATTCAGTGTTTGAAAGCTTAATGTATAGCAAGGAACTGTCTTCATCAAGGAGGCAGAGATTTGTCCCAATTTAATGTCCCGATTGATCATTGAGTTGATTTCTGAGAGTTACAGCCTATGAATATAAGAATTTTAATATTTATTTCCTTTCTTTCTTTCTTTTCTTCCTTTAGCCTCATGGATCGAGAAGTAGCCCTACTTGGTGAAATGGACAAAGTAAAAGCAGAAGCAAGTAAGTTTTATAAAACACAACTATGTTAACATCTGTGTACTGAAACCAGTACAAGACTACCAGATGTTTAAAATAAGCAGTTCAAGACAAAATACAAAGAAGTACTTCTGTTTCCGGTGTTTCCAGATATGTAAACCTCATATTATATACATACAAATTGGTTTTATATCATGTCTAGTTGTATAGGTTCATATTTCAAATTATCTTGTAATTATATGTACATGGGTAAGATCTGGTTTTACTCTTGACTTACAACCATTCATTTAGTGACCATACAAAGTTACAGTGGCACTGAAAAAAGTGAGTTATGACTACTTTTCACACAACCCGTTTTGATCACGTTATCAGAATTCAGTTTCCTTTATTTTTGACACTGCATTGTCCTGTGGTCATGTAATCACCTTTTGTAACCTTCCCAGCTGGTCACTTTTTGCGAATGTTTGACAAAACAATGGGGGAAGCCAGATTCACTTAACAACTTCAGTAATTCACTTAACAATTGTGGCAAAAAAAAAAGTAAAATGGAACACAACATTTTATTGCCTTGCTTAACAGTGGAAATGTTGGGCTTAATTGTGGTTGTAAGTCAAGGACTAACTGCATTTATTTTCCAAGTATAGTGCCATAATTAATCCAAGTTGCCACTACACCAGACCAGCATCTGGGATTTTCTCATTCCAAACACAGAGTGCTCCTAAGGCTTCTTCTATGTGTGCATTTATACACTGATTTACTTATCCTGGATGAAAACTATCACTGCCTCAGTCTCTGTGACCATTCCAACTGTTATGAAACTTCTCACTTTAAGAGTCCAAATATGCTGAAAAGTGCAAGAATAAAATATATGCCCAGCCCGATTGTCTGATTTGAGACTTGAATCACTACTTGTGATCCTATAATCTTCATATCTAAATAAACCTGTGGCTACCTTTGTTATAAAAAAGCAATTCCCATTACCTCTCAGTAGAAAAACTGCAGTTCTTTCGGTTTTGGTTCCCAGAGTTTTATTGTAGTATCTACATGGTTTTCTCTTTACAAGACAAAAGAACTGCTTTGATATACCAACATTCATTGGGAAAAGAGTACAGGAGAACAGAGTTATAAACTGCACCCCATCCAAAGCATTGCAATCAAGTAAACAACTAATTTAACTTGATAACTTTTTTTAAATTAAAGGGGGAGAGAGAAAAAGAAAGCAAAAAGACCTTATTCACAGATATTTTTTTGAGCTTGAGCTATATAAGAATCTGTCAATTTAAGGAACTTAAGAGTTCTCACCCTGTTACCTAGGTAATTGTTCCCTGGCACTTAACTCCAGTCTTAGGCATTTTCCAAGGCCTCAAGCATTTTTCAGACGTATTGCAGAGCTGCAGCTGATCTTCGAAGGATAAACTAAAATATTGGGGAAAGGGGAGAATAGGGGCAGGCAGGAATTAGATATGTAGCAACTTAGATATTGTTTTGTGCTTTAATTGGTTAATTATCGTATTTATTATAAACATTATTGCCTTTTTTGGGGTTCTGTTTTACATTATAGTGGAAATCCTAAGCAGCCGCCAAAAGAAGGCAGAGGCACTGAAGAAACTAACTGATGTAGCAGTCCGAATGTCAGAAGAGCAATTGGTAGAACTTAGAGCTGATATAAAGGTGAATCTCCAGACTGCTTTGGACTATATGCACCTTTTTCTAATCTACACAGATTGGGCAGTTGGGGCAGAGATCTCCTCAAAGTACAGCCACAATATGCACAGAGAAATTACATTTCCCTAGCTTCTGTTGATGCAATTACATTTCCTTATATTCCTCTTAGGCAGAAGGGCTGCCTTGAACAGCAGAGGACATACTTAGGAGGAGCCAGTCTTTAGCATTTGAAACAGGCAATTTCAGTGTCAGACCTGACAATATTTGCTTAAACTTGACTGAAAAACAAAATCATTTTTTTTAAATTAACTTTTGAAAAGAACAAACTTGAAAATCAAGTTGAAGATTTTGCCTGAAACTTTTTCACATTTATTAACTTCCATAAAGCTGAAGAATAATTTGATTGCGACTACAAAAAGTTGGTCTTTGTCGTGCTGTGTGAACTAGCAACGCTGACAAATGCTTCCCTTGCCTACCACTAGAGGCCAGAATGAAGTTACGTTCAAATTCCCACAAAAATCTCACTACATGGGAAAAAAATCACTTTGGTACTTGCTGTTCTATCAGCAGTTCCATCTTTAAGCTGTTCATTATTTTCTAATGGGGTCTTCTTGCAAAATAAATCCAATTGTTTCTTTTTCTACTTCTTTTGTGTAGAAGCAGAGAGAAGGGTGTGTAGTTTGTGCCTCGGTTGATACCAGCAATCCACATTGACAGCTTCTCTCCCAAAACATGAATGTGCTTTGTGCATAATGCTCACATGCCTACATTTTTCTTCTCTGCAGCACTTTGTTAGTGAGCGCAAATATGATGAAGATCTCGGAAGAGTGGCTCGCTTCACTTGTGACCTGGATGCCCTAAAGAAAAGCATTGAATCCTTTGGACAAGGTGAGCTTGTATATCCTGGGTACCCACACAAAATAAAAACACAGCAATGATGGGATAAAGCTGAACTGAACTAAACACATGTGTGATTAGTAAAAGCATTTCTAAAATTCTGAAAATATGCTTTTGTGTGTCTTTCAACTGAAAAGGTCTTCTCAGAATTTTATCAGCTCAGGAAAGGAGGATGATCGAGGTCCCTTATGTTTTCATATTATTACAGTTCCAGAACTGAGTCATTTACATGCATTTATTACTTTATCCTGCTTATTTTAGATATATTATAAATGTACATGTTATATATCCTTTGGGTGTGGGGCACACTATAAATATTTCAAATTAATAAGTATGGAACGGGGTCTCTCTTTGGACATCTCCATTTGACATAGCCCAATGCTTTAGATTTTAAGAAAAAATTGAAAAAAATGTTCAAAGACTTGTTGCAGTACTACTAAAGTGAAATCCATTCACTTACACAAAAGTGCATTTGCAGGCTTTTCCTCTCTGCTCATTAGTTCTGTTTTTTTTTTTTTTCCAATTTTACTTCATCTTTAAATCTACTAAGATTGTCAATTCCTGATTGGACAGTGCCTTGTCTCTTCCAGTATTTTCGGTATTTCTATACCTCAAGGTATTTTTCAGCAGGCACATGGCTCCCCCCCTTAGCTGGCTCACAATATCTGAGCAGTAATTGTAAAGTGGTGGCAATGGCTACTACAGGAACACTATAGGAGCAGACTGGAATCAATTTTTCTTTTTATTGCAATTTGATTGTGTAAGAATTTGGAAAATATATCATCACTGGTTGCTGATGGGATGAGAGGTAAATTCAGGTTTACATTATTAAAAAAAGTGTGAAATAAAGTTTTTGTCATTCTTGTTTCAGTTTCACACCCAAAAAATCATTATTCAACCAGATCACGGTGCAGCTCCATGACCTCCATGGCAGTAAGCAGTCCGGATGAGTCCACTACCACAGTGTGTGCCTCTACCTCTTCTCCTAGCCTCATAATGGCCAATAAGAAACCATCATCCCCTATAGAAACCTCCACAAATGCAACGAGCCGTCCATCTCAGTCCCACCGTGAGGTAATGATTTAATGTTGTTTCTGTAGTTGAGAGTGGCCTGGAGATTGCCCAGGCTTGAGTCCTCTTTACCGTAGCATTTTTCACTTAGAAGGGAAAGCGAAGGGCCCGTATTTTGACATGTAGTAGGCTGTCATTCTACTTCTTTAATCTCACCTTTGCTTGTCTTAAGCCAACACTTGGAATGAAAATTCAACTCTAGTAAAGCATGCACCAAATTTTAAAATAACTTCCCATTTTTAAAGACTGCATTGACAGCATTCAAATGAAACGTTCTAGGCTATTGCATCTTCTTGTGTAGTAGACATATTCCAGGAGAGAGAATTTCCATGAGGATGGGCTCCAGCATGAATCCAAAAGCTCAGAGGCGTAAACCTCTGGTCCCGGCGAACAATCCAGATTGGATCTTGCAACATTATCCTAGGACACTTACTTATATTTACCTTCATTCATAATACTGCTACCGATCTCACTGATTCCCCCTCTTTCTTTCTGTTCCAGGGGTTCCAGGGAAATAGAAGGTCTGGTCAAGGTTACCGGTCCCAAGGACAACGCCAAAATGGCTCATTGCATCACAATTCAAATCGCTATAGAAATGGGTCTTGGTACCAGTCCAACTACAAGTCCCGACCACCCTCTGGAAATTCAAACAACCTCAACCAGACTTGCCCCACCAGAATCAATGGAACTGGGCCTGGGCCTGAGCCAGGCCCACCAGCCCTGTCCCTACAGACACATTTGGTCCCACTCAGCCCAGAAGCCAAGGCTCTGCCACAGAGGAAACCTAGATCAAGCCAATACGAGGCATCCAATTCCTGAGGACCACAAACTCTGCCACTTTCCAAAATTGGAGAACAAGATGGTGGGAACATTTAGCTAGAGATATATTAACGAGAAAGGAAATTTACACTTTGCTATCCCTTGTGCCGCCTCTTTTTCCCAATCATTCCATTCTGGGAAAGCAGCTTCTTAGCATTTCTCTTGCCCTTGCTTCCTGCAGTGTACAATGGGTCAGATTTTAATGGGAAGACATATTCTTGCTGTTCAGGAGTGGCCTTGGCACACCCTAATGATGCCCTTCCTTACGTCCAATGGCGTAGGGCCAGTTTTAAATATTGCCAGGTCTATATCCTAAAAATGGGGTGGGTGGTGGGTGGGAGTGTCTTCCAATAGTTCTAAACCAAAATTTTCTGATCCCTATTCCTCCCAGAATGCCACTAGCCAGGTCTTATTTTTAACAGCAAAAGCTATTAATGCTGACAGTGAAACAGGTTGCTGTAAATTGTGGGTTCAAGATGAGAAATTTGAAGGGGAAAAGCTGTAAGAGATTGCTATATTGGGGTTTTTTGTTTTGTTTTTGCAACTTATCCTAAAGTTAAGAATACTGGGAATACTGGAGAATATCTCTTCCAGCAGTGGGTGAGCAATTTCCATTCTTCCTGAGAGAATTAACATTCTGTCTATATGTCATGTATAAATTTAGATATTCCCTAGTTTTAATGTTTGGTGTGGGATGGGAGGTTTCATTTTTTTCACTTCCCGGCCAAAATCCCGTTATCTGATTCTAAACTAAATTTCTAGCAATTTATAAGTAATGCTAAGGCTAAATGATCACAAGTAAAAGCAAAAAATGCTACAGTCTCTCTATCCTTGTATAAATAAAAGCAACATACATGTTTAAAAGATGGTAGCCTTCACTTTGTGCCCTTATTTCTTCTCTTTAAAAAGAGTTCATAGTAAATGGATTTCCTACAGATGTGTGTTAGATTAATATAGGATTAGTTTAATTTCAAGGAACAAAAAATGTCTGGACTATTTTGAGTATGGTTAGTATGGGCATCTAGTTTGCTGCTGCAGCTGAAGTAAGAAAAAAATGATAAGGCCTTTAGCGATAATAATAGATAATTTAGAATGTTCCGTTTGGCTTCAGGCTTGGACTCGCAGAGTAAATGAAAAAGGAGGAAAAATCGTTCTTTGGAAAAATAATGGATCTCAAAATATTTTGTATAGGATGATAGAGTGTTTAAGAAACTTCAAGAATCTGATAGTTTCACACAGTCATGCTGTGTGTTACCACCCATATTCTAGATAACTGAAAATGCTGATTTGCTTGAGACCAATCAATCAGTTTATTGCAGAAGTAAAGTTTGGATTAGTTTCTTAGCACACTATTTATATTAAGTACAAGTGGAGTACCAAAATATTAGATCATAGAGAATGATTAGAATGTTTACTGTGATTGGTCCTAGATGATAGGCAGTAATAAATGGTTAACTTAAAAGCAAATAGTAGGAGTATTCAGGTTAATAAAATCTTTCTCCGTGAAGGTCTGTCCAAGGTGCAGTTTCTCAAATCTGCTAATAAATTATGGAAATGAATAGTCAAAGCATCTAAGCAATCATCCAGAAGACTCGATGTCTGGCAAAAAAAAAAAAAAATTACGTCACCAAAGCCTGGGCAGTAGGAAAGCAAATGAGAATCACACTCATATTTCTATTTTGCATTGAAGCTAACTTGAATCTGGCTACTAAATATTAGCTTGAGATTATTCAGGTATAAGTTAGGAACATCTGCACACGGAACTACAGAGCTGAGCTTTAAATTAGGGAGTTTTTCAGCCAGCCTTAAAAAAGACAAAATTGGTTTGAAAAGGAAATTTGGAGAAGTACAATAAGATTTCAGAAACAATTGCAGTAATGGTCGTATGTGTTACTACCTCAGGTGATAACTACCAAGAACCAGAAATCCCTTACTGTCCCATTTAATATTTTCAAGTATTTCCCTCTCCCAACTCCGTGTGTATGCCTGAATGGATTGTAATGTCTTTGCTGGTTATTGCATCAAGCCCTTAAAAGTCTTTTCCTTCTGAAATTTCAGCTAGCATAAAGGCCATCATGTAGCTAAGATGAGGCATATGAGGATAAATCGTAAATTCACTATGGGAGTCAATATGGTGGTCGTGCGACCGAAAGCTTTTCTCAAGCCTTTTATACAACCTAAACATGATAATAACCAATCTACCTGATAAATGTGTTTAGGTTTGCTGAAATAATATATATGAGCTAATTTAGATAACTGAAATACGTTATTGATGTGTAATATTCACAATGATGCAATTTATCTTCTCATTATTTCAATAAAGGCATTTTCTTCACTGGTATGGTAATTTAATGTGAAAATGACACTATAATGCAACTGCAGCCTCAAGGCAGTATGGTGGCTTTGTTAACCAAACAGCAATGATGCCCTTGAAGGACAATAGGCAGATTTAGGGCCTGCTGGGGACAACATGAAACCTGCGGGAACTTAGTATGCATCTAGTCTTTCTCCAGAATAATGGTCTTAATTATATGTCATATAAAACTACAAATGATGTATAAATATAAATGATGATTTTAAGAATACTGTAATTGCACGTGTCTCAAGTTGCACAGAACCAAAGTCTAGAAATTAACAAAGGAGTCCATATTTGCACAATATGCTTACCCCGATTTATGTAACACTGGTTGACTCAACTGGATGCTATTTGTCTGGATTTGTACACAATATAAACTAACTGCAAGGTTCAGGATAAGTTTACATAAAATCATAGCTAGAGTAGCTTCTGTACTAAGTCATTTGAATGTGGCCAGTAAGAGATTTGGCTTCAAATTCAACATTCTGTCCTCATATTTAAAATTTCTGAGCTCGAACTTGGTGCTAAAAAGACTCTTTTTTCCAAACAGTCAAGGGAAACTTTCAAGGACAGGAAACCCTAATGCTTCTCAATATGTTTACAACTGCGCTGCCTTTAAGTTTCAAAACAGAAGTTTCTTTAAGAGAGTTTTAATCCCTGAAAATGACTAATGACTAGCTCAACCTTCAAAGATAAATACAGTTTGGGGCAGGGTGATGTGGAAATTTCTTTCCTCAATAAAATAATGTAAGAAGTATCCACATAAATGTGGTCTCTTGCATTAGAGAGGCTCTGTTACTGTGCATAACCCATAGCTACTCAGTTGTGTAGAATATTCCAAGAATTAGATTTCAATGCTATTAGGCCAAAGTAGAGAAGCTACTAATTGCCAACCCCAAGTACATTCAGGCCTGAAAGTGCAGTGAAGAAAACAGCAACTGCTTTGCTCAGTTAGTGTGCTGATACACATTTTGCTACAAGGAGAAGAACCTTGAAGGATGTGTTATTTGCCCAACAATTCAAGAGCTGTTTTTGAATGGAAGAACTTCTAAGAACTGATCAAACTATTGGCAACTTCCTCTGCTAAGATGCTTTTCTGATGATTGAACCTATCCTAGCAAGGTATACCTGCACATAACAATCCTGAGTTCAGCAATAGCAATAGACTTGTATACCGCTTCATAGTGCTTTACAGCCCTCTCAAAATGGTTTCCAGAATCAGCATACCCCTCCCAACAATCTGGGTCCTCATTTTGCCGATCTCAGAAGGATGGGCTGAGTCAAACTTGAGCTGGTCAGAATCGAACCGCTGGCAGTTGGCAGAATTAGCCTCCAATATTGCAATCCTGTATTCTAATCACAGCACCACCATGGCTCAGATCATAAGTAGACCCACATCCAGTGGAAGAGTAGGAAGCGGAGAGGATGCTCCCTGTTTTTGTTAATTTTACTGCATAGCTCAATATAATTACTTCAAACTAACATGCAATCCATATTGTATTTAAGATTTCATGGGTCGGCCAAGTAGCATGCACAGAGGTTATGGACTGCCTCTCTCTCTCTCTCTTTCATGGGTCTCAAGTAGCACAGCAGCAAAAGAAGCCATTGGTTTCTTTGTGAGACCTTTTCCATCACCACCCAAATTCAAAAGCATCCCTTGAAAACGCTGGGAATGTAGCTTGATTATGACATATGAGCCAATCCAACACAGCAATTCAATGATGTAGAAATTTACTGTCATACATGATTAAGAGACATAAGGATTTTGTTAAAATAAAGTGCCTGGTAATTAACTACAGTCTCCCACATTTCTTTCAGAATTCAATAGGATAGATGCTGGTTGATGTTTGATAAAGGCTCTTGACTGCTGTGATAATGACAATGATCCAAACAGAGCGATCTGTAATCTTTTTACCTTATCAATGTGTTGTTTTATTTTCAATGTATGTATCCCTTACTATCTCTCCCAGCATTACAGACATTTCAAAAGAGAGGAGTCTGTCTAATAATGTGTCAAAACTCAGTTATTTGAATCTAATCTTTTGTCTCTGGATTGATTTGTTCTATTGATTGACAGTGACAGATATTCTGTTTTTAATTTATCCTGGCTTACAGTGGGAAGTAGGTAAAAAGGAACCATATGATAGCAGTCATCATCTTGATTTTTTATTTTTTCACACGCCTCTTCCCCTTGGGCACCCCTGCGTAAGTTGGAGGGTTTTGCAACTGCATAGAACAGACCGCTGCTTTTTTTTCTTTTCTGTTCCTTGAGGAAGGCACAGGAGCATGGCAGAGAGAAAAATAAATTGACAGTTGAGAGAACATGGAACTAGTTTTGTAATGAGTGGCCGGTCATCTTTGGAGAATTACCTCCAAGGATATGGTGAGAATTCAGTTTATAATTTGGTGCTGTTTGGATGATTAGATAAAGCCTGAAGTTCTAGGACTGTGTGCTTTTGTGTTTAAATTCATCTCCAAACTTGCTTATAAGTTCTTTTATACAAACTATTTCCTTAATTAGAATCCAGAAAACATATCTAAATTTATTGTACCCTCTGGGAAGGTCGATTTATATATTTTATTTATTTATTACAGCTAGCACTCTCCAAAGACACATTTTGACTGGACTAGGTTGAGTCTATTTAGAGTAGGTAGACTTTGAGGTATCTATGCCCTTAGTCACATCGGACTTTAGATATAATGCTCCGCTCTTTGACTTGTATTGCTGGAGTTAAAACCAGAAATCTGACCAAGAGTCAACACTAAAGTCCACATTTGCTTTAGTAAGAGCCCACCATCACCTCTGTGGGAAAAAAAAATATCTTCTGGTGGGGTTACAATATCTGGGCCACGAAACCTCAAAGAACTTCTTGAACCATTTCCTTTGCTGTCTAGTAGCTCTTCCTTCTGGCCTTGTGCAGCACTTGTGTCTCAGCATCACAAGAAGAAAGGAGTGGCTCTTAGTCCTCCTGTGTAGCTGAGGAGATGAAAGAGTTGCTCACCGCATTGAACAAGTCCGAGCACCAAAGCAGGGGAAAGCCTTCTAACTCTTCAGATTCAGTTCAGCTCCTGTTCTTATGCTTCTGAAGCTCTTGGCTCTTCTCCAAGACAACAACATGTTTCTGCATCCTTACCAGAGCAAGTGTGGTTTTCCTCTCTAGCAAGGTGGCAGGTGCATTTGAGGAATCCTTAACATGGTGGTTGTGAGATTAGTAGCCTCAGTCTTAGGAGCTGTCATGGTAGTACCAGAGCTCTCACAGAAATACCTCTCTGTCATGGAGCCAATTTAACCCTGGGGCAAAGGGGCATAACTTTTGATCCCAGGATGTCTGCAGCTCCTTCGAAGATCACCAGTGGTTGCAAGAGAATTGTAATATTGAATGCAATCAGGAATGTACAGATATTTAACCTGGCATGCTGTTCTGCCAACATCTGCATTGGATGATAGTACTTTAATCCTGCCATGCAGAAGCACCCTTAAGAAGGCTGAATGTAGAAGCCAGATTGATAGATTCAGTTGTTTGCTTAATACAGGGGTGTCCAACATTGGTAACTTTAAGACCTGTGGACTTCAGTTCCCAGAATTCCCCAGCCAGCTGTGCTGGGTGTTGAAGATCACAGGTCTTAAACTTGCCAAAATATCCATGGCTTAGTAAGTAAGAGAAGATACAGAGGAAAAAATGCCAGATGTATTTTGTATAAATTGACAAGTTTAAGACCTTTGTTTTTACTCCTAAATGTTTATCAATAAATTATTATCTGACAGATTCTGTTCAAAGTATTTCTAAATAGGATGTTTAATACCCATAATTTCAAATGCCTTGTAAAGCAATTTGTGCATACTCTGCCACACTTGCTGTTAAATAATCTTTCTTTCCTTCTGTTGATTTCCTCCTTGTCAGAATTTGATCCAGCAACATCTGCTCTTGCTTTCATTTATTTTATTCTCTAAAGCAGTATGGGTAGCATAGGCAAAGTAATGACAGTGCCAACAGCAACAGGAACAATGATTCAAAGATATACAGTAGTTAGGACCCCAAATTACAGTTTCTTCCATTTGGAACAGACCCATTTTTTTCCTATATCTGCTAGCTAGTGGCGGATTAAGACTCACTGGTGGCCCTAAGCACTGGCAAATCTTGGTGCTTCCCTCTTTTGTACATTCTGTGCAAACGAAGCCATATTCTCAACTTTGTGGTGCCCCCTTTGGGCCTGGTGCCCTAAGCACATGCTTAGTCTGCTCAATGGTTAATACCACTGCTGCTAGCTGCAGAATGATCTGAACTTGTTGTTTAATGCGTTCCCAAATGCATGTTTTTCTGCTGCCACTTGTGTTAAATATGTTGCTTGAAATACAGGTGCTTTTTATTTTTTATTTTTTTTCTCATATTCTTTCACAACCCTCCAAATGCAGAAAAACCATCAAAACACCAGGAATAATAAAAATTCATCTAAGCTCCTAAAGTGACCCCAAACACTCTGAGTATCTTTTAAATCTCTTTTCCCCAAAAAATCACAGTTGTTGTGGGCGGAAGAGGTGGTGGAACTATTAAAAGCAGCACAGATTATTTTCCTGTTACAAAAGAAACAAAGGGAGAAACCAAGCCTAGGCTAATGATTCTCAAATGTTTAGGATAAGATATATTTGCAATTCTCAAAAAATGTTTTCATAAGTAAAATAGAGTTTGCATAGATGAAATGGCAAAGTCAGGGTCACGGGAGGCTGCCAAACCTGATTTTGCACTCTCTATACGGGATTAGAAAGGGTTTCATTTAGTGGAGGGATTCAAGTAATTTAACAATTGTTCTCCCTGGTGACTGTGGCTGGGGGGTTTCATGTGACTGAGTGGACGTGGCCCACTCGACATCACTCATGGCAAGGGGGGGGGCAGCACAGGCGGACCGATGCTGCAGAGACAGGGCGATTTCCTATGTACCATTCCGAGCCCCTTCCCCCCCACCCTTCTTGGGCTGACAAAATAAAAACTCACCTAACGATTGCGACTGCCTGCTGACCTACCTTGCACATGCTGGCAAAAGGAAGCTCTGGGGGGGAAAAAAGAGAAGGGCCAATGGAACACCCCCACGCCGCTTTCTGCCTCCATTGGGCTATCTGTGCCATGCTGGATTGGGATGGGGAGGTGAGAGGAAAAAAGCAAAAAAGCCTACTCGGTTCATTACTCCCAAGCACAATGACAAATCTTCCACTTTGCCCAGTTCAGGCTTCAGGAGATTGAGGGGTAGATTATGTGTGCCCTGAAGTCTGTCTCCTGAGAGTTTATGCTCCCCGCATTGCCCATGGCGATGGGATTTTATTTTGTCAGCCCAATGGGGTGTGTGTGTGAAGGAACTCGGAACGGTATGTAGGCAATCGCCCTGTCTCTGCAGCATCCATTGTTTGCCAGCGGGCATGCAATGAGGAAGAGGAGGCCGCAGCCAGCCAGGGTCTCAGGGCAGAGAGCAGGTTGTTCCCTGAGAGACCAAGTCATGGCCAGCTGCACCAACGAAGGCTGAAAGTAGGTAGCATCCTGCCATTTCCTGCTGCAAAAATCTTTTTTTAAAAAAAACCCTGACTGTTGGATAGCAAGACATCAGACATGGGAAAATCATCCCCCGCTGCTTGTTTCCACCACAGTGCTTCCTGGATGTGGCTTACAAACTCCAAGCCTGAAGCACAAATGTATCACGATGAAAGCGGAATGCGGTGCTGCCACAAGCTCCAAGCCTGAACTGCAACTCCAGCAGGGAGTTGGGTCACATGGGAGGCAGCGGAGATCGAGGTAGAAAGACTCACCAGGCAAGCAGGGAACTGGGCCAGGTAAAGGCAGGCAGGCAGGCCTTGGGGAAGGCACACAAGTGGGCTGGTCCATGGGGGCTGTGGGGGAGGCCGGGTGGAAGACAGGAAGCAGGCTGGGCCGCGGGCATCACGTAAGAGGCTGAGGCAGGCAAGCAGGCCGGGCCATGGGCACCGTGTGGGAAGCTGCGGGGAAATCAGGAAAGCGGGATGGGCTACAGGCACTATGTGGGAGACTGAGGGGAAGGCAGGCAAGCAGGCTGGGCCATGATCACTGTGTGGGAGGCTGCGGGGAAGCAGGTAAGCGGGCTGGGCCATGGGGGCTATGTGGGAAGCAATAGGGGAGGAGCGAAGGAAGGCTCACGGGGCAAAGATCAGCTGGGCCACGTGGTCGAGGCAAGTAAGGAAACCAGAGAGCAGCAGCAGCTATGTTGCAGGTGTGACTCTAGGCGATCAGCCTAGGTGGGCGAGGTGAGATAAGGAGTGACTGGGAGGGGCAGGGCGGGCAGGGTGGGTGTGGCCAGCCAGTGATGCGATTAGCTGGTTCTCTGAACCAAGGGTCTTCAAACTTGGCAAGTTTAAGACTTGTGGACTTCAACTCCCAGAATTCCTGAGCTAACATGACTGGAGGAGGAATTCTGGGAGTTGAAGTCCACAAATCTTAAAGCTGTCAAGTTTGAAGACCCCTGCTCTGAACTGTGCAAAAATTTAACAACCAATTCGCCTGAACCGGTCCGAATCAGCTGAATCCCACCTCTGGTTTCCTTAATTTAATATGGAACAATTCAGAATAATTAGCCTTGTGATAGTGTGGCACATGACACATGGATGATGGACAAAATCATGTGTAGTCTGATGTTAACTTTATTACTTTGGCTTTCCTGAGAAACATCAATATTCATTGGAGGTAGAAATGCTCTCTTCTGCTTTTATTAGGGTCCAAAGCCTTTCCAATTCTCTCAGATTCTAGAGCGATTGGACTGAATTTTTATAGATAGTATCTATTGAATCTCACTCGTCTGCAGTAAATATAGACCTCTAGAAACATTAACATTAATGATTAGAGATCAACAGGATACCAAGCAAGTCAACTCTATCTGACATGACAGGAGGCAAACAGTATCTCAAATAAGCAAGTCCTGCTCTGTCCTGGACTCGCTAATCCATAACCCAGTAGCTCCACAGCATGTTCCGTGTAGGGCTTTATAGGTAATAACTAGCATCTTGAATAGCATTTGGAAACTTACTGGTAACCAGTGCATGTCACAAAACTGTCTTTTTGGAGTTGGGCAGCCTCAAAATCTATTAAATTGATTAATTGATTTTGATATGTGTCTGGAAACTGCTGCATCTATCATTAATGTGGTTTGTTCTGTTTTGGCTTAGCATAATCAACCACTTTTGTTTATAAACCATGTTTTGTAATCTAATATGTTTTACAAGCTCAGCCAACCCTGTTATGATCATATGTGAAATCAACCAAGATATTCTCCAAAAGCTTCAAGATATTTACAGAATTACATTTCTATTTCAAATGAAAATTATTTTGATTACTTTTTTTTTTGCCCCGGAAATGCATTTTAATTTGAATAGTTGGAAAATGCCATTAAACTGCTTTCCTAACCACAAAAAAACAACGGACTTCATATCAACATGCTCTGCATTTTTTTCTTGATTAGCTACATTTCTGGAAGTTTATTTCAAATGTAAAAAAGTTGACTGAACTACTCAAATGCCTGGTTAATTGGCACTTAATTGCTTTTTAGTGGTAAATAATTTCTGAAATCTGTTATTCACCTCCTGAGTATTGATCTATGATAGCCATATTTTGCCTCTGAAGTGAGAGCTAGGAAGCTGCAATCTTTAAAAAAAAACCGAAAGCCAGGTTTTGGTGTGTTTCGTACAGAAGTTGCAGGACGTGCTAACTGACCATTGGTCTTACACTGTAGGCTTCTGCTCAGCCATTTCTTGACAAGCTCCCCTTATTTCTGCCATTCTACCCAGTCAGGTGTTCACTACCCATCCCACACATGCTGTGCTCAAGATAAAACCTTTGCTTAATTACTGTTTCATATGTTCTTATCCAACATCATTAATCCTCAATAAACAAACATAAACAAACAAAATACATAACATAGAAACATAAAACTTCTTTTTAGAAAGCGGCTTAACCCCGGGTTACAACTTTTTGTACAGACATAAATCAAATTCATGCTCACCTTATATACTATTTCATATCTTATTTAACATTCTATATTTTCCATATGTCTTCTCCCCTCTTTTCACTCTCTTAATTCTATTTTATTTATTTAATCTCAATTTAAATCATTATACTTGTATCTTTTGTCTGTTCTTTTTCAATTATCTATTTATCTTTTCTCTTTAACACAAACTTTTTCCTGTAATCACTGGTTGAAGTATGACACCTTTCTATCTTAAAATAATACATAGTTTCTATTCTGATTCTGCTTAGTACATTCTACATAACAGTAATAATACGAAATATAGTAATATGAAATAGATGAAAGTATAAGTTTAATGAATAAAATTGAACAGAAATAAAGGAAGAAACAGTGAGAAGTTGGAAAAGAGTAATAAGATATGAAGTTGAATATATAAGATGCATATTAAATTGTGTTTGTATGGAAACACAATAATTTAGAATTATGTTATACTTAAATAAGATGTTTTATTTGTTTCGTTAAGCAGTTTTTAGAAAAGATGTTCTATGTTCCTATGTTTTATGTTTTGTTTGTCTGTGTATTTTCTTTGAAAATTAATAAAATTTGTTTAAAAAAAAACAAAAAACCTTTGCTTAAAAGATTGGGTGCTGCATGCCCACACAAAATGAGGTGGTACTAAAGAAGCAGGTACATGGTGAGAAAACACCCCCGACCTTGTCACTCCTCCTTTGGCTGATGGGGAGGCAGATTTTTCACATCTATTCCTGCTGAAGCTTTTTCACATACTTTATGCCAACCAATCATGGGACAACTCTAATAAATCAAGGCCTATTTTGCTAGTCTTCTGCCTGTTTGTCCTACATAGTAATGGTTATGGTCCTTGCACTGTGTGTTGTAGATGATTCCTATTTTTTCCCCTTCTTCTGGGGCTGCTGAGTCTTTTGGTTTACCTAGGATGTTTTGGAGGGCTTTAGCTGGTTCGTGCGTTATGTTGATGCCATGTGGTTGTAATAGTGTGTTGGTGGCTCCAAACTGAAGACTAACAGAACACCTCCATGAACACCAGCTAGCAAGTCAGAGGACATTTTCATCATCATCATCATCTTTTAATGACCCCATAATCCCTTGCAGGGTAGAGTCTAGGCAACTGAATGGAGTTGAGGGTTTACTATTGAATTGAATATTATATATATTCACAACTATGTATACGCTTATACTTATTATCTTTTAAACAATTGGCAAATCAAATAAATAAATAAATAAATAAATACTGGCTGGATGCCCTTCCTGTTGCCAATGCGGAGTTTTATTCAGCAGATATATCCTCATCGTGCCCAGAGAGAGAGAAATATCTGCCTCTACCTAGGATCGAAATCACAGCCTCCGGATTGTGAGGTGAGAGCTTCATCTTTAGGCCACTCCAAGTCAGAAAACATGATGAAAACTGCTTAATTTCACAACACATGGACGGACTTCATTGGGATAGACATGGAAATAAGATTTTATTATAGGATTATCATTTAATATATAAAAGAATGTGATGAGGAGAAGTGAATATAGAATATGAGAACTAAAAATGACTACATTGTTATTAGTTTTTGTAATTGGCTAAATGGAAAATATAATTTGTTATATAAATGTTTTTGGAAAATATAAAGAAGTTAATATGTAATAGGGAAAAGGGGAATATCATGTGGAATCTGATAGAAAATATATGTGCATATAATATGGTAAATAGGAGAATATTGACATTATAAAGGTAATATCAAAGGGAAAGAAAATGGGAAACATATGGATATAATATGATGAGGAATGTGAATATAGAATATGATAATAAAAATGGCTATATAGTTATTATTTTTTATAATTGTTTAAAGGGATTAAAATGGAAAAAAAAATGTTTTTCAATGAAAAGAGGGTGGCAAGATTGAATTGGTAATGAGACGGGGACAAATATTGGATAATATAAATTGAGATGAATTTTTTGAATGATGAATGATAATTGGATAAAACTTGCAAATATGACTGAATACAAGAAAATACATGTAATGACTATAGAGATTGACGAAGAATATAGAGATTATTATAAAGTAATGTATGAGAATATAAAAAGGGAAATTGGAATAGGTAATGATATGATATGAAATTGGATAAGAAAGCTGAATATGTAACTACGGTCATGTTTGTATTGAAATGTAAAAACCTGGGATCACATTGTTCACTCAAAGAGATATTTCAAAAATAAAAAAATAAAAATTATTGTTAAAAAAAGAAGTCAACCAAGCTCAGAAAACACTAAAAGCCACTGCCTTTCTGTGCTAAAAAATACTTGGAAGATGTTTAACCTTGTAACTGCTATATTCATCACTTACTGTTTTATACTTTAGGGACATTTTTCTTTGTTAAGTAACCATTTTCTGTTTCAGTTTCCCTGAACTTACAGAAGCAAAAGCAGGATAGAAATATATTTTAAAGCATGTATTAAAAATAACTAGGGATCATTGCCCAGAGAACAGGCATTCAAAATACAGTAAGCATGAAAACAAATGCTGCTAAAACAAGGACAATGTAACCAAGTTGATTCGGAAGTACCAAAGAAAGAATAGCTGCATTTCCCACCAGCAGTCTCCCAGTTCATAGAATTCATGTTGGACAAACAGGACCCTAAGCATCCATCAATCGACCTCTGAAATCAAAGCAAAACAAACAAACAGAGGAACATTACAACTTTCTAAGTCTAGGACATCCTGAAAGAGTTGTTCTATCATTTCAGCCTTCTTGTAGTTTATCTGGTTTTCTGCTAACTACCATCCTGATTTGTAAATCAGGATTTATGACTTAGAGCTATGGATAACTCCAGTTAATTGTGACTTATTAAATGAATTCATAGTGAACACGAACCACAGCTTTGCACAACGAATGGGCATAAATCCAGCCTTGGCTGCTGGCTTCAGGGCGGACAGCCTTCTGCAAAATAAAATAAATGGCTAAGGTGGATTTCATCACAAAATAGCTGAGGAAAACTTCATTTGGAGATTTAACATTATCAGTGTAGAGATGTCTTCCAATTAAGACCTTTTTAAAAAAAGGGATTGCCTTGTTCTCTTTCCCCCCCCCACACACACCCCAATAAGAGGGGGCGGATCTCATCTGAAGAATTCTTTAGTGTTGGAAACAATCAGATGGATCATTATTTTTTCATTTAATGTTACAGAGTGAGTAAGTCAATATATAATGCTAAGATTTAAAGCACCCTACACCATCTCAGGGAAGAATGGACAGATGGATGGATGGGAGGGAGGGAGGAATAGAGACAAGATAATTGGGGTGCTCAGATGAACTCTATGTCCCTTGGTGGCACTCCTAAAGAGGACTGCATCAAATAACTGTTTTGTTCATGCCGAGTTTCACCCATGTACTAGTGAAGGATAATGAGTGTTTTAGGCCTAATATTAGGTCTAGAATTCCAGATTGAGGAATAACACACTTTTGAATGGAGTGTGCAGAGATGGCTTCATACTGGACCAGGAGCAGGATTCCATAGTGAAAGATTTCCCATTTTTACAGGTATTTATTCAATGAAATCCCAGTCCATCTGAATTTGACTCACAAATGTGAATGAGTGAGTGGAAGCCTCTTATTTAATCAGTTTTGCATAATAAAATCCTCCTTTTAAAGCTATGGTTATAATAAATGGCAGTGATGAACACATACTGTATATTAACAAATATCACCCCTGTTGCTTGGCTTCTGCATTAATGATGATTTATTGACTTAACCACAGTTGGAATCAAGAGAACCCAATGAGCTACAAGTGCTGGTTTTCAAATCGCATTGACTTTGTTCCAGCTGTTGGAAGAAATATCCTTCTGGGTTCAGTTCCAAGTGGGGAAAAAGACACTGGAAACATGGAGGCTGTTTGGAAACATAGTTTAATGGTGGACAAGACCACATGGCTTGGAGCTCCAAAGTGAAAAGAACGATCAAATGCTTCAATATGTTGGGTGAAGAAAAGAAGGTGCAAGATGCTGTGAGTCCCTTAGTTTTACACCCTCTGTTGGGCCCCACCTTAGTGTTTCCTGTTCCTATGTAAGAAATGTATCCCATTGGCTGTCAGACTCCCAGGGGCAGGGGTCTTAGCTAACTTTGTAGGCTTTGTCAGGACCACATAACTTTGCCTGACTGCTGGATGATGCAATCTTCCCAGGCCAGGTGGAGAGATGGGTAGAGGCCTTTGTAATGTAGAATCCTCTGGCCCAGGCCTTAATGTCCCACCCATTAACAAAGGTAAGCGGTGAGCTTCTGCCTCTCTGAATTTCTACTTCTCTTTTGGGGGAAATATTCTGCCTTTTTAATATTTCCTAGGACATTTCATTTTTCTAGGAGAGGGGTAGGTGCTAACTTCCTACACAGCAATACACAAGACTACAAACAAGCATTCCACAATGTGGCTTACAGTTGTGAGCCCACTCTCAATTTGCCATTCAACTGGGATTTACATTAACTTGAACAGGATCAGATGGCAGATTTATGCTCCTTCCTGCTTAAAAATCTTGCCATTCATAGACTTCGTACTTGTGCTGGCTCTGAAGATGAGAAATTGGCCATGTCTCTTATGCATGCCCAAGAAAAGATTTACAGAGTTAGTATAATCACACTACCAGGTAATTCCATGTAGGATTTCATTAACATCCAAAATAAATTCATAATTTTAATTATGTCACCAGGGAGTTCAAGCTCGGAAGAAAAGTTAGGGCTTTTTTCCTAGCATAAAAACACAGGTACTTTGCTAAAATTTGCAAACAATCCTATTCGTATCTATTCAGAAGCACATTGTGTATAGCGGGACCAGATAAACATAGGTAAGATTTCAGCTCTACTTCATCCGGCTTATGCTTTTTCCTCAAGAGACTGAATGCCTGATTTTAATAGTAAAGAAAGCCAATTATTCATGTACATGGGCTTAACCCTGAGCTGCAGTGTTCTCACACGTTTAGGTTTGTTTGAATACATGCAATTTCTAATTAGTCTTTGCAAAGCTGAAATTGGGAGAAATGGCATGCATATGCAATTATTATGTAGCATACAGAAAAGGAGTAAGACAATAAGCTAAATTGATTTTATTTTTTTTAACACAAATATTCTTCATGATATCTCTCTATACCCTTCTATTCTTACAAGCCACTTTTATTTCCATCAATCCATATACTTTTTCACACATGGCTCTTTAAACATCTGATCTCTTTCTCCTTCAGGATCTGATCAAATTCATCCAGCTACAATTTTACTTCCTCTTGAAGTAAAGAGGAATTCATCTAGATGACTTATGGCCAGCAACTTTCATCTTAACCTACCTCACAGTGTGGTTATTGTGAGGAGTGGCAGTTATGCTGTCTTTAGCTCCTGAACAAATGAAAAACATGATATTCAGAATTGATATTATGATATTCCTGATTCTATGTTGTATAATAGCCACTATCAAATCAAATAATTGCAGGATAAATACCACCAAGATTTGTTTGATAGTGAGATGGGTGGTTTATAAATTTAATAAATAAAAAAATAAATGCCTCATTAAAAATGATGTACAGTAATCTACCATGCTGGTATGATGCAGTATGGTAGATAAATAGTTTCACTTTCTAAGCTAGGAATAAGAGGGAGTCATCCAGCTGGTTTCTCTGGGTAAGGGAGAACAAGAACTTGGATCACTTCCTTACTCTCAATCTAGTAACTTAACACTAACACCAGGGGTGGGATTCTACAGGTTCACACCTATTTGCTAGAACCGGTTGTTAACATTCTAAGCAGTTAACATTCTAAGCAGTTTGGAGAACCGGTTGTTAGAAGAAATTACTGGCCTAATCCTGTAAGGAAGGCAGGAAAGAAACATTCTGGTGTTGCTTACAGAAACTGCCTCTCCGTTAACCCTTATTACATTCTTGGCAGGACTAGACTTCCTGTCTCAGGAACCTCTCTGCAGTTTTTTTCCCCTCCTTTGCTGGTACTTTGCCTGTGTGGAGTGACCATTCAAAGTTACAATGGCACTGAAAAAAGTGACTTATGACCATTTTTCACATTTACGACTGTTGCAGCATCCCCACAGTCATGAGAGGACAGGCGAGGAGATGCGTGCCTCGATGTGAGTGATATTGAGTTGGCCACACCCAGCCAGTCACATGACCACCAAGCCACGCCCACCAACTAAGCCACGCCCACAGAACCGGTTGTTAAAAATTTGAATCCCACCCTGACTAACACACACGCACACACGCACACACAAAGAGAGATAGAAAAGAGAGAGAAGAATAAACAGACAGAAGAGTGTGTGTATGTGTGTAAGAAAGAGAAATTTGCTCTTTATTCCTTTTTATCTGTGACTAAACAATTTGGGTGAATTTATTTCTTTGATATTAGTCACTTGCTTTGGAGAAAAAAAAAGTGGTGATAATAATGTTATCCATTCGCCATATCTGACTCTTGGAGATCCTATGGGACAGGTCTCTCCACATTTCCGGATCTTGCACTACTACTTCTGCTCTGGCTGGTTTCAGCTGATGATGTCTAGCCACTATGTTCTTTGATAGCTTGGTCCCTTTTACTGCTGCTAACTCTTCCAAACATAATTGTTTTGTTAGATCGGGTAGATCGGTTCCCACAGAGACGCGAGACCAAGTGAACAGTCAGCTCTTTATTGTAGTATACAGTTCAGTACAGGACCTGCGAGCTGCGCGGCTTTTCTTATAGAGCCGGCCGGCGGCTCAGCGGCCAATGACAGCGCTTTGAATCTCCCGACTGCATCGTGTCAATCGCGGTAGATTCTAGCACACCAATCACAGTTGTTTAGTTAGCAATCAGGTTGCGGTCCGTGTGGACCAATCCGAACTCAGGATTTGGAGAATGTTAGTATAGAACATGTTTCTTTAGTGAATTCCCTGCATGCCGTGGCCAAAGTAGTGAGGCACAGTTTTGTGATTTTGCCTTCTAGTGACATGTCTGATATTTTGTGCTCCAGTACTTGATTGTTAGTCACCTTTGTTGTCCAAGGAATACACAGGAGCATCCTCCAGCAGCACAGCTCAAATGAGTTGATCTTCTTCCTGTTTTCCTTTTTTAAGGTCCAACTTTCACAACCATAGATTGATCTGTGACCAAACAACTTCAGTGGATTTATTCCTTTGATATTAAGTCAACATTCAATATTATAGAATTAGAACCCTTCACAGATTTTGTGCACAAAGTTGCATTTGGAAATGTTTTTTTGATTTTGTGTAGAAAACTATCTACAATGTTAAAACAATGTTGCTACCACATGTGTTTGGTGACACACACACATGTGTGGCATAGATGTGAATTGAAAATGCATCTGCAGGATCCTCTGACTTGTGCAAGGCAGGGCTATCAAACTCACATCGTCATGGCAGTGTCACGTGACATATTGGGACTTTTCCCCCTTGGTTAACCAGGCATGGGCATGGCTACCGTGTGACGCATCCAACCCATGGGCCAGGAGTTTGACAGCCCTGGTCTAAGGGGTGGGATATCTCCAAACCCACAGAACTTTGGAAAAAAGCAGATGATTATAAAATAATGAATACACGTTCAAAATATCTGTAAGGGAGATTTAAGCAATATTTTTTTTAAAAAATGAAAAAGTTATGCAGCATGCTCCAGTGAAAATATGTTGTTTTTTTTAAATTTGAGAGAGGTTTTTGGCAGAAAGGTTAGGGAAAGGCAGGGGTGGGCTGCTGGGAGTTCGTAGGGGTTCAGGAGAACCTCTAGCTAAGATTCTACACAGTTTGGAGAACCCCCAAATCCCACTCCTGGCTGGTCCCTCCCACCCTGCCCTGCCCCTCCCAGGAATCCCCAAGTGGCCCATTTTGGATGCAGGTAAGTGCAGGGCGTGCGTGGAGGCTTGGGGGAGGTTGAAAAACGGGCCTCCTGGAAGTTCAGGAAGGCTGGAAATGGGCCCGTTTATGGCTTCCAGGGAGCCTCTGGAGCCTGGTGAGGCCATTTTCGCCCTCCCAGGGGCTCGAGAAAAGCTCCAGAGCCTGGGGAGAGCAAAAACACCAAATCTGGTGCAGGAGGCTGACTAGGCCACACCCACCCTGGCCACGCCCACCCAGCAAGCAGGCAGAGAACCCCTTGCTAAAAATTTTGAAGCCCACCCCTGGGGAAAGGGGAGGGTAAGAATGACTTTGAAACAGGATTGGAGAACAACTTCTAAGGGAAGGTTTTGAGGAGCGATGTTGGATGTAGACTTAAAGAAAGTTTGCTAAGGTAGGTTTTGTGGTGAAAAACGTCAGAAAAGGACAAAGAACTTAATTGGTCTAGGAAACCATTCAAAGAAACCAAAGTTGGTATTAAAATATATATTTTCTTTTCTGCTTGTTTGGGAATGAATAGAGTTTCTTTCTGACGAGAGGAAAGAAAGAGAAAAGGAGAAAAAGGGGACATTTCTCAATTGAGCTCCAAAAGGGAGGATCTCTCCTGGATGGCCAGAAACTTGTTCCTTTCCTAGTTTGGACTACCAAGGAGCTGTTTATTCCCTTGTCAAATATAGCAAATTAGAAAGATAAGCAGCGAACCAAAAACACAGCACAAATGGATTCGGGAAATCACCAGCGAGGTTCCATTTGCTTTCTTCCTCCTTCTCCTTTCTCTAGGAAAAAGAATAAGACAGTTCTTTAGCAAAATAGCCAGCAAGAGATGGGATCCCTCAGAGATTATCCTAACAAAAGAATTGGCTAAGATGATTGTGTTTGGCACCATCAACAGAACATGAGGGAACACTGGAATAAATACAGCTATATGGTGTGCATAGTCCTTGACATGTGACAATTGAGCCCAAAATTTCCGTTGCTAAGAAAGACAGCTGTTGAGTGAGTTCTGCCCCATTTTATAATCTTTCTTGTAGCAGTTAAGTGAATCATTGCAGTGGATAAGTTAGTAAGATGGTTGTTAAAGGTCACAAGAGGATAGACAGACAGACAAAGAGCCAATGTGGTTCAGTGATTAAGATGTGGGATGAGGTGATGGAGACTCAGATTTTAGTCTTCGCTTAGGTAGAGAATCTAGCTAGGAGAATTTGGGGCCAGTCCTGGACGGGGAAGCCAATATAATTATCAACCCAGACTGGACCAATGTGGTAGATTACAGCCTTTAAACTTCAGTAAAGAGATCTTTATCTGCGAGGATTAATTTAAGATGATAATAGCAACATAACGCACTCTAACTTATTGGTTTAAATAGGATGATTCAAATCAGTAGTTCTTCCTCGGGGATCTCTTCAGATTCTTGGCTGTTTGGTACTGTCTGCAATTTTACAATGGTGAGGTGCATATGAAAATGAAAATGCATCCCACCAAAATCTCTTTTAAAATCTCTTTTACTGTACATGAGAGCTTCCTAACAGTACAGAACATCAACTGTGTTCATTCCCTACTTTATACTTGCTGGAATTTATCGTCCTTAAAATCCTTAAAGTCTACTTGAGGCAAAAGGCAAAGTGTAGGAGACAGCACCCCTCTTGGAAGAAAATGTAAATAGTGAACAATGGCCAACAGATTCTCTGCTCCCAGGTGCTGTTATTTTCTAATAGCTAGTCAGGTTCAAGAGCTGTTACATTCCCTGCAAATGAGCTTTTGGCTACACTCCTGAACCACTCTGGAGGGAGCTGGTTGTGCTGCTCTTGTGGGACCTGTTGCTGAGAAACAACCTTAAAGGCCAAATGTGTGCCTTCGTCGTGCAGGGAGAGAAACAGGTGAAGCAGCTGAGTGAAACAATAATAGCCACTGCTCCAAGAAATCAGTTTAAGTGGATATATTTTGCTCATAATGGTGTCTAGAAGCTGTTGTCCTTTTCCTTATTCTATCCAGGCAGGGAATTCCATGCAGAATCTATTCTATGAAATTTGATTGGCTCAATGGGCCTTTAAAAAAAATTAAAGAGAAAAAAAACCTGCATTATGGAGCTGAATAACAATTATAAAAAATGACCAAGTGATCAACTTCTTTGCCAATATTAGGAGAAGCCTCCATAGCTACAAACTGATGCTAAATCAAGAAGGGAGAGCATTTAGACTGATACACTCATAAAATTAATCCAGTATTTATTCCCTCAGCTTGCTTTGTCTGAAAGTTTGAGCTATTCCTCGTGTGGTTTCATTTTCTCTTTTTTATCATTAACAGAATATGGGCGCAAGGCAAAGGCAGCTTAAAAAGGAACTTTGGCTAAGAGAGCCAGTTTGGTGTAATGGTTACGGCCAGAAACTACAAAACTGTGAGTTCAAATCCTGCCTAAGCCATGAAAGCTGGCTGGGTGACTTGTGCCAGTCACTCTTTCTCTCAGTCTAACTCACCTCACAGGGTTGTTATTGAGGGGAAAATAGGAGGAGGAAGAAGTATTAGGCACATTCGCCTCCTTCAGTTATTTATAAAGGTGGGTTAAAAATCAAATGATTCTCCTTGCTCCTTTCATTTTTCCGAGTGAAAGTATTCTTTCCATACCCATTTCCCTCCTAAGCACACACAGGGGTTGTCCCATCTCTGAATACACTGTAGAAACCAAAATAAAATGAGGCTCCACAAAAATACATGTAAGCAAAACACGGACTGCACTAAAAAAAACGTGTGCAGATATTCTCCATCTCCCCACAAAACATAAGCACCAAATATAGAAAATATACAGGCACAGAAATCACAATTGTGGACAAACCAATGTTTTTGGGCTGCAAGGATAAAAGAGTCTCCTCTTTTACTGGGTCATAGTAAATGGAAGGATAGAACTACTGAATGAAACCATAATTACGTTGCTCAACTGCAGGCTGTACTTGCCTATTCCACAAGGCATTTTTTACCTCAGTACCTGCTGTGTGAAACCAGCCTACGAGTGGGCTTTTAATCTGCTTGATACTTGAGTCTTTGAGCTGTGCCCAGTGGTGGGATTCATCCGGTTCACACTGGTTCAAGCGAACCAGTTGTTATATTATCCACCCACCCCCACTATTAAAGTGGATCCTGGCCGCTGCACTGCGTTGTAATAGTGAAACTGGCAATGGAGCAGCCGGTGTGAGGGAAGGAGATGGCTGCTTTCCCTCATTCTTCTCCCTGCTCCTCCTCCTTCCCTTGTACCGGCCCATTTCTCCATTGCAGTGCAGCGCCCAGGATCCATTTTGACAGCAGGGAGGGGGTGTAATTTAACAACCGGTTCACCCAGAGTCAGGTTGGCTGTTGTGGGAGGATTGTCCCGCATGTGCGGCAGAGCTGGAGGACAGCGATGAGCCATGCCTCCCACGACGGCCAACCTGACCCTGGACAATCCAGGTGTAAAATTATTTGAATCCCACCACTGCCTATGCCCTCTTACTACCATCATCCTGGAAATTTAAAATGCTTGCCCAGACCCAGAAATCTCCTACCTTACTCTATATTAGCAAAACAGAGAATGAAGGAATTAAACCAATTAGCAGATACCTCCAGAGTGCTGCATATGGTGGGCCCTTTTTCTTGCAATCATCCAGTTGCACACCTGTACAGAACATTTTGAGGACTTGGTAAGAAACAGCATAAACAAGTATCACATACTATGCTTCAATATGACTTGCTTTTTTAAAAAAATTAAAGATTAAAACAGTTCGGCCCCATTCTCCAAGTCCATGGAAATAAGTGGGAGGTGTAGAAGTGTTCATCTGCTTGACCTTATTTGTGTGTGGAGCAGGTCTGTGGTTGAAGAGGCCTCTCATCCGCATCGGATCAACATAGGCACAATAGAGCAGTTCCTGCTTTGTTTTATTTTGGATTCTTTTCTGGGGATATTGTTTTCTTTGCATTTGTTTTTTTTTAAAAAAAGGAATACACTTCTGTGTCTCTGTAGTCAGGCTGAATTAATTTAAATACAGGTGTTGCCTTTGAAATTTCTTTCTGACTAATGTAGGGAGTGAAGCGGGATTTGAGGCAAACCCAGCTTTTTACTAACCAAAGAGCGAAGGGCTTTCCTGCTGAGTTAAACTACTGCCTCTGGAAGAGCAAAATAATAACAGTTATTGACACTGTTAATATACTCCTCCTTCTCCAAACAGCTGAAAGTTCAGGAGAGACTTTACCAGGCAAATCTCCATGGGAGATAAGAGCAATGGAGGAGCACTCTGGTATTTTCACCAGAATCTGTCTTAAAGAGTGTGGAGCAGGATGTTGGGCCTGAGTGTAGGATATTCAATTGTGCTAATCCTAAACCAGCATCTGTTCAACAACCATGTCAAAATCAGTTTATGGCCAGCTTGCAAAATCCAAAATGGCGGTTCAAATTTTCCAGTACAGATTTAGACTGGCTAGGGGAAAGCCACTGTTTTAACTTCATCCTGGTTTTAAATGAGGTGCTGCTACTTCTGGTTTTGCCTCTTGTCTTCATCATCGTCAGCTCTCATAAAGGCAGGATATGTGTTTTTTTAAGAAAAATATATTTCTATATTTATTTCTATACAGTGGTGGGATTCATTTTTTTTAACTACGGGTTCTGTGGGCATGGCTTACTGGGCGTGGTGTGGCTTGGTGGGTGTGGCATGGCTTGATGGGTGTGGTGTGGTGGGCGTGGAAGGGGAAGGTTACTGCAAAATCCCCATTCCCTCCCCACTCCACTAAACTGCTTTCCAGCTCTGTTCTCTTGTGCAGGGCAACAAAAGAAGACCCAGCCAATCAGCTGGGACTCAGGAGGCAGAGAATAGATGGGGCCAGGGCCATTCAGAGGTGGGATTTGCCGGTTCCCCGAATTACTCAAAATTTCCGCTACTGGTTCTCCAGAACTGGTCAGAACCTGCTGAATACCACCTCTGTTTCAATATCAAATTTATATGGCTGCCTATTTCACTAGATGTGACTCTGGGTGGCATGCAACAAAGGGATAAAACAATAACCATGTTTTTTAAAAAAAACATCATTATTAAAAAGCACAAAGCACCTAAGAGATTATATTGGCAAGGAAGCCACCTCAAGATCTTCTTGCCAATATAATCTCAGGTCCAAAGACACAGCTAGGATTTGAGGGACTTGCAGAATATAAGAAAGAATGGACCTGACCTCACCTCAGGGTGAAGATAAGTGCTGCGGCAAAAGAAGGCCCATCTCCTGGGACCCACCAAGTATAGTTCCTTAACAATGGGACCCACAGCATACCTCTTCTGCCGGATTTGATGGGATGGACACCTGCAATTGGGAAGAGCTATTCTCACAAGTAACATTTTCCATGTTTTAGCAAGCAAGCATTCAATAAATAGCATTCACACCGATTAAAAAATGACAGCCAGGTTGACACACTAAAAAAAACAACCCAAAAGCCAATACCTCTGAAAGTCAGTGATAGGTAGTATTGGTCCCATTGGGCCAAAGCAAAGTGGTTCAGGGGTGTATGCCATCTTTTGAAGCCTGCAAACTCTTTATCAGGAAAAGTGCACAAAGCAGAAAAGTCCAAAAATCAGCCCACCAATTTTAGCCATCAAATCTGCAGTTTACAGTCAGTCTCAAGATTGCAAATTGAATATATTCATTAGCAATAGATTAAACGTCACATTCAGGAACAAAGAATAAAGAGCTGGCATCCCCCATTTTTTAAAAAAACTTAATCTCCAGTCTGCCTCCTGCTTTGCTATGTATCATCATCCCCAGTACCATATTGAAATGGGGGGGGGGATGATTTGCTTTTAAAGAAGATTAGGGTTTGGTATAATTGGGTTGATTCTGTTCTTCATGCCTACTGAATATGAATAGCTGTGAATAGAAAGAGGGTAGAAGAAAATGTCTTCCAGGCAGGGGTGGGATTCAAATTTTTTAACAACCGGTTCTGTGGCTGTGGCTTAATTGGTGGGTGTGGCTTAGCGGTCATGTGACTGGGTGGGCATGGCTTGGTGGTCATGTTATTGGCTGGGCGTGGCCAACTCAATATCACTCACATCGAGGCACGCATCTCCTCGCCTGGCCTCTCATGACTGTGGGGATGCTGCAACAGTTGTAAGTGTGAAAAATGGTCATAAGTCACTTTTTTCAGTGCCATTGTAACTTTAAATGGTCACTCCACACAAGCAAAGTACCAGCAAAAGAGGGAAAGAAAACTCCAGAGAGGTTCCTGAGACAGGAAGTCTAGTCCTGCCAAGAATGTAATAAGGGTTAATGGAGAGGCAGTTTCTGAAAGCAACACCAGAATGTTTCCTTCCTGCCTTCCTTACAATTTCTTCTAACAACCGGTTCTCCGAACTGGTTAGAATTTTAACAACCGGTTCTAGCGAATAGGTGCGAACTGGTAGAATCCCACCCCTGCTTCCAGGGTTAGTGAGGCTGCCACTGTCTTCGGCCCTTTGCTTAACAGAAGCTTGTCACATTTCAGTTTACTAAGTGATGATGCATTTCCTGGCAGGAGCACAAGTGATGGGTAATGTTTCATTCAATTTCTCTGTGTTCATTTATTATGAAAGGCCCAGGGTATTGGCCACAACCATCACAAAAAAACTGAGATTCCAGTCTCCAGCGTCTGAAAAAGTTGGCCTACAAGGGTTCTGATAATCTTCCTTCATCATCATTCTAGCCATTGTCTATCCACTGCAGAAGGAAGCCCTCTTTTGCATGTTTCCAACCAATATGGTCTTGAGCTTTCTTTCCTTTGCCAATTGGGCCTGCAATAATTGCTAATGTCATCACTCCATCTTATTTTAGGTCTCTTTTGTGGACACTTTTTATCAAGTGGGATCCATCCTATGACTGCCTCAATCCATCTGCCATCACGTCTTCTTGCTATGCGACCAGCTCATTTCCATTTCAATTCTTTTATTCTTTTGATGGCATCGTATATTTTCATTTGTTCTCTAATCCATGTGGGGGGGTCTTTCTACCTTGTCTTGCGATGCCGAGCATGTATCTTTCCGTGGCTCTTTGAGCCACTCATAGCTTTTGTACTGATTGTGAGTTTGATTCTCTCTAGACGCTCCATCACAATGGAGCGTCATCCACGTCACGGTTGTCCCAAAGGGGCTTTTTTTCAAGAGGCAACTGAACTTTCTGGTTTTTTTTCCTGGAAGAGGTTTCACTTCTCATTCAAGAAGCTTCTTCAGCTCTGACTGGATGGCAGGGAATGGTTGACTGGATGGTCAATCCCCACCATCCAGTCAGAGCTGAAGAAGCTTCTTGGATGAGAAGCAAAACACCTTCCAAGAAAAACCAGAAAATCCAGTTGCCTCTTGAAACAAGCACCTTTGCGATGTTGATTGTGAGGTTAGTGTCCATGTTCCCCCCCACCCCCGGCATATTTTAGAGCAGGTAGCACACACTGATGGAGAATCCTCCTTACTCTGCCTATATTGGCATTGAGTAGAATTAGAATTAGAATGCTTTTGTTGGCTAAGTGTGATTGGACACACAAGGAATCTGCCTTGGTGCAAACGCTCTCACTAGGTTAATCCTCTTCCTAAAACTATCATTGAAATGGGAGAACCATCCCGTTTTGTACCTGCCGGCCCCCAACTGGATCGAGGAAACTTTTGCCTCACCGAGGAGGCCCCGCCACTCAAACCACACCCAGCCAGTTATCCCCGACGCGGTAGGCGGCTTGTTTCTTTAAGGAAGAGCCGCCGCGTGTGTCTTCAGTAGCTATGGTAACTTTCAAGTTGAGGATGCTGGGTGCTGCTGCTGCCGCTGCCGCTGCTGCTGCTCCTCCTCGGGGCGGCTGAAACTGCGGACGGCTGCTCCGGAGGCGAGCGCGGTAGCTCCCATACAACAGGCGGGTAAAGGAGCCGCTCGCCGCCAAGTCGAGCAACTTGGAGCTCGGCGGCGCTTTGCAAGAAGAGCGAGAGAAGGAGGCGAGGCGCGGCCCGGCTCGGCTCTGCAAAAGGCTGCGCCTGCAATGCCGCCCCGGGAGCTGAGCGAGGCTGACTAGCGGCGCCCGGGCTGTTCGGGACTCGCCGTCGGAACATGCGAAGGCAGCCCGAGCAGATCGAGGCATCGGCCGGCGCTGCCGCAAGGACTTCGGGCTTCCACAGCCGGGACGTCGCTCTGGAGTGGGAAGCGGCTGTGCCCCTGCCCGGCCAGGGGAATGGGGACCCTGCCTGAGCGGGAGGCGGCGGCGGCGGTGGGGTCTTTCCAGTTAGGATCCAGGGGCGGCAGCCGCCCGGGCTTCCTCCTCTCGGCTTTCGGCCGGCCGTTTGCAGGGCTCAGCGAGTCACGTCGGACTTCGGGCCAGCCTGCGCCAGGAGTTGCCCCGCCGCCGCGCACCGGGGAAGTGGTGGCCGCTCGCCTTCGCTGCAGTCGGAGCTCTTCGGGGGCGCCCCTCGCCTCTGTCTGACCTCGCGGTCTCTGCCGTCGCGGCTGCGGTCGCCTCCCGTCTGGGCGCCCGTCTGGAGGAGGAGGCGGCGGTGGCCCGCGGAGCCTCGGCACGAACCCCCTTTCCCCGCACTCCCCCCCCCCGTACCCCTCTGGCAGCAGCAGGCGGAGAAAGCCCCGCTTCCCCCTGGCCTGTCTCCGGGAGAGGAAGCGAAGGGCCCCGTCTCGGCTCCCGTCCTTCTCAGATACCTCTGGGTTTTTTTCCCCTTCCAACTGGACGATGGCGATGTCCTTGAGCAAGTCTTAAAATGCCGGTGATGAGGGGCCTCCTGGCTCCCCAAAACACCTTCCTGGATACCATAGCAACCCGCTTTGATGGCACGCGTGAGTTGGCTTCCCACTCTTTTTTTTTTTTAACTCCCCTCCTCCTCCTCCTCCTCCTCCTCCTCTCCCTCTCCTCTCCCCTTGTTGTCTGGTCTTCCCTAAGGAAACTTCCCTAAGAAAACACACTTCCAGGTGTTTCTCCCTGTCTTTCTCCCTGTCAAAGATCTCTTCTTCCCTTTCTTTCTCTCAGCCCCATCCTCCTTCACCTTTGTCACCACAATCCTGAACCGATGAAGTTTGTACTTCTCAAGAAAGGTTGGACATCCCTTTTTGAGGAGGGAACCTAGTGTGACATCTGTATGTTGACCTACTACTGAGTCATGGCATGTGTTGCACATGCAACGGAGGCATGTGGGAGAGCTGTGAGAGAGATGGTGGCTCTCCAGAACAGGATGTACATGCAGCACATACATATAGGTCCCACACGGTTCTTTGATGATCTGGTGAATTTCTTCTAATTCTCTCCTAAAGTGCAAAGCATTCTTGAAGCCTTGAGAGTTTGATGTGGTTGGAACTTTTGATCTTTGCCATTAAGGTTGGCAGGAATAATTCCTCCAGCATGCATCCATGGGGAATTTTGTCAGGTGGATCTTGTCAGGTTAGTGAAACTTCCACCTGGCATGTCAAGGGCTACAGCAGATCTCAGCCTTTGCATCTGGCCATCCAAGGGTTGCCATATCGAACAGATTTATCCTCACTCATTAATAGAGGAAGTATCTTTGAACGTGTTGGACATCCTTGAGAGTGAAAATTGACCCAATGCATCATTTTTAACTTCATGGAAGCAGAATAAAGTCTTCCCACATACAAATATTGTGCAGTAGTTCCCTCAAAGCCTGAAGCTTCAAGTTGGTTTCCTATTAGAGAATAAAATGTGTGGGTGGTAGAATATATAGTATGGACCTCTGATATCATGCAGGCACATCAACAACATATAAACATGTGAACCCAAAAGATTAGAAATTAAATTTAGAATGTGTGAATTGGGAAGTTGGGTAAAAGGACACTGGGTATGGAAAGACAATACTTTCAACCATGTTCCTGCCCCATAATTTGCTTTATGAAGAATGATTTTGTTACCCTTATAAAATTGATCATATATGTAGCTCAAGGTACTTAGAATGGAGGCCATTCTTTCTTTCTTCAAATAGTAGAGATGGGTGAAAGTAAATCTTAACTCACAAGTTGGTCTTGAACCTAGTTCTCTCCAATCAAACTCTACCCATTAAGCCTTCTCCTTGATTCTGCAAATAATCTGCACACACATATTTGATTTTTATCATGCCTTTATTCGTTTATAAGTAACTCCAGGCACCCAACAGACCTAATGCTCCTTTCCTGTCCTATTTTCCCCACCACAAGAACCCTGTGAAGTAGATTGAGCTGAGAGAGAGTGACTGGCCCAAAATTTCCCTGCCAGTTTTCATGCCTAAGGCAGATCTAGAACTCAGAGCCTCCTGATTTCTCGGTGGTTACTAATTACTTTCAAGTAATTGTGCGGAAAATAAAAGAATCAACTGTTGACTGTTGCTTATGAAAGAATGGAGGCACTTTCTGAAAGATAGAGGTGCTCTGTATATATGGGAAACAAGGATTATAATGCTCCTTACTGTTTTTTTTTTCATTGCTAATTTGGGGAGTAATTGGGAAGTCGGAGAGATGAATTTCATCGTGGTCTTTCGCTCCTGCTCTACATGCCAAAATGAGTCATCCTATCACGAGGGAAGAGAACCAAAGATACTTTAGTCACACAATCTTTAAAGAAAACTTTTTAAAAAACCAAGTCAGGGCTTCATTGGCTTTGAAAAGAGAGGGGGAAAAATGGTAACTTCGAATTAGTATCCAATGATAAGTTTATGGTTCATGCCTGTCATCGGAGATTGAAGCACCGAACGCATTTAACGTTGAAACCTATTACAAAATTATGACACGGTCTTCGTCATAGTTATCATGTGTCGTAGCTAAGGAACTATAGGCCACTTACGGTATGTGGGATTTGGTCCCCAGTAATTCGCCCTGCAACTTGTACGTCACCATCCTGTCCTAAGGCTGTTTAGTTAAGAAAAATCTCTCTGGTTCACCCATGTCTCCCTCTCCATCTAGGCTGCGTGGTATTTTCCACCCGAAAATACTTTCTGAGTAGGAATTGCATAAGGTGTGAGGTCTGCTATAGAGAGTCTAATCAGCAAACATGTTTCTTGTTGGTTTATGTGCGTTTAGATTTCATCTCTGTTTTTATCTCCCACATCTGCTTGTCACACTTCTAACTTCTACCTAAGCTGGTAGAAGGAAGGGGGCAGTCTACATTGGGAGAGGGGGAAAAAAAAGCTTTTCTGATCACACAGAAGCTGTATGCCACCCCACCCCATCCCCCACTCCCAGATGTTGTCTCTGCCTGGCTTTCCTACAAAACATACAAGGGTTTCCCCCCACCCCCCATGGCATCCAAATGAGAGAAAGACTGAGAGAGAGAAAAGATGTACAGCAAATTGCAATGCCTTTGGAATCTTTGGTGTGTTTCTATTTGATCTGATTTCTGATGCTCGGAAGAGCTCTCCTCCAAAAGCCTGAAAATGACCTCCTTCAGTAAAGATAGGGGCTTTACAAATCTAAGGACAGGGGTCATTCTGATTGGGAGGGGGGAATGTCTGCTAGCTAGGCTCTTAAAGAAGAAAAGAGGGGATTTCCTTCTCTCTCCTGGTCTTCTTGCCTCCTCTTATGTAGAAGTCTGTGTGGGTTGAGGGTTTTTTATTTTGTTGTTGAATGCAGTGGGTGGTGGAAGGGAGTCTGTTGAGTGTAAAGCCACCTTATAGGTGAGAGGGACAGCATATAAATTTAATAAATAATGTAGAAGTAAAATGACCCAACATTTCATTCCTTTCAGAATGAAAGAGACTCTGGTTCCATTGTGTCTTAGATGCCCTGAGGATATTGTCCTGCGATCAAGCACCTCTGTTTTATTTTATTCCTTGAATTGCAGTCTGAGTTCAGTGTCATCCAGCCAAGGGTAGCCTTCCGAAGAGTTAGTGCATCGGCTTTGCTTGTTGGTTGAATCCTTCTTGCATAATCCAGAGGAGGTGGATTTAGGTACCTAGGGATTTCCAACAATCAAGTTTGCTTAACACAGATGGAACAGTTGATCTGGCAGAATTAGTTGAACTTTACTGGTGTGTGTGTGTGTGTGTGTGTGTGTGTGTGTGTGTGTCTAAATTTTTGAGGGATAGAACATCCTTGTTCAGGTTAGTGGATCTGGAAAAGAGTGGACTTGGAGTCAGGAGGGGAAGAAATTTTCTTCAATAGGAAAATCAGTTTCTAACATAGGCCTGTTTGGATAAATATCGTTCATTCCCATAAAATATATGAAGTGGAGCTTTCTAGAGCCATGTTCGCGGGAAGGTTGGAATTCTGAGAACTGAAAATCCAATACACATAGAAAGCGCCAGAATGGTGACAGCTATCTTAGTAGATTGTGCTCAAAATTATTAACATATCTGCTACTCATAGAGAATGCTTATAAAAATAAATGTATATTTATTATATTTCGGGGGGGGGGGTAAGTCAAGGACTACCTGTATTCCATTTTCTCTGCATTTAACAGTGTTGGTCACTAAGCGATGCTGGTTTGAATTTCTTAAAATATAGCATAAGCATCTTTTCCATAGCCATTGAATTGCAAGGCACTAACCAGAAACTACAACATTGGCTTCATAAACGGACATATTTGGAAATATTTTCTCCTGACAATGTATGTGAGTGATTGTGTGAGACATCAGTTGCATGCAGGTAATTCCTGGTTCAACCTATGACCTTTCAGCAGAGTTACAAAGGGTTTTGGGGGATTTAATCCCAAGAAGACAGGATTTAGAAGGGGAAACTTGCTGAGTTAGATAAAATAATTAATTTGGCATTGGTAGGGCTGGAGTCTTTGGGAAGATTAAGTCTTAGGCCTGGAGTTTATTCCCAACAGACTCTACTTTGGGGAAGCACAGACTGTGGCAATAACTAGATAAGTCTTGTGCCAAATTCATTTGATTTCTCATTTGCAACTTTACCTAGGAAAAGCAGATTTGGCTTCCGCTGCATTTTCTCTAGCTGCAAACTGACTAGGCTTCTGTTATGAATCCTATTTGGGGTGGCACATCAGAGGTGGTATTCAGCAAGTTCTGACCAGTTCTGGAGAACCAGTAGCAGAAATTTTGAGTAGTTCAGACAACCAGTAGCGGAAATTTTCACTTGTTTGAAATACCACCTCTGACTGACCCTGCTCCCATCTATTCTCTGCCTCCCAAGTCCTAGCTGAATGGGCTGGGTCTTCTTTTGTTGCCCTGCACAGGAGAACGGAGGTGGAAAGCAGGTTAGTGGGGTGGTGTCAGGCAGTGCTCCATTCAAAATCCAAGAAAGAAATACTTAGACTCTTTTAATTAGAGTAAAATATATCTTTTACTGGAAATGAAGTGGTAGCAACAATAGAATTCTGAATCTGAAGAATTAGGCGCGTAAACCACGTATACAAAGTGATGGAAATGTTCCCACCCCCAATAGTTCAGATGAGTCTTCCAATTACAAGTTGTGAATATGAACATGTGGACCACCTCAGGTGGTGATGAGGCTTCTGTCCGTTGACCTTGGCCATACTTTGATAAAAGTTTGCAGTTGCGCAGAGGAAAGAAAGCTAAGCAAGAAATAGAAACCTAAGCAAGAATGTCCTCTTCCCCCTCCTCATTTTATACAACACTAGAATGTAACACCTCCAGCTCGCTTCCCAGACTTTACCCCCTCCTCCCCCCCGTTACTTATGACAGCCGAAAGATGCAAAGCAATAGTAGAAGATCTTGAAGGCTGACAGGTGGAGAGGGAATGGGGATTTATCCTTCCCCTACCACGCCCAAGCCGTGCCCACCAAGCCACACCACACCTACCGAGCCACACCCACAAAACCATAGTAAAAAATTTTGAATCCCACCACTGCATGTATGTGCCAAAGACATTTTTAGACAATAAAAGGGAAATCAGACTGCTCTTTTTTGAAAGTCGATCCCGCTTGAGCGATGAGTGTTTTGTGACTGGATACACATTTCAATGACCACAAGATCATGAACATCCCTAAGATTCTCTATGTATCCAAGGGCTGAAAAATGTAGATTCCCTGCTTTACACACACACGCACACACAGACACACACACACACAATAGTTTGGATCCAATTATTACAGGACTGCCTTCAACTATTTCTAGTTGTTTTTATTGTTTTAAAATGTTTTCAGCGTTTTGATTGTAATATATTTTCTGAATTGTAAGCCACCCAGAGTCATTGACTGAGAGGAGCAGTTATAGAAGCTGAATAAATCAACAAATAAATTAAGTAAATCTATTGAAATCTGAGTTTTTAAGATTATCTTTAAAGCCCATCATTAAATTCAATACAGGTAATCCTCACCTTGCAGCAGTTCGTTTAATGACCATTCAAAGTTGCAAATGACTTTTCCCCCTTCGCTAAACTGGGGGTGGGCGTGGCCAGCACGTGACAGGTCTGGCTCATGGACCATGAATTTGACACCCCTGCTGCAGTGGTGGGATTCAAAATTTTTACTACCGGTTCTGTGGGCGTGGCTTGGTGGGTGTGGCAGGGGAAGGATACTGCAAAATCCCATTCCCTCCCCACCCCACTAACCTGCTTTCCAGCTCCGTTCCCCTGTGCAGGGCAGCAAAAGAAAACCCAGCCCAATCAGCTGGGACTCAATGGGAGGCAGAGAAGAGATGGAGTTGGGGCCAGTCAGAGGTGGTATTTGCCAGTTCTCTGAACTACTCAAAATTTCCACTACCAGTTCTCCAGAAAAGCTCAGAACTTGCTGAATACCACCTCTGCCCTGCTGTAGAGTTATATCTGGAAAGCGATGAGTAAGTGCTCCAGTTGTGGGGAACCAGCTGCAAATAGGGACCACCAGAGACAGGGAACCTATCTCAGAGCAGGGAAGCCTGTGAAAAGTAGGTTGAGCAAATTAAATCTCTGTTTTGGTTGACTTTGATTTTAGCACTCTGACTTACCTAGAACTTAAATACGAGGGTTTCTTTATGTAATTGGATTTTTATCCTGCCTTTATTATTTTTATAAATAACTCAGGGTGGCAAACATACCTAACACTCCTTCCTCCTATTTTCCCCCAACAACAACCCTGTGAGATGGGCTGGGCTGAGAGACGGTGACTGGCCCAAAGTGACCCAGTCAGTTTTTTATGTCTAAGGCAGGGCTAGAACTCACAGTCACCTGATGTCTAAACCAGCAGCTAACTAAATTCATTGCACTTTTAGTGAAAAGGCCCTGGACCGGTTGGTGAGGGTTTTCTTCTTCTTCTTAATATAAATATAGAGCAGTCAGCTCAGTATTACAAAAAAACTTGGACTGTTTTTTTTAAATAATGCTAATATATATGGCATACTATTTATACCTACTAATTGAATGGATTCTTTATGTTCAGAGTTCCTATTCCTTTGAGTAACAGTTACTATAGGCCAATAAATAAAAGAAGCTTAAAATTATAACATCTATGCTGATTGGTTCATCCTGGTGATGGAAAGGGAAAATAGACTTGATTTATTCTTGGTTTAATCAAATTTCATCTTCTGCTAACTGAATGGTATTTTTAAGCTTGTCTTGGGCAGATGGGGAAAAAATCAGATACAAAGCCATTTGAATGTGATTCCCAGTAACTAGATGGTTGGGTATGGGGAGACATGTCAGATTAAACGTCCTGGGAGCCTCTCTGTATGATGATAATGAGGATGATAATATCATTAAACTTGTATGCTGCCCAAATTAACTCTCAACGATTCTGGGCAACTGACAACAATCAAAGAAAAGGCATATATAAAACATCAAAAAGAAAGATGAAAGATGGCAAGTGCAATGAAGCGAGGGCTCTTCATGGCTCTTCTAAAACGGGGGTCTCCAACCTTGGCAACTTTAAGACTTGTGGACTTCAATTCCCAGAATTCCTCAGTCAGCTGACTGAGTTGCTAAGGTTGGAGACCCCTGTTCTAAACCATAGCAGAGTTGGGGAAGGGGAAACATCTGGATCTTGGATGGGATAATTTCATTCTAGAGGACAGGCACCGCTGCAGATAAGGTGTGCTGCTGAAGTCCCAACAAATGACATTGTGTGATCCTGTTGGATTGAATGGACTGGACATATGTGTTGGGAGCCAGGTGGTCTCTAGATTAATCAGGCCCTGTGCCATGTAAGGGTTTATAGGTAACAATCTGTGGGAGAAAGAATGGCAGAAGCAAGGGTTGGAATTAAAAGAGGCATCAGCCTAGAGTCTTTATTTAGCCACGAGTGACCTAAGTCCAATCCTCCTTGAGTGCTGTTGGTTCTTAGTTTAACTCTAAGCAGGTGCCAACCACTAACTGAGAAGATTCCTGTGCACAGGCTATAGCAATAAATCACTTTAATAAATCCTTCCCGGGTTGATCTGGTCTTTCCCGCCGGGCACAACCAACCCTTTGAATTGCACCCAGAATCAAATTTGCAATGGTGACTTTAACTATCACGTGTAACAGTAGACATGGAAAAGGGGGTGCCATTTCTGTGGCAGTGGGTGTAGCAGGCTATACCAGCAATGCATGCTTCAACTAAAAGACATAATTTCTTTTGAAGAAACAACCTGGCAAAGGCAAGCTATCTGCAGTTGGCTGTAGTTTGAATGATGCTGCCATCCAAAATAGCACACTTAGACCTATGAATGTCAGGAGTTCCTAAAATAATAATCCTCTGAATCTGTTGTATCCAAATTATCAGGTCATGCCTTTGTAGCATGTTTAATCTTTCAATCAATCTGGGCATTCGAAGAGAGGACCTGGAGGGGAATAAATTTGCAAATTTTTCCAGGCATGAAAGGTGGTGAAGGGAGAACAACATCTGCATCAATCTATAAATAAATTACCCTCCCATGTAGTCCTTAGAAATATTGCTGCAATTGGCTTGCTGTGCCATTTGAACAGTAACTGAACCAGTCTGTTTCCCTCTCTGTCCTGTACCCCTTCCTGTACCTGGGGGGGGGGGGGCAATTAAAATGGCACAGTGAGATACAGTCTTCCATTGCACTCAGGCATCCTCTCACAGTTTAGAACAGGGGTGTCAAACTGGATTTCTTCGAGGGCCAGATTAATATTGTAGCTCTCTGTAGGCCAGCCGGGTGGGTGGGTGGAGACGTCCTGTGCAGCACCCTACTGGCCAAAATGGGGCGTGGTGGTTGCGCATGCCCCCCTGTGCCCCATTTAATTAGCAGGACACTGCAGGAGGCCCTATAGGCCAAAAACAGGGCACAGAGGCCCCCCATGCAGCTCCCCATGCCCCATTTTCACTAGCAGAGGCACCGTGGGCCGGTCCTTTGCTATTTCCAGGCTGGCCCCTTGGGCCAGATTTAAGCACCCTGTGGGCTGGATCCAGCCCACAGCCTTGAGTTTGACACCCCTGGTTTAGAATATGGCGGTTTATAACAAATGGACCTCCTCCTTCTATTTTTCCCCCCAAATTCTAATCTTGATTGAGAAAAGCTTTACCCTGTTGATCTATTTTTAATCCCCCAGGAATATCAGAGGTAGAAAATAAAGAATATTTAAATTATTGGAGGTTTATTTTATTTTATTTATTACATCTTTATCCTGCTTTTACATATAATCCTCCCCTTACAAGAGTTCACTTAGTGACCAAAGTTACGTCATTGAAAAAAAGGATCTTATGTCCATTTTTCACAATTACAACCTTTGCAGCTTCCCCACAATCATGGGATCAAAATTCAGATGCCTGGCAACTGGCTCATACTTATGACCATTGTAGAGTCCCAGGGTCATGTGATCACTTTTTTGCAGCCTTCTGACAAGCAAAGCCAATGGGGAAGCCAGATTCACTTAACAACCGGATTACTAATTTAACAACTGCACTGTGGCAAGAAATGTCGTAAAATTCCCTTAGCAAATTCTCACTTAACAAGATACATTTCAGGTTGAACTGTGTTCATAAGTTGAAGACTACCTGTATTAAATAACTTGAGGCAGTGAACACACACATAATATTCCTTCCTCCTATTTCTTCCACAGCAACCTTGTGAGTAAATTGGGCTGAGAGAGAGAGAGAGAGACTGGCCCAAGGCCACCCACCTGACATCATCCCTAAAGCAGGACTAGAACTCACCATCTCCTGGTTTCTAGCCTGATTCCTTAACCACTAAACCAAACGGCCTGTCTTGCATATCTTTTTTCATTACTGCAGAGGTTGAATTCCTACCAAAATCCAGGGTGACCCTTCAGTAGTTTTACACTTGAAATCCTTTACAGTTTTGCAGTGAGTGGATATTACCTCATCCTTCTTTCATTAATCACTGGATAAATTAGCCCAATCTTGTAATTGTGTTAATATTTAAAAAGTTATTATGTCTCCCTTAATGAGATAAATAGAGGCTGTGCCTCATTACCTACAATGTGAAATAGGTAAAATATTGCAATGTTGTGCAAGTTTTCACTGCAAACACGGTGTGCTGTGTTTAATGGGGCTTGGTTCCAGGTAAGAATGCCTAAGATTAAGAACAAACCAGAAGCAGCTGCCAAGAAATGCTTCTTCTCTCATGCTCTTATTGCCAATAATAAACTACCAGATATAAAACAAGAATTTATTGTGTGATTTCCAGGCTCAAGAAGGAATATTTTTGTCCTTGTCCATATGTCTTAATTTTTATAAGTGTACACATCTGTCAACAATTGGCAGAGTAGTTCTTGCCCCACTTGTAGGTTTTCCTAGTAACACCAGAGCTACAGAATTTGTGTAATTCCAACTCCCATTTAATGTATTATAAAGACTGAGCTGGTTAAAAAACTCAGAGGTTTAGAAATTAAGACCTTCTTAGGTGGCCTTAGAAAAGGGACTTCTTCCAAATCTCAGCTTCTCCTTACAATAGTGAGGCAATTATAATGCTGAGGTCTTTTAGAAGTTTATTATAAGAACAATAAGGGATGCAAAGCTCTATGAAAATGGAAAATATTGTCAAAATCATCACTACTTATTTGTGGTATTTTTTTTTTACAATATAACCATAGAAGCATTATTCATTGTGATGTTTATAGAGATAGGGGAAGGCAGTCTTGGTAAGCCATCTATTGTGGGGATGAATGTTACACACAAGCAGTGTATTCACAGGTCAGATGGCCTAAAACACACATCTCATCTTTTATAGCAGCCACACATCTATGTTGTGTTAGACACTGCTCTGCTCAGGGATTGCAGGGACTGGGTTGGGTGCTATCTGTTGTGGAAGGGCAATTGTCAAGTTGTGGAGACAGGTCTACTTTCTCATTCTCTGACGTCTCTGCTGGCCTTCTGGCACGAATGTGGAGATTTTTTTGCACTGGCTGATGGCAGCAGAAGGATGAAGTGATATCTCACTGACTATAATTGTATTTAAACTGTGATTTGGGAGGGGAGAGCAGAAATCTTTAACTGATAGAGGAGAATATTAGCTCAGGGTTGAAATGAGGGGTCCTTGGTGCTCTCTGAGCTTGGTTGTTTTCTTGCAGATGCTTCCTTACCCAAATTAAGTAATTTCATCAGTGCTAGTCTGAAATCATTAAATGTATGTTTAATGCAAGAGTCTGATGCATTTACGATTTTGATTAGCTTTATTTCTACATTTGTTTGGGGCAGAGGTGGTATTCAGCAGGTTCTGACCAGTTCTGGAGAACCGGTAGCAGAAATTTTGAATAGTTCGGAGAACTGGCAAATCCCACCTCTGACTGGCCCCACCCCCATCTATTCTCTGCCTCCCATTGAGTCCCAGCTGATCGGCTGGGTCTTCTTTGGTTGCCCTGCAAAGGAGAACAGAGCTGGAAAGCAGGTTAGTGGGGTGGGGAGGGAATGGGATTTTGCAGTACCCTTCCCCTGCTATGCCCAACAAGCCATGCAGGGTGCAGGGTGGCAAGTTTCAGAAATAGCCTAACTATTTTTTATTTTGCTGGTTAAACATCCAAGAAGAAATGAATGCCTATTGGCCCTGAGGCAGAAAAATCACAATCCACGAGTCATTTTATTAACAATTCCTGTATTCATTTCATTAAAATGAATTCCTGGATTGGACTGGATGACTGGTTTGAAAAAGATGTGCGTAGTATTGTATGGTCTATGGTGTATTGATGTGGCTAGCTTGAAAAAGATGTGCGTAGTATTGTATGGTCTATGGTGTATTGATGTGGCTTGCTATACATAGTCCAAACAAGCTTTTCATATGTGTTCAACAAATCTGATTTTTTAAAAGTGTTAAGTCCGCTTCCAGAATGGAACTTTTCCATTAGATAGGGATGAATGCTTATGACCCCCTTGATGGGAAACTTCCAGTAATTATTTGGTGTGAAATGACCACAGCTTGGAATATTATATGCAAGATCCAACCTGGGTCTGTCACCGGGACCAGAGGTTTAGTCTTCCAAACTTTCAGACTTGTGCTGGAGCCCATCCTTAGGGAACCTCTCTCTAGCAGAAGGTAGAAGGTAGAACTTCTCTCTAGTTTTTCTTTGAAGACATTTCATTTCTCACCCAAGAAGCTTGGAGGTGAAGCGAAACATCTTCCAAGAAAAACCAAGAAAGTTCAGTTGCCTCTTGAAAAAGCACCTTTGGGACAACCATGACCTGGATGACTTGAGAATCTCCATAGACAACTTCTCCCTAGCACATTCTGAATCCAAAAGCTCAGAAGACGAAGACTCTGGTCCCAGTGACCGACCCAGATTGGACCCTGCAACATTATCCTGGGACATGTATATATGCCTTCATGAATAATATTATATGCCTCTACCTTGGCCATTCGGAGTCAAATTTTATTTCCTATCCACAGCCCTGATTGTTCTCACAGTGGAAAATCTATTTTACCAGAGAAGGCTAAGGTTTCACATGGATTTCTAGAGCTGAAAGCATAGGGAATGAAGCAAGGACATAAAGAGAGCATTGCTGAACTGTACCTGTGGACGGCTGGGATTTTCCTTCTGTTGACAGATTCCTCTCTCCCCCCCACCCCTTTATATGTGTGTGAGTTTTTCTGGCAGCGTGATCAGAATAATTTAGGGCTGGGAGACTGTTAAAATGCTTTGAAATCTGTAGACTTCTTACTCCTGCCTGTATTATGGGCTGCTTATAAATAAAGGAGAGTGTGATCAATCAGTTGGTCAAGAGCATTTTCTTTGAGAAGGCTAGGGACTTCCATCTGAGCTATTTTAGGCTGCATGTGGGAAGCTTACACAACTCCATCATTTCCCATAAACAAATATTTGTTAGAGTCCCTGCAGGTAGGAAACTGTTAGATCAGAGACCAGGCTAATGTAAAATGTGGGTTTTTCTACATCCAGGTATTACAGTATTCATTTTTTTTTACATAGAGAAGCAGTGAGTGCTGCGAATCTCCATCCACTATCTGACATGGTAAAATTTGCAGGCAGGTTTGCCACCTGATCTGCTATTAAGGTAAGGCTGAGAGTTATGCTGTTTGTTCCCATCCTTTCCCATGCTTTGGTCATCCTAAGATCTGGTTCAAAGATAGCCTTTTCCTTTTGCTGGGTGAGTTAATGCCACAGACAGCAACTTGTTTTACCTGGATTTCTGATGCGCCTGCTACAGTTAACCTGCTTGAGAATTCTCATATTTTCAGTTGGTGCCTGCTGGATATTTCAGGAAAAAAAAATCCATATGGTTTCACCAATATTCTCTGTTACCCAGAAAAGCAGCATCTTTTCTTCTAATAGTAGGGTTGTAAAGCAAGTATTCCTGGGAGATCATGGACAGTTATTCCATCCAATGACTTGCAGGGTCAATCGGTTAGCATGTGACTTATGATACGTAAGCAATTGTCAGGCACAGAAGATCAGGTCCACACATTTTTCAATTAAACAGATTTATTATTACTCATGCCTATGCATAGGAATATCCTCAGTTAGTGGTTACTTAGAAAAGGTTCAACAAAATACAAGGGTGTTGGACTTCGTCCACTTGTGGCTATATAGGGATCCTAGACAGGGGTGGGATTCAAATTTTTTAACAACCGCTTCTGTGGACATGGCTTAGGTGGTGGCCGTGGCTTGGTGGTCATGTTATTGGCTGGGCATGGCCAACTCAATATCACTCACATCGAGGCACGCATCTCCTTGCCTGGCCTCTCATGACTGTGGGGATGCTACAACAGTCGTAAGTGTGAAAAACAGTCATAAGTCACTTTTTTCAGTGCCATTGTAACTTTAAATGGTCACTCTACACAAGCAAAATACCAGCAAAGGAGGGGGAAAACTCTAAAGATGCTCCTGAGACAGGAAGTCTAGTCCTGCCAAGAATGTAATAAGGGTTAACGGAGAGGCAGTTTCTGTAAGCAACACCAGAATGTTTCCTTCCTGCTTTCCTTACAGGATTAGGCCAGTAATTTCTTCTAACAACCAGTTCTCCAAACTGCTTAGAATGTTGACAACTGGTTCTAGCGAATAGGTGCGAACTGGTAGAATCCCACCCCTGATCCCACCACTAATTCCTCTTTTAACTCCACCCCAGGTTCTGTCACTTCTTCTCCCACATGATATATCAATTAAAAGCCCATCTTTAAGTCCTTTCTCCTGATTCTAAGCAGCCTTTTCACACTGCTTCATAATTATCCTCCGTTCCTGTCTATCAGTCAGTGAGCACACCCTTTAACTGTCATGGGAAGAAGCACTGGGAACAGCTAACTGATGCCCTGCCACCTTCCTTGCTTTTCCTTGCCATTATTTTTATGGTGAAATAAAATATGAAATCCAATCCCCCACTGTGCAAATGAAGCAGGAAACTTTCTTTTGGTATAGCTGAAGAGAATGAGATGATGGAGGCTCAGAAATCCAAGAGGCTGTGAGTGTAGAGCCCTGAAAGCCATTCCATATGATGCCCTACAAAATGTGTGCTAGCTTTCTTCTGAACATACCCAATTTCCCAAGCTGACAAAAACATCAAAGTTTCATGAGGACACTGAAAGATGGCATATCTGAAATTAAAGGCATTTCTCCATAATAGGTAGCAATAATGGAAGAAATGACAGTGGACTGAGTCAACACATGTTAAAAATGGTAGTCTCCTTCAACTTAAACTCAATTGCTGGTAACTTCACAGATATGTCTTTCTTGGCAACAACACGGCAGGGTTATAATTGTACTACTATGAAAGAGTCTGTTTCACTGAAGGCACCACTGTTTCAAAAAGTTCTTAGGGAAGTGGCCGTTCATGGAGTTACCTTGTTAGTCACCATGCCAAACTTTTAAAAAGAAAACATCCTAGACTTTCTTCCTTACTTCAGATTTATTCTTTAGTTTTAATTTCTGTATCTGTTGATTGTCTTAGCATTCTGCATTTTAATTTGTTGTCCTATGTAGTCTTGCTTAATGGGGTTTTATCGTGCTTTCCCCATTTTTAATGGTCTTTTAAATAGCAATGGTTTGTTGTTAGGCTTTTCACTTGTGTATGGCATTGTGGGACCTTAGCATTCTCATTCTAGATTCTGTTCAAGTCGTACGTCACAGCTTTAGAATGAGGATGCTGAGATCCTAGAACACCATAACAAGTGAAAACTGTGTCAAATTGTGACAGGAACTTTGGTCTAGTGATTAAGATATCAGACTAGAACCAGGAGACTGAGTTCTAGTCCCACCTTAGACATTAAAGCTGTTTGGGTGACTCTTAGCCAATCATTCTCTCCCAGCCCAACTCATCTTACAGGGTGGTTATAAGGAAAATAGGAGGAGGAAGATTAAGCATGTTCACTTCTTGAGTTATTTATAAAAAAAATAATGGAGAGATTAAAAAAAATGCAGTTATCCATTACAATTTAAAAAATACTAAAATCTGGGGATACATGATAAAACTCAATTTAATTCAAAACTTATAAACTTGGAACTAATCCCCAACTTGAAGAAAATAAGAATTTATTCATTTATTCCTCATCATCATTATAGAATATCACAGTTTTAAATATATGGAATGAAAACTTAGCTCAGCCTTCTTCAACTTGAGCATGCTGTTTGAAAATTGTTGAGGTTGCAATCCAACATTTCTGATGGAAAAATTGGGGGAAGACCAACTTTCAGCATTAAGCGATAGGCAAAACAAAACTTTCCTATCATTCCTTTCCTCCTCAGTCTGTCAACCGCTAAAATCACCAGTGAAGGCTGAATGTAACTCTAGAGTAATTGGACATGATTACTACTACAGAAAATGGGAGGTATTGAAAAATGGGGAAATTCAGGCAAATATGCGGGCCTTTGATCATCATCATAGCTATGGTACATGTTCAATAGCTTTATATCACTATAGAGTGTGTGTGAATATGAACACACTTCCATGTGACAGATTAAGACAAGGACTAAAATAAATGTCAATGGCTATTAGCTCAGTTTTAACAATAATTCATAAATCATTATACCAAATCCCTAAGGGGCACCAATTCTGTTCTGTGCAATCTTTTCTATTCTTCAGAAATTCTTCATTAGGCAAGAAGTCAAACAAAGGGAAAAGGGGGAAGGATAGTGGCTGATAGTCAAAGAGAGGAGTTCTTCATGTAGTTACCATCAGAAGATGGAATGTGGGTGTAGGTTGCAGATATTTAAATTAGACTTTCTTGGGTTGCTGAAATGGTGTCAGGTTGCTTGCTATTCATGTACCTTCATTGTAAAACAGTGCACTTCTTATATTTTATTTTGAAATAATTTCTTTTTATAATGGAATATCTATAAAATGTGGGCTGCTTCAAAGAATAAGACCAGAAGTTTGAAAAAAGATATTTTCTTCCAGAATCAAACTTAGCAGAAACTATCTTAGCTTACTAAAAATTAATGCATTCAGGACCCAGGTCAGCTCCACACAGATATTAGAACTTGCATTCAAATGACTACAGTACTGTACTTATTTTAGCTACTACGGTGGCAAATCTTTAGCACTTATGAAAGAAAGAAAAATCTGTTTCCCCCACTCTATATTTTCCAAATACAATCCACAATATGGCATTAGAATCTTAAGCTTTAGAAAAAAAATGATTATTAAGGTTAAACCAGTTAAGACAGCACAATAATGAAACAAAACAAAAGCTGGCTAAATTGGTAGAAGCCAATTTTAGTTGTGAAAGGAAAATTTAACTACTGGAGCTGACATTTAAGGACATGCTGGCTTATTTTAAAAACTATTTTAGTAACATAATCTTTGCTACAATATGGAGTGGAAAAGAAAGTTGTTAAAGATGATCTTTTAAAAAAACAACAACCGAGCTTTTGTGTGTTAACTGCAAGTATTGGTGCCTCTTTACTATATGAAAAAAGACAGTGGTGTTGACTTTGCCAATAGATTAGTACAAAAATTGTACCAAATAATAATAATATAATACATTCAACTAAATCCATTAAAAGTCAGATGATACAATATAATATTTAAATATTTAACCAGAACAACTAGACACAAGAACAGTTTTTCCCCGAAAGCCATCACTCTGCTAAACAAATAATTCCCTCACCATTGTTCAACTATTTACAAAGTTTACACTACTATTACTGTTAATCTTCTCACCACTCCTTATCACCCATCCCCTCCCACTTGACTGTTTCCTCGTATGATTTGATTGTTGATTGTACCCTATGACTATCATTAAGTGTTGTACGTTATGATTCTTGATTCTTAACAAATATACCTTTTCTTTATGTATACTGAGAGTATTTACACCAAGACAAATTCCTTGTGTGTCCAATCACACTTGGCCAATAAAGTATTCTATTCTATTCTATTCTATTCTATTCTATTCTATTCTATTCTACGATCAATTAAACAGCAGATAAAGTTTATTCTGAAGATTTGTACCCTGAGAGTTAAGAACACTGATTCAGCAATGTTTATTTTTCCCAATATTTTCCCCATCAGATTTTGAATTGCTTACGGTGAGCTGGGTATTCCAAGAAAAAGTGATATCTATTTCTTTTGGCAATGCTTTGTACACTCTATTGATACATATATTGCATTGCTGCTGCAGGAAGCAGTTATTTGAAAAAGTCTTAAATGAAGATTTTTGTTCTTATGTATCTTCACAGAAATTGTGTTTTAGTTCTCCTCATTTTACTGGTGTAAAATGATTTATTGAGTGGGGTGCACCAAATGAATGTTTTTCCTTTCCCTTCCAAGTTACATAGTTCTACCTTGTCCGTTATGCTAAATCAACATGGGATCCTGCCTAAAGTACAACACTTAAAATGCGCTCATCTTAGATGGACTCTGCTTTCTGGGCTCTGGGGTGTTTGGCAGAAAGTACTATGTCTGAAAAACCGTGTGAGGAAACACTAACTGCCAGCTCAGCAGCAAATACTGTAGTTGCACATGCCAGCAACACAAACACATTTAGAATGCGCATGGACCTCAATTAAACAGGTATATCCTGCTCCTCCCATTGCGCCTTTTGAAATGTTCTTGCAATGGCAAATACGGTGGCTTGTTCCTTAGGCTACTTGGGGGGAAAATTAAGATGGGAAGCAATCTTCTGAATGGAAATTGACACATAGAAAGTTGGCACCTCCACATTCTCACCATATTTTAAAGCAATTCCAGGTAGCACATAATGATAGTGTCAATTGAGAAATACACAGCATTAGACTTTCTTACACTGACATTACTTTTTAAAATGTCTTTGTTAAATTTACACCCCACCTTTATCAAGAAACACACATGAGTGTACTCTATGCTTTTTCCAACTGTCTTCTGAAGTAACAACACTGTGTTGTCCAAAGTGAACTTTGATTTATTGGGAGCTTGAACTTGGATATCCTTGATTCTTGCCCAATATCTGAACCCCCACACCAGTGTTTCTCAATCTTAACAACTTTAAGACATGGGGACTATAACTCCCAGAATTCCCCAACCAGCCATGCTCCCGGCCTCTGGGAGTTGAAGCCCACATGTCTTAAAGTTGCCAAGGTTAAAAAATGCTGCCTTACACCAAACTGTCTCTCTGAAACCATTTCCCTGTGATAGCTTACATTCTTTGGTTTTGCCCTGTACTCACTCTTTGGCAAATCTGTGCAGTATAATTGGTTGTATTTAAAGCTTGTTAGATGTGTGTGCCATGGCTGCTCTAAAAGTGTCTCTTACACAACATGTTTCTTCCCTGCAGTCATAACAATTAGAAGCTTATCTTCAAAATGAGTACTTTCCATCCTTATGTTTTTACAATAGATGTGTAATGTATAACTGTTGGGGGCTAATAGATTTTATATTCCAGTTGAATAGCTGTGAATGCAGAATCAAAATCTCCAGCTGATGTCTTAACAATTCTCTGCATCAGTTTTGTACTACATGATGCAAATAATGTTGATGTATTCATTTGTGCAGGCGTGATTATAAAGTAGCATTGTGGTAGGGTGGAGAAAATATCAAAGCTTAATCTGAAGTGTGACAAACGAGACAATCTACTAGTAGTTTAGTTTGTCGACTGATTAGGCTTACGACCATATCAAAAATACACAATCAAAATAAAATACAAGATCTAATGCCCAGACAAAGTAATACAATAACAAAATACATACGTGGTGAATACAAAGAACCAACTTTCAGGTAAATATGCCACCTTTACAGGATAACCTGATCTGTTTGATATTATGGGTTCTTAACTCAACTGCCTTAACTATAAACTTAGCAGTTCTGCTCACAATGCATAGATTAGTTCCTAGGAGGAAATAGGACAATTTGCGATTCAGGTCCCAGTGGGCTATTCTTTCAAATAAGGATGCTAAGTATTTAAGCCCAAGAGGGGCATTTCATTGACAATCAAAGAAAACATGAGCAGCGTCTTCAATCGCTGGAATACCACATACACATGTCTTCTCATGATACGGCAGGTGATGGAAACACCCGTATTTGGCCATAAAGTCACCAACTCAAATCTGGCTGTAGAATAGTCCCTTCCTGAGAATTGGCTCAACCTCCTTGATAGGTATTTTTCAAACTGAAGAATACCTTTGTTCTTAGCCAGGCCAACTTAAAGATCTATTTTTTCCCCCAATAACTCCATGTCAGTGTGAGGACTGATTTCTAGGACTCTCTGTCTAAAAATTTCCCTTGCCTGGGAGGCAGTTGAGAATAAATGCTGATTGGAAGAAGCCACGCTGTGAAATAGCAGGCTACTAGAAGAGAACCAGCTAACGAAGGGCAGCCACTGTGGAGACCAAGAGCCAAAGAGGAGCAGCAGAGAAAGATGGGGCTTCTCTGATATAATAAGGTTTAGGTTGACAGTAGCACAGCAAAACCTAGACGACTCTCAGCTCTTCATGAGCCATGTCTTTGACTCTCCAGGGCTACAAGTCACTTGTTTCCTCCTGCCATTTTGTTGCCTACTGTGCCTGGTTTTGCAAAAAAAAAAAAAAGAGGATTGACAAGCTCATGGAAGGTGCAGGCCTGCGTGGCCACCTTTGTCCCTTTACCTCTCCCCCCCCCCTGCATTTCATCAGATGACTTCACAAGGATCCCACCAGCAACCGGCTGCTCTATAAATACCCACCCCACCCCACACTGCTAATAGTGAGTAACAGCAGCAGGCAAATTACAGAGCAGGTCTCGGAGCTCTCGTAGGCACCAAGTCAAGCAGATCTAACGGATGCACGCAGAGCCTGAAAGCTGCTGTCACCCTGGGTATAATTAGAGGGTAGTGAGGAGCTGTGTGGTGCAGTTTAAACAGGCAGCAGAAAGCGGGGGTTTCTGCTTACCCCCCCCCCCCATATTTTAATTGCCTCTTAATTTCAAATAGTTGCATCATGGCTCAAAAATGGTGTATAGCAAAGCAAGGGGGAGCAAGGGGCTTCAAGACAGTTTGGCTCAAAGTAGAGACTTTCTTGGGGGGTGGGGAGTGGCTTTTTTGTAGGGTCACTTGTACAATTAAGAAGCTTGCTCAGAGGTGGAAGGAAGGAAGGGAGTGCTTGAAAAGAGCAGCTGCAGCACTAGTGCTACCATAGCGAGCTAACTTGGTTTGGGGAGGTATCCTTTCTCTTGAATGAAAGACTATTTCCTGGCTTAGAGTGTTGTCCTTTTGTTTTAAAGGCTATTTACAAGCACAGGAAAGGCATTCAGTGATATTAGGGCATGTACCTTCCTCCTTTCCACTTAGTTGGAAAAGTGCAACACCTGCCAAACTGTCTAGATAGTGGAATAATATTTTTTAAAAAACATTTTAATAGCAATAGCACTTAGACTTATATACCGCTTTATAGTGCTTTACAGCCCTCTCTAAGTGGTTTTACAGATCAGCATATGGCCCTCAACAATCTGGCTCCTCATTTTACCCACCTCGGAAGGATGGAAGGCTGAGTCAACCCTGAGCCGTTCAACTCTTGTCAATCAGCAGAATTAACCTGCAATATTGCATTCTAACCACTGCATTCTTTTGAATGCAGTGCCACCACTTTTATTCTTTTGATAAATAACTCAAGGTAGCAAACCTATCCAACACTCCTATTTTCCCCACCACAACAACCCCATGAAATGAGTTAAGCATGATTGGCCCAGGTCACCCACCCAATCACAGTCCCATGGCTTCTAGCCTGGTGCCCTAACCATTCAGCCAAACTGGCTCTACTCAGGAAGTGGAATTTCCATCCTCCTTGTCCTCTTCCTTTAACTAGTAGAAGAGGAACACGTTATTGGGAAGAAGCATCTGTTTGCGGCTGTTCTTTCAGTTCATCGGTGTAAATTGCACGGGTTGCACACTGCCAATTTTCTTGGCACAATTTCAGCTTTGGATGGACATTAGAAACCAATAGCAACCCTATCAGTGAACTAAAACAACCTGTGAGTGTAGTGCAAGGTCTTTGGGTAAAAGTTATGGCCTAGGAACAGCTATTTATAGAGTTATTTCCTCATCTGATGCGCTGATTATCATTTCAGCCTTAAGCATGTAGGTAATTATAGGTAGTTGCCTGCAGCAGTCTTTTGTAATGTTAGAACTTCTGTTGCAAAGCAGATGGAATGGCTTTTCTCTCTACCCAGTGCCACTGTGATGCAAAACAAAAAACAAAAAAAGGGAAATATTTCATGTGGGATGGGTCCCAGCAGAACTGTATAAAAATGAATCGGCAAGAAAAATAAGGCAACCTAAAATCAGAAAAATTAATTGCTACCGACACCTCAATCAGCCCCTCAATGTATTCAATGGGCCAGATTTCTCCAGCAGCAGGTGTTGGGTCATGTTGGTACAGGGTGATGTTGGTTGGGAATTTGTAAGGGCTGTCCCAACGGTGTTTTTTTCCCAAAAAGCAATTGGATTTTCTTGTGGTTTTTTCTTCTTTGAAAATATTACACTTCTCATCCAAGAAGCTTCTTCCCCAACTGTCTGCTGGGGAATGGAAGGATTTATATTCTTTGCAGTCATCTGGTTGTTGGCACTCAGAGAGTCATTGAGGCCACTTGGGGATTTATCTGTATCCTCGGGGTCACCTGAAAAATGGGTGTGGCAGCTTCCTGGGACTGCTGAAAGGGCTGCATTGCCAACAGGAGAAGGGCTACTGGAATGGCTATTCTAGGAAGGGCTATTCTAGCACATGTAAAGGTAAGTCCTTAAACAGTTCGTTTAGTGATCGTTCAAAGTTAAAATGGCACTGAAAAACAGCGACTTATGACTGTGTTTCACATGGTTGTTGTAGCATCCCCAGGGTCACATGATCAAAATGGGCAACTGGCTCATATGCGGTGTCCCAGGGATCATGTGATCACCTTTTGTGATCTTCTGACAAGCCAATGGGGAAGCCAAATTCACTTAACAACCGGGTTACTAATTGAAGAACTGCAGCGATTCACTTAGCAACTGTGTCAAGAAAGTTTGTAAAATTGGGGCAAAATTCACTTCATAACCATCTCATTCAGCAACGGAAATTTTGGTCTCAATTGTGGGTGTAAATCGAGGATTACCTGTATGAGGTAATCCTTTGTTTAACTGCAGTTAAACAAAGGACAAAAATTGATTTTAAAAAACCAGCCTTTCCCTAACACGGTTTAAGTTCCATCAATGGGTAATTGGTATAAAAGCTGGTTCTGGCATGTCCCTGCCCTTTAAAAATGTTCTACTTGGTGTGTTTTGGAGCATAAACTGCATGCTACTGCAGAAAGAAAATGAAAATAATTGGACTGGATGTCTGAAATACAGCACACAAAGTGCAAGTCCTCATTACACAGTTGGGGCTGCAAATATGGGTTTCAGCTTTTGTTTTGATGCTTTGCGGATGTGCTGTAGTACCTGGAACCAAAAGCCAGAAATGTGAAAAAACACGGATGATCTTCCAGCAGAAAGGACTCAACTCCATGTTCCGACAAAAGGCTGGATCCTTTAGGAATTCTGTGCAATCCATTTTAAAAAAAATCCCCTGGAGCATTCCGATTTCTCTGACAGTCTCGAAATGCCCAGAACTTTCCGGTGATTTCCAAAAGTGCTGCACTGGCAGAAACCAGCTTGAAATGAATGCCTGGCAAAATCTATTTTTAGATTCCTGCTTTCTCCTGCTCTTCTTGTCACTGACTTTTGGGAGGCGAAAAGGGTATAACTTGTATTTTGTTTGACGGGACTGGATAGTAAATGTACTTGGTGATAAATTAGTGGGAAATCTCTTTGGCTCCTAATTGAAGCTGCCATGTTGAACGGAAGGCTGTTAAGGATAGTGATGAACACAAGAGGACTTTTGAAACAGACACATTTCTGATGGAGTCCTTTAATCTTCCCTAAAGGTAGTTTTGCAACAGCTCAGAAATATAATTTATTGAACCGGCTGGCCTATGGGATGAAAAACATAGGTACTCCTCGAGTTACGATCACAATTGAGTCCAACATTTATCTCGCTAAGCGAAACATTTGTTAAGTGTGTTTGTCCTATTTTACAACTTTTCATTCCACAGTTGTTAAGCAAATCATTGCATTTATTACGTTTATTTATGTAGCACAGTTGTTAAGTGAATCTGGCTTCCCCATGGACTTTGCTTGTCAGAAAGGCTGCAAAAGGAGATCACGTGACCCCAGGACTCTGCAATTAACATAAATATGAACCAGTTGTCAAGCAGCCAAATGTAAATCACATAACCATGGGGATGCTGCAATGGTCGTAAGTGTGAAAAATGATCATAAGTCACTTTTTTCAGTGCTGTTGTAACTAAGAGAATTTGTATTAAAAATTATATTAAGAATTCAGAGATCTCTATAAAGCAATGTATGAGAATCTTGAATGATAAAAAATGGATAACATGTACAAATATTAATCTAAATAAGAAAATTAATACTATGAATATCAGGATATGAAATTAGGGTCTTGTTTGTTTTTGAACTGTTAAATGACCTGGAATCATACTGTTCACCCAATGATGTATTTAAAGAAACAAAAATTAAAAAAATGTATTTCGTTGTTTTTTTTAAATGAACCAGTTGCCAACCATTGGAATTTTGATCATGTGACCATGGGGGGGTACTGCAATTGTTGTAAGTGCGAAATATGGTCATAAGTCACCTTTTTGTCAGTGCCATTGTAAACTTTGAATGGTCACTAAATGAACGGTTGTAAGTCAAGGACTACCCATACATACTTTTGAGACTTTTAAAATGAGAATTTTCTATATGAAGGGGAGATATCCAGGATTTTGGAGAGAAGTGGGTTCCTCTAGGACAGGGATGTCAGACTCGCAGGCCGGATGCACCGTGTGCTGGCCACACCCACGCCCAGTTTAGCAAAGTGGAAAAAAAGTCATGCTACACCCACATGATGACTCTGTGATGATGTGAGTTTGACACCCTTGCTCTAGTAGTACATATTTTGAGATCAGGAATGTTTGTTCAGAAAGCTGGTAGGTCCTGCCAAAAGTAGATGTTTGGATGAGCATATGATCAGTTCAGTGGTGGGATTCAATTTTTTTTACTACTGGTTCTATGGGCGTGCCTTGGTGGGCATGGCAGGGGAAGGACACGCCAGCCAGAGGTGGTATTTGCCTGTTCTCCGAACTACTCAAAATTTCCGCTACTGGTTCTCCAGAACTGGGCAGAACCTGCTGAATACCACCTCTGCACTAGTTGGTAGGCAATTGGGATCTGAAGGCCACATCCACTAGCCAATAATAACATAATCAGGGAGGCAAATGCATTCTGGATAAACTCAGGGGTGTTAATATTTCCACCCCACAAAGGTTTCAGAATGAGACAGGAGAGGGGGGGAAACCCAAAAAACGTTTCCTAACTAAGAAAGAGACTGGCAACCACTCCCAGCTAGCCTGAACAATGATGAGCAATTACAGGACTAGTAATCCAAAACATTTGAAAAACGTGTTATTTTTTCCCCCTAATTAATATAAAAACCCACTGTGCAACCTTGAACAAGTCTTATGTCTCCTGCAGTGTTGATGGTGAGATAAAATTGGCTGAGCTAATGAACTCTGGAATCAAGATGGGACATTCATAGCTATCTGAGTGTTATTGGAATTTATTCTTATCCTCTCCATTCGTGGCTGTATTGTTGGGAATTGGTGTCCAACAGCCTCTTAGGATATACAGTAGAATAAACTTCAGTTTTTAATAAATCTCAACATTTTTAATGATGAAGAGAGGAGTAATCTTTGGATAAATAATGCAGCCAAGTTGCATTAAACTGTCAGTCTGGAATCATGTAAGAATAGACCCTATGTAAAGCTCAGGTTGATGGACTTGAGGCTGAGTGTTGGTAAGTTACAGTTCAAATTAAATTCTATTTGACGCTCCATTTGAGGCTATATTTTAGATTAGGAGGTTCCTTGTAACTGATGGCACACATTTTCATAAGCTATTTTATCTATGTTGTAAGTTTCATTACTTCAGGTGATCGGGAACTTCATTCCTAAACCCTAATCCACATCATGGAAAGTGAGAAATAAAGAAGAGGAAATTTCAGATTTTAGATTTCAGAAGTTTAGAATAACAGAGTTGGAAGGGACCTTGGAGGTCTTTTAGTCCACCCCATTGTCCAAGGAGACCCTATACCATTTCAGACAATGGCTGTCCAATCTCTTCTTAAAAGCCTCCAGTATTGGCACACCCACAACCTCTGAAGGAAAGCCATTTCACTGTTGTTCTCACTGTAAAGAAGTTTCTCCTTAGTTCTAGGTTGCTTCTCTCCTTGATTTATTTCCATCCATTGTTTCTTGCCTTCCCTTGTAGTACTTTGGAAAATAGGTTGACCCCCTCAACCTGAAATACTGGAGCACTGTTATCATGCCACCCCTAATCCTTCTTTTCACTAGACCAGACATACCCAATTCCTGCAACCATTCCTCATATGTTATATCCTCCAGCCCGCTAATCATCTTTGTGGCTCTTTTCTGCACTCTTTCCAGAGTCTCAGCATCATTATTATTAGATTAGGCTGTATGGTAGTCTTTAATTTATGATCTTAATTGGGACAGAATTTTCACTGCTAAGCAAGGCAGTTGTTAAGTGAGTTGTGCCAATTTTATAATCTTGTTTTGTTTGCCACGGGTAAGCAAAACACTTTAATTGTTAAGTGAGTCATGCAGTCATTAAGCAAATCCAGCAGCTTGACTGTGCATATCAGAAGCCAGCTGAGAAGATCATAATTGATGATCACATGACACTCAAATATGCAACCATCATAAATACATGCCACTTCCAAGCACCCAAATTTTGATCACATGATTATGGAGATGCAGATTATGGAGATTGTGAGAGGATAGGTTGTAAGTCACCATGATGGCGCAGTGGTTAGAATGCAGTATTTCAAGGCTAACTCTGACCGCTGTCAGGAGTTCGATCCTGACTGGCTCAAGGTTGATTCAGCCCCCCATCCTTCTGAGATCGGTAAAATAAGGATCCAGAAACTTAATTTTGCCTTCAAAACACTGCAATTGCCAAGCTGAATTTGCTTTACATTCCTATGGGGGGGAAATTAAGCATTTCTCCTTATATATGAGCTACAGATATAAATTTAATTGCACAATTGCAGAGAACTCAAGATGCCCTTGTCTGACTAAATTTATATCTGTAGCCCATATATATAAGGACAAATGTTTAATTTTTTTCCATAGGAAAACCATTTGTACTATAGAAAACTGAAAGAAAGAGCAAACAGATGTTTTACCCAAGAGAGTTTCATTTTAAAGTACTTTGAATTGCTTTCTAAATGTTCCACTTGCATTGTGAGTGCTAGGACTGTGTAACTATTTTTAAGCCACCTTAAGCTTTTTCTTCCCCTTAAAATGACTTACATAGAGAGATAATTATGTTAAGAAAACATCTGAGAACCAAACTGAAACATATCCCAATCTTATAAGAGTTTTTCCTATATAGATCATACCCATGGATCGTCTATCTGGACTCAGGAGAGAGTAGAAGATTTTATAATAATCTTCCAAAGAACCAAATTCCTTGGAGACAGGACAATATGTGGACTTAAGGATTACAGCATTAGGACTCTTTTTATAAAATTAATTTTTAAAAAATGTCATGTTCAGTAGCTATCCTTATTTTATACAGGAATGTCAGAAACTGTGTTAGTAAATCAATTGTAGGTCAAATGAAGCTTCCTCCACCATAATCTGCCAGAGTGAGAGGAAGAGCTTAAATTTGAAATATAAAATGAGAAAGTGCTACTGCTATTGTGTCTCTTCTTCCCTTTCTCCTTCCTGATACCATTTTTCCCCAACTAAGTTTTGGTCAAGCAAAAAGCCTCTCCACTCCCTCCCTCCCCCCCCCTCCAAATTCCCCATTTGACATTTGTGGATGGGGGCACACTTTTCCAACTTTATAGCAATAGCATTTATTAATCAGTAGTTTGCTCTGCAGAGAAGAAAGTGTTAAAATAAGGATGCTGAAATCAAAGGTTTTTCTTTGTTTTTCCAACTATTCAGCCATTAGATTCCAATTAAGTATCTTCCATATCAATTGTGTCATCTGACTCCTTAGTAAGGGAGCTATTTAATCCTGATCTGAATGCATACTTTCTAAGAGGCTGAGGCCTTTGCCTACGTCAATGGAAACTGCAACTTCAACCAATGAAGCAAGAACATCAGCTTAACCTGGAAATCACCTCAGTCCCTGAGGAAACCTCCATTTCATGGATGATTGTGCTCAAGATATATTAATGTATCTACTGTACCTCTGTCCGTTGACCCATCAGATCCTCCCTGAAGGATCTGGGGTTTGTAGTTCTGTTGGTGAACCTGTAGGGGCATTTTTAACAGGCACTCCATACACAGCACTACAGTTCCCAGCTAGCACAGGTTCACTGTTTCAACCCAGTTTAAGCCTGTAGAATTTTGGTCTGTGGCCCTAGGATATTTTGTTTTGTTTTGTTTTGTTTTTATTTATTGTTTTGTTTTGATATTTTACTTTATTTTATTTATTATTTTACAAGAAGTGTTATCAGTCCCAGCTTCATATGTGTGTTTCTGAAAACAGTTCAGTTTTCTCCATCAGTTGCACTGTTGCACTGCATCACCACTAGTTATAGGGCCATTTCCCTGGTGTCACATTGCCTTGGTACCCACACACCATTTCTCTTGTGGGTTGAAAGACTGTCTTCCCTACAGGTTTGAACACCAATCCTCCTTTTGATGTGAAAGAGAAGGAAAGGCTGAGTTTTTGACAAACATCCTGATGCTTTTGCACTGATTGGGCAAAAGAGAAAGGGAGTGACATGAACCCAGGGATTTTTTAGAGAGTAATAGTGAGCTGCTTTTGCAGAAAGAGTGGATGGAGTCTTTGGATCTGACAAATATGCTTTTGAGCCACAGAGAAGCTTTTTGAAACAGAATTTATTGGGTCTTCGATGCATTTGTTACTACTGAATTTTAAACGTGAAGCCGGCGGTGCTTCTCAATATTTAGATAATTAGCTAAAAATATGTCACTTAAAACAAAGCTCTCTTTGAGTTCTCTGTTTTGAAAATATACTATTTTATTGTACATGCAAGATTCTGATTATTACTTTAATGCTGGCAGCTTGAATGTACCTTTCCAACTTTACAAGCGTGTTTGTCTCAAGAGCCACTATTTTAGAAACAATTGTCAGAACCTACAAATAATGAGTCTATTTTCAAAATATCTTACAGGAAGCAAGTAAAATGCTAAAAAAATACCTTGAGTTTGTCTGGCAGATTCTTTTCCTTACTTTTGTAACACAAAGATTTTGATTTTACCAATTGACTATAACAAGTTCTCAAAATGGGAAGTTCTGATTCAAGCGATTTCTGTTTTGGCAGATTCTTGTTGTAGTCCTCTTTAAATAATTCTTTTACACTTTTAGCCACAGATGTACACATATACAATCCAGGTTCTCTTTCCCACACTTAATATTCATGCTATGAAAGTTCTTCTTCTGTTCTTCAGCAATCTAGTTTAACTAGTGGATATATTAAATGGCCCTGGGAAACTTGTTGGCGCTCCAAGATTTTCTATTTATTTATTTTTATTTATTTGTTTGTTTAAATTTAAATTAAATATTGTCCATCTCACTATGAGCTAAAACAATGAATTTATATGCTACCCATCTTCTATAAGCTAGAAGAAGGTAGCCAATGTTTTTTCCTTCCAGACCCTGTCTTCTCAAACATTTTTCCCAGTATTTTTTTCCTGGTTAGGAAAAAAGATTGTACAATCTTCCTTTGTCCTTGCGATCTTTTTATTTGGGGTGGGGGGGATTTTTGTCAGAAGTAAAGAGTTTTTGTTGGAGGGAGGGAACTCTATATAAAGTTATATAAAGCACTGGACTCCTAGTCTTTGCACAGTATAAAAAAAACATGGTGTGTTTACAGTATGCAAAAGAGACATTCGGATTATGGCACCACCCATAATCTGTGAACAGCTCTCTTTGTCTGCTACTGTAGAGATGGTTTTCGGTACTCTTTCAATCTAACAAATATAACAAATTTGTTTTGCTTATACCCGAACTTTTGTTATCTTCCATTCATAACGTGCAAACCTCTGTGTCTTTCTTGGGTCATCGCTTTTTGAATTATTTTAATGTTGACTGCAATTTCAATGAGTTGTTAGTTAGGCAATTGGAAGTATTTGTTGTTAGGTTTCAGGTACAACCAGGAAAGGTGTGCACCTTTCCAACTTTCCTGGAATTTCTGAGGAATCCTAAAATTAAGAACCTCCATTCCCTCATCCTGCTTTAGTCACTAAATTACACTTTTCTGCACCATCTCCTTCTCTCTCCATCCTTCTTCTCCGGACCAATTGGATTTGTCTCCCTTTTTCTTCTCTGGATATGGAAATGTCCCTCCAGCATCTCTGTGTTATCTTTCGGGGCTTTGTTTTTCCTATTCAAATATATGCAAATGGATCAGGCAGGGCTGGGGATAGGCTTTGGCTTTTTCTGCCTGGTGAGAAGTTGGGGGTTTGAGTCCAGCTGCCGCAGGCGATGACTAAACTCTGCACAGAACAAACAGGGTAAAAATAGTCAGAAACTGGAGACGCACCAGATGGCGCCAACTCCTGGGAAGCGAGTGGGGAAGGAATTAAGAATGTGGCTTCACTCCCTCCCTGTGAGGCATCTGGGGAATGAGGCATGTAGGGCATCCTGAGATCCCAGCTCTAGTCCATGGTTTCTCTGTCCCTCTTCCCATTCCCGCCGCCCCCCAGTCTACAGCTGATGGCCTGTCTTCTTGGAGAGTCGTGTTTCTAACCCCTGCCTCAGCCAGTATGGTCTAGTGGTGAAGGCACCAGGCTAGAAACTGGGAGCCAGTGAGTTCCAGTCCCACCTTAACCATGAAAGCCATCTGGATGATTTGGAGCCAGTCAGTTTTTCTCAACTCAGCTTGCAGGACTGTTGCGATGGGGAAAATAGGAGGAGGAAGTGTGTTGGATATGTTTGCTGCCTTGAGGTATTTGTAAAAGATAATAAAAGGAAGGATGCAAATAAACAAACAAAACAAATAAATAACCCCAGCAAAGCTTTTACTGGAGCTTCATGCATTTGAAAGACTGACAAATTTAATATGTCATAGATTATCATGGATTACGGTCTGTCTCCTTATCTTTGTCTGTCCCTCAGAAGTATCTACACTCTGCTACTGCTATTATTCCATACACCTCGCTCAGAGATACATTCCAGTCAGTCCTGTTCTATGCACTGATGATGTTACCTGGTGTAGTAATGAAACATCTGCAAGAAAACCACCAAGCTCAGAGAGCACCAAAGACCCACAGTCCTTCCTATCCTTCCTTCCTATCATAACCTGTTGTCTCAATCCCACTTTACAAACTGAGGCTGATTCATAGCAGTAAAGATAGCAACCTACCCTAAGCTGGTGCAGTTGAAATGGGAAGGAACTGCAGTCCTACAACCAGTGGTGGGATTCAATTTTTTTTACCACTGGTTCTGTGGGCGTGGCTTGGTGGGCATGGCAGGGGAAGGATACTATAAAATATCCAGTCAGAGGTGGTATTTGCCGGTTCTCCAAACCACTCAAAATTTCTGCTACCGGTTCTCCAGAACTGGTCAGAACCTGCTGAATAGCACCTCTGCCTACAACACAGATGGTTGGCTTCCTCACTTGCATTTCATGGTTTTAATGATCCAACAGATATCAGGAGGACATCAGAAGGCTGATCAACTATTGAATAAACAAAGGATTATATATATATATAATCGTTTGTTTATTCAATAGTTGATCAGCTGTCTGATATATATATATTGGTGGTAATGAACCAACTAACTTGGGTAGTGACTTCAACCAACTTCTTAGCAGCATTCAGCCATTGTTGGAGTTACAGAAATCTTGGTAGTGGTTGCTCTCCAAGCTTGTTTCAGTTTAGTTTCTGAATGTTTCATTGACAGAATCTTGTTTTTATTACTGCTATTTTGGCAAAGCAGTGGTTGGATGACTCTAGAAGGCGCTAAAAAGTTGCTATGAGAAAACGACGTACGTAAGGCTTAAGAATGGTATCTCTCATTTTCATTGTTGTTGTTATTTTTTACCATATTAGGGGCAATGTCTAGCCATAAGAGGAAGTATTTCTTTCAGCTAATTGCAGTTTGGGTGAAATGGAGAAAATTGGGATCACAATGAAAGCAGTTAAATAAGGTTCTTGCCTTCTGTCATCCCAATCCTGGTGGATGTTTGTGCTTAATAGTAGCAGTTGTTTTAAAATGTAAACATTATGCTAACAGCATTTATGTCCTTAATAAACATGTAGTGTGGTTACAAATACCCTGGAAAACTAAGAAATATGATATATAGTGAAATGTAATATTACACCAAAAGTTAAGTAAATCCTATTGATTTCAATGGGTCTTACTGCTAAGTGTATACAGGATTACTGGCTAAGATATCAATCCTAATCATGACTGGTCATTGCAATACTTGCTTCAGGCTAGGCCGTTCAAAATTTTTACAGGGCAGTCATAATTAATTCAAGCCATCAACTGTCATGTGTCTTAGTGAAAAAAGTACACCAGTGCTTTTCCAATTCAATATCAACATTTAGGTAAGAGTCCAGAAAGTTGGTGTCTCAAAGATGAAACCTATAGAGCAGAGGTGTCAAACTTGCATTGTCACATCGTGTGATGTATAGTGACTTTCACCCCCTTCGTAAACCAGGCATGGGCGTGGCCAATGCATGACGCATCCGGCCCATGGCCCATGAGTTTGACAGCCCTGCTATAGAGCATATTTTTCCAACTTTAAGACCAGAGGTGGTATTCAGCAGGTTCTGACCAGTTCTGGAGAACTGGTGGCAGAAATTTTGAGTAGTTTGGAGAACCGGCAAATACCACTTCTGACTGGAGATTTTACAGTATCTTTCTCCTGCCACGCCCACCAAGCCACACCCACAGAACCAGTAGTAAAAAAATTTGAATCCCACCACTGTTTAAGACACATGGACTTCAACTCCCAGAATTCCCCAGGCAGCCATGCTTGCTTGGGAACTCTGGGAATTGAAGTCCACGTCTTAAAATTGCCACGGTTGGGAAACCCAGCTATAGACCAGCTCATTTAGTGGGCACAAGGTGGACAAAGTGATTTTTTCTGAGATAGCTGGGATAGCCAGGCTAGTGATCATCGTTTCTTTTCTTTTTCTCTTCAGACAGTAATTTTGTTCTGGGCAATGCCCAAGTCCGGGGAGCATTTCCGGTGGTGTACTGTTCTGATGGCTTCTGTGAACTGACCGGCTTCTCCCGGGCTGAGGTCATGCAACGTTGCTGTGCCTGCAACTTCCTCTATGGGCCAGACACCAGTGAGCTGGTGCGCACCCAGATCCGCAAAGCCCTTGACGAGCGTAAGGAATTTAAAGCTGAGCTCATCCTCTACAGGAAAAGTGGTGAGTCCGGTTTCTGAGAACATAACTCTGAATTGCAAAGGAACCTTTGTGGGGGGAAGAATTTGTACCAGGGAGTGGAAAATGGAAGTTGAAGTAGATAATGTAGAAAGTGAGTTTGTCTGTCTGTCTGTCTGTCTGTTTGCTTGCCTGCCCGCCCCCTCCCTTCTCTCTCTGTGTGTTTTTGTGCTATGAATATTGCTCAAGAGAAAATTAGCTGGAGAAGAAGATCTTTAATATTATGCAGCAAGCGAATGTTAGTGGCTCGGGCTGGCTAAGCAAGTTGCGTTGCTCTGCTTCCCTGTTCTACACAATTGTGAAAACTGCAGCGCTCTTGTTGTCTTTTGTATCTGGACCTCTTGCAGCAGGGATCCTTCTGGAAGCATTTCAAGTGTGAAGAACATTGAAAGTGGCTTTAGAGCAATTTCTCTTCTTCACGTCCAGCATGAACAGGAACAGCTTTCCAGAGTCCCGTCCCCCACCCCGCTCCCTGGGTTTTTGTTTCAACTGAAAGTGGGGAGGGGCTCAAAAGGCAGCCTCTGCACCCCAAAACCAGTGCCCTGGATTGAATTGTCTGTCTCCCCTATATGTATATTTGATATGTGACTCTCTCCATTGCCAAGGAGGAAGCAGTTGGGGGGGAAAAAAGACTGCTATTTTATTTAGCATGCTTAGGAATGCCCATATCACACACCTACACACATGCTGAGATTTGTTCACACCACCCCTCCCACTTCTGTGTGAACACAAAAGATGTTTTAAGAGCAGATGGTGAGTGCAATCCTCTACCCAATGAGTAAAGGAGGCCAACAGATAGAGGAGAGGTTTATTCAATAACCGTGAGAAGCGGATACCAGCACTGGGGCAGCGAGTGGAGCGTGGATATCACCATACTAATACACATGCATACCGCAGTGGGTCCATTTATATACCCACCTACACACAAACACACACTTTATGAAATTTATAAACTTAATAATTTATTAAATGAAGAGATTAAAGCCAATAACATTTAGGAAAGTGGATAAAGTAGGGAAAGAGAAATCAGTGAAAAAGGTGCAAAGAAAGAAGAAAAAAGGAAGAGAAAAATAGAAACTTAGAAAAAGGGAGCTTCATTATGACTTCTACCCTTTTATTTTATTTATTTATTTATTTATTTGATTTGATTTGATTTGTCAATCGCTTACAAGATAATAGATATAAGTATAAACATGAGTAAGAATACAGGAAATAGGTACAAATAAATGGGGACAATAGGACTGGGACAGGAGGCACAATGGTGCACTTATGCACACCCCTTACAGAACTCTTAGGAATGGGGTGAGGTCAATAGTGGATAGTTTGAGGTTAAAGGAGTGGGAGTTAGAAGATGTAACAACAGAGTCAGGTAGGGCATTCCAGGCATTGACCACTCTGTTGCTGAAATTCTCTATCAAGTAATTGCCATCTTATTCTTTCTCTTTCTCTTTAACCCTTTCAATCCCCAGGTCCATAAATCATCAATTCAGTCTTTCCTTATTTTAACAAAAAGCCCTTTTAAGGCTTCCATACTTTTTTTTAAAGTCTGCATTGTTTTTCCCTGACCAAAATTGGATAGCTTTGCCATTTCTCTGAGCTCCATCCATTTTACAATCTTCTCCCTGGATATTTCATTCTTCTTCTTTGTGCATACAATAATCTTGCCACTATTTCCATATACAGTTTTAATTTCCCATTTTTCTTTTCTAGTTCAGCACCTATAAAACGCAATGGAAATGAAACCAGAATTATTTCTAGGAGTTTCAGCCAGTTTCGGTGCTTCTTCTCATCAGGTCTTAATACAACTAACAATAGAACAAAAGATAAAAATGCAAATTTTATTTTATTTATTAAAGTTATATACTGCCTATTCTGCTACCTGAGAGGTTTACAGATAAAAACTATAAAGCCATATAAAAAGGCACAGAAGAAGCATCCTCAAGCTCACCCCCACGACTGCATACCATTATTAGACTTTGATACCAGTTCCAAAAGGCCAGAAGAGTGTGGGAGGTGGGTAGACAGCCTCACTTTATGGGGCAAGATGTTCCATAGGGCAGAGGTCACAATGGAGAATTTCTTCCTAGATCCTGTCAGTCAGAATTTTTTAACTGATAGGTCTGTAACTTACCTTCTCTGCTTATGTGAGTCAATGTAATTGGGACAAGATGGTTCTTCAGCTAGCCTGGTCCCATGCCATGAAGGGTTTTAAAGGTGATAACCAACACCTTGAACTGGACCCGGAAGCAACTCAATGTAGCTCATGCAGCAGAGGTATTACCTGTTCAGCCCTCAGTGTGCTCAAAAGTGCTCACAAAGCCACATTTATGACGATGATTAAAGCTCACCACCAATCAGCTAACAAGGCTTTGATTTAGCACAGTACAATCCGTGTGACCTTGATGGTCAAAAGCCAGGCTGAATAGTGTGGTCCTTGCTTGTACAGGAAGTATAGGAAAGCAGGAGGGAAAATGGCACCCCCTATTTGGGATTTTCGGAACCTGGGAGCAGCAATCGCTTTGCTCAGTAAAGCAACATCTTTTACACTGAGCTTTCTTTGAAGAGACCTTCTTTTCTTGCCTGCCATTTCCTAGGTCTCCAGAAAGAGTTTGCAACAGCAGAAAAAAATGATGCTGGGGATGGCAGTGGAGAAGATCATTCAGACTAGGGGTTGGACTAGAATGATCTACAAGGCCCCTTCCAACTCTGTTAATCTGTATCCCAGGAACATCAACTCACACAGCTCCTTATCTTTTAGGTGTCCCTTTCTGGTGTCTCTTGGATGTGGTGCCTATCAAGAATGAAAAGGGGGAAGTGGCCCTTTTTCTAGTCTCCCACAAAGACATCACAGACACCAAAACCAGAGCATCTGCAGAAAACTGGAAGGAAGGAGGTGAGATAAAGCTAGCGATGGAGGTGGTGTGTGTGTGTGTGTGTGTGTGTGTGTGTGTGTGTGTGTGTGTAAAAATAAAGGAAAAACTTGTAAACTGTGGTACAACCTTACCTATGAGGGCACCAATTCATGTCCTCCTGATATCTTGGGAACACAATTCCCACATGCTCTCTTTTCATGATGGCATGATGGGAATTGTATTGCTACCTACCTGGGAGATGGACTACTGGATCACAGAGGCTTAAGAATCCTCAAGAGATTGTGAGATCAATAAGGAAGGTCTTCCTTCCTTCCTTCCAATGTTGGATGATGATGATGATGATAGCAGCAATGTTTTCTCTCTCTCCTTCTGCCTACCACCCTGTGTTTTTTTTTTTAGTTCATGCATGGCTCTCAAAACGAGAGTCAAGCACTCTGCCGAACAAATGTTCAGTGGTGCATAAATGAAAGGGAGTTAAGAGAGCACGTAAATGAAACTGCTTCAAATGCCAAGGAAAGACTTGTAGGAACTCATTGTAGCACAGCTGAAGACTCAGTCTGCTGGCAGGGATCCTACACTTTTTCCAACTGGAATACAGAGCCCTAATAGACGAAGCTTCCTCATCTCAAGGCTGATGAATCTGCTGACATGTCATGCATCGTTACATACACAGGAGATCTGCCAGAAAGCTGTTCTTTGGCATATCACTATATATATTATTCACCACACACCGTATGAAATTACTAGTGGAACTTGAACTTTCATTAATTAGCTGTACATACAGCTCATTCAGTCTCTTTTCACATGTCTTCATTTCTTTATAAAGTATGAACACGATGTGAAAATGTTGCACTTTCTGTTCTCCCTTTTCCCCCCACTGATTTCTTTTATTTTTCTAAATGCTAACCATTAATGCTCACGTAGCAGCTCCCTTTTGGTAATGTTAGTATCTCTGGCCCATGATCATTTTGGTGTAGCAGGGTGGTCGATTTAAAAGGGCAGGAGAAGTTCATCATGGATACGGCCTCCATTTCTGGAAAATGTATAATATCTGCAAGGATATCAGGCATTCTGCATTTCTTTTCTTCTTCTTTTTAATAAATTTTATTGATTTACAATTAAAACAGACCAACAACACATACATAAATGTAAGAGAGAAAAAGAAAAGAAGAAGAAAATAGAAAGAAAAAGATAGAAAACAATTAAAAACATTTTCATCTTCAACCGTTTGTGAGACCTCCTTTTTATCCTTATTTTATGCCATATACACACTTAATCCTTACATATATCTGTATATCACAACTACGAATCTATCCTATCCTCTTTTGCCTTTTAGTGTGAAATGCATTTTGCATTTCTTAATGATTGAAGGAGCTACCACTTTGCTTAAAAATCCCACAGTATGGATGTTCCAAGCAAACATAGCACTAATACAATTTTAGCAGTAAGATTTATGGGATAAATAAGGAGCATCTCAGCCTGACCACATGTGCATGTTCTGTATGTTTTGGGCAATCACTTTAAGACTAAAGAATTATAAACAGATCAGAATCCTGTTCCCTGAAAAATCAGAAATCCTGCTGTGATTTCACCAGTCATTAGCTGCCTGCTTTCATCTCAGGACCAAACGAAGCATAATATTCATCATCAGATTGTCCTTACAACCGCAGGACTAGAGTGGCCCTTAGAAGCAGCCCTCGGCTTACAACCAGGAGTGGGATTCTACCGGTTAGGACCAGTTTGGGTGAATCGGATGTTAAATTTACATCTGGTTTGCCGAACCAGAAATTAAACCGACCGGCTGCCCCACCCACCCCACCCCGCCCCTCCCAGGAGTTTCCACGTGGCCTGTTTTGGATGCAAGTAAGTGCAGGGTCTGGGAGGGCGAAAATCAAGCTGAACCGGAAGTTCCGGAAGTCCGGAAACAGGGCTGTTTCTGGCTTCCGGAGGCCCTAGGGAGCCCCAGGGAGGCCATTTTCACCCTCCCGGTGGCCCAAGGGAAGCCTCTGGACCCTGGGGAAGGTGAAAAACAGCCCTCCTGGAAGTTCCTGAAGTCTGGAAACAGGCCTATTTCTGGCTTCTAGAGGGCCTCCGGAACCTAGGGGACGCTGTTTTCACCCTCCCAGTGACCCGAGGGAAGCCTCTGAACCCTGGAGAAGGTGAAAAATGGCCCTCCCAGAAGTTCCGATAGGCCACAGCCACCATGGCCACACTCACCCAGCACCTGGCTTGAAGTTCCCCAAGGCCTTGGAAAAAGTAATTTAGGATCCATCCTTGAAGTTATGACCATCGCATCGTCCCACGGTCAAACGATCGCAATTCAGAGGCCACTCTTGAAGAGCCTTCCGAAACTACAGCTGGTGCAGAGTACAGCAGCATGGGTAGTTTTGGGGGCCCCAAGAATGGCCCCCGTGACACCACTGCTCCGTGAGCTGCATTGGTTACCAGTGTGCTTCCAGGTGCAATTCAAGATGTTGGTGATCACCTTTAAAGCCCTTTGTGGCATGGGTCCAGGTTACTTGAGGGATCATCTCACCCCACTGGGATTGGCTCGTCCCACTCATTCTGGCAGAGGAAGCCTGCTGCAGGTCCCATCAGCCTAGTTATTCTGATTGGCGGGGTCGAGGTGGAGGGGGACGCTCTCTGCTGTTGCTCTTGCTCTCTGGAAGATCTTGCCCCCTGATGTTGAGTTGGCCCCCAACTATCCTATCTGTTGCTTCCTATTCCAGACCATATATTGTCTCATTTATGGAAAACTCTTATATTCACTTAACTCATTGTCAGTTAGAACAGGGTGAAAACAAGTTCAGAGGATGCGTTGCTCAGATGGCACCAAAAAAAAAAAAAAACCCACCAAAAACCGTCATGGTCAGAAATAAGCAGGCAGGGGGGAAAAAACCATGGAAAACCCCCAGCAACCTGCCTGCAAAGCTCTTTCTGAAGCACATGCAAACTTTATGGCTGCATATTTTGGGTTGTTGCATGACTGCACAAAAGTAGAGTTGGAAGGGACCTTGGTGGTCTTCTAGTCCAGCGGTCGCCAACCAGTGGGCCACGGCCCACTGGTGGGCTGTGAGAAAAGTTTGGTGGGCCGCAGAGAAATCTCACCCCCAGAGCACACACCCCAAAGCAATTAATCCAGGCTGCACAGAAACACAAGGCTGCTCAGCCCACATGGCCCGCAGGAACCCTCCCTGCCCACTCAATCCTTACCCAACAAACTTGTCTGCTAAGTTGCTATTTTTCCTTTTTCTGACCATCATCTGTTCTGCTGTGCCGGGAGATTTAGATTAGCTAGGAAGTAGGAAATGGTTGGATTTCTTGCTTTCTAGCTAGTCTTTAGATCTTCACAGCTGAACCTCCCTTAGAACTGAAGGTTTGCTTGCAAGCAAATTCAGTGCAGACTCACAGCAAGCAAATTTGAGAGACAGAGCTAGCCAATGGCAGATAGATAGATCACTGAATGATTCTGTGAGCAACTCAATCTGCCTGCTTTGCCTGATTTTGGATAAAAGTTGCTTTTTTAAATAAAAAATTCAATATTTACATACATGGTGTGTTGTGAGTTAATTTTGTGAGTTTGCTTGCAAGCAAATTTTATGTGACAGACTGAGCTAGCCAATGGCAGATAGATAGATCTCTGAATGAATCTGTGATTCTGTGAGCAACTCAATCTGCCTGCTTAGCCTGATTTTGGGTAAAAGTTGCTCTTTTTTATAAAAAAAATTCAATATTTATGTAAATATTTATAATATTTACATACAAGCCATGCCCAGCCAGTCACATGACCACCAAGCCACACCCACAAATTAGGCCACACCCACAGAACCGGTTAGTGGACCCTGGGATCTAAAATTATGAGTTTGGTGGTCCCTGAGGTCCAAAAGGTTGCCGACCCCTGCTGTAGTCCAACCCCCTGCTTAGGTAGGAGACCCTATACCAGGGCTAGGGAAACTTGGCTCTTCTATCACTTATGGACTTCAACTCCTAGAATTCCTGAGTTGAGCCATAAAAGTTTCCCCATCCTTGGCCTACTGGTTTTTCAGTTGTGAGGGAAATCAATTTTTGACTTGAATGGGACTGTTTAATATACAAATGTAGGACATATTCTTTATTCTCTCCCTCTTCTTTGTGGCAGCCCCGGAGATATTGGAACACTGCTCTCATGTCTCCCCTGGTCCTTCTTTTCATCAGACTGGACATACCCAGTTCCAGCAACTAAGTTTCATAACATGATACTAAGACAATTACATTTGATGTAAGAGAATGTACATATCAAATCATTTCCTTTACATTTAATTAGTCTTTAATCCCCTCTCGGTTTAGTCATTCCTGATGCACACACACAAGGTTGTCTCATGAAGTGTCACAGTTCAATAACAACTTTTGGAGGGACTATGAGGGCTAAAGTGTAGACCCTACGCAACTCTGGCTCTTAAGTTGTGTACAGGTAATCCTTGTCTTATAACCACAAACCACAACCCAGTTTTATGACCATTTTTTGCTACAGTTGTTAAGTGAATCACATTGTCTTAAGCGAATCCAACTTCTTCCATTGACTTTGCTTGTCGGAAGCCGGCTGGGAAGGTTGCCAAATGACAATCACATGACGTAAATAACGGTGGTTGCCAAATGCCCACATTTTGATCGTACGACCTACAAGGGTCGTAAGTCTGAGGTCCAGGTGCAAGTCCCTTTTTTCAGCGCCATTGTAACTTCAAAGGTCGCTAAACCATTGCTTGTAAATAGAGGACTGACTGTATCTCTGGATAATGGATTTTCATCTTTCTGACCAAGAGATTGGAGGAGCCTATTTTGTATTGGCTGGCCGGGTCCTTCTTGGCTTTGGGACGGGACCTTTCCCAGCTGTTTGTCTGCCAGAGGGCTCTCTGTCCTCAGAAAAACTCTATAATTGAAAGAGAAGGTCTAGGGGTGACACAATAGCGGTCTTCCAATATTGGAGGGGCTGCCACAGAGAGGTGGAGTCACATATTCTCCAAAGCATCTGAGGGCAAAACAGGTGGAAGCTTAAAGAGCAAACCTAGAATGAAAGAAAAAATTTCTGATGGTGAGAACAATTCCTCAGTGGAACAGTTGGCCTCTGGAATTGTGGGTGCTTCATCATTGGAGATTTTGAAGAAGAAACTGGACAGCCACTTGTCTGGAATGGTATTAGGGCCATGATGGTGAACCTATGGCATGCATGCTGTTGCCAGCTGCTCTTCTGGTTTCTGGCACATACATGCACGCCAACCATCTGGTCTTTGTGGGTGCCAGAGCACCAGAAATGGCCAAAACATTTTCAGGCCATTTTTGGCACTGTTTTCAGGCTGTTTTGGGGTTGTTTTCAAGAGGTTTTCTGGGCATTTTCAGGCTGGTTTCCAGGCCAGTATTGGGCTCTTTTTGGGGGGCCGTTTTCAGGACATTTTGGCCTGAAAACACCCTGAAAATGGTCCAAAAACTGGCCCAAAATGCCCCCCAAAAACAGGCAGTTAAAGCTTTTCCCCTAAAATATAAGCATTGAATATGTAAGGTTCTGTAACAGTAGAAGTCGTCTCCAAGCAAGGGTGAAAACATTGCTCTAAAACTCAAAATTTGAGATATTTTCTCATTAAAAATACATTGGTGACTGCTACAAGAGCAGATACAAACCCTTCTTGCTCTAACGTACCAAATGCCATCCAGCATTTGTCTTTTGCTAGGTGGACGGCGCCGTTACAGCCGAGCTGGAGCTAAAGGCTTCAATGCCAATCGTCGGCGAAGCCGGGCAGTACTTTATCACCTCTCAGGACATCTCCAGAAGCAAGGCAAAGGAAAACGCAAACTCCACAAGGTACGTGGTAGGGACAAGGCCAAGGGAAGAACAGCCTTTCGGAAGTTCAGTGGACAGAAGTACAGAGACCACGCAGGATCTCAGTTTGTTGAGTGAGGGGAAAGAGGCGCTGAATGTTCATCCCAGGGGACAAGGAATGTAACACTATTTCACCCAGCACACCAAACCTTTTGTTCACAATTCAATTTTTTTTTTTAAAAAAATGCAATATTTGATTAAATCTCAAAGATTAAGGGATAAGATCATACATACCGAAAAGCAGAAACAAAAAGCTATTTAATCTTGAGGAAAAAAATAATTGGAGATATGTTTCCGAAGCATCTTAAAATGAAAATGCCTTCATGGATGAGCACTATTAAATGAATAATGGGGCAATGTGAACCACCTGAGAAAAAGAAAATGGTGGACCTGGAAGGACATTAGAGTTGATGTTGCTCTATCATCTAAAGAAGGTGATGTTTGAAGGAGGACCTCAACATTGGTTCATTTCACATGGAGATGACCCTGTCTCAGTTTATCATGATTATCATACCTTGTCGCGACGGTGCCACCACTTGAGGCAGAATGCCGCAAAGCTCAGCGCACCAGTGCCACCACATGTGGACAGACACCACATGGCTCATTGTGCTGATGCTGATGCTTGCAGCAGTATGCCCTGTGGCACATTGCGCCTGTGCTACCATTCATGCGCACAATGGTGCAACAGGCCACGCAGCCTCCTGCCATGAGCGGCGGCACCAGCATGCTGAGCCACGTGGCGCCTGGCTGCGAGCGGCCACAGAAGTCAGGCAGTGGCATGACAAGTATTGGGGCGTGGAAGGCCTGGCTGCAGTGGTGCTAAGGTAAGCAGGTAAGACTTATCCTGAAAATAAGACCTGCTGCTTATTTGGGGGCCCAAAAGAAAATAAGACTAGGTCTTATTTGGGGGGAAACACGGTACTTGTAACCTGTTTGTCTGAGTGATTGTGCCCAGGTCCTTTTCGGGAACAGGCACAAATGACTCAAAATCAGTAGTAATCAGTAGTAAAGTAACTAAGAGAGACCATGATAACTATCCGGGAATCTGTAAGCAGAACTAAATCCAAGATCTTCCCTGAACCATGGGGATTCAGTTTTGAGATGGTTAGTGTGAAGCAGTTCCTGATTGCCTAATTCCTCAAGAATCCCCAACTGTTCTGTCGACACAAAATGGCCCTGGCTCTCCAAGGGTTCAAATGTTGGCCAAACAACTGCTAGAAAATCAGCAATTGCTGACAATGCACGTTACTTACTTCCCTGACAATTTGCTCTTGCTGTTTATTAACGTTTAATAGAGCCAACCAAGCTATATATTTAAAAAAGCAAGGATCTCAATTTTTTGAATCCTTGATGCTCTCTGAGCTTGCTTGGTTGCTTGCAAACTTTTCATTACCAAAATAGGTAATATCATCAGTGCTAGTGAGTGTGAGAGTTTGGTCCCTGTTTATATATATAGCTTGTTCTTCCAGTGCTGATGGAGGCATGATTTTCTCCTCAATAGTTCCTTGATTAGGGTATTGATTTCCCCTTGTTTGTTTCCAACTTTTATCCTCTCTCTCTCTCTCTCTCTCTCTCTCCCTCCCTCCCTCTCCCTCCCTCCCTCCTCTCTCTCTCCCTCTCTCTCTCCTCTGTTGCTGACCAAGATAATTTGTGCAAAGGCTTACAAGCAAACCATGTGAGCATTTTTAATATGTTCCCTCCAAGTCTCCAAGAGAGAAAATGGTCTTATCTATAGGTGACTTCCATCTCTCTGTAGAGAGCTCTTGCACGCTTCTCTGCTTTCTTAGGGAACCACAAGCCCTGAAATTATATACAGGTAGTCCTAAACTTACAACAATTCATTTAGTGACCATTCAAAGTTACAATGGCACTGAAAAATGTGACTTATGACAGCTTTACACACATGACCATTCCAGCATTGCCATGGACACATGATCAAAATTCAGATGCTTGGCAAATGGTTCATATTTGTGTGACAGTTGCAGTGTTCCAAGCATAGGTGGTATTCAGCTGGTTCTGACCGGTTCTGGCATACCTGTATCGAAAATTTTGACTGGTTTGGAGAACCAGCAAATACCACCTCTGGCTGGCCCCACCCACCCACCTCTCTCCTCTCCTATATTCTGTTGTTTATTAGCTCAGCTGATTCATGGACAGAGCGAATTGCCGCACCTCAGCTGAGCTAAAGAACAGCACAGCTCACCATTGTTGATTAAGAGGGCAATTTCTGAGCCCCTTTTGCATGCACGCGAAAGGTGCATTTGGCATGCGTGCGCGTTAGGCATGCCTGCACAGCTCACCAGTGTTGATATAGAGGGCCGTGTTCGAGCCCTGCGCATGCGCACGCGAAGCGAGCTTTCCGAACCAGTAGGAAAAAAATTTTGAACCCCACCACTAGTTCCAGGATCCCGTGATCAGCATTGGTGACCTTCTGAAAAGGAAAGCCAATGGGGAAGCCATTGACTCACTTAACAACCATGTTACTAACTTAACAAATGCAATGATTGACTTTAACAAGTCTGGTAAGAAAAGTCATAAAATGGGGCAAATTCACTTAACAAATGTTTCGCTTAGCAACATAAATTTTGGGCTCAATTGTGGTTGTAACTCAAGTGCTACCTGTAATTCCATGATTATTTGGATATTAATTTATGCTAATGAAGACCAGTCTACAATGATTTTGCCCCTTCTATTCCATATGCAGAAGCCAACTAGTTGGCAATGGATTCTCCCTTCAATGTTGGTATTTTTTATTATGTCTTAGGACAGAGCAGGGCTAATTTAAGGATGAAAAATAAGTCATGCAGCAGCATACACAGCTCTGTCTTCCAAGAATACGGTACAGATTTTATAAACAACACTCAAAATCTACTGCCCAGGGCAATTCTTCATCCGGTTTAATGAAACAGCTGGCTCATTTTTTTAAATCAGAATTTCTTTATTAAACATACACTAGTTATGGAACTGGTTCATTCACTGCAAAAGTCAAAACAGATACTGAAACAAAAATATTGAAAAGCACGGAAAATACCAACAATCTTAGGCAGCCCCACTGAATGTAGTTGTATTTGGTTTAAGTTGTAGCAGTGTGTGGTTACTGGAGCATGCAGTCAAATGCAGTACACCCTTCCCTCCAGAGGTTACATATGGGTAGTAGTCACATTTAATTAATTATCCTTCTTAAGCCCATAATTTTGTGAAGAAGATCTGTATTCAGAGAGTGATGCGTTTGTATCTGAGCTTTACTGGATCAGGGCAAAATAATCCTGGAAAAGATTTAAGATTTTAAATTTGCCTGGCCCGTCCTGGCCCCCTCCAGAAATGCTCAGTGTGCATCCTTTAGAATTCACTGGTTAGTAAAGCTACGGCACAACACTGAGTTGTAGACCTGAGATTGCCAGTTTTGGATCCCTAGAGGGGTCACGCCAGGCAGGATTTCAGATAGACCTTCTTTAACGTCCTATCTGTCAGATCCAAGCCTAGAGATGAGACAGTGAGATCCGGTTGAGTTCGATCTTCTATTTGCTCACAGCTAAAGGAAAAATCTTGCCAAACTAAAGCAATAACGTCCCAATCTACTAGATCTATCCTGAGAGATTCTAAGGCAGAGGTGTCATTGAGGGCCACATCAGGCTTGTGTTTGACCTCGGGGGTTGTGAGAGAGAGGGTGGGTGTGGCCAGGCTGGGCGTGGCCAGCTCAACGTCACTCATGTCGGGGAGCCTGTGGTGGCCCAAGCACTCTGCCAGTGAAGAGGGGCTCCCGGGCTCTGTTTTTGGCTGTGACGGCCTCCTGCAACCCTCTGAGTTGGCCCTCCCGAACCCCATTTTCACTGGCAGAGGCGCCACGGGCTGGTCCTTGTTTCCAGGGTGGCCCCACAGGCCAGATCTAAGCACCCTGTAGGCAGGGGTGGGATTCGAAATTTTTAACAACCGGTTCTGTGGGCGTGGCTAGGCGGGCATGGTCATGTGACTGGGTGGGCGTGTCTTATTTTTTTTGCTTCCTGGGCCTCAGAGAAGCCTCCTGGGGGGATGTTTTTGCTCCCAGGAGGCTTCCCTGGGGCCCAGGAAGGCAAAAAAATGGAGCGCGTGGGGGGTGCACAGCACCCCCACCCCCCATGCAACCCCTTTTCCGTCCTGGGCCTCAGGGAAGCCTCCTGGGTGAAGCAGTAAGACAGGGAGGGGGATCCCACCACAGCTGATCATCAACGGCTGATCGTTGGGAGGGAGAGAAAAAAAACTTAAGGAGTAACTGGGCGGGGAGAACAAAGTCATCGATGTCGGGCATGCACACGATGTCACACATGCGCAATAAGGACTGACTGGGAGGGGAGGGGCAGGTGGAGAAGGGACGGACCAGCCAAGGGCACAATTTGCCGGTTCTCTGAACTGTGCAGACTCATAATAACCAGTTCTATAGAACTGGTCTGAACTGGTAGATTCCCACTGCTGCCTGTGGGCCAGACCTGGCCTGCAGGCCTTGAGTTTGACATCCCTATTCTAGGGGTGTGTTGTAGGCTACCTGAACCTCTTCCCCATTCAGCGCAAGACTGTGCCGTCTCTTGAACTGAGTTGGCAGAATACTTCCCCCTCTGCTGCTGCTGGTGCACATTCCATCACACTAGAGTACCTAAACCAAAAAAAAAGGCAGGCAGATCCAGTGGTGGACCAATTGGATGCAAAATCCCCCACTCCCTCTTAACTTCCTTACTTGATGTATTCCTTGGGGGTCTCCCTGCTTACTAGTGCATACAGGTTGGCTTTGGGAGGCTTTGCTCAATCCTGGGACCCCTGCTTTACACGGTGAACGCTGCCGTTGTCGGCAGTGATTTCCGAGCCTCGCCGTTCCAAGCATTTAATCTTTCTTGTTGGTTTGTCTCCAGGGTGTGTTTGGTGAGAAGCCTGCCTTGCCTGAATACAAAGTGGCTGCCGCTCGCAAGTCGCCATTCATCCTGCTGCATTACGGCACCTTCAAGGCTGGCTGGGATGGACTGATTCTCCTGGCCACGCTGTACGTGGCTGTCACAGTGCCCTACAGTGTCTGCTTCAATGGCACCAAGGATGAAGGGCTTCCAGAGGCTTCTCGTGCACCCCCCAGTGTCTGTGATCTCTCTGTGGAAATCCTTTTTATCTTAGGTATGGGGGAGAGGTATCAGCACCTGAGAGGGGTGGGGGCATGTTGGCAGCCTTCAGGATTAAGATACAAACAATCCCCTATTTAATTCCTGACGTTCCAAGACAGAGGAGAGTCAGGGAGCAGCTACTGGTTGTCCTCAACTTACAATCGTTTGTTTAGTGACTGCTTGAAGCCTCAATGACCCTGAAAAAGTGACGTCTGATTGGTCTTTGTGCTTACCATCATCCCAGTATCCCCATGGTCATAGAATGAAAATGCGGGCTCCTAGCAACTGGCTTGTATTTACAATGATTGTGGGAAATCCAGGGTCACGGATCGCCATTTGCAAGCATTCCTTCCCTGGGTGACATTCCAAACTGGCTTCTGACAAGCAACGTCAGATTTGCTTCACGTTTACACATGATTCATTTAACAACTGACGTGATTCACTTAAGAGCCATGGCAAGCAATGTAAAATCAGGCATGACTCACTTAACCACCACCTTAAGCAGAAATTCTGGTCCCAATTCTGGTTGTAAGTTGAGGACTACCTTTAATACTGAACTTGATGGGCAACCATGCAGATCTATTCTGAAGCTCTTATTCCGGGCCTAATAGTTTTTGGAGTACAGGGGCTGTTAGAATGACCCCTCATTTCTCCATCTGGGAATTTGGCAAAGAGTGCTAGGCTCTGGTTTTGAGGAAAGCCTGTGAAGAGTTGTGACAGCAATAGCAATAACACATAGACTCATATACTGCTTCACAGTGCTTTACAACCCTCTCTAAGTGGTTTACATTTTTCCCCCAACAATCTGGCTCCTCATTTTACCACCTCGGAAGGAGGGAAGGCTGAGTCAACCTTGAGCCTGGTGAGAATCAAAGTGCTGAACTGCTGGCAGTCAGCAGAAATAGCCTGCAGTACTGCATTCTAACCACTGTGCCACCACAACTCTGATGGCATCTGCCTGAAAAGTTCTTTGCTTCTAAAATTGGAGGTTGTTAAGGAACTGGCAACAGTGGTCCCCAATCAAAATTGGGGCATGCATCCTGCTTGACCAGCTCAGATGATTTCTTGACCATAACTGGCTTCAAGGGAGCCCTTTTTGCCTCCCCCTCCCCCCGACCCTGGCCTTCTAATTCACCTCTAACAAGTTAGGGCCTTCCCGGGAGGTGATTTCCTTTCACTGGCAAAGGAGCTGTTTGGGGTGAGTTTAGATATACATCAGTGTCACTCTGTGGCTTTCACTCAAGTGTCCATTTGCATAGTAAGAAAAACAGATGAGGGTGGGCTCACAGCTTGAAAGCATCAGTTGGTGAGAGTATGAAATAGCCTGGCCTTTTCTACCAGAGGCCTCTGAATTGTGTCATTCTATAACTTCCACAATTCCCAGGTGGCATGACCAGGAATTGTCAGATTTATAACCTTGGGATATCTGGAAGACACTAAAGGAAGGAAGGCTTGCATAAGGGTTGCACACTGCCATTCTTTTATTGTTGTTGTTTGCATTGTTTTGCAGACATCGTGTTAAATTTTCGCACTACGTTTGTCAGCAAATCAGGGCAGGTGGTCTTTGATCCTCATGCTATATTCCTACACTACTTGACCCGCTGGTTCGTGCTGGATCTCTTAGCAGCATTACCCTTCGACCTTCTCTATGCCTTCAAGGTCAACGTGGTGAGTTGGGCTCAGAACCTCCACGATGGGGCACACAGAAGACGTGTTGACTATTCAAGGCCGGTTCAGGCAGCCATAAATACATCTTTGTAGAGAGTCAGAGCTGAATTTTGGCTTTTTCCGCTATTACTTCCTGAACTTGATCTTTCTCTCAGTGTTTCATTTCTGGGTAAAATACTGCTGATGAGTGTTTCGGCCTCAAAGTTATGGCTCCTGATCTAGAATCTCACATAATTTAAGAAAGTTTTCCCTGCTAGTAGGGAGAACGGTCTCTGGCTACGGAACCTTCCACTGAATTGAGCCTGCTGGAAAAATGTCTGCTCTAGCAGAAGGTCAGGCCACTGATGAGAGTGTGAGTGTGGACAGACCGCTGCAGAGAAGGCCTTGGGAAGGCTTGCGGCCTGTCCAGTTCTGCATTAATGCTGATGACTCTTTGTTCCTGACTGCAACTAAGTCTGGTTATTTCCAGCTGGCTGGTGATTGTGCAGGGCTATCAGATAGAATCAAGATCACATGAAGTGCTGATACCACTTTATAATGAATTGGTAAGCCACACTTGGAATACTGCATCCCATTTTGGTCGCTATGATGTAAAAAAGATGTCGAGGCCCTTGAAAGAGTGCAGAGAAGAGCAACAAAGATGATTAGGGGACTGGAGACTAAACATGTAAAGAACAGTTGCTGGAACTGGGTATGTCTAGTCTGATGAAAAGAAGGACTAGGGGAGACATGATAGCAGTGTGTCAATATCTCAGGGGCTGCCACAAAGACGAGGGAGTCAATCTATTCTCCAAAGCACCTGAGGGCAGGACAAGAAGCAATGGGTGGAAACTAATCAAGGAGAGAAGCGACTTAGAACTAAGGAGAAATTTTCTGACAGCTAGAACAATTATTCAGTGGAACAACTTGCCTCCAGAGGTTGTAAATGCTCCAACACTGGAATTTTTTAAGAAGAGATTGGACAACCATTTGTCTGAAATGGTGTAGGGTTTCCTGCCTAAGCAAGGGATTGGACTAGAAGACCTCCAAGGTCCCTTCCAAGTCTGTTATTCTGTACTAAATGTGGCTTGGATCAGTTCTAGGATCTAATGTGCCCTTTGGAGCTCTTTGCCCAGGTAATTGCAACTCAGAAATGTTAGGAAGACCAAAGACTTGGTTCATTACAAGCTGGTGTGAAACTTCAGAAGCCGAAGTATCAGTTGGATGCATTTTAAAGTTACTACCCAAATGACTATAAATAATTTGGTTAGAAGGTTAAAAGAAGGAAGGCTTTTCTATTTTTTCTTCTTCTTTTGCTGGTGTGGTATTTCAGGGATGTTTAAAATTAAATTGAATTCAAGAGAATTGTATTCCTCAAAAGCAACCCCAGTACCCTTTGGCTCGGGGGCCTGGTGACATTGCCGTGTTTCTTCCCTTCTGCCATCCCAACATTCCCCCTTGAACCGCAGAGGGTACTGTGTAGGCATATCTGGTCTTTTCTTTCCCAACCAGTACTTTGGGGCACACCTGCTGAAGACGGTGAGGCTCTTGCGGTTACTGCGGCTGCTGCCCAACCTGGATCGGTACTCACAGTACAGCGCCGTGGTGCTCACCCTGCTCATGACTGTCTTTGCCCTTCTGGCTCACTGGGTCGCCTGCGTCTGGTACTTCATCGGCCAGCGGGAAGTCGAGAGCAGCCCCTCCCAGTTGCCCGGGATAGGTGCGTGTCATGGGTTGCCTTGGAGTGGGACTTGGGGGGGGGGAAAGGGCAACTGAAGGGAGGAGTTATTTTCTTCTCCCAGATTAGAGTCGGAGCTCCCCAGGCCGCTGCATGTTGCAATTCAGGGGAAGCTGCACTGTAAGGCCAAGTAGGAGCAGAAAGGCAAGTATGAATGGCTGCAGCCCCCTCCAATCAAGGGCAGAAATAATCCGCAGAGTCTCTCTCGTGTTGGGGACCATGAGCTCTTTCATAATTACCATTCTCCAGCAGGCTCTAGGGACCACATGGCGACAAATTAACAAGTAACTGCCGCATTGGCTTTGAGATCGGGCTGCCAAATCCCTAGGGGAGTGTGGGGAGAGAGAGAGACTCAGTGCTCAAGGTTGATATATATCTGTTGCAACTCGGTGAAGCGGGGCAGGTGGTTCTTTTTCTTTTTTAAATGAAGAGAGCTGGGAAATCTCCAGGCTCTCTGAATTTATCTTTGGTTTGGCAATGGATCTCTTTGCTCCATGCTTTCAAATTATATTCGTCCTCTGATACGGTGCCCTGGCTTTCAACTTGGACGGTACGAATTCCTGATTTGCCCCATTCCCTTTGGGCGTGCTCGCTGAAATGACGGGAACTGACATGCAACGCCTCCAGATGGCACTTCATCGGGGAATGCTGCCTCTGGCTCACAACATCTCCCATAGAAAAGAGAGAGACAGCGACCGATGCTGGGGAAATGAGCTTCAAAGAGATTGGGATAAATTTCACCTTGGGTTTGGGGCCTGTATGGAGAGCTTCCCTTTGTCTTTTGGCTTTCCGGATTCCTATCCAACCCCTTTCTCTGGGGTCTCCTCTAAGAGAACTGGAATGGGGGAGGAGTCCTGAGGAGCTCCTAAGACCTCACAGTCCTGCTTCCATTGATCTCTGAAAGCAATTAGGACTGAGGATAGTGTTGAGGTAATTCCCCGTTAGGAGAATGAGCGCATACAGGGAGACGTATTTGAGAGAAGTGTTTGAATAATACACACACAGTACACAGATACACTGTACAGTAAATGTAGGTTTTTACTTCCAGAAAGGTTTAAGCAAAGTCCAAAATAAGCAATCCAAAAGTCATTCACAGGTAAAATCAGTCAGTTTTCATCCAGGGATAATCCAAATATCAAATTCCAGTGTCAAAAACAGTTCAGTATCAGATTTACATTAAATCCAGTAATATCAGTCAATTAGAAGAAATGGAGCAACAGCAATACTTTCCAACAGCAGGAAACAGAGATACTTACTCAGACACACTCTCTTCTGAGACTAAGACTAAAACAACCCAGGTTACTGGCTCCAACTTATGGCCGTTTGAAAAACCACACCCAACTACAGTTTTGCATTTTCTTAAAGATATAGTACTAAAATGTCTATCCTGGTTTGTATATTTCTAACCCAAATACCTGTTAGGTGACTTATATTCCTAACAGATACTTCTGTTCTCTAGCTCACTTTTAACCACTGCAGGATTTACTGATCTTACTGAACTGGGGCAATTCTTCGGTTCTGAGGCTTAATGGAAACACACAATGATTAGCTTACTCAGACATACTGTACCTGGATCAGTGTTTAAGTCAGCGATGGCAAACATCTTGGACTCAGCTTGTCAAAAACTCAGAAAATGACTAGCTTGACTATGCTGCTGTGTCACACATACACACACACACAAAGAAAAGAAAAAATCTCTCCCCCTCCCCCCCCCCCCCAAATCTAGGCCATCCCAAACAGCAGCACTCAGCAGCGGCAGTGATGAGCCTGGACCTGAAGTCAAGTTCTGGACCTCAACTTCAGCCCTAGCACCACTGCTGCTATCAAAAAACACACCACTCTGTGTTGGATAATGGCACGATTGCCCCGAACATCTACCACACACCTCTTCACCTTCATACGATGTCCTCTTTCTGTTGACAGGGCTCTGCAGCCTACCCAGAATTGCTCTCAGTCACACCAGGCCTTCCTTCATGAAGCAGCTTCGGAGCGTGCTCTTCTGCAAACTCTGAAAACCATGCAAAAGCAGCCCCTTTCCTCACACAATGTTTGGAGGCTGTGGAGAACATAAAGAGCACAGCCCTCTGCATCTTCCACAGCCTCTGAAAATTATGTCAGAATGGGATGTGCTTTCAAGGATATTTGTGGTTGGGTATGGCTGAACGTTGGCATGTCACCCAAAATGTCATGGTGTGTTACCCTTGACACGCGTTGGCTGTCACTGGTCTAAGTGGAAGATTGTGCTGACTACATTCATTTTCAACATTGCATACAGCTGCTTGGCTAGATCTCTGACACCCTCTCTACGGCATAAATGGCTGCAAGAGAGAAGGCTTAGCAAATGCCCTATGTGAACATTCACTTAGATGCCAGTGGGTATGACTGGCTTGACTGGCATGTGCGGTGACAGGGGACAAATAGTGCCACCTTGCTTAAGCATGGATTCCACGTGGGAACAGCTTGCATGAAGAAAGCTTATGATGTGTATAGCCACTGCCAGGATTTCCTAAACTGTGTCCCATGAAACCCTGAGGTCTTGTAAGAACCTGATGGGTTCTGTGAGAGGTGAAGATTAAAAAAAAAATAGTTCACTCAGATTCAGCTATTTTTCTATCCACTTTGATCAGGGATTCCAAGAACCAATTAATTAATTTTTGTGATCCAAGAGGTTCCATAATTGTGGGGGTGGGATGGAAAACCACTGATCTATAGAAGGGTGGGAGATCATGAACTTAGAGAATGTGTGCCTTCAATGTATGGTGAAAGACATTATATCTGTAGAGGGAGATGATACGTCCACAGAAACTATCTTTAAAGCCAGGCAGAAAATCTGTGATCATCTAAAACAGGGGTGTCAAACTCAAGGTCCACGGGCTGCATCCAGCCCGTGAGGTGCTTAGATCTGGCCCACGGTGCCTCTGCCAGAAAAAATGGAGCTCAGGCGGGCTGCATTCGGCTCTCGCAAGCTCTGTTTTCACTGGCAGAGGGTTGCAAGAGGCCATCGCAGCTGGAAACGGAGCTCAGGAGCCTGTTTTCATGGCAGAGCATTTGGGCCACCACAGGTACCCACAACACGAGTGATGTTGAGCTATTCATGCCCATCCTGGCCACACACACACTCCCCCCGAGGTCAAACAAAATCCTGATGCAGCTGTCAATGATAACCGAGCTTGACACCCCTGATCTCAAAATTGTTGGGCTCTGATTCCCATCCATCCTGGGCAGTATGACCATGGGAAAGATGCCAGGAACACTGCCTGGAAGGCTAATAGGTTGTGTACCCCCCTTTTTTAGTACAGTACTGTTAAAAGAGATTGAGATGACACCTCATAGAACATGACAGATCAGATGCTTTAGACAAGCAGCCGAGGAAGGTAATTGTCTGCATGCCCTGGTTGTCTTGATGGACCAGTGTTGGAACTTCTACCTCCTGGCCTACAAGGCTTTAGTGTTTCGGTTCTTCTGCAAGACCCTGGACCAGAACAGGCTGTGTCTGCAACTGGCATGTTTTTGGGAAAGAGGGAATAGTACTCAGGAGGAGCTTAACATGGGTTTTCTTCTAGCTTCGCTTCTAGCTTCGCTTCCTTCTTCCCCATCCTTGTAGGTTGGCTGCAGGAGCTGGCTCGACGCCTGGAGACTCCCTATTACCTGGCTCAGAGGAACAGCAGTGGTGAAGAAGAACCTGCCAACCAGACTAGTTCCTCCCTCAACGGCACAACTTGGGAACTCTTAGGGGGACCCTCCTTGCGCAGTGCTTATATTACCTCCCTATACTTTGCCCTCAGCAGCCTGACCAGTGTGGGCTTTGGCAACGTATCGGCAAACACCGACTCAGAGAAGATTTTCTCCATCTGCACCATGCTGGTAGGGGGTGAGTTGGGCTCTGCCCCTGGGTGGGATATCAAGAAGGAGAACCAGCAAGACCTCCTCCTCCTCCTCCTCCTCCTCCTCCTCCTCCTCCTCCTCCTCCTCCTCCTCCTCCTCCTCCTCTCTCCTCCTTCTTCCAACTCAGGTTCTTGGGCAATCTAGTTCTCATGACAACGGGCCAAGCACCTTCTATTATTGTGAGTTTTATTTTGGTACATCGCCAACAACCAGCAAGGTGGTTCTTACATCCTTAGCCTCCTTCCAATGGTAAGAAAAGAAAACCAGATGGCCGATCTCTGTTCTTCTCAGATTGTGGAACACATCAGTGGTGGGAAATGAAAGCTGCCTTTTTAAATTTAGACCTAACTTTTAACCGTTAGACTAAGGAAACCAAGAAGCAAGAAGCAAGGGGTGGATGGGTACACCAAATACCTCTTGTTCATATGCTCTGTGGCTAACCTTCAAGCAAAGTTACTGAAAGGGGGGAAAGAAGAAGACTTCCCAACGTAGGAAAGGCCTGCTTCCTTGCCCATTGGTTGCAATGAAAGTACCACCTGGAATTCTTCCCCTGATTCAGTTTTCGTGCTGCTTCTTCCACCTGATATTCTCTGGATGTTTCCCCAGATTCTTGGTTGCCATGTTTGTAGGTCCAAGACAGCTACAGGTAGCAAGATTGGGAAAGATGAGTTTGTGGTTTAATTGGAAAATAGTGGAATTACAGCCACAACTACAGTTACAGGGCAAGGATCTGTATGTTAGAGACCAGTCTTTTTTAGGATTTTTTTTTTTTTTTTTAGAAAGGGGCAGCAGCTGGGGGAGAAGGAGGCTCATTTCTATATTCAGAAACATAATAAATAATCAACTGACCACTCAAATAAGCAACTTTATCCTAGGCCAGGACATGCAGAAACATGTCCATAGAATGAGATAATAAAAGATATGAATTGGACCAGTGGTGGGATTCAAATATTTTTTCCTACTGGTTCTGTGGGCGTGACTTGGTGGGTGTGGTGTGGCTTGGTGGGCGTGGCTTGGTGGGCATGGCAGGGGAAGGATACTGTAAAATCTCCATTCCCTCCCCACTCCTGGGGGAAGGTTACTGCAAAATCCCATTCCCTCCCCACCCCGCTAACCTGCTTTCTAGCTCCGTTCTCCTGTGCAGGGCAACCAAAGAAGACACAGCCAATCAGCTGGGACTCAATGGGAGGCAGAGAATAGATGGGGGCGGGGCCAGTCAGAGGTGGGATTTGCTGGTTCTCCGAACTACTCAAAAATTCTGCTACCGGTTCTCCAGAACTGGTCAGAACCTGCTGAATACCACCTCTGGCTGGGACGATAGGTAATCCTCGACTTATTCATTTAGCAACCATTCGAAGTTACAACAGGACTGAAAATAAAATAACTTACGGCCAGTCCTTGCATTCAGGACTGTAGCAACATACTCATGGTCACACAATCAAAATTTGGCGCATTTGGTAAACTGGCGTGTATTATGACAGTTGCAGCATCCCGGAGTTGTGTAATCACCATTTGTGATATTTCCAGCTAGCTTCTGACAAGCTAAGTTAATGAGGAAAGTTGGATTTACTTAACGAGAACATGAGTCACTTAACTACAGCAGTAATTTGCAACAAAAAAAAGTTTGTAAAATTGGGCTTAGTGATGGAAATTCTGGTCCCGATTATGATTGTAAGGAAAGGACTATCTGTCCTTTCAGGTAGATAAAGAAGAACCTATTTGAAATACTCCCTTCTACAAAAAAAAAAACCTTCTTGCCAGATAGAAAAGTATCATCATAAGGAGTAGGCCAGGTTAGAGGACTTCTCCCTTGGCTCTTTTTTAAAATATATAAACATGCTTAAAACCGTTCATATAAACTGAATATCCCAAAACTTGATCTGCCTCTTGGATCTGTATTACAGTCAATTCCTGGCTAGCTCAATTATTACCCCATTGTTTTCCTACCTGATAAAGTTTATGTCCAAAACTTTTAGTCCCGACGCTTCCTTCATTCTTTTCAATTTGCTTGTGAAGTTTGTCCTGGTTCTCTTATCGGAGGCATCATTGTCATATCACTGGCCGTACAAAATCAGGTGGTGCTTCTGCTACTCACCTTCTCCTTGGCCATCTCAGCCAGATTACCCTCGGTCTCTTCTCTTTCTCCTCCATCCCCAGCACTCATGCATGCGGTTGTCTTCGGCAACGTAACGGCCATCATTCAACGCATGTATGCTCGGCGCTTCCTCTATCACAGCCGTACACGTGACCTGCGTGACTACATCCGTATTCATCGGATCCCTCCGCCGTTAAAGCAGCGCATGCTGGAATACTTCCAAGCCACCTGGAGTGCCAGCAATGGGATTGATACACGGGAGGTGAGATTCCAGCCCTAGCAAGGAAAAGAACTAGGCAGGAAAACCCTCTACTGCAGGGATGTCAAACGTGATTTCAGTGAGGGCCGCATCAGAGTTGTGTTTGACCTTGGGGGGCCTGGGGGGCGGGCATGGCCAGATCGACGTTACTCATGTCAGGGACACCTGTGGTGGCCCAGGCAGGGCTGGGGGCAGTGGTGGGATTCAATTTTTTTTACTACCGGTTCTGTAAACGTGGCTTGGTGGGCATGGCATGCCTTGGTGGGCAGGGCAGGGGAAGCATACTGTAATTCTCCATTCCCACCCCACTCCAGGGTGAAAGTTACTGCAAAATCCCATTCCCTCCCCACCCCACTAACCTGCTTTCCAGCTTGGTTCTCCTGTGCAGGGCAACAAAAGAAGACCCAGCCAATCAGCTGGGACTCGGGAGGCAGATAATAGATGGGGTTGGCGGGGCCAGTCAGAGGTGGTATTTGCCGGTTCTCCGAACTACTCAAAATTTCCGCTATCGGTTCTCCAGAACTGGTCAGTACCTGCTGAATTCCACCTCTGGCTGGGGGGATCCATTTTCCTCCCAGGCTCTGTTTTCAGCCACAATGGCCTCCTCTTGCCCTTTGCCAGCAAAAATGGAGCCACACACGCATCTCCCAAGCTCCGTTTTAGCTGACAGAGGCACCGTGGGCCAGTCCTTCACTGTTTCCAGGGTGGCCCTGTGGGCCAGATCCAAGCACCCCATGGGCCAGATCTTGCCCTCAGGCCCTGAGTTTGACACCCCTGTTTTAGTCCAACCCCCCCAGGAGTCCTTGTACCATCCCCGACAAAGGCAGCCTCCCTGGTATGGCAAGGAAAGGGAGGCCTTCTAACCCTGCTGCTGTGTCTTCCTTCTCACCAGTTGCTGCATAGCCTCCCGGATGAGCTGCGTGCCGATATTGCCCTGCACCTTCACAAGGATCTGCTCCAGCTACCCCTTTTTGAGGGGGCGAGCCGGGGCTGCCGGCGTTCCCTTTCACTCAGTGTCCGAATGTCTTTCTGCACGCCGGGGGAATACCTGATCCGGCAGGGAGATGCACTCCAGGCTCTGTATCTCATCTGCTCGGGCTCCATGGAGGTGCTGAAAGATGGCACTGTGCTTGCCATCCTAGGTAATGCCTGCTTCCCTTTGGTCCCTGCTCTTTCCCCCCTCACCATGTTGTAAGTCTGGGAGACTGGGAAGTTTTATTTATTTATTTGATTTGTCAATCACTTACAAGATAACAGGTATAAGTATAAACATAGTTATGAATACATGAGATGGCTACGTATAAGAAAAATAAAAAAAAACAATAGGACAGGGATGGTAGGTACAATTGGTGCGCTTATGCACGCCCCCTACAGGCCTCTTAGGAAAGGGATGAGGTCAATAGTAGACAGTCTAAGGTTAAAGTTTTTGGGGTTTGGGGAAGAGACTATAGAGTCGGGTACAGTATTCCAGACATTGACCACTCTGTTGCTGATGTCGTATTTCCTGCAATCAAGTTTGGTGCGGTTGACCTTGAGTTTGTATCTGTTGTTTGCTCTTATATTGTTGTGGTTGAAGCTGAAGTATTCATTGACAGGTAGAACATTGCAATGTATGATTTTATATATTATACTTAGATCGGACCGAAGACGGCGTAGTTCTAGGCTTTCAAGGTCTAGAGTTTCAAGTCTGGTGGCATAAGGTATTCTGCAATGAGTAGAGGAGTGGAGAACTCTTCTTGTGAAATATTTCTGGACTTTCTCAACTTTGTTAATATCAGATACGTAATGTGGGTTCCAGACTGATGAGCTGTATTCGAGTATTGGTCTAGCAAATGTTTTGTATGCTCTAGTTAGTAGTGCAATATTACCAGAGAAAAAGCTAAGTAGATTAGATTAACAACTCTTAGTACCTTTTTGGCTATATGGTTACAGTGGGCTCCAGTACTTAGATCATTAGAGATGAGTACTCCAAGATCCTTGACAGAGTTTGGATCATCAACAAGGTCTTGACTATTCAGCCTGTATTTTATTTTCTGATTATTATTATTTTGCCAATAGGTAGGACAGAGCATTTATTTGTTGAGATTTGAAGTTGCCATTTGATTGACCATTCTGATACATAGTCAAGGTCTTTTTGAAGGGTAGCAGTATTGTCTGTGGTGTTGAATAGCTTCAAGTTTCAAAAAGTTGGCTGGACTTGAAAACACCTGCAGCCTCAAAGCTGGGTGAACACAACAGTCACTATGTTCTCACATCTTGGTGTGCCCCGAGTAATAAGCCATATCCAGGGGTGGGCTGCTGGGGTTCAGGAGAGCCCCTAGCTAAGATTCTGTACAGTTCAGAGAACTCCCAAATCCCACTCCTGCCTGGCCCCACCCACCCCGCCCCTCGCCTCCCAGGAGTCCCCATGTGGCCCGTTTTGGATGCAGGTAAGTGCAGGGCGCATGTGGGGGCTCGGGGAGAGCGAAAAACAGGCCTCCCGGAAGTTTGGGGAGGCCAGAAATGGGCCCGTTTCCAGCTTCCAGAGGGCCTCTGAAGCCAGGGGAGGCTGTTTTCACACTCCTGGAGGCTCGAGGAAAACCTCCAGAGCCACGGGAGGGCAAAAAGCCTCCGTACTACCATGGTGCAGGAGGCCAACTAGGCCATGCCCACCGTGGCCACGCCCACCCAGCAACAAACCCAGCAGAGAACCCGTTGCTAAAATTTTTGAAGCCCACAGTCTTACAGCGTGTTTCTCATAGCCCTTTTAAAAAATGGCAATTGCCATGACACAATGAACCACAAATTTACCCAATTTAGCCAAGACTTGAAATATGGGGTGTGAATGTGTGAATGCAGGTGTAATGGGAGAAATTCTAAACCCCCTCATTCTGAAGTTTTCCACACAGAAAAAAAAAGGTTTCTATATCCAGAATAAGGTGGGAATAGAGGCCCAAACTTCCATTTTGGCATGCTGGTTCCACCCCCGCCCCCATGCAATAAGGCTTGAAATGTTTTTGCCTTTTATTATTGCTTTTTTAAGCCAACTCTTTCCGAGAGCTCTGCTCTACTATCTTTTCCTATCCCATCCTGTTCATCCCAAAGGTGCTTTCAATTTGGGGTTTTCAGCGAGCCTCCTTTCAGAACGAGAGTCTGAGGGGGCTTCCATTTTGTTCCACTCGATGAAGGATTCACCTTTAAACTCTTTTCCTTGCAGGGAAGGGAGACTTGATTGGTTGCCACATCTTATCCAAGGAACAGGGGGTCCAGGCCAATGCAGATGTGCGGGGCCTCACCTATTGCGACCTACAGTGCCTGAGCTTGCCTGGCCTGCTGGCTAGTCTGGAGCTCTACCCAGAATTTGCCAGCAACTTCCGCCGTGAACTTCCCTGTGAACTCAGCTATAACCTGGGTGGAGGCAGCGTCTTCCAGGTGAATGGAGCAGGGTGATGAAATCTCTGTTATTATTGGATAACAATTGTCACTGCCTCATTCTGGGTGCAGTAGTGTTTAATTAAGTTCTTGTGCCAGGTCTCGGGGCGGGGGAAGGTAGATCCAATTACAAATTATTATTTATTATATGGCCCATTCACATCACATTTCAATAAAAAAAACCACAGGAGATGAAAATACAAAATATAAAATGTTATAAACATATGTCTAGATTACAGATAAAATCATTTGCTTCATTTGTCACAGCCAGGAAATCAGCAGTCTCCATTATAGGCACTCTTTTGGCACATATTGTATGTTGTGTATCCAATCCAATTATAAAATGCAATCTACAAGAACAAGAGTCAGACAATAACAACAAAAGAGTTGGTTTACTTGAAATTAGTAAAAAGACTATAATATATATATATACCTGCACAGAGCCAACATAGAAGCCACACAGGCCAAAGAAAGCTAGAGAATAACTCTGTAGGTGCTTTTCTTGGGCTTCCAACTTGCCATTAAAAAGAAAGGAGTAGCTATACAGCTGGGTAAGTCTTCAGTATGTCCTCCAGAGTCACTCAAGGTCAGCAAGAAAATTTGGAGGAAATCTACTGACAAATCCAAATCTTAACCCACGTAGCTGGACTTGAGGGAAACTGATGATAAAACTGGGCTTCCACGCCTTTCCAGCTACTCCAATGTATCAGTCTGAATTGTATCCACTTTTGTTCAGAAACAATTTTTTTTAATAAAAATTTATTAATTTTCAATAAACAAACATACACAAACAAAACACAAAACATGAAAACATAAAACTTCTTTTTGGAAAGCGGCTTAGTCCCGGGTTACATCTTTTTGTACAGACATAAATCAAATTCATGCTCACTTTGTATACCATTTCATATCTTATTTACCATTCTATATTTTCTATATGGCTTCTCCCCTCTTTTCACTCTCTTAATTCTATTTTATATATTTCATCTCAATTTAAATCATTATTCTTGTATCTTTTGTCCGTTCTGTAATTATCTACTTATCTTTTCTCTTTAACACATAATTTCTCCTGCAATCACTGATTGAAGTATGACGCTGTTATATCTTTCCCCTAAATTTAACACTTAAAATAATATATAATTTTAATTCTGATTCTGCTTAGTACATTCTAAAGCTACATACTACATTTTAAAATAAGAAAATAGTAAGTTTATAATATAATTAAAACAATAATCCATAGCAAATTAAACTCTATCATTAAATCTTAAGCATTTTACACATTCCCTTTAATATTTTATTAAATCATATAATGTTCCAGTTTTCTAACTTTATTTCAAATACAAATACAACAATAGTCTTATGTACTTTTGCAGAATCTCTTTTTTAATTGTTTTTACCCTTTATCTCTGAAAAAAACCTGTTTCTTTACATCGTTTCAACCCTTTGTAACTTCTCTTCCTTTTTCCCCTTCCTTTCTTCTCCAATCTAGCCTTTTTACCCCCCCCCCATCTCTTGATCTCCTCCCTCTTAATCTCCACTCTCTTCTGCATTCCTCTTTTCTGTTGCTTTCTAACATTGTATCGATTTTTCACCTTATTTTTCCCTTTTTTGGTTGTTCTTTTAAGTCTTAAATTCTCCATTCTCTTTCCCCTCTTTCCTTTTTCTTCCCCAGCTAAAGTTGTTTGTTCATTAAAGATGGCTTCTTCTTCTTCATCCCAGTCTTCTTGTTCTTGTAATTCCTGATAGGTAGAAATCGCCATTTCTTAGAAGTGAAAAACAGATCCGGAAGAGCCCTTCCCTTCTTGTTCCTCTTCTTTTAGCTTTTTAAATTCCATTTTCAGTTCTTCAACAGATAATGCCATTGTGAAAGTTTTTTAAACAACCCAAATGTTTTTAATCTTTCAAATAACAATTTCCAAAAGTCCCAAAGTCACCAAGCCATCCAAATAAACACAAGCTGTTTTAGCACTTTCTTCTTTTTGTACTTTCTCTTCCTGGGGTACAGTTCTATTGCAAAGTTCCAAAATGTATCTTTTAGAAGTCTTGTTACAATTTAACTCTGATCTTATAAGCTCCAAGCAATCTCCTCCAGCAAGGTCTTAATATTAATTCTTTACCTCTCCCTTCCCACTTATAGCAAAAAAAGAATTTTTTTTAATTCCAATGTTCAGAAATCTTTAATGTCCCCTTGGCTTTTAGTTTTCAAATTTGATTACCTGTGGATGCCAAAACGGGTTTTTCCAATTTCCATCTGCTATCTCCGTAGGGAAGGAGAGTGAGAAAAAACAAACTTTCCCTTTTAACTTTCACCCGCCGCTTTTTATGATCTTCTAGGGAACAATGTATCTTTAATGAAGTTGAGTTTCCAGGGTATTTAGATGTTACTTTTTATCCCGGTTCAGCCAAAAACTTTCACTTTCTTCAGCTTCCTCCTGCACATTCTTGTCCGGATGAAAGCTTCTTTGTGGCGGCTATTGCTGGCCGTCACTCCACCACTTTTGGAAAAGGGTTTAGCCAGCTGAGGAGGGGGGTTGCGTTTCCCCCGGACCCCTGCTGAATCTCCCCTGTCTTCAGTCACCTCTACGGGGTAACTATTAGCCCCCAAATCCAGCTGGATCGTGGGCACTCCAGCAGCGAGCGCAGCAGGAACCGCGCATGATCGCAGATTCCTGTCGCTGCTGAAGCTTGCAAACCGGAAGTCCTGTTCAGAAACAATTTTGACAGCCATGAATAGTTTGCACAAGACGTCCCACTGAGACTGCTAATTCCTAATATCTATACAAATGATTCCAGATTGAAACCAGTCCTTGGGCAGAAAAAATAATAATCAAGTGGATTCTGAACTCTTACAACAATCATTTCTTTAAAAAGCCCCCGAATTTTTTTTGGGGGGGGGTGAGGAGGGGAGAAGGGATCTGGCAATGAGAATCATTTACCAATGAGAGGGAGAATCCAGTGGGAGGAATACAGTTTACACATAAGGATAGTCCTTTTCCGATTCTAGAGAGAAAGGCAGCTGTAATGGGAAAGACAAGGGTTCCTTCACTGTCTCCTTCCACCACAGGCACAGTCACCATCTCCGAGCAGCAGGGAACCTGCCACTTTGCTTTCGACGGTGAAGGACGCAGATATTTCATTTCCTCCACGCCGCAGAATGCCCTGCTTGCCCACGCAGATAGAGGATGAGCCCGCCAGCCCCTTGCTCCCCAAGTCCTCGGGGGGCCACAGCCACCTGCCCTCACGGTCAGGAATGCCCCGCCACGTGGCCTCTGAAACATCCTCACGCCCCACAGCATTGCGGCTGCACAACGTGCCCTGCAGCGGTCCCCCAGATCTCAGCCCCAGGTAAGATCACAGGATGGGGAAGGAGGTACAGGCCAGCTTTGGGAATGGGGACACAACTACGAGGCCCCATCAAAATGTCTTTCCCCATGTTAGGTAACTGTGATGAAGCACAGTATGTCAATGAAAACTCAATCGTGCAGGCCAAAAGTATGCAGAAAAGGTTAAAATCATGGCAACTGGACCAAAGTTTGTTAATCTGAGGTGTTTCATTACTCATTCAAGTAACTTCATTTGCTGTGGCAAGAGTGGGTATATTCCAATGACTCTCTGTTTTATTTTGACAAGTTACTTGGATCAGTAATGAAACATCTCAGATTAATCCAAAGGTGCATTTTCAGGAGGCAACTGGACTTTCTTATTTTTTCCTTTTGAAGACATTTCATCCAAGAAGCTTCTTCGGTTCTGACAGGATAGTGGGGAATGGAAGGATTTATACTCCTTGCAGTCAGCTGGTCACTTGCATCCTTTTAGAGGGTCGTTGAAGCACTTGGAGGTTTATCTGTGTCCTCAATCACCTGAGTGGTGCTCCTGGTTCCTGTAATCTGTAATTTTTTTCCTCTGGAAATCTATTCCTACTCTCACAACATTCAAAAGGTGTTCATCCCAAATTGTATAGCTAAAAGTCTGTGACCCGGATGACTGAGAATGTCTACAGACTTTTAGCTAAAAATTGGGGATGAACACCCTTTGAATAGTGTGGGAATAGGAATAGATTTCCAGAGGAAAAAAACTGCAGACTACAGGAACCAGGAGCACCACTCAGGTGACTCTGAGGACACAGATAAACCTCCAAGTGCTTCAACGACCCTCTAAAAGGATGCAAATGACTGGCTGTCGGCAAGGAATATAAATCCTTCCATTTCCCACTATCCTGTCAGAGTTGAAGAAGCTTCTTGGATGCGAAGCAAAATATCTTCAAAGAAAAAACAGGAAAGTCCACTTGCCTCCTGAAAAAGCACCTTTGGGACAACCATTACCTGGATGATTGAGAATCTCTACAGAAGTTCAAATTAACAAACTTTGGTCCAATTGCCATGACTTTAGTATGCAAGTTTCTCCCTGCGCCTCTCTTTTCTGAAATGCTTACTGATTTTCCACCTCTTCTTCTCTTTAAAAGAGTTGTAGATGGAATTGAGGATGGGTCCAGTTCAGACAAACCTATTTTCAATTTCCGCCTTGGCCTGTCAGGACCGGATTACAGCAGCCCTTCACCTGGTACAGGTAATATTCTGCATCATGCAGGGAAGGGGGTCACAAAGAGGTTGATAAGGAATAGGCTGAATTTCTTGAAGGCTTGATCCATCAACTTGATCCGTTTTTCCTCTTCCAGATAGCGGCCTGCTGACTATCCCTCCTGAGTTATCTGGTGCCGACACCATTGAGAAATTGCGCCAAGCGGTAAGGTGTTTTTAACTCAAAGAATCCGTTTGTACCTTTGATAGCATTACTTTACCATGCTTGACGTCTAATAAGTTAAGGACATGTGTCTGCCTGCCATGAGCAGCCTGCTTAAAAATAACAAGGCTTGTTGTACATAGACAGCCTTGTGGACTTCAACTTCCAGAATTCCACTGCTGGCTGGGGAATTCTAAGAGTTGAAGTCTACAGGTCTTAGTTGCCAAGGTTGGACACTCCTGCTTTACAGCGATGTTTACCTGGAGCTTCCTTGCTTTTTGTTCAGTAGGGAAGCAGACTACATATGTGCCTTGGAAATCCAAAACACTAGTCTAGGAAATATTCTCTACAGAGAATGGTAGATTTAAATGATCTTCTGAAAACACAAACTCACGGTTTACCATTTGAGTACCAAAGGAAAGGCCCTAGGCTCTTTGAGCGCAACTGACTAAGCCTTACTTATATAATTTATCTCGTACCTATCTTCACATAGTCCAGATAGCTTAAATAAAAACCATGATATTCATCCTCTTTTAAAAACTAAAACCAGATTTTTAAATATGAGCATCCCAAACCCTCCCCTCAAGACTGACAAAATGGCTTGTTTGCTATTTTCCCAATTTTTAAGAATGAAGGTGATCTGGCCTTTGGAGCTAGAGTATTCCTGAACGACAAGGTCATCATAGGAAAAAAAAAACTTGCTTCCAAGCCCTCCCTTCCCCCCAGTTTCCTTCAGCCATTGCTCCCTGAGCTGATTGTAGGGTAGGCATGTTGTACTTGGGCAAGGCAGCCTTGTAAACAAACATGGGCTCAAGCTTTACAGAACTTAATTGGTGAAAAGCAGCACTTTTGATTTGTACTTGGAAAATTAGCGGCAACCAATGCACCTCTGCCACGTGCTGGTGGAAAGGGCCTGGCTTCTGGGTAGTCTTCAAAGACAGCGCCAAGCTGGGCAAAAACTTCCCTGCTGCCGATTGAGCAGAAAGTCATGTATCAGAAGCCATAAATTACTTTTTGTCCCAAAAGTGCTTTTTCAAAAGGCCACCGGACTTACTTTGTTTTTTCCTTGAAGACATTTCGCTCCTCATCCATGAAGCTTCTTCGGTTTTGAACTGAAGAGGAAAACTATCTTCAAGTAAAAACAAAGAGTCCAGTGGCCTTTTGAAGGAGAAGAAAAAAGAGCACCTTTGGGACAACCATGACCTAGATGACTTGAGAATCTCCAGAGACAAGTGAAGATCTGCTTTCTATCCCTTTCCTTCCAGAGTCCGATTAAGGGTAACCACCAAACCTCATGGCTTACGAGCAAAAAGCAACTGTCTTGCTTGAAATTAGTTTCGAATTGTTTAATTCCCACCCCTGCATCCCCCACCTACCACATCTAAGAAGAGGGCAGTAGGCGTGGTATAATTGTTACGGTGATACCTCACTCCAAACCAACCTGCAGTTTCATGTAGATCAGGGGTTTCCAACCTTGGCAACTTGAAGACTTGTGGACTTCAACTCCCAGAATTCCTCAGCCAGCTTTGCTGGCTGAGGAATTCTGGGAGTTGAAGTCCACAAGTCTTCAAGTTGCCAAGGTTGGACACCCCTGACGTAGATGTTAAACCATTTGGCAAAGGACCGAGTCCTACATCGTACAGAATGCCTATGAACTCAACCGCTCACACACACATACACCCGCCCCCAATGATCAGACTGGAACCCCAGGATTTAACTCAAAACAGTGCTTCCCATTCCCAACCCCTGCAAAATCCCAGTTTGGTTCCAAAGCATCCTCAGTCAAAACTATCCAGGACAGTTTCAGTCCCCTTCGAAGCGTGACTGAAAGGGATGCTTTCACCCAGCATTCTTTGCGGAAGCAGCACTTCTACCGCCTCCTCCAATACTTTCCCCAATTAGGAAAACCTAGATAGGACTCTCATCTGAGCAAACCAGAGTTTTTATTTTCTTTTTTTTGCCATATCCCAGCTTGGAGAGTATGTTTCATGCTATCAATATCATTCTGGGTGAAAAAAGAATCCACCCTCCCCCCCACACAAAAAAATCCAAGTTCAAACTGTTCAATGGCCAAAAACGGGAGTGAGGAAAAGTATACAATTCCCTACTTTTCTTCCCAACTTCCCAACGGGTCCTGTGTGTTTCCAGAGACTGACTGATCTACTGCCAAAACTACTAAGTTACCTCACCCCTAGGGAAGCAGGGAGGGCTCCAGTCTAAGAAGACAGGCAAGCAAATGACCTCATTTCCCTTGCATCATTTCCCAGGTGGCCGAGCTCTCTGGGCAAATACAGCAAATGCGGGAAGGCCTGTACTCTCTGCGCCAGGCTGTCCAGCTCTTCCTTCTCTCCCAGACATCAGCCCAGCAACGCGTTGATCCATCTGCCTGTGGGCCTTTCCCCCATCCAGATGCTCCTACGACGCCTCTGCTGAGCCCCCTCCGGGTTGACACAGGCCTTTCGCCAGCTTTCTGCTCCCACAGTGCACCGCAAGCATCATGCCCGAATGGAGCCTGTGGCAAAGTTCAGTGGATGTGGGCCCCTCCAGCGGGGCAGAGCTCACCCTGGCCTGGCACGTTTTGGACCCTGGGACGCCAAGCAAGGGATTCTGAGGCAGGAGTGTTTTCACCCTCTGGTCACGGTCCCAAGGACCAAGGGAACAACACACCGATGCCAAACCTGAGCCAAAGAGAGAGCTCTCTGCCCCAAGCTTGCTCCGCCACAGATCCAGCGTACCATACAAGCTCTCCAGAAACCAAACCTTCTAGGACTCAAGACTGTGATTCCTCCAGCCTTGAGATGGTGCTGATTGGTGCTGGGGATGATGGTTCTACCTGCAGTGGGCCCTGCTGGATAGAGGAAGAAGGGACGGGGATATGAGTATGCTGAGCACAACTGATTACACAAAACCCAGGCCCTGGGATTTTTCCATCCTGGGAATATCAAGGGTTAGCCCTTGTCTTATGGGACCGGATGCTCTCCCATGTGAGGGGACAGAGAACACAACAGAGAAAGGTTACGATCAGCTCTTCCAAGGTTGAGAGAGAGAGAGTTGCAATTGTTCTCAGGACGGAGACAGAAGAAAAAGACAGCAAACGCCACAAAACAAGGCACCTTTCGTCTTGGCAAAAGTAGAAAGCGGCAAGCTGCTGTGAAAGAGTTTCTACCAGCAAAGGCCAAAACCTGGGCCATCGGAGTGGGTTATATGGGCTAGGGAATATATCCATGCGTCACAGCTTGAAATATGCAAATGTACCCATATTTGTACCTGACTCCATTTTAGATACTCTTCCTTCAGGCAGCTGGGTTGTTAGGCATTGCAGTGGGGATAGTGAGTGGACTTGGAGCGGAAACTCCCCCTGAGCATGTAATTTTCAAATGGGAAGGCAGGTCCAAGACTTCCCCCAGCCCTAAGTAAGAGTGATGCTGGGCACCCTTTTTATAAAATAAAAAGTATGTTTTGAACTCTGACTGTTTAATTTATGAGCTGCTGTGGCTCAGATGTTGTCCTTAATGAGGCTCGCGAGCGACCTTTCCCAAAAGCTAAATCACGGTATGTAGAACCACTGCCAACAGTGAAATGAAAATCACGAACTTCAGTTGTAAAACACACGGAAAAGGAGATTCTGCAATAAACTTCACTGCCAGATCAACGGAGGCCACCAGCCAGTCTGCACTGTTGCACCAGAAATTTTAATGGACACAAAAGTTAGATATTTTTTTTTAAAAAGCTAGCAATGCAAAGGCTGCATTTTAAATAATTAGGATTTACTTCCATTTTTGTCATTCTTTTAAAACCCCCAAACAATCGAACTATGACTGACAACACTCTGGTAAGATATACAGTTAACTTACAGGCAAGGATGTGCTTGCACTTAGGAGGCAAGTGCCAAAAGCTAAAATAGCTCATTAGTCTGTCAACACCCCTGTTAAGTAGTAATATTGTACCACGTAAGCAGATAGGAACAGATGGACCTCTATTTTTACAACCAACCTTATTTGGAATAAATCATTCTTTTTTTCACACCCAAGGAACTGAGATTAAAATAATGGATACCTTAAAAAACTGACATCTAGAAATGGCACTAACACAGCACAGAACGAGAGGACTGATCAACTGTTATATTAGCTTGACCTTGGCTCTCGCCGCATCCAGTCCTGAAAAATTTCATCACTCTGTCCCAAAGAGAGTGAAGCGCAAGAGTCAGTAGAAGCAGTAAGTCGTTTCTCACCCAACCCGGCAAAAGGTTCCTGTTAGCCAAAGGGCTGTGTTTAAGTCTCTCTACTCACACCCACCCCTTCTCTCACGCATGAAACAGAGTTCCTCTATGCTAACAACAACAACAACAACGAAGAGCCAGGATGGCTTTTGTGTCCTAATCTCAAAGGAGGCAAACTGGAGGAAGCTGCATCAAGCAGCAAAGAAAACAGCAGTCCCTGCTGGAGGCAGGAGGAGCGGAGTGGGGTTGGGTGGGGTGTCCTTTGGTTCGATCCAAGCCTCAGGGCTGGGCAATTTTGGCAGCTTCTGCCTTGATAAGAGCAATCAGATCTTGGTTGATGAGGAAAACAAAGCGCAAGCTGGCAATCTGGAAAGAGAGGGAGGGAGGGAGAAGAGAATCAAATCAGTTTGTTCATATATATTCTGCTTTCGCACCCAATTAAGACATGAGCCACCTGGAGGAAGTTTTTCTACCAGTGTGGAGATCTGCAATGGAAGCTAACTAGAAGGTTCTTGGCCTAAAGTAACTCATGTGTCCTCCTTCCTGACCAGGCTCTTATTATGAGCCAGCCCTCCATTTAAGGCAGCCTCAGTTTTGGTCACCATGATGTAAAAACAAGATGTTGAGACTCTAGAAAGAGTGCAAAGAAGAGCAACAAAGATAATTAGGGGACTTGAGGCTAAAACATATAAAGAACGGTTGCTGGAACTGGGTATGTCCAGTCTGATGAAAAGAAGGGGCTGCCACAAAGAAGAGGGAGTCAAGCTATTATCCAAATCACCTGAAGGCAGGACAGGAAGCAGTGGATGGAAACTAATCAAAGAGAGAAGCAAATTAAAACCAAGGAGAAATTTCCTGGCAGTTAGAACAATTGATCAGTGGAACTGCTTGTCTCCAGAAGTTGTAAATGCTCCAACACTGAAATTTTTAAAGAGATTGGACAACCATTTGACTGAAGTGATGTAGGGTTTCCTGTCTAACCAAAGGGTTGGACTAAACGACCTCCAAGGTCCCTTCCAACTCTGTTATTCTATTCTAATTCTAATTCTAATTCTAATTCTAATTCTAATTCTAATTCTAATTCTAATTCTAATTCTAATTCTATTCTATTCTATTCTATTCCCCATCTGAGAGCTACAGTCCCAACCCCTCTGAAGGTGCCATGCTCATGAAAGCTGACAGTAACTGGGCTCAACTGCGTCCATGCAGATAGGCTGTAAGCATGGTGTAGACCCACGGGTAATTTGCCCTGGCTTTTATAACTAAATTTACAGCAATATTTATATTCTGGCCACTTCAAATAATTCTAAGCAGTTCAACGTTTAAAAAATACACAGGTAAGGCAGAACAATATGCCGATATAAAGTTCTCAGTGCTTTAGTATAGTTAAGTGCACAAAACCAAATTAAAAAAATAATACAAGAATAAAAACTACAGATTCAGCATCAATTAGCAAGAAATGCTATTTAATTTAATCTGAGCTCCAAATTCCCAGTTTTCCCACTCTCTCAAAAGAAAACAGGACTGGACCACGATCCTACAGGCAAGAAGACAATATCTAACTCAAACTGCTCACCTCAACCACAGAGTTATTGCTGAGTTTCCACTTGCTGCCACAGAGCACTGGCCGTCCATCAACATAAATGGGCCGTCGGCCTTCATTGGCCAAGAAAAAGTCCCCATTGTTCTTCAGCTTGATGACACCTATGGGAATTGAAATTAGAATTCTTTTATTGGCCAAGTGTGATTGGACTTTGTCTTTGGTGCAAATGCTCTCAATGTACATAAAAGAAAAGATACATTCGTCAAGAGTCAAGAATCATCAGGTACAACACTTAATGATAGTCATAGGGTACAATAAGCAATCAAATCATACTAGGAAACAGTCAATAAAAATCGTAAGGTTACAAGTGACAAAGTTACAGTCATACAGTCACAAGTGGGAGGGGATGGGTGATAAGGAGTGATGAGAAGATTAACAGTAATAGTAATGCAGACTTTGTAAAATAGTTGGGCAGTGTTGAGGGATGTGCATTTAGGAAGAGATTAAGGTGACTTCCCAGGAGGAAGAGAACGAAGCTGCAGTGGAATGTCACTGGGTCCTAAGCCACATGAATTTAGGCCACAGCCACCATGCCCGCCATTGCCTTTAAAAAACATGTTGACCTTTCTTGAGAAATGGTTATCTTCAAAAGTTAAAGAGCCAATCTCCATCCAGAGAAGCTCTCTAACTAAGTAGCCTGATGAATGGCCACTGAAAACAGGTAGTCCTTGACTTACAAAGTTATAACACCCCCTTTCCTCAAAAGCTACTTACAACCCGATTTCAAAGTTACGACGGATGCATACCCACGCACCCACCCAGAGTTATGTGATTGCATTTCGGGCTCTTGGCAATCGGCTCAAACTTCAGTGGCCTTTTTATAGCATCCCGTGCTCATGGGACTGCAGTTTTTTGATGGCGCTGCCGGTTTGCAACGTTTTACTTCTAGTTTCTGTCAAAAAATGTCCATTGGATAAAATGGATTTGCCTTAGTCACAGTGTTCACTTTATGACTAGGGCATTCGCTTAATTCCCCCCACCCTCCCAAAAAAACTCAAGTCATGCCTCAACTTACAATGGCAATTCCATGCTCAATTGTAAATCGGGGACTGTCTGTATGTACTTTTTACATGCTGATAGTAAATATATGAGAAAAACCGCAGAGCTTGTTTGGATTCATAGAATTTCACCTAATGCCTCGAAGATTTCATGGGGTCATTAGAATAATAAACAGCATCTTACATTTGCCCTACTTTCACATTTTAAAGACAGCTGTTTCTCCTAGCCAAAAAAAGAGAAAATTCTCAGGCATTTCACACTGTGAAGTCAGTGTATCAGTAACCACAAACAAGAGATTCGGGATCCAGTTCCTGATAGTAACACTTTCTTAACCATAGCTGTACTCAGCTTGCCCAACAAAGTATCTTTTTTCTCAGCAATCCAGAGTCAAGAATCACTTCCATTACCTTGTTTGCGGGAGATTTTCCAAGCAGGGCCTTCCAGTGCCAGATCTACATCAATCTGATTGTCTTTAGTGGCTCTGCCAAGCGTGATCTAAGAAAAGGAAATCAGATAAAGAATTCACTTTGCGTTATCAAAGCGGTCAGGGTTTTGCCGGCTTCAGCGATCAAAATAAATCAAGTGAACTGACACAGTACATTGTTTTTGATTTTGCAAATACTGACTTTTCTAAAAGACCCCATGAGGGCATGGAGACAAGCAAAAATCAGTGAAAAAAAGAAGTGAAGCTCATCACTGGATTGAAAATGACATTTTTAACATGGGTTCGCAGGTTGTCATTTTGTCACAAAGTAAATTACATAGATACTAATGGAGTAACAGTCAAGGTAATGGAAATCAGAAACCCATGTTCATTCTCCACTCCACTGCCAGTACAGTGTTATCTTCCACTGTCTGGAGAAAGAATAAAAACAATATCGGGACCTCTTGAATTAAAAACTCTTCTTCTATCAAAATGTTCTCACTGAAATCACCCAGAATCTTCAACGTTTCAGAACATACAAATATGCCATGTACTTCAAAATCAAATGGAGCTTGATTGTGATGCTTGATTTGCATTATTGAAAAATGATTCAACTTCCTCTCCTTGACCCAAGCTAGTAATAAAGAGTTCACCTCCTTAGTTTTGGGCGTGGCTGAATGAAAAACAGAACTTACCTCCCGGGAGCGCATGAGGTAGCGCACCATCCGTCCACGCAGCACCGCCAAGGTCTGGTTATCAAAATCAGGGGAGCTCATTCCTAGGAGGGGGGGAAAAAAGAAATCAGACTGACAAGATTTTGGAAAATGGAGACAACCAGTAGCAAGCTTGGCAAGAGCAAAGTGCCTAGTGTCGCCTTTGGCATATAAGTTTAATAAATAAATAAATCGTGCTTGGGTGTTATTTGTAACCAGCGGTCTCCAATCTTTCTGGCTCCACAGACCGGCGGTGGGAGAGGGAGGGGATGATTTCGCATGCGCAACCTAATCCCCTACATGTGTAAATGGAAGCTTCACATACTCGCCCACCACTTGCATGGGCCAATTCCCAACGGGCCGCAGACCAATACTGGTATACAGACTGGAAGTTGGGGGCCCCTGATTTATATCACTTCCGTTTCAAAACTGGGCTTCCTTTCAAGATTCTCCAGCAGCTCTGTCCACTACAAGAGGCCTCTGCAGTTTTTTTCTCACCTGTTATACTATCCACCAGCACTTGCCATTTGTGCAGCTCTTGCTCTAGCTGCCGAATCTCACGCTTCTGCCTCCGGTCTGCCACAGTCAGTTCTGAAAGGAGGAAGGTAATAACCACGTGTTGAACAGAAAAATGCAATGGCATTCTTTTGTAATAAAGCTATACATAATTTGGGTTCCTAGAAATCCTGGGCTGTTTTTTGTTTTTTTTTCAAATTCCCTTCCTTAGGTTTCCTACCACCACTCAATCCTGGCGGCTCTTTCTTCCCCTTTTTGCAGGAAAACCAAGGAAGAACATGGCAGAAATTGACTGAAGAATCCTAGCATTTTAGGCTCTCACATCTCTCCAAACAAGGCTTCTTCCTTCCTTTGGCTCTGCTGCTATCAGGCTTCTAACTTCAGAGGTTCTTGCCAAAAAGGAGGTAGAAGGCCCTGGAGCCATTTCCTTAGTCATCGAGAAAGCAAAATTCAGCCCTACTTTTCTTCCACAGCTTTCCAACACAGATTCTAATCCTTGGAGTTAGTACTGCCCAGTGTTTTGACCAAACAGAAAATAGTCAGAAACACATAAAGCTGATAATGCAAAAAACACAGCCATCTAAAGAGGAAGTTTCTTTTCGGTCCATATGTAGCTTCACGTTATCAAACCAAATTTAACTTACCATGTTCCAACACTTCATCTCGTACATCTCTATACGGAAAGAGGAAAAGGGGAGAGAAAAAGAGAGACAAAGAAGGTTAAGTAGATCCTAGACTGCTCATTGATTGCTCCAGTATGAGTTTAGCATTTGCTTCTGTTCTATTGAAATTCCATTATTAAACACATGTATGCACTTTGGGTCAGATTAAGACTGTCACCGGTGCAACGCAGACAACTTCAAAAAGCAAACGACTACAAATTTCCAGCTGGAATTCCCCAGGACAGCCAGGATGCTGGCTACAGAATAGATGGAAATGAAAGCGCTGTAAAAGCTAGTCAATAACTGTCATCAGATCTAAACTCTACTGTGACACAATTCCTGGACATTCGATCTGGAAGGGAAACAGGAGTGTCTTCAAATTGTCATTCTAAACACTGAAGGGATGTTTGCCCATCCCCAAGTCGGCCAAGCCGCATTGGTGGCAGAATGCTCTACAGCAGGGTGTCCAACCTTGGCAACTTTAAGACTTGTGGACTTCAACTCCCAGAATTCCTCAGCCAGCAAAGCTGGCTGAGAATTCTGGGAGTTAAGTCCAAGTCTTAAAGTGCCAAGGTTGGACACCTACTCTACAGTTAAAAGGAGAGGGGGTGGTGGGGTTATCTACTAGCTTCTCACTTACTTCAGCTTGCTGTCATCTATCATGTCTTCAGCATCTGAGAAATTGAGCACTTGGTCTCCTTTGGGCAGTGGCTGCACTGCAGAGAGGAGGAGGGAACAAGGTAGTTTAGAATTCAGATCCCAGCCTCTGCCTTAGCCTCAGCCAAGGAATCAGCAGACCGCCTTACCTGTTTGATCGTCCAGGAGGTAGTACTGCTTCATGAGTTGCCAATGTGTCTGCAAGACTTTAGCAGTGCGGGAAGGATAGAAAATCTCTGGATGTTTGTGCAGCAAATCCTGGAATGTATCCAAACATGGCTGACTGGTCTAGGCGAACAACAGAAAGAGAGTGAAAGCAGGAGTTGTCATTACATAGAGTGGTCTTTATTGCTAATATTATAAACATTTCCACGACAAAGGGTCTTAATCAGGTTTAAGTGTATCTCAAGCCTTGTTGTGCAATGCATTTGCTAACTTCAGATTTCCTGAAATCCATAGCAGTAAGGTTTGCAATGGCACCAACTCTAAAATGGCTCCAACCTGGTCTATTATACTATATGTATTAATTGCAGAAACAAGGAATAATTCTCACAAAAAAACTTTTCTGAGCATTGAGAAGAGGAAATGTCCGTGAGTTATAGAGGGATAAAGCAGAACTTGTGAGGCATTAGAGGCTGACACTAAAGGGCTCTCAGAAACCCAAGTTTGCTTTGTGTCAGAGCTACTCTGGCTGGGGATGTGACATCCAGGTTTATTGCTCCTTACCGATCCCACTTTGCTTAGCAGCTGTTCCTCTGCTTTGCTAAAAAGCACTTTGCTCTGCATGGATGCAATGGCTTCAGGATGCAGTTGCCTCATTGCTTGGCAAGACAGTCTGTAGAGAATGAAGACAAAGGAATCAAGAATTCATTGGCTTCACTGACTCAGCGGGATTGTTGTCTCTCCAAGAGTCTCCAGCAGAAAGAATGAAAGAGGAAAAACAAGGCTGTACACTGAATTCATTAATATGAAATTCATTAATATGAAATTCATTAATATGAAAACAGATTCAATAAAGTCCCAAGTAGTTGATATATGTATCCTGTCTTTTTCAAAGGGGGTATGTCAGGATTTTTTCATGTTTTAGAAAGCTATCCTGATATTTGCATATCCAAAGAAATGCAAGATGACCATTTCAGGAAAAGTTGGAGATGTCAGAATAAACGTTTCACGTTAATTCCAGCACTGATGAACTAGAAACTAATTCTCTCAACTTAAAACCATCTTCCCCCTCAGCCATGTTTAAGAATGTTATTGTTTTTTCTAGTGGTAGGATTCCAGTGCCACATGATTAGAAAACCCCTCTTTACCTAAGAAAAAGTAAATAAAATATGCATTGGGAAGTAGAACATCAAAATACCGCTTACAATGATCAGGAATCATTATTCATCTCTACTATGAAGACAAGCTCATTTAGAACAAACATAACTGCATCAATATTTAAACTGGACTACTTTGTTTTAACCCTCTGGAAATCTGGAATCTGTGCTACTTTCATGTTTCTTCCACCTGTGTGTCATGTCCCTGGTGGAGACTGACTCTGAGGGAGAGGAGAAACAGCCAACAGGAAGTGGAAGTGTGGCTCCGGAGGTTGTGGAGGAGGCTGGGGAAGGGCAGAGGCCAGCTGGGCAGTCAGAGGAGGACCCAGGCCCATCCCCTATTCATCCTAGGGCATGCAGGGAGGAGAGGATAAGGGGGAGACGTGATCTCCTCGGGAGGAGAGGGCCTTGATCCTCTTCATGGGCTGCAGCTGTGATAACTGAATAAGAGGACGGACATGCGTACAGGCGAACGTTGGAAACAAAGCGTGGAAATATCTCTAGTTTATGGTTCCTGAGTTTGGCGTCCTTCCCAGTGTGTGTTCTGTTATCTGGGGACTTCCTCCAGCCCTTATCTTGCCTGGTTTGTGTTATTTTTTCCCTCCTTCTTGTAACTGCTTGTGTGGGAGTTTTTTGTCTTCCGTCAAGGATATTTGGAGCTTGGAAGCAAAGAGAAGGAATAAAAGGGGCTTCACTGGGTTTTTGTAACTGTGTTTATTTTGTATCCCCATCCTGGGTCCTCACACTGTGGTTCTATCAGTCCATCAACAATATAGTAAAATCCACGTTCTGCTTTTACTACATTGCATGCTATCTCTGTCACATAAGAACTGTGGGAGGAGGAATGGATGAACTACATGCAGGAATGTTATCTAAATCAGGAAGTGACCAGTTTCCATGAAAACAACCAGTTCCATCTTAGCTTTTTTCCCCCCTCTTCCAGCTTGATTAGCCTTCTGGACTTGTCTTGGACACTCTGCCTAGTGGGGAACCAGATGACACAGCCATGCACCAGCAGGAGCCATGGCTGCAGTAGAAGCAGCCAGCAGGAGCACGGACAGCAAGGGTACCGGTGCAAGCAGACCAGGCCTGCTGCTGGAGACTCTTGATTCTCTCCTCAGCTGGAACACACTGAGTTTGCTTCTTCCTCCAAGAAAGAGGAAAATTTAACATCCAATTTGCAAGAATCGGATCCAGCAGTTAGATCGTTAGATAACATCCCTGTGGTATGGAAGAAAAGATCACGGTTGGCCATGGCACCTGGAACAAGCTGAAATGACACCCCAGTGATGACACATATGCCATGGCATCTATTTGTCATGTATTCTCCCTATTGACATCATGAGAGGTGGGAGTCAACACTGCTTCTCAACAGCTTTGAAACTGCACATAAAGTGGGAGAAGGGGGAGGGGGAACCCCGATCATTCTTCCCACATAAAAATCAATGAATCCTTATTGGTGTTTCAGGGGTTCTCTTTCCTCTCAAGGAAAGCCACAAGAGTAGCTATACTGAAAGGAATGGGGAAACCTCGCCAGACAATGGCTTCCATATAATAAGGGTGGCAGAAAGAGACCTAATATATACTTTGCCACAGACATGGCCACACATGACCCTTTATCCCAAGACTCTGCTTGGAAGTAGGATCCATTAAGTCAAAAGAATTCACTTAACATACAGAATCTCCACAGAGGAAAGTTTTCTGGAAACTAGATCAACACATGTGTGTCTTTCAGCATACTGGGATGCTTGCCTCTCCTTAAGAGAGCGATCTGCTTCTAGTCCTCAGCTGGTAGTGGCTCAGGTTGCCACTTGCCTAATTTTGGAAACAAGAGTGGGAGCCTTCACCACAGCTCTGTCCTCTCCCTTTGAGAATCAGGATTGTGTGACTAGGACCAAACTTACTTGGAAATCACAGGATCGTAGAGTAGAGCATACCACCGCTCCTGGATTTCTCGCAGATTAAAGCGACAGCTGAACTTCACTCCCAGGTGCACAGAGGTCAGATCATTGGTCTTCAGAGAGAAAGAAAAAGAGATCTCAGTTCTAGGGTGGGCAAAACAGTCAGGCTTGGGGCAAGTAGAGAAAAGAAAAGAAAAGAAAAGAAAAGAAAAGAAAAGAAAAGAAAGAGGGAGGGATGAAGGAAGGAAGGAAGGAAAGAGAGAGAGAGAGAGAGAGAGAGAGAGAGAGAGAGAGAGAGAGAGAAAGAAAGAAAGAAAGAAAGAAAGAAAGAAAGAAAGAAAGAAAGAAAGAAAGAAAGAAAGAAAGAAAGAAAGAAAGAAAGAAAGAAAGAAAGAAAGAAAAAGAAAGAAAGAAAGAAGCAAGCAAGCAACTATATTGGTTTCCAACACTTTGAGCTTAAATGGAACAGAACCCACTGAAGGATAAAGCAATCAAAAACTGATTACAAAAAATTGCTGGGGTGGGATGGATGTTTTTAGAAAATCAATATACTTCTGCATCTATGGTGGACTGAGTCAGGCTTCAATACTGGTTCTACAGATACTTGACTTACTACTGTAATGGTGCCTCCGATTGTTGTTCTTAAACAAATGTGGTGGTTGTAAAGTGAATGTGGCAGTCCTAAAGAGGACTCATTGTTCATTATGGAGCGGTTTTGCTGAAAACCGGAAATGCATTGGAAAAAACATGGTAAAATGCAATTATGTGACCATGAGACACTGCAAATGGCAGTCAATGCAGGCCAGCTGCCGAGCACCCAACATGCGATCCCCCATTGGACCTGGGGAGGAGGAGGATCCATCATAGCTTTGGTTGCCAAGCAACGGGTTGTAAGTTGAGGACTACCTGTTCTAACTGGAAAAGGCACACATTAAAAAGATTCCGGAAGAGGGTGAGAATAGTCTCCAGATATATTTGGAAGAGAACTGCTTAGGAGCCTCATGTAAGCTATTCTAGTTTTCTTGGCATCCAAAAGGATTTAAATAGCCTTTCTGAACCACGGTGAATAAACATCTGGAACATGTGTTCCCTAACCGTAAGTTCATTCCACTACCTGAAGCACAGCATTGATCAGCAACAGATCATCGGTGGGTTTCCAGCGGCCCAAATCCTTGGTGACCTGCAAGGGCTGCTTGCTCTTCTTCATCCGTTTGCTGAGGCTGGGATTTGGAGCAGGGTTTGGAGTGACAGGAGTTGAGATGGACTTGGACACCTGAAGAGGCAGAGGGGAAGATTATCCCATCTACTCAAAGAGTCTTCGGCAGGCCTTAAATTCAGAAGGCAACCAGGAAGTGGAAGCCCTTGGATTCCCATTTTGCTACAAGGACACAGGAATCAAACTTTGCCTGGCAGGATTGGCTTATTCCATGAAAGAGGATTTCAAACCAACCCAGCTTTTAGAACATACTGTCAGTTACAGAGAAACAAAACAAGCCATTCCTAAAGAAACTGCCAGTCAGACTTACAAACGAATGAAAAAAAACAACAACAACAACTAAAAGGTTGGGCACCATTATTTCTTAATATGTATTTAATGTAAACATTTGAGTTATGCACTGATAGTTTTGTACTGGAATGTGGATTCAATAAAAGAGTCATAGTTACATTTACGGTCAGAGCGTCTTATGTGCGACATGGAGAACAATAAAGAGGCTTTCTGAAGCCGCCCCCACCCCCTCCCAGTGAAACACAATGTCACTGACTCACCTTCCTCTTTTCACTAGAAGATGGCTCACTGCCAGAGCAGCGTCCAGGCTCCACCCCGCTGGGGCCTTTGGCCCGGCTGGATGATTTGGCAAGGCTGCTTTCTACCAACTCATCATCAAATTTCTTCCGCTTGATGAATCTAGAATGGTGAACATCCGCATTGCCGTAATCTCAAGGAAACAGCTACCCTCCTTCACTACTTTCTCTTTAACAACAGGGAGTCATGGATGACTTCATTGGACATTCTTTCACTTAGCAGGATTGTGGGCCAAGTCTTTTAAGAAAAGCCCAAGCTATATTTGCATACGGCATAATGACTCATAATAGGTCAACCAGCATTTTAACAACCATATCTTCGGGGGGGGGGGGGGGGCAGCATTTGCACAATTACCCTCAGTCACTTGGCTGATTAATATGCAAACCACATGCACTTAGTTTACTGTCACATTTTTGCAGTAATTAAGAGCAGCCATTATTTCCCGTTACCTCTAATAAGAACTTGAGACTAAGATCAATTGTTGGTGTGGACTGGAAGTAGCGACTCTTTCAGGTTAAGTCGGTACATTTAATCATGGGGAAGCTATCAGCTGTGATTAAGGATATGGGATATGGGATAAAATGCTCTGGATAAAATGCACAGGATATGGGATAAAATGCTCTGAGGGATTGGAATGCATTACATGAACATGTCTCTATACACAAAATGTTTGAGACATATTTTATAATTTATATAGAATTCTACAGGAGGAGATCTTGTTCCTTATGGCACTAACTTCTAACCTATTTGACCCCATGAACTATACTGAAGAAAAATCAAATAATGTTCTCTAATCAGCAAGAACATTTACACAATTATTCTCTTTGCTTTTATAGCAACAGACTTATATACTGCTTCACAGTGTTTTATAGCCCTCTCTAAGCAGTTTACAGTCAGCCTATTGCCCCCAACAATCTGGGTTCTCATTTTACTGAACTTGGAAGGATGGAAGGCTGGGTCAGCCTTGAGCTGGTGAGATTTGAACTGGCAGTCGGCAGAAGTAGCCTGCAGTACTGCATTCTAACCACTATGCCACCACAGCTCATTTACGTTCAAGAGAACAAATATGGTCACTTCTGGTACATTTTGTGATTCCCAAGATTCCATCCTTTCAATTAAAGGAATACCAAAGAAAACTGCTATCTTTGGCTGGAAAACCAACCTGAGACCACAGTTTGATTAGACATCCTGTTGTCAACCTCCTGACTTAATCGGTGCAAATTAAAAGAAAGCAAAACACTTTGTGATTGCTCCAAAAGTTACAACTTCAATAGGTTTTACTCAAAACCAACATCCATTTTTAAACATCCTCAGAAAACAATGGCTCCATTGCATCTACCTATGAAAAGAATCCAGCCTATTTAGCTATAACTTAGCCCTCATTTCCAACAAGCACCGTATTTCTAAACTTCAAACTCTCAACTCTTCAAACGAAAGGTATGTTTGAAGGCTAAATGTTCTCCTTTCCTTGGATCACCTTCCCAACTGCGTCCATCATAGTACCTGGATGAGCTCCGTCGTTTTGGAATGGCACCCGATACTTGCGATGAGCTCCTTTTTTGTCCTGCTAGAGACTCTTCGTCTTCGGAGCGGCTAGCTGTACCCGACGCCATCAGTCTGGAATCCAAAGTGTCTGCCAGAGACAGGAGCACAGATTCAGTGCCTGGTGGTAACTAGTTCTGATTGGATCCCAAGTTGCAGCCATGTCTACTAGGTAGCTGATGCAGAGGGAACCAAAGGAAAGCACTTGTGCGCAAACTGATTATGGGTTCATCCCTAACCAGCAGTCTTAGAAGTCTAAAAGAAATTGTATAAATTGTAGTGTCTCACTTACAACCATTTAGTGATCGTTCAAAGTTACAACAGCATTGAAAAAAGTGACTTATGACCATTTTTCACATTTACGATCGTTGCAGCATCCCCACGATCACGTGATCAAAATTCAAACACTTGGCAAATGATTCATACTTATGATGGTTGCTGCGCCCCAAGGTCATGTGATCCCCTTTTGCGACCTTCTGACAAGGAAAGTCAGTGCGGAAGCCAGATTCACTTAACAACCGGTGTACTAACTTATCAACTGCAGTGATTCACTTATCAATTGTAGCAAGGAAGGTCATAAGATGGGGCAAAAAACTCACTTAACAAATGTCTCACTTAGCAAGAGAAATGTTGGGTTCACTTGTGGTTGTAAGTCAAGGACTACCTGTACATGGAATATATAACTTAAAAGCAAGTTAAGCACCCACCTTATTCTAGTATATTTTTGCTTGGGAATATACTGTCATTGATTTCAGAGGAAAATATTCTAAGCAATGTGCCCCGCTACTACAATTAGTATTACATAGAAGGCATTTTCCATCATGACGGTTTTCGAGGAAGATAACAATGGGCATAAGCATTTTGGTTATTGTTTTGCTTGGCTGCTAAGAGCAGCTACAGGAAGTCCTTGTTAAACAGCCACGATTGGTTCTAGAGTCTCAGTTATTAGGTATAAAGGTAAAAGTAAAGTTTCCCCTTGCACATAAGTGCTAGTCGTTTCCGGCTCTAGGGGATGGTGCTCATCTCCATTACAAAGCCGAAGACGTCTCCGTGGTCATGTGGCCAGCATGCCTAAACGCCAAAGGCGCGCGGAACACTGTTACCTTCCCACCAAAGTGGTCCCTACTTGCATTTTTACATGCTTTCGAACTGCTAGGTTGGCAGAAGCTGAGACAAGTAATGGGAGCTCATTCCGTTACACGGCGAGAGGGATTCGAACCGCCGAACTGCTGACCTTTCTGATCAGCAAGCTCAGCGTCTTACCCATTGAGCCACCATGTCTCATTATTATGAATTATTAAGTCATTAGGTATAGTGGTGGTTAAGTGAAAGCCACTTATGACTATGTTTATGATTTTATTTCAGCTTTCCTTTGCTTTATATTGTCAAAAGGATAAATGTCAAACGGTCTGGTGAGCCAAAGAGAACTCCAGAACTCATTTCACAAGGAAGCCAAGTAAAAGGGCAAATCTTATAGCACTTTCTCTCCCGCCCCCTCCATTCCTGCCCTTTGGAATGTTCAGCCTGGCACTGGGATAATTAACAAGGAGAGAACTGATATTTATGTTTACATTCATTGGAGAGGAAGGAATTACAACAGAGCACCCAGGTACTCCTTGACTTACGACTGGTCGCTTGACAACCTTCAAAGTTACAATGGACTCTCTTTGGGGCTACTTACAACCAGGATTCAAAGTTCTGATAGTTGGGCCCTTCCTGATAGTCATGTGACTGAACTTCAGTCACTCAGCCAAACGCCATCACAGGTGTTTGCAGCACCCCACTGTCCCGTGATGTTTTGTGAGGGTTTTCGCTGAAAACCCACCCTTACTTCCAATTTTCAGCAAAACTGTCTGCGTAGGAACACTTGGTCCCTTAACAACCACTGTGTTTAACCGCAGCAGTTGCTCTACAACTGTCATAATTTACAACTGTGATGGGCAGGCTCCATTGCAATTATAGGTTGAGGATTACCTGTAATAATAATGGAGAATAAGCACTGAAAACTAGATCTTTTGTTTGCCAGCTGACCAGGAACTGCTTAGAACAGGGGGCCCCAACTTGTGGGCCAAGACCCACTACTGGGTCGTGGCCTATTTGCAACTGGGCCCTGTGACTTGTGGGACGGCACGCGTGCACAACCCAACTTACACGGGCACTGGCACTCGCAGTCCCACTTGCGCAAGCACCGGTGCTTGCAGCCCCACTCATGTGAGCGCTGGCACTCACAGCTCCACTCATGCGAGTGGCGGGCCGCTCGCACAAATGCAGCTGTGCATGTGCACACAACTGCCCCTCTCACAAAACCATCCCCTCTACCACCACCCTCGGCGCGCCGGGCTGCCAACCTGGAAAGGTTAGGGAACGCTGGCTTAGGAAGTTAAAGAAAATCTTTGGTGTGAAACTGATTACCTCAGGATCAGGCAGAACTGAGCTTGTTAACTTGCAGTTAGTGCTGTTTAGGGACCCCACACGCTCTAGAGAAAAGCAGCTCAGGAAGAGAAAGGTTGTTTAGACCAGTGGCTCCCAACCTTTTGGGCACCAGGGACAGGCTCTGTGGAAAGATTTTTCTATGGACCAGAGGGAGCGTGGTTTTGTGTGCTGCCTGCAACCCACAGATGGGGGCTTCGCTTGTTTGCGGGGCCCAATTTCTGACATGCCACAGATGGGAATTGGGGACTCCTGGTTTAGGCAATCTCTCAACTCGTGGGGTGAGGGAAAAAACAAGTGGGCCAAGTACAGCTCAAAGCATACTGACTGACTGTAATGGTGAACACATGACCGAGAGAGAAACAATCAGAAATCCAAGCATCAGTCGCAATGTTACTTTTTCATCATAACTACAAATGATGACTGTCCCAGATGTCCCAAAACAAGGACTATCTGTACAGTCAGTTTGGAACTCAATCTTTGGACCAATAATTATCTTTTAGCTCAACTTTTTTCCACAGTTTCATTGTTGTAATATTAAAATGAGAGCGAGAGTTCCACAAACACCATCTTGAGTTCTTAAAAGGAAAAAGAACGATGCTCTTGAGTTACTCCTGGTGACTTCATGGATCCATGAAGTTGTTTATACGTGCATGTTGTTTATTTGGCAACAGTATGAAAGCAAATTTCCACATTTCTTCTTCCAGGATATTTTTTCAATTTCCTGTTTTATTTTTGGGACAGCTTCGGGGTAGTCTACTAGTTTCCTATCCAAGTATTAACCACACTAAACTTGTTTGGTATTTCAGTATCAATTTGTTGGTTAATTTAGTAAAAACAGTTATTGCCACTTGCTGGGCCAATTAAAGGGAAATATATCAAGCTCAATTCCTGACTTTGTCCCTGTTACCGTGTTTCTCCAACAATACGGCCTCCACCAATAGGAAGGCCCAGCATGTTTTTTGGGCATAAAATCAAATTAAGCCCCTCCCCCCAAATTTAGGCCTATTTTAAAATATGCAAAATAAGGGGGAAGGGCGGGAGACTTGTCGTTAGGAGCGCCAGCGGGCAGGAATTCCTCGCCACCAGCCGCTCCTAACGGGCAATCATGGCGAAGCGCGGAGAGCTCCCTACTCCCACCAAACACCTTTGCTGCAGACACCTTTGGCACCCGCCGTTGTTGCTTTCCCTTCTGCACATTCCGCCACCACATTTGGAGCTGCCGCTTCCGTGTTTGGAGTGCCGCCATTTGGAGCTCCAAACGCGGAAGTGGCAGCTCCAAACATGACGGCGGGTGATCTTTTTATTTTGGTCCGCGAAGTTCAGAGCGAGCAAGAGAGGGAGACACGATGCCTCCATCCGAGATGGCAACCTCACTAGTGGATCACAACGTGGCTGGAAGCCCGAATTGGCGGGATACGATGGCAATCTTTTTGGAGCGAGAGGAAAGGGAGAGAAGAGTTGCGAGGCGTAATTTGCAGGAGGAAGTGCTCAGCACGTGAGGAGCATGCGCGGGAGGGGGAAGAGACGGATGGGACGCTGGACGCACTGGGTTGAGAGGGCGCCGCCCTCCCCCTCTCCAGAAAGGCGGGATCGTAACTCTCGGGAAAAAAAAAAGAGCGCACAGGCTCCTGAAGCTGAAAGGCATGATGGGCGTGGCCAGAACCCTCCGGTCCGGGAAAGGGGCGGGCAATGAAATGCACAGACGAGTGGAGGAGTTGAAGCCATTTCCCGGCAAACATCCCCATTGGGAGGCGCCGAAGCTTTGGAAGTTGTGGATTGGTTGGAGGTCACGGGCGGGCGGGCTCAAAGGAGGTCCGCGGCAGCAGGGTTGCCTCACCCACCCCCTCCCTTCCCACATCAACAAGCGGGCGCCTGCGCCGGGGTTTGCGCATCTTTTCCTCTCATGCGTGGTATTTGCTTTCCGAGCGAGGCCCGGGTTTTGGCCTAGAGCCGGTGGTGCGGTGGCGGTGTGATAAAAAGCGGGCGGCCTCTTTCCCCCTCTCTCTCTATGTATGAAAGAGCTCGCCTCGCTCGGAGCGTTGGCGAAGCACACGAGAGTTTTGCAGTCGGAGAGGGAGGCGGCGGTGAAACGGACGCGGCGGCAACGGCAGGATGCTGCAAGTCAGGACTTTGCATTGAAGCAGCCCGGGGGCACGTAGCCACCTCCCTCCAGCCCACCTTGAGGATTTGCCTTTTGTTGTTGGTATACTTGGCTTCAGGTGCTCCTGTCGCCGCCTTCCCTTTGCCTTCGAAGGTAAAGTGAATTATTTTAAAACCTCCGCTCATCCCGCCAGGGCCATGGCAGAGCCGTGCGGGCTGGGCAGAACCAGGAAACACCCGCGGCTCGCTTCCTGGCTCTGCCCAGCTCGCACGGCTCCGAGCGCGCCCTGATGGGATGAGCGGAGGTTTTTAAAATAATTCGCTTTACCTTCGAAGGCAAAGGAAGGTGGCGACAGGAGCGCCTGAAGCCAAGTGTCTCCTCAGGGCTCCGGTTGCAGGGAGGAGCCCTGACTGGCCGCACGTGGCTGCGCTAAACGCTGCAGCGTTACTGTAACGCCGCGGCAGCAAGGGAGAAGGAAAAGCAACGGTGATGGAAGGTCTCCCGAACATCCAAGCTGTTGCCGCCCGCCCACCCGAGGATGCAACGGGGGGGGGAATTAAGTCACCCCCGAAAAGACGGCCTAGCCGGTTTTTCGGGGGTCAAAAAAAAATAAGGCCCGGCCTTATTATGTGAGAAACACAGTATTTCCTTGGTAGGAATACAGAAAAGGTTTGGTGTTGCCTATTTAAGTTCTACAACTCTGGGATTTCTGGATAGTCTCCCATCCTGTTACACTCTGCTGTAACTCCCAGAAGAAAACTAGGATATCAATATAACACCGAATAAAATGATACAATATTCAGGTCCAAAGTGGTTTAAGAGTGCTGTCACAGCTGCTTCTTTCGAGGTACAAAGTAAAATTACTAACATGACACTATTCCAATTCTGGATTAAAAGAAATAACAGATCCCAGCCCTACGTAAGCCGCTGCTTCATTCCATGACTTAAAAGAAATAAGACAAAATAAACAAGTAAATATGATAGTGTGGTACAATGCTTCGTCATCATCGTTGCTCAGAACTTCAAATACACTGATCTAGTTTTGGGTAACTCTCATTTTTTATATTGCCGCAGCCTTCTTTAACCTGGAGCCCTCCAGATGTGTCAAACATCGATTTATTTGAGAGCTGTAGGCAACAAAATTTCATTTTAACGTATGCCGATTAGTGTACATTCAAAGTGACAATAAAGTTCTTCTAAGTCTAATGTGATCAAAGATTATAGTGATTCATTGGGAGGATTTCCTTTATTGGAAAGTAAAAGGAAAGTGGTATGACCAAAACAGAAATCGCAAAGTAAAGAATCTTGTTCAAGATTTGACATAGTTTAATGCCTTCCAGAAGTTTGGCCTTATGGAAATTTGTGATCCAGCGTATTTAGAGGACGAAACAACTGCCTCAAAAGAAGGAAGAAGAAAAAGCAGAACGATGCCCAATTAATGAAACCATGCAAACAAGGCGATTCCAATCAGCCCAAGCGAATCAGACTGGCAGAATCTCGCCCCATAGAACGACAGGAAAAGGTGGGGGGGGGGGAGAGAAGCGAAAGGCGCTTGCGCAGTTCTACTGCCGTCACTTTTTTGCGCATGCGCTCCTCCGTCCGCCTCACTCGTTCGTTTCCTAACCAAGAAACGAAGCTATTCTTTCTCTCTATTTAATCTCAATAGATCTCAAGGTGTTATATAAAGTCTGTAACGGCATTACCTCACCATTCCCAATCGTTACGATAACGACAACAACGACTCCCGCCTCTCTGCGACGTCCATCTCGGAGACGCGAGAAAAAAATCCCAATAACTTCCGATGAGAGAAAAGGAAAAATGAGACAATCGAAAGATCAGTTCCGGGTTATTGTCGCCTAGCCCGAGAGCCGTGAGGGGAGAGTGGCCATCTTGGTTAAGGGCACCGTTCCAGTGCTTTCGACTTTTTCGGACATCGTGATTTCAGTTTATATCATTCGTTTCCTGACGTGCCTGCACACCTTCTGATTGGCATGAAGTTTCGCTCTGCCACAGACATTTAGATTTTAAAAAATCATTTTCACAGTTTTGTAGGGGAAATATGGAATAAGATGGACAGAGTGCAGACAGGACGGTGGCTTGAATTGCTATAATAAGATGGATCAAATAAGTCCATTCCAATCTCTTTTTGGTTTGACAGCGATGTACAATTGTTAACAGAAGCTCATGTTTCTGTCTCTTTGAATATTAGTTGCAGAGGAGAAATAACGGGACGGCATTCGCCTCTCTTTTGGGACTCCTTGAGAAAGTAGCAGTTGCATTAGTTAGTGTTTAATTATTTGGAATTAAACAGTCACCAAACCTCAGTCCAGGCATTGGATGAAGGAAATGGCTGATTCTAGGATAATTGTGATTAATATTATTTTGAATGAATTTATATGTTAGTGTGTATGTGTACTATATATATTTATAGCATATCTGTATGTAACGTATGTGTACACTTTTGATAGCAGGCAACAGAACTTCATTTTTAATGTACGCCATAGTCCCACACAAAAAAAATAAAGGTTATCTTATCTAATTGGAAGCAAACTCTTTATATTTATAGCACAAACATAATTAGCCATCACAGCATCTGTATAGATGGATCATTAAGTCTTGGAAATTGTGATTGTTAAGCAATAAGTGTCATTCTGAGTTACATTCATTTTATGCCATGTGTTATAAAAGGCTGTGTTAAAGTCTGGGATTTTGCAATTCATCCAGAGATTACAAGTGGATGTGGCTTAGCCTGGGAGCAGTCCCCATGGTGTGGTAATTTGGGTACATCTCAGTCACCAAAACGCCTTGGGTCAGTCTTTTTTTAAAATTATTGTTTGATTAATCTATAATTGATCTTTATTTTTAAAAAAATACAGTGGTACTATATAGCAATTAGAGATGGTGGCAAGGATATTGATGCCACAGCAGGAGTAGAAATGTTCTGGCTGTTTGTGTTATTGTTAATGAAAAATGGGTATAATTTATTATGAATAAGAGTTATAACATGATCTCTAATTCACTGCAGATGTGCACACCAGCTGGTTTTTTGTGCCAAGACTCAACATATTAGTCAATTTTATTTGAATGCCTACCGCAACTTTTTAAAATGTAATATTTGTTAACTATCTCAGCAGCAGCAAAGCTGACATCAGCTTAATAGGTCTCTTATGTATATGTGTACATATACACACACAAGCGAAATTGACTACATCATGCCAAGTGATAAAACTATATTCTGCAATTGTACTGTCATCAATCATTTTAATGTCGGAAGTGACCATAGAATGGTACAAGCTAAAGTGAAGATAAATTGTTGACACAGGTATGTATGTACTGTATGTGAATGTACATATATATGAATGTTGGTGCCTTTTAAAAAAGCATTTTAAAATAATTTTATTTCATCTTTTCTCTCTCTGAAAAGCTGGGTAATTCATTGAAGAATATTTTGCTTATAGCCTTGTCCATATGCTGCTGAGATTTAATTTTTATTTCTTCACAGCATCCTTTAGGACTGCTGCCATTAAACCTTCAAAGCTTGCAGCTTTTTAAAAACTATTATAGTCCTCTTTTTCTTATATAGAATTTTCTCAAGCAATTTGGAAGAAGCAGCTATGGCAAGAACAATCTATTTTTGCACTAAGTTGCTATCACTTTTTTTTTAAAGAGATCTGGATTTTTAATTATAGCCATTCCCAGGTCTACACTCTATAAAAGGGATTGGTATTCATTGACTCATCGATTCATGAAAGACCAGGCATTTTACTTATTTTTCTTGACATTGGGGGCAGAAGTTTAATCCTGTGATAACTGCCAGGGTTAATGTTCAAACTAATTAAGTTAAAGCCAACTGTGGGAGTGATAGTTTGTTCTTCAGCTAAAAGAATCGGCTGACATAAAAATTATATGAACCCAGTTGATAAGAACAAGTTGTGGATTCTATATCCCTGAACTGTGCATCTGCTGTGCTGTCAGAGTTGGGATGTCATGCTGATGTTGATATCCTAAAGCATCAATAATGAGCTTGTCAACAGTTTTGCTTCCTGTGCCATAATAGTAAAAGAGAGGTGCGCTTGATAAATTTGAAAAGAGATCTAGTGCTATCACCAAAATAGATATAATCCTTCTTTCTACATTATATTATGTATTATATACATTATATTAGCCTAGCAGTTAAAATACTGGGTTTGTTGACCAGAATGTTAGCAGTTTGAGACCTAAGCACCAAGTGATGGTTCTCAAAGCATAATCCTTAGATAACTGATGCTCTACCTGTTTTCCCACATTCACTGACCAGGACTGGTTTTTTAGAAGCTGTAGGAGCCTCTCCTTCCAGCTGTGTGATCTTAAATCCCTCTATTAATGTCGCTGCCTTTTAACTATCTTCCTTCTCAGCCACATGCCACATACATGATGCTAATAATGCCATAGCAACTAATTTTATTTAGGGCTAAGCACCAAAGTGCAGTTATTTATGAATATACACGACTGATTTAAGAATATATAGACTTGCATGGTGTGATGGCTAGACAAGATGAGCAGCAAGGAATCACACCTGCTCACTCATTAAACTCTTAATTGCAACATCTTGAAATATTCTGAATAGATTATAGCTTCTTGAACTATGTTCAGGAATGTTCATAACACTTCACAGAGAGTCAGAAGGAATCTGGGAATACCTTTTTCACCTAAAAAAAATTTTATGGCATTTTGTTGTGGTTTGCTGGCAGCAGGTGTGGACGGCTGAGGTCTCTGAGAGCGAGGACTCGAATGAGGGGCCTGCATGTGATGCAGAGATGGGGCCAGGACTATCGGAGAGTGGGGTGCTGCCTTTGGAGCTTGTGGAGTCTGGCAGCAGTGATGCAGAGGACCCCGAGGAATCTGTACCCAGTGTGTGTGCGCACAGGGCTGTTCAAAGAAAAGAGCAGCTGGAGCAGCACAGGTGACTTGGGAGTAAGGCTGCAAGGTGATGGCCCCTCCCATAAGGGATAAAAGCCAGCCCTCAGGGGTTGAGTTCTTTGCAGGAAGCAAAGAAGTTCTTTCAACTCCAAGTTCTTGTGGAAGTCCTGTCTATTCTGGTTTGTTTTCGGAGACTTTTGGTTTTGCATATTTCCCTGCAATTAATCTTGTGTTCTTGGCAGCCTTTCAACAACCTTGAAAGGGCTTGCTCTTATCTGGAACGATTAGCTTTAATGACTCTTTGCTGTGAATGAACAGAATTCACAGAAACACATTAAAAAGGTTTGCTTTTATGTATACTTTGTGTTTATTTTATTTGAATGAGGCTTGGGTCAGAACACATTTATTTTAACAAAATGCAATAGATGGAAAAGGTGCTATGAGACCTTTATTTGCTGCCATAAACTGATATGATTCCCTTCCTACAATGCTCACGTAAAGCAACATCTTTAGCACCAAAGTTTTTTTCCCATCTGCATTGTATTTAAATCTAGTGAGCTTATTAGGTTGAGCACTGCAAATATTTTGAAATTAGTTCTCTTCTTCCCAAATGCTTCCATGGGAATTATTCTTAGGAGTTTTTTTTTTCCTAGTGGTGGACAGTAGGGTTGAGAGCAGTGTCATTTTTTGCTATTACAGTTGCTCGCTCGTTTGGTGAAATCAAAGTTAAAGTATGTTTTTACGTCCTCTGAACAACAGGATATTGCAGAATAGTGAAAATTGGCACAACCAAAGCCTTATTGTTTTATACAGCATTTTTATGCTTGTTAGATTTTCCTTAGATTTATAACTAGGGGAATCTAAATGAACTGGTATATGACAGATAGACATGGATTAGTTATTTTAATAAAGGACAAAAATGTAATTACAGACTTTCTATTTGCTACTATGGAAAAGAGGTTAAAAAAACAATGTTGCAAATCCCTTGCAGTCAACACATTGTTCCTTATTCCCGATTCAGGTTACGCATTTTGATTTTGCTGCTACACTAACAGCAGATAAATGCTGGAGATCCATATATGAATTCTGAAATATAAAGAGTTTACTATTCACTGGAAAATGGAAAATGTGATACGTGAGTATATGTATGTGAAATCCTTTGGAAACATTATCCTTCAGGCAATATGGCACCTGCAAATTGTCAAATGGATGCAACCTTAATCAATCTGTTCCTGATGAAAGTATGGGTAACTGAATCTCCCTATACTATATATATACTATACCATACTTGTGGTAACTGTTCTACTTTTATTGCTATGAGATGGGAGAAAAAGGATAGGAGATAACTATCTTTTTACTGTTCTGTATTCTGTACAGTGGTAGATTTTGTCTTCTGTATAGATGCAGATAGATAAACTCAACAAAACATCCATACAAAGTTTTTATTATTGGTTCATCAGGTATCCTCATAACTCACATTTATGGTGAAGTTCTTTAATGACCAACCCTTTGCATATCTGTCTTGTAGGTAAAAATATGGTTATCTCCTATCCTTTTTCTCCCATTTTGTAGCGATAGAAGTAGAACAGTTACCACGAGTCCGTGAGTTCAGCCAAGAGTGAGGAAACCTCCCCCAACCCAGCAAGGGTCAATTTAGTGACCAATCAGGATTACAGATGTGGTCACGTGACATGGACTACATTTCCCAGGATACCTTAACTACATTTACCATGATGCATTCCCTTAAGGGGACAGCTCACAATTGCTAATTAACTATCCAATTCCCATACACTGGCTGGACAGCACACCTTCCCTTTAACTATCATCTTCTCCAATGGAGAACTCTTCCAAACTTATACCAGCTGGAGACTCGATCTAAATGTAGAAGCTACTTCCACTGCAGGGTAACTGATGACCATACTATATCAGAACTTTCTGAATTTGATTGTGATTATAGCCCTGACTGCAACAACAATACATTTCATAGCACCTTAAAAACAGGTTTATTGGGGTATAATCTTTCATTTATTGAATAGCATACACCATAACTTTTCAATTTTCACAGGATTGTTGATGGGTTTTGCTGTACCCAAGAATACAACTAGTGCTTAGGTGTACTGGGTTTATTGCAGGTGCTTACTTTGGATCTGTCTGCAATGTGCCATATAGATGATTTGAGAAATGCTTCAATTTTTTTGAAACACTGTTTTTGCCACCGTTGTGTTCTGATCGCTGTCCCTATTAAGCAAAGACCAGTTTCTATATAGTGTATGTTTGTGCACAAACATTATGTTTCTGCTAATATGTCTTTTAGGGAGAAAATGAGGGTGAGAAACATGTTTCATACATGCAAACCATAAAGGGTAATTCTGAAAGGAAATTGTCACAATTCTATAGGCACCCAGATGTGCTGAGCACAGGCCAACAATGATATCCTTCAGCCCTTCCAGAGCTTAAGTGACAAGACTCAATGTGCCAAAAACTAAATTTGACCATGGCAATGAAAGAATTAAAGGCATGATAGCTGGGGGTATGTGTGTGTGAAACTGGGGTACCTCTTTTCCTTGGTACCCTAAGAAGATGCTTATTTTCCTGAATGGTACACACAGGACAGTAAGCACCTTCATTAAAAATTGTAAAGAGGAGCAATTGTCAAAACTCATGCCTCACCATTATAATACAAATTGCACCCCTTATGTGTTTCTGTGTGGCATAATGATGCAAGTATGAAAGGGAAGAGCTTACATTATCATATCATGATGCACATTTCATCATTTTGATGTTGTGATTAAGAACAAATGTCATCAGAACAGAAACTTGAGGAAAGCATCTGAGATAATCCTATCAATAAAATCAAAGCTGACCTCAGAGCTTTTTTTGTCCCCTGGAGTAAGAAACAGCAGCTGCTTAAAAAAATATAAAACTAACATAGATTTCTTAAAGCACCGTTTGTTGAACAAGCAAACAATAGCACTGTTTGCATATAATGCACAGCTATCATGGACTAGTTCACACGTCCTGTTAAACCAAAATCACACCATGTTGATTTAGTGTTATGAGTGAATGGTGACTTGGATAATATAATGCCTCAATGAAAAATAGCCTCTAAAGATTTACCCGTATTTGCCGGCGTATAAGACGACTTTTTGCCCTGAAAACATGCCTCCAATTGGGGTCGCCTTATATGCCGGGTCGCCTTATACGCCGGCAAATAGTAATTGGGAAGCACTGCGGCTGCCTCGCGGCTGAGGCATTTTTGCGCACTGTGGAAGCGAATCCGTGAAGCCGAAAGGGCAGCCAGCCTTCTCCCAGCTCCCAGGAAGCAGGGCCGCACCGCCTTGAGCTCCGCTGAGGTATCTGGGTTGGGGCTGTCAGGAGTTGTTACCGCTGGCGCGGCTCCGCGCAGCCCAGTCCACGCGTTGCCTCGGGAAGGAAAGGCAAAACCAGGAGCCGCTGCTGCCATTGCAAAGCGCCGCCGCGGCTCTTCCTTTTTGCCTTTCCCTTCCCGAGGCAACGCTGGACTGGAGCACAAGCGAGCGGCAGCGGTAACAACTCCTGACAGCCCCAGCCGGATACCTCAGCGGAGCCCGGGCGGTGCGAGCCTCATTTCCTTGGGAGCTGGGAGAAGGCTGGCTGCTCCTTTCGGCTTCACAGGATTCGCTTCCACAGTGCACAAAAAGTGCCTCCAAAAAAAAAAAGTGCAAAAGTGGAAGGCATGCGGAAGAGGGGGCGAGTATATAACAAACTATATTTTGAGTGGAAATGTTGGGGGTCGCCTTATACGCCGGGTCGCCTTATACGCCGGCATATACGGTATCTGTCATAAAATTACACGCCAGGATTCTAAAGTAGAGAAGCCATTTAATAGTTTTGATGAGAAGCCAGCCTCTATCACATGCAGCATTCTTCTTTGAACTTTATTGTTTGTTTGTTTTTGTGGCATAAAAATAGATTTGCATCTCCATTAAGCATAAAGGCCAGACAGTGCAGATGAGCAAGCATAGTAATTGCTGGAATTGGGCTTTATTTTTTGGGTATGACTTTCCTTTGAACTTGGTTAGTTCTGCTATTCAAAATTCATCTGACCTTTCTGATAAGTATTGCTTATCAGCTCTAGCCTCACAGTAAGCTGATGAGGTAGGTTGCTGTGTTCTGAAAGGAAGGGGAGGGGAGGGGAGGGGAGGGGAGGAAGGAAGGAAGGAAGGAAGGAAGGAAAAAAGGGGAAGGGAGGGAGGGAATCAATGGGTAGAGAGATGTGTACATATGTGTGTTTGTTCATAACAGAGATCGAAACCAGATCTGTTATGATTGGATAGGGATGGGCCTCTGGAATCTTGTCTTTTTTCAGGGAAGAAGACAAGCAACTAAGAGATACTTTGGTGTTGTCTTTAAACATAGTAATAAGAACCTTTGATACTGAAAGCCACATTCAACTGAATATGCTACTAGTGCTTCTAATATGAATTAAGACAATGAAAACTACTAAAAAGATGGCAGGAAGGCAGCAATCATGCTCAGAAGAAGGCAGTTTCTGTCTCTCTCATCCTCTGCATGCACATACATCTGCACATGCACACACACACACATACATACAACCACACATACACACACAGAAAGGCTTTGAGGCCCTGTATGCTGCTCAAGCAACCCATGTTATCCTCAGTTTCAAAGGACCAGATCCTGCAGCATATTCCTGCTGTTCTTGCAGTGGTGTCCCCGGCTGTAGAAAAATGGTACTGGTCAGGGGTGGGATCCGACAGGGTTAACTACCAGTTCGGTGATTTATGAGGTTCGGTGATTTACGATGTGCTTCCCTGCATTCGCACGTCAGCTGAAGTTGAAAAAAGCAGGAAATAAAGGTCAGGTAAGAGCCCGGGTGGGCAAAAACATCAGCAGACATAGATCCGGTTCTATGTCTGCTGTTCTTCAGAGCTACCGGTTCTACAGAGGTGAGCAGAACCAGTAGAAACCCACCCCTGGTACCGGTAAGCCACTGCTGAAAATGTTGCCAAGAAAACTGTGGGGACTTTGTCCTTAGAGTCAAGGTTGACTTGATGGCCCACATACTCAAAGGTAGATGCCGTTCCAGCTCTCAACATCAGGGCACACAGTTCATTGGTCTTTTGGCCCTGGCTGATGACCAAGAAAGCATTTCTTCAGACAGATGCTGGCTCTTTTTTTCTCATCAGATACTGCTCAGCTTTACAAGAAAATTCAAAATCCCTGGAAGTAAAAACTCTTCAAAGGTTTGGCCTTGTCATATCCATCAGCTCAACCTCCACCGTTAAGCATCAGTTCCCCCAAGTGTTTGTTGTACCTCCCCTGAAAGAGTCATCCAGTGCCTGCACAACACTCAGAGAGGAAAGGACGCCAAGAGCACAGCTCCAGTGAGCTTGGCTGGTGCCACTAAAAGGTCTCTCCTTAAGAAGCAGTCTCCATGCAAGAAGAACGTGCAAGAAGAGGGAAGTAATTAGGTTGAAACGGGAACATGGCCATCATTGTCTCCACTCCAGCTAGTGACCCAGTCTTTCTTGGTGATGGTGCCTATCTTCTCCTCATGAAAAAGCTGGCGTTCCTGGCGGGGAATCTTGATCGCATGGTACTGGGGTAGCTTGGCTTTCTCGTAGTGGGCACGTTTGAAGAAGCCAAGCTGGAAGAGAGGAAGCCACTTTGTGAATTCAAAGAAGTTAGCATTGCCCTCCATTACCACATGAATGCTAGGAGATGGGGTTCTTGAGTTTGGCTGTTAAGCCATAAGCTCCACCTATCAACTGCCATGGGTTAACTCCAGCACCTATTCACACTTCACCTAGCGGGATGGAAACGCTCAGTGCATACCATGCATTTAGAACAGGGGTCTCCAACCTTGGCAACTTTAAGACTTGTGGATTTCAACTCCCAGAGTTCCTCAGCCAGTGTGGCTGATTTAGAACATTTAGCACATAGAGCTTTTGGGACACTCAAGTTGTGTTGGGACTTCCAACTCTGTCACAAACCTCCGTCAACTTCTGGAAAAATCCTGAGAACAGAAGTCCAATACACTGGAAGGGGAAGTGGGTGGGTTATTTTTCACACTAAGAAAAATAAGGAACAGATATTGTCCTGCCCTCAAAAAAAAAACAAAAGGAGAAGCTTCCACCCACCTTCATCAAAACAATGAGGAAATGGACAAATGTTTTACTGCTCTAAATTGTCTATATATAGATGCCCTATTTAAAAATAAGAGTACTTGCATTCTAATCTTAATCATTCTAATAAATATTATTAAAGGGTATTTTTAAAAATCAGATTTCAAGTTTGGATTGCAAATAAGGGAAGGTGACTTTAAAGGATGAGTGTAGAAGACAGATCTATTATCAAGCTCTCTGACACATGTATAGACAGGAGGATTCACTCAACTTAAACTTGTCCTCTTGCAATGATATTCAGATCCCCTCGTGTATGCTCTCCAGCACACAACTAGATGCTGAATCCCATATCCCAGTTTTTGTATTTTAGTGTAACTTCATTAATAACTAGAATTATGGGGAACTACAATTTTTTCCTGCCCAGCAGAGTCCTGCAGCTCTTATGAAAAATCAGCCAGATCAAATGCACATCATTTTACAGATGGTGGCAAGAATGTAGATAGAGCTGGATTAGATGAGTTGCTCCCATCCACTGGAAAAATGTATCCTTATATACTGTCAACATTCCTAGGCATCTTTCATGTTCTTTCTCACCATGCAACAACTCAACGCTTGATGGGTAGGGCTGTATTCACAGTTACCCATTTGTTCTTTAGTCCCATTCAGAAGGGTTTCAACTGAAGCCCCAAATCATTAGTCCTGCTCCACCCATCTATCCAGCCCAAAAAGTATATCCTTTAATGTGACTTATGAACAAACATTGAAATAATACTAATGTTAACACAGATTAACACCAAACAAGCAAGCAAGCAATAAACAATATTCTCATCAAGGAACTACCAACTCAGACAAACAAGCAGTAGACAACAACTCAATCAAGGAACTACCAAGGAGAAAACATTACCCCCCACTAACACTGACACAGCAAGCTACTGTATATAAAGAAAGAACAAAACCCAGTCTCTTCCACACTGAAGATGTTAGCCAGGTGATGAAACATCTGCACAAAAACAAGCTGAGAGAGCACCAAGGACTCCACAGTTCAACCCCGAGCTACAAATTGGGTATGTCTAGTATAATGAAAAGAAGGGCTAGGGATGGCATGATAGCAGTGGTCCAATAGCTAAGTGGTCGCCATAAAGAAGAGGGAGTTAACCTATTCTCCAAAGCACCTGAAGGCAGGACAAGAAGCAATGGATGGAAACTAATCAAGGAGAGAAGCAACCCAGAACTAAGGAGGAATTTCTTGACAGTGAGAACAATGAATCAGTGGAATAACTTGCTTCCAGAACGTGGGTGCTCCGACAGTGGAAGCTTTTAAGGAGAGATTGGACAACCAATTGTGTGAAATGTTATAGGCTTTCCTGTCTGAGCAGGGGATTGGGCTAGAAGACTTCCAAGGGCCCTTCTGTTATTCTGTTAAATATTCTCTTCTATTGGAACTAATGTTCTTCAAGCTTTATAAATACACCTTTCATGCCCCCCAATAGATTCAGAATTGTGTTGTGCATATACACATCTTGCCAATGCCTGCCAAGTTTCTAGGCTTTGCCAACTGTTCACAATGCCCTTAATAATGCATGTGTTAATTGTATGGCATTCAATATTGAATTGCATTGTATTACACGATGTAACACAACTGTGAGTTACAACTGTGTGACCTTTAATATTTTTGCATCCCACAGAGCAATAGCACATGCAGACAAGGACTGTTAAACTCTCATATCTGTTAGGATCTGCCCAGTCCTGCAGACATGCTTCCCTATCTGCTTGGGGACACAGACAGTGGGGTTGCTGTTTGTGAACACAACATGCATTAGTACTCTTAGGGAGCTTACAGGAACCACATTCCACTGCTTGCTATTTCTGGGTCATCGGTGCTCTCACACACTCCAATACACATACAGGGGGAGGGTCAGTTAGGTAGGTGAGGCCAGGCATTACCACTAGGCCTCCATGGCCTGCCTGTCTGCATCTGATGGCTGTATCGCCAGCCGGGCCCGATAATAGTTTGTGGAGTATTTGGAGACCTGGCTGGTCCTCTTGAAGAAGCCACACTGGGAATTGGGAGAAGTAGGAAGAGTATTAGCAGGCTTGTTGCTATGCTTCTGCTCCACAAGATGAAGCCTTCCTTTAAATGCCCATCAGGGTTCATGGATGCATTCAATTGGATATTATCTCCCCACCAAGCTCCGAAAGGGAATTTTGAGGCTCCCGTCAACAGATACTTCTTTCCTTAGCAGACACCGTGAATCCTAGCAGATCTAGTGCAATTGTTCTGGAAGGATGTAATCACTGGAACAGTTCAGCTACAAAGAATGGCCTCTAGGGAATGGATTGTTACAGTAGAAATTATCACCATGAAACTGAAGATACTGTTAGACAGCAGTTATGGTGGCTTTGGGATATCATGTAACTTGGAACTATCAGTTCAACTGGAGGGACATAGAAGCACTTAAAATGCACGCATGCATGTATGTTTGTAGATAAAATTTGCCTTGGTATCAAGGCTGTAAAGGGAGAGGAAGCCCTCTCAGCAGCCACCCCTGGCTCTTTCTCTGGCCAGCTTACCTTCCATAAGATGGAGACTAGCAGGCCCAGCACTAGGATTCCAGCTAGTACTGCAATGAGGATAATCCACCAGGGCACACCTCGTGTCAGGGGCACAACAGGATCCAGGTAGACAGTCACTGGGATCTGGGGAAGAGACATTGCGGAAAGTGAGAGAGCAAACTCGAAACATGCAAGAGGGAGTAGAGGTTACACTGCTGTTCACAGAAGTTCTGCTCTGCTGTTACATATGAAATCTCATAGCTCATTGAAGAGGCTGATTCAGCAGTAAGGAAAATGCATATTTAATTATTCATCTATTAACTGCTGCCAGAATTGTATTTGCACAAAATTGGAAGAGTGAAGAGATACCTAAAGATGAGAATGGGATTAGGAAAATATTAGAATGTGCAGAAATGAATAGATTAATGCTGCCAATTAAGGAGAAAGAGCAAACTGAACACTATATGGCTTGGGATCTATTTTACCAATGGTTAAAATAATAAAAATGGAAGTTAGAAATAGGAAAACAAAATAAAGAAGATATGCTAAAAGAGATAAGTAAATATTATGAATAGTATGTTGAATATTATTATGTTAATATTGTAGAATTAATATGTGGAATATTATTATGTTAAAGATTGCAGAATCAATATTAATTTAACAAAGGATGTTGTAATTTTGATTATTGTTTAACAAAGATATTTGTACCCAGACAACACACTCTTCAACTGAAGATGGAATAATTGTATTAAAAATAAAAAAAATATTTTAAAAAAGAGGCTGATTTGGTCACCTTCACTTTTGGCCTCAGAGCCCCTTTCTTGTTGTTTTAATGGGCATCAATGACTTGTGAGGCCTTCTCCAAAATCTGGCACTTAAATTATTTCAGTAACATCCCTCTCTTCTCTAATTCAGCAGTAGTAAATGGTCCAGGAAGGCAGGAAATGGACACCATAAACTTTTTGCAGCTCCAGACGTGTGTTACTTCAGTTCCCATGAGCATACTGTTTTACCTTATTAGCTGGAAATTATCCAAATGGAAGTCCAAGACATTTGGAGGACAACAGGTGGGATGAAATGATCCTAAAGAGCTGCAATTTTTTTATATATTACATAAGGGAAACAAAGGGGAAATGAGTTGTGGTAAGGCTACACCACCTGGGTCGTAGCATCTCTCAGGACCAGGTTGCGAATAGTGGAGCTCACTGAGATGTTGGCACGAACAATCACTTCCACGGATGTCATATGAGCAAATTCCTAGGAAGAAAAGGAACAGGGTTCAGCATAGTCATAAGCCATCCAAGTACCCTGCAGGGAACAATACAGTCTCTTAGTTATAACGTCACAAAGACTGTATCCCTTCCTATGTGATATGGCGTTCCAAAACCCTGGGGTTCAGGACTGCAAGCCACAGTGTAAACAGTGCTACCTCAGCTCCCATGAGGGTATTGTGAGGAGCGACTGATGATTCCTTTCCCCATCAGTAGATATTGGGTGGGAGAGAAAAAGACACTGGGAAATAAACCTGCCAACACTTGAAATTATTTTGCATTATGTCAGCAAGGACAGCAGTACTTCCTAGCTTTACTGCTGAGGCTCAATAAAGTTTGGTCACGGATCACCAAAAATACATTAATACCGTACGTTAAATATATTTTTCTTCAATTCAAGAACAGGACAAGTGGATGTTAACTGGCCTTGAGGAAATGCCCTTTGGGTCTTGTCAGTTTACATGTGATTCTGTTCTTCTAATATCCAACAGGGGGAGTCACACTGACCTCCAGGAAGGTGCTGTTCCAGAGACGGGCCCAGATGGTAAGCACAGCTGAACGCTCAAAACTGTAGAGGGGGCATTTGTATAGCAGACATCGAGCAGTGCCTAACACACAGTCCTGAAGCAGGAAGGAAGGGGAAATGTGATTGATGTGAAATGTGATTAGGGTCAGGAAGGAAAAGACTATCTGACAGTCTCATCTACAGCAGAGATATCCTTCTCCCATTATGGCAGTGTTTTCTATAAAAGGCACTTCACTGGAATAGCTTTGCAGTGCTGACCATTCCCCTTTCCTGACACTTTCTGACTGTAATCACAATAGCCTGTTTATTAGCCCATGATTCACTTAATGCAGGGGTGGCCCACCTGGACCCCTTTCATAGCCCTTGGAGCCCCTTTTGGCTATGATTTCTGAAATTTGACCTGATAATTATCTGTAACAACGTAGATAATAGATGGAAATGTCAGGGTAAGTCAGAATTAGACAGATTTAGACACATACATTCCCATTCTCCTTTTTTATTTTCAAAAAATAATTATTAGTTTATCAAAATACAAAATAAATATAAAAAGAAAGAAGAAAATAAGGAAGGGAAAAAGGGAAGGGCAAAGTATAGGGCAGAAGGGAAAAAGAGTTGACTTCCTACTCCTTTTGGTGCAGTAGGAGGTAATAGCATAAACCTCAACTTATTAATTTTATATAATAATATAAAGTAGCTATTTCTATAACAATACATTCCCATTCTCCTAACTCATTCTTATCAATTGTCTCCCCCACCCCACCCCCCAAAAAATCAGTCCTTGGCCACCAAAGGTTGCCCATTTCTGACTTGAAGTCATTCAATTCCTGAATGTTTTTAGTTTCAGAAAAAAATAAGTTTACAGACTTCATGGATCCCAGGAGTTCCTCGTTATGTTCCAGTAACAAAGATATCTTGGTCACCATTTTGAGAGATCACAAGCTCATGATCTCACCTTCAACTCATCCCACATGGTAGGCTTACCATGGAGGCAGTTTAGCTTTCTCTTCAGCTGTTCTGTTAGTGTTTTTCCCCCTTCCCCAACCCAAGACTTCCCCACAGGAACTATCCATAATGCCTTTTTTCACAATATCAACCATTATGTGGTCCAAAAAAAAACAAAACAGGTGGGTTTTTTCTTTCTATTTTGTAATTTTAATTTTGGAGATAAATTAAAAAAAATATTTAATGGTGTGGTCAAGATCTGCCCAATTCCCGTTGTCTACTTTAGACTGCTGTGGCTATGTCTCTTTCTGTATGGACACTGCCTCCATGACCATTGAGACTTAGACTGTGTAGTAATGCCTGATTTCCACATAAGTATTTGTTTCCCTAATACCCATCCAGCAAAGTGCCATTCAGGCATTATGCAAACTCCTTATATGAATGGGTTTAAAATTCTTCTGGAAGATCACCTCATTTCAAAATACAAGCTTGATTCTTTTCTGAAACATCGCTGGTCTTTTTTATTCATTAAAGAACTAATTCTCTCTGGAGACAGAACCAATCTGGAAAAAATAAAAACAATTCTGCCTGCCTTATTGGTTTATGAGTCGGAACAGGGATGTGAGTTAAGCAGAAATGAGCTTCTCCCAATGCACTGGAAAAGTGCCTCCTATGTTATCCCACCCACCCTCCACCTCAGCAATCTGTCAATCATAATCTTACTACACACAGTTTTACTCCTCTTGTAGAAGAACAAAAGAACCATATTCAGAAGTGACAGGTTACTGGCATGGAGCACTTCCACACCACCAAGCTGTCACTCCAGCAACTTTAAAGTTACTAAAATTCTCTATCCTGGGCATCTACTTGGAGTTGCCCAATCCCACCTACACCACAAATTAAAGACAGTAATTGGTGGTCATTATTATTCTGCTGGAAGATGATGCTGGATGGGAGAATAAATGAAATCAAGAAAATCACCAACTGCTGCCCGTAAACTGTCCCTCATTAAGCTTAAGGATCAGACTAATTGCAATCTTCATTATTCAAGTAGACTGCATTTTGGTCATTGGGGCAGCACATGTTTTGTCAGAATATTTTTCTGCCAATTCCAGGACTAGAGAAAAACATGTTAATTGTGTTGAAGCTGTAGCTGACAATATCTGTTCAAAGCTTTCGACCAGAAAATTTGAGTAATAAGGAGGGAGGAGTTTGATTTTTGCAATAGCCACAGATGACATAGCCCTCTGTATGATCCTCTGCACTGGGCTACCCTTGAAGCATATTCAGAAGCTACAACCAGTACAGCAATAGCAACAGTGCTTACTTATATACTGCTTCATAGTGCTTCACAGCCCTCTCTAAGCAGTTTACACAGTTACCATATTGCCCCCAACAATCTGGGTCCTCATTTTACCGACCTCAGAAGGACGGAAGGCTGAGTCAACTTTGAGCCAGTGGGAATCAAACTCCTGGAGCTAGCAGTGGAAGTTAGTCTGCAATACTGCATTCTAACCATTGGGCCACCATGGCTCTTACAGAATGCTGCGCAGACAGTTCTGAAGGCCCCTTGGATGGCACATGTAATATCTCTGTTGAACAAACTACACTAGTTGCTAGTCTGCTTCCAGCCCAGTTCAAGATATTGGTTATCACCTTTAAAGCCCTTTATGGCATGGTTTCAGGGGTATTTCAGGAGCCATCCCACTTGCTCCAGCAAAAGAAGCCTAGTTTGGATCCCATCTGCCAAAGAATTTTGGCTGGCAGGGTCCAGGAGAACAGCCTTTTCCGCTGTGACCTCCACCCTTTGGAATATTCTTTTGTCCAAGCTGAGGGAAGCTCCCCTGCTCCTGGCCTTCTATAACAGCCTTAAAACTTGGCTCTGTTGGCTGGCCAGAGCCCTGATTGGTGCATTTCTATGCTGGTGGCTGATGGGATAGAGAGAAGATCCCCATCCCCATGTTGCCTGTCCTCTTGGGTTGTTGTTTTTTAGCCCTGGGAATCTTCTCTCTATCCCATCAGCCACACCAGCATAGAGTGCACCAATCAGGGCTCTGGCCAGCCAACAGACCCAAGTTTTATTTTTTCTTAATTTTTAATTGTTTTATCTTTTTATTATGCTGTAAGCCACCTGTAAAGTCACTGTAAAAGGCAGATCAGCTGTATTTATATGTAATTTTTTGAAACTCCCATGATTTCGCTTCTAAGTCTAACTTCTGAAGACTCTTTTTTCAGAAAATCAGAGTTTTGTCATCTTTAGCAGATTTCCTGTATCTTTGCCACTACTTCCCAGTAGACCAAAGAGACACTAAATGTCATGCAGAGCAGTTTCACTGCTTTCAGGGCATTTTCACAGAGATGGTGTTGAATACACATGGTCCTGACAAACAGCGAACTTCACTTACTAAGGTAGCATTTTTTCGTCCTTTCCAATAAGTCAGTGATGGGCTGGACATTTCTGCCTGCTCAGCCTCACGTTTCTTCCTTCCTCGAGGAGGTGGTTCCTGAAAAACAACAACATTGGATGAGGGACACTGCAAACATTTGCTATTTTCTGTTCTCAACAAAACAAAACGAATTTGCAGATAACTGGTTTGCAAAAAGACAAGGATTAGTTCCTGGATTGGCTTTTCCCCCCTTCCCTCTTCCTTTTTCCCCTCCCATTTTCTTTTGGTCATATCTTCTTCAGTTTGTTAGCCTGTCATTTTTATTGCTGGTACATAAGCTGTTTTGAGAGGTTCAGGGGCTGAAAGTTATAAAAGTTCCTGAAAGAAACAAATAAGCAAATCAATAAATGCGTATTAATGTTTTTAATGGATCTTACAGTTATTTCCCCATTAGTGATTTATAACTTCTTCTATCATCATTCAACCATTGTTGTGCTAATATTACACTACAGCCACTACTTGATGTATGATCGGTCATTTAAGACTATTCAAACTTACAAGGACCTCAGAAAAGTGATTTATGGCCCATAAAATATTGCCGCTCCCTCCTCTGTTACATGAGCTAATTTTGGGTTCTTGGCAACTGGCTCACATATACAACTGGTTGCCAAGTGCTCCACAATCATGTGATCGCCATTTGCAATCATTTCTGCCAGCTTCCCAAGAAAGTAAACAATGGCTGGAAAGGATGCAAGCAGATGAAGCCGAGGGGATCTGAAATTCTTCCATGGGCTGCAGGAATGGACTAGATCTAGCTATTCCATAAAGAAAATATGCAATGGGCAGAATTCTAATTGAAAATGAAATGGATTGTCCTTTTTAAAACAGTGTACAACTGAGATATATTTAAGTTTCTGATAATGAATGTATTCAATTGAGTTACAACAATAATTTTGGAACCATGAATATTTCTACATAAATGACATTTCCCTTTTGCAGATGTATGCCCTGAATATGAAGCCTCTGTGGTAGGGAAAGCAAATATATTCGCAAAAAGAAACAGCCAATATTTGAAAGGGTGCTTTCTATATTATAAATAATGGAGAGTATCTGGAACTTGGCACCCCTAAATATATTTGCTCTTAAAAGTAAAAGGAGGATGTCCGCTATTTTTACTAGACATTGTATCCTGTTGCTTATCTGAATCCATGGTACTTACCAGAGTCAGGCTCAGGGGGTTGGGATTAGGGGTGCAGGTTGAACGATGCTGGGAATGGCTCAATAACTCCATCTTAAGGGGATAAAGAAGCCATTTTCCATTTGAAATTTCATACGGCCACATGAGGTAGAGGAAGGCAGAGCCCAGGGTGCTCAAGGATTGGCCTCTGTTTGAGACCTAGTAGAGGCAAAGAAAGAGATAAGCAACTCAGGAGATCATATTTACATGGTCAATCACATGTCCCTAATTCAGTATTTTTAACAAATCCTTTTAAAGTAAAAATACAGGATAGAAATTGTAGTGTATTCAAATAGAGACTTCTAAGTCGATGTTCCTATTGGTTAGTTAATGCAACAAAAGGATTGGTTAATATTGTCAGTATTGGATTGGCCACCTAAAGCGGCGGGAAGTTTAAATAAATGCCATTGGTTGCGAGCCGCGAGCAGCCGCTATAAAAAGGGCTGCCGCGGCTTGACTGCAGTTGAAGTTACTTGTTATTATTAAAAGAGTTGAATTCAACTCCGGTCTGCGAGTCTCTTTACTGGCGATAGAACAGAAATTGTAAAAGAAAAAAGAACCTTGCCTTTTAAAAACACATTTTTAACCATCTTGAAAGATAAATAATCCAAGAATGAATAAAATAAAGAAGAGGTATTTGGGTTCTGTCAAAGAATATGGGGAAGACTTCTCAATTCACTTTTTTCCTTAGAAGTAAATCAGTAATATATAGCAAAAATTGGGTGCCACAAAAGAATTCTAGCTCACAGCTGTGTATCTTTCACATCCTATATCTTATTCCATAGGAAATAATGAAATCTAGGAGAAATGCTGTATTAAAAAAAATCAAGACAACAAAGCTAAACATCTATATAATTTATATTTTAGCTAATATTTAAATATGTCTATACAAGCAAAAGAAAGAAAGAAAAAGAGAGAAAGAGAGAGAAAGAAAAAGAAAGAGAAAAAGAAGGAAGGAAGGAAGGAAGGAAGGAAGGAAGGAAGGAAGGAAGGAAGGAAGGAAGGAAGGAAAGAAAGAAAGAAAGAAGAAAGAAAGAAAGAAAGAAAGAAAGAAAGAAAGAAAGAAAGAAAGAAAGAAAGAAAGAAAGAAAGAAAGAAAGAAAGAAAGAAAGAAAGAAAAGAAACTTTCTTCATCTTTTTCCTAAGGTGTGATTCCATTTTTAAATTTAGTTCCTGGGTCATAGCAAATCATATTGCCCATTCTTGCCTCTCCATCAGTACAGAACTAATAGTATAAAGGCTGAGAGCTGACAAATTTCATTAAGTTAACATTTAGAAGAAATAGAGGATACAGACATTTTCCCATTAATACATAATCACATTTTGCCACAGCTCAAGCAAAATATATCCAGTGTTCTCCATAGAGTGAAAGTTTCCAGACATTGAAGACATAATTTAACAAATACTGCTGTTCTAATCCTTAACTCTCTTTGAAGAAGCCCATAACATATGCACCAAAGTTCCTTCAAAATTATATCTCCAGCATAAAAACAGCATGAGCCATTTTTAAAAAACATTCTCAGAGAGTTCCAATATGTTCAAAAGAGATTTTGCCCCTAAACTAATCAAGTTTTTTAGTTTAAACATAATTACAGTACTATTTTTTAAAACCTGGAACCATTGATTAGGACAGCAATCCCCAACTTTTCCGGGCCAATGGCACTGGTGGCAGTGAGGGAGAAGGAATGGTTTTGTGCGTGTGCATGTCCCACTTGCACAAATGCAGCTTTGCACGCTCATGCGCTTGCCTGCTGCTTGCACGGCCCAGTTCCCAATAGTGCAGGGCTGTGGACTGGGTGTTGGTGACACCTAGATTAGGAAGTATTATTTATTTTATTAGATTTTCATCCCACCTTTATTACTTTATTAGTGCCTCAATACATACTTAATACTCCTTCCACCTCCCATTTTCCAACAACCCTGTGAGGTAGGTTGGGCTGAGAGAGACAGACTGGCCCAAACTCACCCAGCTGGCTTTCATGGCTAAGGTGGGACTAGAACTCACAGTCTCCCGGTTTCTAGCCTGATGCCTTAACCACTGGCCCAAACTAGCTGAAGTATAGGAGATCATTATTCTAAATATCATCAACATTTATTTTTGAATACCATTTTTTGTTAACCTTACAATCCTTATTACTGACCAGAGGGGACAAGGTTGCCTCAACCATGTCCAAACATAACAGGTGACTACAACGTGAAGGTGTTGCAATCATGATACTACATCTCTGCTCTGAAGGCATCAGGATCACTCACCGTCACATTGAAGCTCACTGGACTGCCCACGTCGCTTTCCTTCTTCATGGCGCTTTCGCCCCGGACTTCCCCACTGAAGAAGAGTTGGTTTGGTTCGGGCAGTCTGCAGAGAGATGGATAAAAGTCTCAAGGGACGGACAGAGGGCTAGAAGTCAGCCATTCACATCCCGCAGACAGTTCTAGGCCATTGGCGACACACCCGTGCCATTTTTGATGACATGCCAGGCCTTTGGACCCTGTGGAAGTTGAAGGAGAAGGCCTGGTCTCCTGAGGCCTCTAAGACCTCCAAGAAACAAGTGAGAATGGGGTTTTCCCACTCTTTTCTGAGGCTGCAAAGCCATTCAAGAGCATTCTCCGGAGCTTCCAGGCCTCAAGTGCCTTGAAGGTGCCTCAGATAGGCACTTCTAAAAATATTTAGAACTATGTATTTGTTTATTGATCTATTCAATGGCAAATTTAAATAATTTAATGTCATTTATTACTCTTTTCTTATGAAATGTTTCTCTTTTGTCCGTGTGGGTGGGTGTGGGTGTGAGACACATCAGCAGAATCAAGGTAGGTATTTTCTGAACTTTCAACATTCAGAAAATGTCAAAGGTTAAGAATTTCTGACCAAAGGTTCATCATCACAGTCCCAGGCTGTTTGGCAGAATGAAAAAGGTAGCTTCTTTCAGTCATTTTTAAGAATCATGTGAATAGAGTATCAGCTACCAATGTATCTTAATCTGGGGGTAAAAAAAAAAGATCTCATTATTTGGGGCAAAACAAATGCTTCCCAAGTTGTTTTTACCCAGTAATTGACAGAGGAAGCTCTATGATCACACGGGCTCGAGCTGCCACTGGGGCCAACGCAGGCTGTTCGGAGATCCTGGGAGGAAGGAAATACAGGAGTTCAGCAGGGTAAGATTGCCTGCATTTATTTGTGTTCATTGAAGTCATATCCTGTCTTTGTCAAGGGGACAGTTCAATTTCTTTCACTCGTATTCAACTTGTTCCCTGACAACCATGCAAACTTGATTTGAAGAAGCTCTGCTCTCCTAAATATATGAAACTCAAGTAAATCCAAGCTTTGGCCTGGGAATATTTGTCTCTTAGTCCCTTAGCATGATTAAATTGTGTAGGGAATGGGGACAAGCCAGAGAAAAGTAAAAAATACCAGGATTGTGACTACAACCACTCAACTAAAGCTCCACTTCTTTTTACATGCAGTGCCCATAAAGAAAGGGTTAGGGATTGATTTGATCACATGGCTATGATGTAGTATACAGTCAAGGAGATTACCCTGAAGGAAACAGGCTAGTGTTGCATAAGCAAGGAAGACTGAAACATTCCTAAGTCCTGGGAAACAAAATAGTTTTTTGGAAGAGATTCCAGAAAGGAATTACTTACGTAGTCAGTTCTAGGTTTACTTCCAGTTCTGTGGTCTCCAAGGTAATGCCTGAAGTACTCAGAACAAGGTAGAACTGAAACTGGAGGTAAAAAGAAGAGAAGAAGCAGGGATGGAAGTATGAGTTCTAGAGAAGTAAAGGAAACTCTGTTTTTGCAGAGAGAGTAACAAAGAGGAACTGCCCTTCACCTGTGCTCCACGTTTCATGGGGTTGCCAAGCTCACATTCCACACGTGTAGCATTCTGGTTAGACACACAGGTTGGGATCTTCTCCTATGAAAAGCAAGAAAGGTTCAACTACAATCAGCCTTTGCATATCTGAACACGTATGTATCTTACTCTTCCAAAATCTGGCATTTGAAGGAATTGAGAAAAATATAGCCAAGATTGGACCCAACAGAATGTTAGGAACTTATGTAGCCTGTCTTTTTTTTTTCTTGTGTGAGAGTGTGTGCATGCATCTGGGAGAGAAAGTATCAAGAATTTCAGAATACATTATCTCTTTTCTTCAAACAATAATAAAGGCTAAAAACGCATTTAAATATTCTGAATCTGTACCTGAATATACATACAGCCCTGAAAGTGCTTCTATCCCCAGAGGAAAAAACAGTGGCACTTCTCTGACATTATCATCAGAATAGATACCATTGTTCAAAAATCACTCTTGCCGGTGCTTTTTTAAATAATGCAAGTGCAATCCTACTTTATCCACTTATCTAAAACTGAGAATATTCCAATGCAACTCTCATTGGCCCTATCATCCCCATAACTTCTGGGCTTTATAATTGTGCAACTCTCTATGGGTCTCTGTTATCCTGGCACAACCCTTCCCTGTCTCCAGAAGCATTCTCCCCTTGCCTCTGCAGCTTAACAATAGTATCTTTAGTCATACCCCACAGAGCTATACATTCCATCTCTGTGTTGTAACTCCCAGTACCAGCATGCCAGCCCAGCTGGAATCCTTCTTCAAATCCCACCGACAGCACTACTAATTCCCAAACCCAGATGCTGTACAGTGTTTAACAATCTGTTTCACTGTGTCACTCAATCCCTTGAGAATCACATCTTTTAAACTCCACTCGGCTTTCCATCTCAGGTGACGCTGCCATCTCTCCAACATCATTAGGCTTCTGGCAGTCAATCGGTCCTTCAGGCCGCCCCTTCCCTTGGCTCTCCCCATGGGCTACACCATGCAGCATTTTCCAAAAGGTACCGTGGCATTGTACTGCCGCAGACTAGCATAAGTCAAAGTAGATGGCAGTGAGATAAGCAGCATGGCTTCATGGGCATCATCGCCATCCCGCTGCGGCTCAGCAGCGACTGAAGGAAAGTTGGTGATAGAGATTCCAAGGGCTATGCCTTTCTGATCACTCATAGAAAAAACGTCCAAGCCATCATCACCTCTGGAGGAAAGAAACAAAGGTGATAATTAAAATGTTGATCTAACGTAATTTTGGCAAGTTAGGAAACAGTCAAAATGAGAATTCCTAATTGGATTAGCTCTTGTTAACCTATACCAACTTCAGCCAGGGCTCCTTCATAATGTGGGCTTCTTATTGCAGTTCCTTCACGCACTCATCTTACCTCTTAAAACCCCTGATATTCTTTTCCCAAATGGTCTTTGGCCCTTCCTCCATAGTCTAAGCTAATTAAGGGCAATACCTCCAAAAAAGCTGAAACTGTGAAGCCACCTTGGAAATGGAGATTCATTTCTGTTCTTCTTTGGTACATCAGCTACATTAATAGTTCTAGAATCCTAGAAGAATCTCGAGACACAACATCACTGTTACAACATCAAATGAGAATTTGGATTTTGTTCATACCTGGGTAGAGGTTGGAACACGGCATCATCAACACGAGAGTGGAACTTGTATTTCAGCTGCAGGTTGCTTTGGCAGATTTTATCCTCCCCACACCCTTGCTTGAGGAAATTGACCTGTAGGAACACACGGCTTCAAAGTCAAACAACACAGCTATAAGGAGAAGTAACTCCAGAGGAATTCTGCAAGGTTTGGCAAAGGATTGGGTTCAAGCTCCAAACCGACTCATAGTGAGTAGACAAGGCTGCTTCTTTGTTCTCCTAAGAAGTCTTTGTTAGCTACATGCTATAAAGGATCCTGGCATCTTCTGATTGCAAACTTATTGGGCCTCCCCATCAAACTGCAAATATTGGCCCCAAAAGCAACATGTTTAAATGAGTCATGAGTCATGCAAACAGGAAAAATGGCAATTGTAATTGATACAAATGAGGCTACCATTATAATAAGGGAATAGATGATGCAATTATTGCAGATTATCTCCTTAGAAAGCGGCGATAAAATTTAGCAAGCTGTGACTAACTGACTTTTTGTTATTCTTTAAACACAGCCACATCATCGCCCAACTAAGCAGTAATATATAATACATATAAAAATAGCAAAAGGCGCATTGAACAGCAAGAGAAATTCTTGTCTTTAAACAGGCTTGAATCATCCCCTTTCCCCCCAGAAACCCTAGGGCACCTATAATAAAATGCATAATTAATTGAAACACATAATTTGTGTTTAAATGTTCCTGCAGTTTGCCCGAGATGGGGTGGGGTGGGATATTGCAATTTCATGCTACATTTTTTAAAGCCTTCAGTAGCTTATGACATTATCAGCAACTTTTATGTGCTTCATGCATTGCACGCTGCTTTGGAAGAATGTGGCATGCAAATAGATCCATAACTCTATATACAAAAACCAGGACCAGCCACAGCTTTTTCTTATTTGACTCCTTATCCTCAACTGTTTATTCAACCTCATAACAAAGGGATTCCGAAACAGTAATAGCAATGATTAATAGAGCCTGCTTTCTCTCCTAGTTAACCAGTGAACAAGGGGGGGGGGGAGGGAACTTCTCCTTCACATAACCTTGTCTTCGGATGCTTGCCTACCTCAATCCTCTGAGAGTTGTGTGGCACGGCATTCAGTACCGGCAAGAGAGGCCTCAGGGCAGCCCCTGGGATCTGCCGTCTGCTGCGGCCATGCTTGATGTTATAGGTCATCATCACAGCAATGGGATGGAGCTTGTCCCGGACTTGCTCCTATAATAATGACAATCACAATATACGTTGCCTCCCTAAAACAATTTTGGAATGCAACTCTCAAAAAGTTTATTGTAGTATAGTCAAAAGCCAAAAGTGAGTTTGAACTGGTCCGATCTGGAAATGGGAGTCCTTCTAATGTAAGGGTTCCTTAGAATAACATTCAGAACAGATTCCTTTTCTGAGCTGCTCTTCTGGAAGACTTGGAATGGCCTATTCCAGGAGGAATGGTCTGCTTCCGTCTTGGAATATTTTATGACAAATTCTGCATGCCTTAAATTTCTGCCCCTGTTACTCAGTTCCTTTGAGTGCCATGGTGACAAAAGGCCACAGCTGTGAATTCATAGCCAATATTTCAGGCAGGATGTGGTGGTTAATAACAGGCTGTTAGAAATGTTAGGGTGGAAAAGCTTAATTGGATGGGGGAATTGTAAGAATCGGCACAATATGGTAAAACCTAAATGCAGATGGGTCTTATAGGTTAGTCTATTGTTTGGATGCTAAAAACTGGGCCAGGAATTTTTAAAGTAGTCATTACGCTGGACTTCTCAGACATAACACGGGAAGATCAGAATAAAACAGCTTCCTAATGAAGGCCTTTTAAAAGGAATTAACTAAGTGAAAAATCGTGAAACAGAGGCTAGGTCCAACAGCATGTTTGTGGACAAAGGACTCTTGCTCTCCACCCCCACCCTTTAATTTGCTTTGGAGGCTTGAGAAGATCTACCGAGAAAGAGGAAATACCATTGTGTGAGTAAAGATTCACTGACATAACCCTGGATGCAGGCCATATTTTATAAATGGAAATTAAACATTCAAAAAGGGAGCCTGAAATAAATCAAGCCTTCCCTCCCACCTACACAGAAGAGCCAAGGATAGAAAATCCTCTGTTGTTAGAACAAAGATCTTGTTCACTCAAGGAATTTTATGACAATATATTGTTACCCAAAATCTACCCCAAGCACCCTCCTGGCTTACTTGTCTCTTTTTCAAGTTCAGCTCATGGTGATTTCAGAGAAGCTTCAAATAACATGGTGGTAGGGTCTGTGTAGCTGCCTGGGGTAAACTATCCACCTTCCATCTTTCTATTTCCAAGTTGTTGCACCAACAACAAAAGGCAAAATGGGGAACTGCTTATGTCACCCTAGAATAGCATCCTGGATCTTGTCATCCTGGATCACATGTTAAGCCAGCTTCTTTTATGGCTCATTTAGAACAAACCAAGGACATCTACTTAGGTATTTACATTGCTTAAGGTCACCTATTTTTAGGTGGCTTATGGAAATCAAGAACTTAGAGACCCAGCAAGATCGGCTATGACCCTCACCTTTAGCTGCATGATGGCCTTTGTGCAGACCTTTGATTGTTGTTTGGGTAGCTCCAGTATCCCAGAGTACTGATGCTCAAGGTCTTTGGCCTGTTGATATCGGAAAAAGACTCTAGAAGTTTTTCCTTGTTGCCGACGGTCACCATCAGCCTCAAAACTGTATTCAAGTCCTAGGGGAAGAAGGAGAGGCCGAGGAAAAGGTGAAAGAGAAGAGACCAGAAGTTATTTCTAGTGGTGTCCACATTTATTTTGTTGAAGCCTTGAACAGGATTCCCTGGCCCAATTTTAAGAGACTGATCTACTACACAGGCCATAGGATATAGTGCACTAGCTACAATGGGGCTAATTCTCTAACACTGTTATGATTTAGGTGTTGAAACAGTGACACAAAACCAAGACTATAAGGATATCGAAAAGCCAAGAAACTTGGAAAGTTCCAGACAATACTCACTGATGGGTGGGTTATAGCTTGAAGGTTTGGCTGTATAGATGAAACAGGCTTGTATTTCCACACTGCTAAAGAAAGCAGAAAGAAAGAAGGAAAGTAGGCCCTGGCCTTTTAAAAACTAATTATTTACAGCACCATCACAATGGCCCGGCAACTCCAATTCAATCTTTTGGTTCTCATGATGACGTTCTGGTTTTACTCCAGGGCAAGAATTTACAAATTTTATTCTCCTGTTTTCTGCACTGCTTCCCAATCACAAAGCACACAATAGAGCAACACACTCCTAAAAATGCTCATTCAGCATTGGAAGATTACTAGCCTGGGCTATGCAGCAACTAAGCTCAAAGATGGTTTGAAACATGCAAAGGGTGCATGCGTGTTACATCTGAAGGCGTATCAAGTCTGTTTTTTTCCTGGGATTGTAATGAACAGGCCCAGAAAAACATCATAGATCATTTTCTTATCATAGAACAGGGGTTCTCAACTTGTGGTCCACGAAGACGTGAAGAAATGTTATGATTTAAATCTTAAGTAAAGTCTTGGGGGGCCCATGGCCATGGTATATGGCAGGGGTGTCAAACTCAAAGCCTGTGGGCCAGATCCTACATCTGGCCCACAGGGACGCCCTAGAAACAGTGAAGAACGGCCCGCATTGCCTCTCCCAGTGAAAACGGAGCTCAGAAGGGCCGTGTGCAACCCTCCCAAGTTCTGTTTTCGCTGGCAGAGGGTTGCAGGAGACCATCCCAGCCGAAAACAGAGCGCTCAGGCCAGCACAGGTGCCCCAACACGAGTGACTTCAAGTTGGCCACACACACACACACACCCAGGTCAAACACAACCCTGATGCGGCCCTCAATGAAATCAAGTTTGACACCCCTGGTCTATGGCTACAAAAGGTATTTACAGGGGGTCCATTGTGAAGAAAAGGTTGAGAACCACTGTCATGGAATATTCTTTGAAAAAGCACCATAGCTACAGGCATATTCAGGAAACATCTGCTCGGTGTTTGCAAAGAAAAGGAGTAGCAAGGGTTGCAGAAGCGAGGCGATACAACCAAGGAAGAGGAGATTGTCCTCACCAGATGCCCTCCATATAGCGGCAGATAATATTCTCCAGGTCGACATTTTGGGGGTTGGCAGTGATATTTCTGGAGATATGGACGACAGGTCGAGATCTAAAAAATACATTGGATAGTAGTAAGAAACTGAGCTGTCTGCAGACAGTGAGGCTCACTGGAGCCCAAAATGTTAAATACAGGTGAGATTTTTATTTATTTTATTTTTATTTATTTATTTTGTCAAACGCTTACAATATGATAGGAATAAGAATAAACGTAAGTTTAAATACATGAAACAGGAACTAATAATTGGGGACAATAGGACAGGGACGGTAGGCACGATTGTGTGCTTATGCACATTCTGACAGCATTTGTCAATGCTCAACTAACTAAACATCCAAATGGGATGGAAACGTTCTCACACTTATGGCAGAAATACAATATGGTCCTTTATGTCCTTGTCGTGTTTTCCTCAAATCTATTTCCAGCTGTAACCATAACAGTTAAGAGATGACAGTCATATAGGTTATATACAGATGTAATCATAATTTATGGTGGAATTCCCAAACCCCATCTCCTTCTTGTGCTCAGAGGGCATTTCTATCCTGCTTATTGTATAGGAGCTCACACTGTTCCATCCTCCTGTTTTTTCTCCACAAGACCCTCCTTGTTTGTAGGCCCAAAGTCACCAAATGAGCTTTCCTTTAAGCAATTTGATTATTGAAGATCACTTCCCTACTTTCCCCCACACACACACCTCCAGGTTTACCTGTACAATACTACTGTGTCAGACAGTGAGCCCACTAGGAGATCTGGATAAAAGTTGTCATCAATATCCAGCCCTCCAGAAAAGGAATAGCCAAACATCTTGATGCCAACACTCTCCCCAGTCAGGATCTACAGAGATCAAAGGTATAGTAATCAGAAGAAAGTAATTTATTTATTTATTTATTTGATTTGTCAATTGCTTACAAGATAATAAGTATAAGTATATACATAGTTATGAATACATGAAATGGGTACATATAAGAAAAATAAAAGAAACAATAGGACAGGGACGGTAGGAACGTTGGTGCGCTTATGCACGCCCCCTACAGACCTCTTAGGAAAGGGGTGAGGTCAATAGTAGACAGTCTAAGATTAAAGTTTTTGGGGTTTGGGGAAGAAATTACAGAGTCAGGTAGAGTATTCCAGACATTGACCGCTCTGTTGCTGAAGTCGTATTTCCTGCAATCAAGTTTGGTGCGGTTAACCTTGAGTTTGTATCTATTGTGTGCTCTTGTGTTGTTATGGTTGAAGCTGAAGTATTCATTTACAGGTAGGACATTGCAATGTATGATTTTATATACCATACTTAGATCAGACCGAAGACAGCGTAATTCAAGGTTTTCTAGTTCTAGAATTTCAAGTCTGGTGGCATAAGGTATTCTACAACGAGTAGAGGAGTGGAGAACTCTTCTTGTGAAATATTTCTGGACTTTCTCAACTGTGCTAATATCAGATACGTAATGTGGGTTGCAGACTGATGAGCTGCATTCGAGTATTGGTCTAGCAAATGTTTTGTATGCTCTAGTTAGTAGTGTGGTATTACCAGAGAAAAAGCTACGTAGGATTAGGTTAACAACTTTTAATGCCTTTTTGGCTATGTAGTTACAGTGGGCTCTAGCACTTAGATCATTAGAGATGAGTATTCCAAGGTCCTTTACAGAGCTTGGATCATCAACAAGATCTTGACTATTCAGCTTGTATTTTATTTTCTGATTTTTTTTGCCAATATGTAAGACAGAGCATTTATTTGTTGAGATTTGAAGTTGCCATTTGTTTGACCATTCTGATACATAGTCAAGATCTTTTTGAAGGGTAGCAGTATTGTCTGTGGTATTGAACAGCTTTACATCATCAGCAAAAAGAACGCAGTTGCTCTTAATATGATCACAGAGGTCATTTATGTAGAGTATGAAGAGAGTTGATCCTAGAACACTGCTTTGGGGGACACCACTATTGACAGGTACAGAATTTGATAGGACACTCCCAATTTTGACCATTTGTTGTCTGTTTGACAGGAATGCTTCTATCCAGTTATGCAGTTGTCCAGAGATACCATAAGATTTTATTTTTAGGAGTAGTTTGTCGTGTACCACTGAATCAAAGGCTTTACAGAAGTCTATGTAGATTGCGTCTATTGCTTTGCTCTGATCGAGTTGTGTCGTCCATATGTTTTTGCAGTGTAAGAGTTGCAGATTACATGATAGTTTTTTCCTGAAACCAAATTGTTTATTGGAGAGTAGGTTGTTTGTCTCTAAGTGGAGGATGATGGATTGGTTAATAATTGATTCCATGACTTTACAGGTGATGCAGCATAAGGAGATTGGTCTGTAATTTTCAACTAGGCTGGGGTCTCCCTTTTTGAAGATGGGGATGACTGTGGCTTGTGATCATAGGTTAGGCAAGGAGCTGGTCCTGAAAGATTTTTCAAAGATTATGCTTAGAGGTTCGGCTATGGCAGTGGATAGCTTTTTAAAGAAGTAGGCACATATTCCATCCAGTCCAATAGATAGAGATGGTTTTAGATTGCGTAGTGCTTTTTCAACATTGTCTTCTGTAAAATCGATATGTATTAGATCATTGTAGTTATCTGTGGTTCGGCTAGGAAATACTGGGCATGATCCATTGCTGTTTACAAATACTGAGCTGAAGAATGTGTTAAAGATGTTGGCTTTAATGGTGTCGTCGTTGCAGTCTTTACCATTAGGTCCTATCAGAGGTGGGATGGACCTTGAGTCTTTTAGTTTGTTGTTTACAAAATTGTAAAAAACGCGGGTGGAATTGGTGCATAGAAGGTTTTCCTCTTGTTTAATGTGATATTTGGTGCATTCAGTCTTTATCTGGTGGCATAAATTTTTGTATCGGCTTTTGAAATTGGCAACGTGACCAGATTTGTTTTTCCACCAGAGTGATCTCTTTTTGGATTGAAGTTTCCTTATTGTTATGGGTAATCTGTTTTTTTGTTTTTGTTTTGGGAGTTGTTGTTGGTACATATAGTTTGATGACTCTTTTGACTTCAAGTAAAAATATGTTGTAATGGTCTTCAACAGTATTGCATCCAGTGAATAGAGATTGCCAATCAAGGGATGAGAGATCGTTGTCTATAAGATCATAGTTGCCTTTTTTGAAGTTATAATTGGGGATTACGTCATTGTGATGATTTTTGTGTGGGCGTATGTTGAGACAAAAGTCAATCATATTGTGGTCACTGCTGGAAAAGGGTTCTTTAGTTTGTATTCCGTAAATTAAATTCAAACTATTGCAGAAGATGAGATCGAGGCAGTTGTTTAGTCTAGTGTTGTTGGTTACTAGTTGTTCCAGTCCCAGATTTGTAACAGCGTTGTAGAAGGTTGCGTGTATGGTTTCAGTTGTACATTCATTTAGGGTCCAGTCAATATGAGGTAGATTGAAATCACCAAGAAAGATAAAAGCATATAGGCAGGATGCTGCCCATGTTAATAGTGTATTTAGCTTGTTTACATGTTCAATGTCATAATCAGGTGCTCTGTAACATAGTAAGAATCGAAATGTGATATTTAAGGATAGTTCACAGATGATGGTCTCAGGAAGAGCAAGCTCCTGGGTAACTTGGATATTTTTTAGATGTAAGGACTTTTTATAGAAGATAGCAACACCACCTCCTCTACGAATTTCACGATCTGATCGGTAAACATGATAGTCTCTTACTGTGGTAATGGGAGTCAGGGAGAGATGCGTTGAGCTATGTTTCACAGACAAATATGATGTCGAATTTAGCCATATTTAGTAAGAGGAAAAATTCAGGTATTTTATTCGCAAGGCTTCTTGCATTGAGTAGGTTGCATTTAAGGCCAGCAGTAGTTGGAATTGAGGTAGTTAGGGGCGTGCCTGCCTAGTCTTGGGTGATGGTGGATTGGTTGAGGTAGGGTTGTGGTTGAGGGTTAAAGCTGAGTTGTGGGTTGTGTGACTTACTTTTGATACAGTCAGCATGGTAGTCAATGTACAGGTCCTTCTCTCCATTGTCTAGACATTTTTTGAGTTCAGTGCGGAGTACACGGGAGAGGGCACATTGCTGTATGGTTAGGTCAGGGCAACAACGGAGGTTCTTATGGTTGGTGTTGGTTTTGGCGAGTGAATTTATAGTGTAAATGAATTTACGTTTGCTTGATTCATTTTCGCAAATAACCCTGCAGAAGCGTGGGACCACAGAGCCGTCTCTGTTTTTGAGCTCTCGGCCAATGCGGGAAATGTCAAGTATTTCATCAGGGGAGATGGTTGATGCTTGATAATCACTGATGATGTTTCGGACAGTTGTGATGTCATCATTATCATTGATGTCCTCTAGACCAAATAAGATGGCGTTTGGATGTTTCCGTTCACGCTCAACAGCTTCTCTGATGAGGATTGGGATATCAATATTTGTCTGGCTTATGTTTTTTTGTGGATTGGGTTGTGGATTGGGTTGTGGTTGTTGGGTAGAGATGTGGTTTGTAGCTATTGGATGTTCAAGTTTTTGCATTGTGTCTTTTTTTTCAAGGTTGGATAATCTTTCTTTTAAGACGTCCAGGGATGCTACTGGTGTCAAGGGATGTTATTCGTGTTTCAATGGTATCAACTCTTTCCAACAGATCCAGTTTGGGTCTGCATGATTTGCAGAGATATGGAAACTCATTGCATGATTCTAGGTATTGAATCATTTGCTCGGGTAATCCCCAAGCAGTCATGATGAGCGTATTTGTTACATAGAGAACATTTGATGGAGTTTTCACTATCCTTTAGAGTTTTGTAGCATTTAAGGCATGTGCAGGAGTCTTGTGGTTCATTGGTGGGGATTACTTTCTCTTTAGGTTGTGGTTTGGCACTGGATTTTTTTTCTTGGCATGGTAGGTTTTTTAAGATGGTACGTTGATTAAATTAATTAATGGAACAATTTTGGGTAATCAATATAGCCAATATCACACCAATCAATCAATTGCAGTAATCTCTCTAGTCAAATAATTTTCCTAAGCAACAATCAGCCTAATCAATTAATTACACTAATCACTAATCAATTAATTACACTAATCATTAATCACACTGTTCAATTAAATTCACTAAATCACTGATTTTACTAATCAATTAAATTACAGAATCTTGATCTTTTAAACTAATCAGTAATCACGCTATTTGCACTAAACACTCTAATCATACTAATCAATTAAAACAATAAATAAATTAAACCATTAATAAAATATTTTATAGAAATTGATTATCTAATCATTGATATAGGTGATGAAGTAGAAAAGTTGTAAGTTTTGAGGTAATGAATTAATGAGTGTTTGATTAAAGTAATGAGGTAGTATTGAGAGTCTGCAAGGAAAGGGTTAATTGTTTTACTAGCAGCTGTGATTTACTGGGTGGGAGGAATTTATTGCTCTGATTGCTGCTGCTATTACTCTGTAAACAATAGGCTGTAACAAGATGTTAAAAGCACGCTGGATTTTTGAAAGAGAGCAAAACTCGCTGAATTAAAACACTTTAACTACAATCAATATGTCTCTGAATAAGATTGTTTTCCAATAGTTTCCTAAAGTTCTTCAAGTTGAGTAGTAGTAACCAATCCAATCTGTCCTTTACTTTTAAAGTTACTTCTAGTTGCAATATCTTTTTTTTTTTAACAAAATTTGACAGTCACTCCAGATCATTAATCGCAGCTATTTTCCTCCTTTGAGTCCCACTTTCCAAGGAAAATTCCACTGCAGAAATTGGAGTGATTCTTACCAAGACTAAGCACGCTGATACAAGATCTTTCCTTTCTTTTTCACTTCTGTCTCAGCTGCCTTCCTGGCTTCTATTTAGCCATGCTGGCAGTTCTCTTTTTAGTTCGGATGGAGGGGTTTTCTTCGGGTCAGTTGAGGAGACTCTCCTCTCCTCGCGACCACCGAAGCATTCCTCTGCCTTTACCACCCGTCCAGGGTGACTTTCGGCTCCTAAGAGCCTCAGGGCTTTCTCCTCCCTCCTTGTTTCTCCCTGCCAGCTGTCCGATGTGGCTCCAGGGAAACTGTGTGTGGGATATTAATGGAAACACGGTTGTCTGGCGTGGAAGATACTTCTATCAGCTGTGTGAGGGATTTAAATGAAGGTACGCTGTTTGCACTCCGCTGGCTCCAAGTGATCCAGTTCAAGAGCTCCACCAGTGTGGTTAATAGGGCTCGATGGAAAGAGCTTCACTTCTCTGGGGAAGGAGAGGAAGACTCCGGATCAGTTAGCAGGAGCTCCGCCAGCATTATTAGGGCTCCACGGCTTCAGAATCTAGCGTTTTGGGGCTTGTTTTTTGGGCTCTGGTTTACTCATGGTTATTGGTTCAGGCGGCAGCTTTAAAAGTGATTTCTGGTGCAGGTGGTGGCTTTATAGGGAGATAGTGCTCCAGGAGCGAGAGCCTCACCTTCCTAGTTGGGCGCCGCCATTACCGAGCGTAATGATGATAAACAGAGGGAAGGGAATGTTTGTTGTCAGCCCCACTAGATAAATTAGAGTAGACTAAGAAATCATCACCCCAGGAAGGCTTAAATGACTTTTATTGATAGTAGCTATAATAACAGGGTCTGGCAAATCTGGCTGTACTGTACCTCCTCCCCTTTCTTATGATCCAATGGATTAGGGACATATCTGCGAAAGCTGCTTCTAAACATTACCTTGTTGCTTTGGACTTTAAAAATGCTTCCACTTTTTTTTTTGGCCTTTTTTTATCCATGCCCCCCTTTTGACCTTGTTTTTCTTCTGTGGCTCCCTTTCCAGATCGCATGACCAGTAACTGGTGCATTTTCTGATATCAAGAAGACAATATTTAATAATGCAGTCATAGTTTTTCTGTGTCCCTCTTGGCACATGCTGAGACTGCATTGTATGTTTTTCACCAGTGGCCCTCCTGAAATATTCTAAGACCCCTATGAGGGCCCTAATTCCCTGTTGAGAACCGCTGTCTTAGGCAATGGTTCCTCCACGTTATTATCAAGATAGTTTTCCTCATTTTCTATCTATGTAGAGCCAAGGCAGATCATAAAGATGTAGTATTTCTCAATCATTTAATTAACTGGAAAGGCTACTGACCTGAGCAGGTTTTGTCACAATTCCCAAGTTACTGCCATGATAGATGTAGACTTTCCCATCACCATCCAGTGGTGCTCCAACTGCAAAATCTGGAAAGAAGGAAATTGGGGCAGAGAGAAATAAGAACCGCACCCCCATAGCAATTGTAATTATATTGCTAGCTTGCACTGGAACTTGTAAGACAGATATTGTCTCTCTTCTATTTTCTCTTCTCATACCTGTGTACTTCTCTAATGGTTCTCTTTCTATTCCAAGAGTCACTCAATACTGTCCTACGCACAGGCTTTGAAATTTTGTCCCCCAGATCCTCAGAGGCTTGCTTCCAAGCATGCATATTTTGTTTGGCCCCCCAGAATTCCCCCTAACCTTAACTCAAATTCACGGGTAGCACATGTGGAACCAACCGAAGCGTTCATGCCCATCTTTCCCACAAGAGGTTCAAGAATCTCACCTTGAAAGCCATCTTGATTGAGATCCCCAATGGCACCCACTGTGATGCCAAACAGGGAGTCAGAGGTGCCATTGAGGCGAATGGGGAGGATGTTCTCCCAGCGCCCTGCCTGGTTGATGTAAATGTAGACGGCACCCCCGATTCGTTCCTTTCTATCAAAGAAGTTTGGTGCTCCAACCACCAAGTCCATCCATCTAAAAGAAACAATATGTAAGTGTTGCTCACTTCTTGCTCTTTTCCACCGATGGCTTTTCAAGCCCTGGTCCAACAGTGTCCCACTGTGTATTCTTGTGTATTTGGGTTAGACAAGGCAATGGACCATCCATTGTGTGACCAGAGTAGAACGTCAAACAGAGCATGGAGCAAAAAGCCTTTTGCACATAACGCTCTCTTCCTCCCACATTACTTACCCGTCATGATTGAGATCTACTACAGCCAGAGAGTAGCCAAAGGACGAAGCCAGTTTCTCCCCTGAGAGGATAACATCAGGCACTAAGCGGTTAAAGTTGTCTTGATGCAGGATCACCACGGATCCAATATGATTTGCTCGGGGTGCCCCCGTTACAAAGCTCAGCTCATTCTTCTTGGTTATCCCTACTCCAGAGTCTATAGAAAAACCTGGAAATGGAGGAAGGGGTACTTTGTCATTTGAGAAAGAGGTGTTACCGGGCATTAACACCATATTTCCAGAATTTTCATTCCAAAACTTATAAGACAAGCTATCAGTTCATGAGCTCTCAATATTGGTACCAATACCAGTTCTAGACTTAATATGTCAATGCACAAACATGCACACACCGTCATGCTCACGGGCATACACCACTCATAAACATCACAAGACCTACTTTCAACTGGTTGACATTCTTGTTCCTGAATTGTTCGGAGAAGGAAAGCCACCAAAATCATACCTGAGGTCTTTGAATCATCTTTTTTTAAAAAAACCAATCTTTAGATTTGGTTTTAGAACCTAAGCTTTGGTGTTGCACAAAATGGCAATTTAAAGTTACTCTATACAGTGGAACTCACTGTAGAATGGAAGATGCCTCTTCTGCTTTACAACTATTTTCCTTTATCCTTTGTGGCACATGGCTTTTCCTGGTGGCTGAATTAAACTGTTATCCGCCAGCAGAAAAATATATCAGTGCCAACAGTGCTGCTCCCCTATTACACCACAGTAATAAGATTGGTGAAGGGTACTGTTCTTCCTCTTTGGGAGCTACATTAAGTAAAACGGTCACTTCATTTCCCTAGTTTTGTCTCCCTTCCCACCAAGCATGCCAGAATATATAAAGACTATTTGGGAAGAGGCGGGAAATCAATACTAGAACAGCAGGAAACACAACATCTTAAGGACCAAGAAGGAAAGAAGAAGAAGTTGCTTTTACTGATGCTACAGAGGCCAAGGAAGAGGAGAATTTAGAGAGGGAAACCTCTTTTAAGACAAAAAACATTCCATTCTGAAAATGGCAGGCAAACTTTATAGGCTCTGCAGTCTGATTAGAGTCTCTCTTGGCCTTTTTTTGTTGTCATTTCCCGCTCCCAAGGGACTGAGAGCGTTTTTGGCTTGAATAACAGCTCTTGATCAGGAATGCAAGGGCTCCTTGAAATACACGCCCTGGTAATCTCCCAGAAGACCGAGTTTTCTATTCTAGAAACTGAGAGAAATTTGTCTTTTCAGCTCATTCCCAGGAAAGTGCCTGCGGTTCATCTGGAAATGGAATACAGTAGCATGATCTTGTGGCAACTTAAAAGTCCAGGAATTTTGTTGTAGCATAAAATTTGGGGCCTATGGTCTACTTTATCAGAAGATGATCCCAACAACAGAATATTATGTAATATTTCCCCGTGATTGAGAGAGTGGGATGAGGGAGAAATGGTCATACTAAATTGGTGACTTTATCCAAAATATAGCAAAACATGTTACCAATAGAAGAGAATATTTGTAGTCTTTGGTGCTCTCTAAGCTTGATTGTTTTCTTACAGATGTTTCACTACCCAGCAAGGTAACAACCTCAGTGCTAGAAGAGAGCTGGGTTTGTCTTCTATCACTGATGATGTTACTTGGTTATTTTCTCATTTGCATCTCTCTGTAGTGGATACGGAGCAAAAGGGAGACAGAAAATGGGTCCTTTTCTTTGCTTTGGCAGTTCCAACCTAAATCAGACCACCATAGACTTCAGTTTCAAAAAATATTTAAAATGCCTTTAGTTGCAAAGCAGGTGGAATGCTGATCAAAATTAGCAAATTCCAATTTTACTAGATCAGTAGCTGCTGTTCATATCAGTTTCTGCTAGATCAGCAGGTAGACTGTCTCAAAATCTTAGCTCCATTTGCTCCTAAACTATCACAGAACAAATATGCCCTAGAAAACTTTTCTTCCTGCCCTAGTCCCTTGGAATAGGAATGATAGAGACCGAGGTTTTTATTTTATTTTATTTTTTAACCTGCCTTTGTTTTTATAAATAACTCAAAGCAGAGAACATACCTGATGCTTCTTCATCCTATTTTCCCCACAACAACACCTCTGTGAGGTGAGTTGGGCTGAGAGAAAATGATTGGTCCAAATTAACCCATCTGTCTTTCATGCCTAAGGTGATACTGGAACTTACAGTCCCCTAATTTTTAGCTTGGGGCGCCTTAACTACTAGACCAAGCTGCCTCTCATTCTAGTCGTTCTCCCCATCCAGCCACCAGAGTTTTCTTTATGATTCAAAACCTGTCACTCTCTATCCAACCTACCTTACAGGGTTGTTATTAATGGGGAAAATAGGGGAGGGGGCCACTATGAATGCCCATTTGAGTTCCCGAAAGAAAGGCAGGAGGAAAATCAAATAAATAAACACCTCAACTTAAACACTGATCACTAGCTGTTCTGGTGTAAATTAATGTTTTTCTCTCTTAAGCAGACAAGACATCTTAATGAGGCACTTGGCCACCTATTTTGTTTGGTTCCAAATAAAAATTCATCTTTCTTATTTATTCACATTTTGTCATACCACTTCACAGCACTCAGGTTAGTTTCCAACAATAAAATCACAAATTAAACGGCATTAAAGTATCCGTGCTAAGGCCGCCTTAAATACTGTTATCAAAAATGTAGAAATTTATATATCAACTTGGACAAGGCCACTCAAGTCTCAGGGCTGCCAAGGGTAACAAAGAGGCATTTTATATAAAGCGTATAAAAATACACTCCAAAAATACAGCAAGAACGTATGTAGGTCTTTAGCCGTTTTCTAAAAGAAATAAAATAAAAAAAAACAGATTCAGCCCCCTTGGATATTTTTTCCAAAGGATTGGTTCTGGTATAGAGTACGACCCACATGCTCCAATGATAAATAGCATTAGCACATTAAAAATTGGGACCAGTATTCAATCAGTACCGAGTCACCTGCACCCATTTCCAAGCTCCCCTGCTGCCCATCAGTGCTCTGCATCAACTAATAAGGACTGTCACATAGATAACATTACAGTCATCCAACTTGGGAGCAGCAGGTGCACTGCTAAAATCAGATTAGCTCCATCTGGAAACAGCCAGAGATGATTTACAGCTAAACCTGTGCCCTGGTGCTTCTAGTCACTGGCATCGCATGCATCTCCAGCATCAATATGAAGCCAAAGAGCATCCTGAATATCTGTATATAGACCTGTAGGAGGAATACCATCCAAACCACCACTAGAGTCACAGCCAGTTCTGGGTTCAAGAACTAATCATCCAGAATTGCCAACCTTCTTTACATCAGTCGAGAAGAACCCAGCCTGACAGGGAGGAGGGATCAAGCATGGATTTAGCCTGGAGTCTCTGTGCAACCGTAAAAGGGTTAGGATTGACCTCCCCACACCCCAAGTTCCTTGGAGTCTTATCGAATTGTTCCCAAGGGAGAGCTACCAGTCTGGAGAGGTTCTTCTAATATACAGTAAGTAAAAAGGTAAAGGTAAAGAAATCTCCATTTTACTCCATTAGTCCTTGTGACTATAGGGGGCAGTGCTAATCTGTTTCAGGGTCATTGAGCCAACGCTATCTGAAGATATTTCTGCAGTCATGTGGCCTACATGACATCACAGAGTGCTGTTACCTTCTCTCCAAAGTGGTACCTATTTACCTACTTGCATTTGCATGCTTTCAAACTACTAAATTAGCAGGAGCTAAAGCTAGGACAAAAGCTCATCCCATCGCGTGATGCTCAGGTCTCAAACCTGGGCTGCTGGCTTTCCAGATGACAAGCCCAGCATCTTAAGCGCTGAGCCACTGCAGTTATAGGCATTATTGGTAGAATATAATAAAGTAGTTAGACTGAACTCTGCACTTGTGGTTCTGGTTGTTCATGCCTGACACATCATGTCCCGAAATAGCCCCACCTGGCAGTTCAACTGGAGTCAGGACCAACTGATTAGCAGACCACAATCCTGCAAAGACTTCTCACTGAGTCAAGATGCAGTCGCAACAGTCCCGCTGGTATGGCAGCTACACCAGACAGATGAGATGTTTTCACTCTGATCTGTCTGGGCGTTAATGGTAATGTCAGGAGGGCGGAACCACTGTGCCCATGTTCCATCTGCCTACATAGATTTTGTCCATCCTTTCAGAGCTTGCTGCCATGATTCTCCATCTTGATGACTCTCAGGTATGTCGGCTGAAAGATGGGGTCCATAGCATCTGAAAATTTTCAGGCTGGAAAGACTGCATCTTCCAGAGGATTGCATCCAGGAAAGTCCATAGGGTGAACAGGAGGTGTCAAAAAAGTCAAGATGGTAGCCACAACTATGAGAATTAATCTCTGGCCTTTTTGTACATGCAGTACATATATGGCACATGTAAAAAAGGAGTGGGTCTTCATATAGTCTTGATTTTTTTTTTTTTTACTCCTCCATGAATGCTCCTGATTACATTCTTTCCTGCCCCCCATACAGACACACACACACCTGGTCACATTCCTGCCTCTCACAGCTCTCACACACATTTACACACACAATGTCAAATGCTCTGACGTAGTTCAAACTAAAGCACATGACTGCGACATACAATGGAAGCATGCAGATGGAGATTACGTATCATAACGTATTTTGAGCCCAGAGGTTTATGCTTCTTAAACTCCAGATAATATCCAATATAGCCTTTGGAAGCAGACCAAAAGAGAAATGTGGCATTTCTCTACCAACTCTTTTCCAACATTTAAAAAGCAAAAAAAAAAACCTTCCATTTTTGTAACTGTGATATTCTTGATGCCCCTATTAGTGGTGACAATCCCTATCGAAACAGGCTGCACTGGGAAAGCTGATTAGTCATTATTAAACTATTTACTGAACTGCTTTTCCCAGATCCACTATCCTTAGCCATAGGCTCCCTGTTATAGCAGCCTGTTTTAAAAAAAAAACCACGATAAAGATTCCTGTTCTTTTACAGTCAGAGCTGCAGCAGGAGCTGGGACTGACACCCTCTGCTGGTTGAAAGTAGCAGGACTTGAGAATTCGATTGCCATGTATTTGGGGGAGGCAGAGAAGGTGGAAACGACAAAACACAACAGAAGGGGAGAACAACAGACACTAGCTAAAAATAATAGTGGGGAGGAAGGGGCAGAAATCACGGAGACGGGCACACCAACACCTTACAAACCTAAGTAGCTATTCTGGGCTACGTCTCCAACAGTCCCGGGGACCCGTTCGCTGGTATCTGGCGTTTTATAGACCAACTGATCAGGGTCTGAGCTATCAATGTTTGTCACAAACAATATCCCTGCAAGGCCAATGGAAGGAGAGAGAGAGAGAGAGGAGAGAGAGAGATGGTTAGCGGTATGAGAAAGTTCAGCGCCCAGGCAGAGAAACACCACAGAGCATCGGGCAGGAGACTTCCAGGGCTTGGGTTGTGCTCGCACACTGTCGTCTGGTTGGCCCCCAGTTATGACCCAGGGCACATTATTGTTGCTGATCAAACAATTCTGCTTCCCAGGGATGGGACTGCCCGGGTCCAAAGAACGAGATAGCATGCTTGTTACAAGTGAAATTTATTCTTCCAATCAAAACTGAGTTTGGCATGATGTTTATTGGCCAGTCTTTAGTTCTCCCCGGGTGAATTTTTTTGCTTCCCATCCCCCCGCGCCCCCCCCCAAACACCCTGCCCTGTTATGGCCTGTCTGATTGCTCTGTAGTGTTTGGCCTGCTGGGCACAACCCCGTACCGAGGTAGCTGTGAGCTGGCAAGGGGATGAGCGAGGGATCCTGGTCCTTTTCTCCCCCGGCTTCATACGGCCCATCGTCGTAGTGACTGAAATCCAAGACACTCAGCTCTACCCGTATGGTCCCTGCCAAACCAAACACCTGTTAATGATGGGCAGAGTGAGGGAGACATTGGAGAAAATGGCCAGTCTTGCAGGATAGTAGGAAAGCAAGAGTGTTGTTCTGATTTGTCCTTCTGTAGTGGGTGATGGAAGAGGCAACCGCTTGTCACAAATTTACAGGGAGGATCTGGGCAGAGGTTTAAAATGAGCCCTCTAGAATAATGCTGGGGGCAAAGAGCCAAAGACACAATGAGCATTTCCTAGGAGCTTAGATTTGCTTGCCACAAGCCCATTGGTTCCATGAAAGATCCTGGGATTTAGCTTTGTCTTTGCAGCAGCTGTGCTGTGCTGTGGTGATTGGGCCCATGATCTGCTCTTTCTGGCACAGCAGAATACTCCTGCATATACTGGTCATGTTGGGAAGGTCTGATCCTTCAGAGGCAATGCCTTAGATTTGAAAACCCTCCACACAATCCCTGCAGGAGATACACCCATCCAGTGCCATTCAGTATAGAAAATACAGACACTGCCCCCCTCCTCCATGGGCTTCCTATAAGTCACTTAGGAGGACATATTCCCAGATTTGGGTACCAATTGATAAGGGCATGAATGGTATCCACAGCCATCCTATTTGTTTTTTGGGGGGGAATATCTGCAGCTTCAAATGGGGGGGGGGGTACGGTATGATTGAGCTGCCTGCCAAGATGTGGGTCGGGACTACCTGACTTAATAATATTCTTTGTTGAAAGCAAAGGCTTACCCTTCCAGTTGTATGTGCCAGGTGCCCCAAAGAGGATGTAATGCCTATCTGCAGTGAAGCCCGTGGCTATTCCCTGCTGACAGTAACCAAAGCGTTCGTGCCCCTGTTCACGCCCTTGACAGAATTTCCACTCGCCACCATCCAGTTCATCGGCCACTTGCAGCCCTTCGCTGAGTACGTAACAGCGGCCAATCACGTGCCTCGTCTCCAGGGAGTCGTTCACACGGTTGCGTGCTTCATATAAGTGAGCGCAGGTCTGGGATTCATGGGAGGAGAAAAGAGACAGGGCAGAGAGGGTTAGAAAGTATGTGAGGCCTCTAGACCCTGAAACAAACACCGGTTGTAGAAGGCCTATAGTCTTATCAAAGGTATAGCACAGGAGAGTTCATGGACTTTCCTGGAATGTACCTTGAGTGGAGTTTAGGCCATAAGCCTCTTTTGTAGTGTCTAAGCAATAGGGAAGAGCTGTTAACATGGTTCTACTTTTAACCATCCTTTCTGAGGTAACATTATCTAGAGCAGGGGTGTCAAACTCATGGCATCAGGTAGTATCATGTGACATATCAGGACTTTTTCCCCCTTTGCTAAACCGGGCAAGGGCGTGGCCAGAGCATGACACATCTGGCCCATGGGCTGGGAGTTTGACAGCCCTGATCTAGAGGTAGGGAAGCTCCAAGCAAGGCATGATAATTATCAAATAATAGCCAAAATGTGAATTACAGATTTAAATATATATATGAAAACATGCACAAAACAGATAACAGGGACAATTCCGAGACAAGATTTAAACATTTTGACAAGTTAACAAGGGCTAAAACTCATTCTGAGATTGCTTCAGTGATGAAAAAGCTAATGCTGTTTTAATTGATGGATGGATAGAAACACAAATTGAAAGCACTAGTAAATTGCATTTTCTTTTCCTATAATTGCTCAGGAGGCCCAAAGTATAACATACACCTTAGCCCACACATCCTGACTAGTGTGGTATGTACTGTATATTCAGACCCACTTCATGGACATCACTAGTGAAATACCTGTGACAAATTTGTCACTTTGTGAATGGATTTAAACATGACTAAAAATGATATGAATTCTTTCCTGGAAGGTACCACGCTATGAATGGCAGGTATGCCATAAGCCAAAGTCTTCCTAGGAATGTGATAAGTTAGAACTATACTTGAAAAATGTGCTCATGGTTCCTGGAATCAATAGATGGAGCTGAAAGCTGAAGTCTATAAGTCAGGTCCTGTTTACCAATGAAGCCCAGAAGGTGCAGTTCCTACCACAAAGAACCCACCCCAATCTTTTATGTAGAAAAACATAATCCAAACAGGGTTTGAGGAAAGTATCTTTGGTCTTCACTATGTTTTATGGATTGTTGTGAGCCACCTAGAGTCATTAGATGATATAAGTGGCCATATAAGGAAATAAATGCATAAATCTAAGCATAAACAATAGTCCATGAAACTCCTCAGATGATGCCCTGATACACTGTATGAATTGTCCCTAACTAATATTATTAAATCAATGCAAAAGGAGAGTCTACCCCACAGACCTGCCAGCAGCTTTCTATATGAAGTGAGGATTTAATTGACTTATTTAATTTCAATAGCTACCCAACTTAACCAAGAATTATTGACATAAGGATTTTTTATTATTCATCTGAGCTGATATTTTTACAGGCAATGGTAATGTGAGTAGCTATTTCAAGTGATCATTTCTTTTTAACCAAGCTTGACTTGTTTATACCTTCATGGATGTGGCTTTTTTCCTGACAACCTAGAAATGTTTTGCAACTGTCGTCTTCTTGTATTTTTAAAAACTTCTCAGTCTAGCCTATATCCCTGGTATTTCAAATATTAACACAGACCAACCCTGCTCCATTTTTTAAAAAATCAGCCAGATACTTATATTCTAGCTTTCCCAGCATAATGTCCATGTAGTGTGTTGAAATCTTAAGTCCAGAAAGTTAGCCTTAAGGATTCTGGGAAAATATCTGGACAGTGTTAGGATGGGAAAGGATTTTCTTAACATGTATTTTGATTTTAAAGTCTTTCTAGGAAGACAACATATCTTTATATTAGACTGCTTGAGTTGTACGAATGTTGCCAACGTAGCTAGGTTTCTTTAACCTCCCTGTTGCATTCTAGTTTTAGCCATACAACTTTCTCTGCAGAGAGAACAAGGACATGGCGTTGGGATATGTTTATATAATTTTATTCCACAACAGTGTGAAAGGTGATTGCAGTGTAAAGGAGCTTCCTTTCATCCAGAATACTAAGCACAATTTCACTTGCGTGAACACAGGAAAAGCTTTCTCTCTAATTTTATCTTCCCCAACTTCATTCTTCACCATCACAATCCATTTGAAATCTATCTGTTTGGATTTCTCAATTTCCCCCCAATCCACATGGCGTAGCTGGAATAGCTCCCTAAGTCTCTTTAGCTGAGCATGCTGCCTCCTCACAAACTCAGATTTATGTAACTTAGCCACACCAGGCTGGACCCTGTTAGGTTACTTGGCCGGAACCAAAGAGGTTAAACAGAATGACCACCCACCCATCCAGTCATGGCCACTGACCACAATCTTTCCTCCGGGGCCTTGGCTGTTGACAGTAACACCCAGCCATTGGTTCTCCTTGCTCTCCTTCTTCAGGTCAACTGCAAAGTGGGAAAGAAATGGAGAGATATTAAGGAGGGAAGATTATTTGACCCTGTGTTACTGGGGCACAGAGGACCTGATCTTTGCTTTATATGATACAACAAATTGCAAAAATACAAGAGTGGCTAAGGCACAGACAAATAGTCATGTTAAAATATTTTTTTTAATCTGTGGGTTGTCAAAAAATATATATGATAGTTTAAATTGCCAAAATGGCCGAGGAGGGAAGTTCCCAGTGACCAGAGATGGCTACCTTGAGCAACTAATAGGATCTAGATAGGTTTCATCCTGACTACATGAAGTGTGGAGGGTGATACGTTGCATCCCCATCAAAGAGAAGAGGAAAAGCACTATCTTAAATGGAAGAGTGTCATGTTTAGGAAGATATGAGGATCAAATAATCCTTAGGATCCTATCCTTAGGATCAAATTAAATGGATTTTGCAGCATTTTTCCTTTAATTCTTCCGTGAAAAAATATTATACAGACACACACAGCACTACCCATTAAACAATCTCAATTTCTTTGATTGAGCTGTGTGGCTCTGATTTGGATCACAATTACAGAAATGGGGCTTTAACTCTCTTCTGTATCCAATTCCACCAAGGTTTTTATTAGCTAGACCAGGGGTCTTCAAACTTGGCAGGTTTAAGACTTGTGGACTTCAACTCCCAGAATTCCTCCTCCAGTCATGTTAGCTCAGGAATTCTGGGAGTTGAAGTCCACAAGTCTTAAACTTGCCAAGTTTGAGGACGCTTGAGCTAGACAGAAGAAAATGTATCTGTTCTTCCATGAGTTTGAAGCACTTTAAGAGGAGCAATTTAGACCATGTATATGCAGCATGGGATAAAAAGTTAATCTCCCTCCCAGCTTCCTTGCTCCTCTTCAAATTCCTTGTGTGTCCAATCACATTTAGCCAATAAAAGAATTATAATTATAATTCTAAATTACACCTGCACTTAGACAACTGCAAAAACGCCCCTCTATCACTGCAGGGGAATGTACCCGCCTGGGAACATTTCGGACAATGCAATGAGAAACCAGAATGAGGCAGTAGGGCAAGATTCTATGCTGGAAAGATGCCCAATCAGGACCAATCATCAGCTCCATGACCGTTCTTCATCATCACCTCATGAGTAACACAGGTCAGCAAGAAATTGCCCCCTAGAGCACATACTGAGGCTAATGCAGCTGAGCTTTCTCTTTTTAAAGAAATGCAAATTGCCAGGAAGCAATCAAGCTAGCTGCTCTGGAAATCACATATTTTAACTATGCTTCCCAACAGAGGCACCCCTGGGCAGAGAGAGGTGGCTTCTAAAAAGTCAAGAGGACAGATGATGAAAACAGGGTTGTCCTACTTCAGGGGTGTCAAGCTGGCAGCCCGCAGGCTGGATGCGTCATGCCCAAGCCATGCCCAACCCAACTCTGCGAAGGGGGTAAATGCCGCAAAACGTCATATGATGGCAACGTGACACCGTGAATTTGACACCCTTGTCCTACTGTGATGCAAGTCCCACCCCTTTTGTCATGATCTCATACAAAAAGGGTGGGGCTTGTATCATGATGATGAGGTCCTGCTTTCGTCATTTTGATAAAAGCTTTCAATGCTGCAAATGGCCATGTTCTCCACCATGATGATAATCTCCTGATGTGTTGATCCCACCTTCCCAACACCTAGGTAACGGGTGTCAAACTCACGGCATCACAATGCCATCACATAATGTTTTTCCCCTTCGCGGAGCTGGGGTGGGCATGGTTTGCACATGACACATCTGGCCTGCAGGCCGCCAGTTTGACACCCCTGACCTAGACAGATGGCCAGGGGAATTGAAATCCAATACATTTAGAAGAGTCTAGCTGGCAAAGTGACTTATGAGTCTTTTTGCATGTTTAACATTTTATTATCATGTGTTTTGGGCCATAGGCTCTACACTGGCTGAAAAAAAATTCTATGCTTACTCTTTAGTAAACTCAGGAGTAATCGCAGATGGATTTAGGATAACTCGCCACAGCCAATTCGGTGTGACCATCTCACCATGGCCAGCTCACCCCTGCCATCTCACTGCAGCCAGTCTGGTGCAGCCATCTCACCACAGGGTTGTCTTGTCAATCTGAATTGTCTGCGATCAGAATGGGACAACTCGCCGTAGCCAACTTGCTGAGGCCATCTCACTATGGCCAACTCACCACAGGGCGACTCGCTACAGTCATGATAAATGTTATCCACTATTGTTTCTTCAACATCATTTCCATGATTTCCAGTGTAAAGTCTTTGAGTTATCCCGCATGTATTGTCCCACAGCAAGTTTTCCCATGACGAGTTGCCCTGCAGCAAGTTGGCCATGGCGATATGGCCAGAGGTGGTATTCAGCAGGTTCTGACCAGTTCTGGAGAACTGGTAGTGGAAATTTTGAGTAGTTCAGAGAACCGGCAAATCCCACCCCTGACTGGCCCCGCCCCCATCTATTCTCTGCCTCCCGAGTCCCAGCTGATTGGCTGGGTCTTCTTTTGTTGCCCTGCACAGGAGAACGGAGCTGGAAAGCAGGTTAGTGGGGTGGGAAGGGAATGGGGATTTTGCAGTATCCTTCCCCTGCCACACCACCAAGCCATGCCCACAGAACTGGTAGTAAAAAAATTTGAACCCCACCACCAGATATGGCCACAGCAGGTTAATTACATGGCAAGTTGTCCCCTTCTATCACAGACAACCCAGATTCTGAACTGACTCCAGTTTAAACCTGATCCAAATTGGAGAAGGAATGTTGCTATGTGGAAGGAAGGGTTCATATTCACCCCAATTTAACCATACTGTTCCATACCTCCCTCATCAATGGGCACGCGCTCGCAGTCCTTAGTTCCGTAGGTCAAAGGACAGGCATATAAGCCACCTGTTCTTTGGGCCTGTTGATCGGGCAATGCAGTAGCCTGTGGTGCTCCCACCAACATCCTGAAAGAAATGGAGGAGAAAGTTAGAGGGACCAAAAGAAGATGGGAAGGAGCAAAGATGGGAGGACATGTGGGCTTTTTACTGACTGCTCTGCATCTGGACGGCTGTGGCATGCTAAGCGAAGCATTTAATTCTTCAGTCAAGCCTTTCGTTGAATGTGGGCTAGCATTTTGGTCCTTGTCTCATAAAATGGTTTCTTAAACCTCTTGTAATTTTGCCAACTATCTTCTTCACGGTTTTATTCTTTGCATCTTGTATCCTATTGCACTGGATTATTTTTAATAACAAAAAGCAGATGGTGTTGGTTTTTGTTTTTAAGAAGAAAAAAAAGTACTGCCTAATGGAAAGAGATTAATGCAAAAAGAAGCATCGAATAAAAGGAGAAAACGGGGCATCAGATCTGCAGGATCGAAAGAAAATAGGGAAAGGTTGAATTATGATTTTTTTTAAAAATGAATGGACGTACAGAAGGAGGAAATGAAATTGTTATTGTGATGGGTACAAAGATGTGAGAGAGTGAATCAAGGAGAGCTGAGCAGCACACTTGGGAACCAGATTTCTGCTGAGCTGCCAAAAGCTGCTGGTCTCCTTTCGCCTTGATGCTAAGCCACTGTGACCTTGAGTATTCCCCCTTCTGACATTAATGTGCGTTCTGAAAAGATCAATTAGTTAAAGAGAGAATAAATTCTATCCTAGGCATTTTTGTCAGGAGCACATATAGGGGGAGAAGGGGGCAGTGAACAGCTGGGTGCGTGGGGGAAGAGGATTCATACTCTTTTGCCTCAAGCAGATGCAGGGCCCACTTCAGCTCCTGACCACATGTCACCTGTTCCTGCATCTCCATCACAGCTGTCCTTTCCCTCCAGCAGCCAGGATTCCTAAGGAGGGACATGTTGTCACTTGGAACAACCCACAACCCATTTCATGCTTGCATTCCTGACCAAAACAGCTGTATTTCTGCTCGCGGTCTACCAATTTCCCCAAGACAAAATTTCACCCACAAAGTTAAGAGTTCCCATGCTGAATCCCATTTGCAGAACCCCTTTCTTTTCCATTACGTTTCATATTGTTGCTGATTATTTGCTTTCGCCGGCTGGGTTCACATATTTGTGTTAAGCCATAATGATGTGGCAGGTTTGTTTGTGATTTAGCATGTTGCGTGGATACAGCCGTTCAATAAAATACGGATAAGCTACCCTTGTTTCTGTTTGTGTGTCACACTTAAAGGAGAAAAGGAGAAAAATCAGAATGCTGCAGGACATAGATAGGAGTTAGTTATTAGCCTGAGTCCCAGCTGGGTCATCAGAAGAATATGAGGGTTGATGGAGGCTTAATCCTCCTGTCCCACTGCTGAAACAAAGCCAAAATCTTAGCCAACTCTAGAAGAACACAAGCTTCATTGTCTTTCCATTCTCTTCTACATTTTTGCTCCTTTTTTGGCATATACAAAAATAAGTCTTTAGGTGACTAATTTCTTTCTAGAGTGAGGCTCAACCTGCTTTGCCCACTGCAGATGTTTAACCATCCCTCAACCCCCACCTGCGTGAAAATGATAGCATCCTAGTCTCCTTTCCAGCAAGTGGGAGGATTTGAAAATGGCCACGCCCTTCTTTTACGAAGACATTGATGATGATGCAGCTGTTGCCACACAGGGATAAGTCACTTCCCTAGGGACTGGGTAATCGGACAGGCCTGACACACTAAACCAGGGGTGTCCAACCTTGGCAACTTTAAGACTTGTGGACTTCAACTCCCAGAATTCCTCAGCCAGCAAAGCTGGCTGAGGAATTCTGGGAGTTGAAGTCCACAAGTCTTAAAGTTGCCAAGGTTGGACACCCCTGCACTAAACCAACACATTAGCTCTAATCATGCACTTTGATTTTCTTTGCTCAAAGCAAATTTCCTCTCCTGTTCCCAACATTTCTACAGGAAATGCAAAGCACACCAGTTAAAATGGGTTGCAAGACCGGAATGAAACTATCACAAATTTTGTCAATTTTAGGCTTTGTCTTTTGTTTTCCTTAACCCTGACTGGTTGCAATGCCATTTTGGACAAATGCCACAGAGGATGCCAGCTGGATTATGTATGCTTGGCTGGAGCCTTTGTATTTGACCTTGCAGGTAAAATCTTAGATACAGATACAGATCATCAGAGTTGGAAGGGACCTTGTAGGTCATCTAGTCCAACACCCCCCCCCGCCCAAGCGGGAGACCCTACACCATTTCTGACAAATGGCAGTCCAATCTTCATAAGAAGCATTATTGCTCAACAGCAGGTGATATAGGAATAGAGATCTTTAGATTCTGAGATCTGAAACAAAATCTCTCTAGTCCTTATTTCATGCACATTTTAGAGAATATGCAGATATCTCTAGAATTACAGGAGTTTTGCAGAAATCCCAAGAGGAGAAACAATAAAACCAGCTGTAGCTTTCCTTGCACAATTATGCACGTACCACACAGAAGTGCCCACAAATCTCAGAAAAATCTCAAACTTGTTCTCTGTGAAAAGAGCAAACCCACAGAACTCTCTTCCCCACCCCCCTCTATAGTGCTGCTGGCTAAATTGACCATTCACAATAGAGGCAAGTGAACAGAAGAAGTTGTAGCTGGTTTTTTAAATATATTTTATTATCAATGGTTTGCAAACTTAGATAAGATTCTGAGCCAAACCTTTTTTTTTTTTGTCGCTCTCCCTCCCTTTTCTGACATATTGCCTTTCACAAGCTAGCAGGTGTTATCCAGGGACCAAGAGTTCTCTCTTTCGCACAGATGGTAGGTTTTGCACAAGCTTTTGGATAAAATATAAACTGAGAAATCTCCCTACAAAGCCCACCTCAATCCTGAATCAATTCAATAACCCTAAACACACAATATATCCCAACTTCCCTTCTCATCTGTAAAAGATAACTCTGCTTGCAAAAACCACTATTGGGACAATCAAGAATCGCCCTGTTCTGCAAGAACACTCTTAAATCTGGATGGCTAGTTAAGAATAACATTCAAAGAACAGGTGGAAAAACTGGCCTAACTTTCTCACATGACATCAAACCAAGAGATACAACAAGCAAGTCACACCTTCAGGAAAATTCAAAGCAAAATGAGGAATTTCAAAGACACAGAAATATCCAATATTAAATATGCTTTCAGAGTGCAGACAATTAACCAAAGGGAAACAAAAACAAATGTTTAACTAAAATACTGATTTCTTGGAAGAGAGGAAATTGCTAGAAGTCATGACAATGAAGTTACAAGAATTTAATGGAAAGTGTCTGGCTGCCAATTTCTTCACAAAGGAACACGATTCTCCCCTTTTCACAGACTCTGACAAACTGATTTCCCAGTAGGTGGTTTTCTCTGTTTCTTATGTGTCTCATGCTGATGGAGAAAGAATCACCTCTTTTTTAAAATAGAAAAAGTTAAGGTGGAATTAAGTTTATCGGGTAGCTTTTCAACCAGCGAATTCCAGTTATATTTCACACTAGACAAAATTCAGAACACTAGTTAAACCTCAGCTAAAAAGCAAAGGAAGGAAAAATCCAGATGTGCAGAGACATGGACTTGTAGGAAAATATTCAGAAGCCATTATAAAAACAACAGCAGCAGAAGGAAACCCTGGGAAAGAAGATAGTATTAGAAAGAGATTCCAGCTGGCTCCTCCCTGATTCAATTTATATGCTACTAAAATTCTCCTTATCATGACCTTTAACTAGGTGAAAACAAGTGCATGACAGGCAACAATTGTTGAACTAAGGTACCTCAAATGGCCTAAAATCCAGGACCCGTGACTCCTGAGATAATGAAATTTGAGAAAGTTATGGCTGCTTCAATTACTGGCTGCTGCTGTGCTTCTGCTATGGTCATGTGATCTTCATTTACAATGTTCCATGACAGTTTCCCAGCCAGTCTAACAATCCCTACCTCCCTCCCCCACCCAGCAGCAGCCACTTACCTGATTGCTGGGAAGGGGAGGGAAGGGAAAGGAAGAGAAAGGAACCCAGCCAGAAGTTAGATGTTGCTTTCACTCCCTTTTCACTTTTTTGCCTTTAATCATCCTGTTTAGGTAAGGAAATATCTCCAAAACAATGGCCTAATGGGGTATGGTAAGATGCAAGAGGGAGGAAAGGTAAATCAAGCAGACACAAAATTCTGTTACTACAGCTTATCTCAATCAAGTATAAATAGATCTTCCTGAGGAGTTGGTTTCTTGATCAAGTTTTCTCATAGCACTGACAAGACAAGCTCAACAAATTCCCCATTCAATATGTTCTTGCTGGAAAAACAAAGCAGAGAGACGTGAAATGTTTCCACAAATTCTCCTGAGCAAAGGCCATCTCCAAAAGCTTACATCTGAGGTAAAAGCAGGCCTGAGTGCTTAAGAAGAGCTTATCAACGGAATAGTAGAGTCTTCATAGATCGGGAGGAAGCAGAAGTGGGCTTGAGATTCCTTTAAAGCTGAGCTATGTTGTTGGACAGACTAAAAATGGCTTTTGTCCAAAAAAGAAGAAGACAAGAGGAACAGATTAGGTTTCACCAAAGCCTCAGATTCAATCCCTCCAAGTCCATTGGGGTGGATTCCAGGCTAAGTGACATCACCTTGTGATATCAATGGAGTCCCACCACAGACCTCACCAACTGTTTTGCGGAAGAGGATATGGAGAGTCATCTTCGCCAGTTTAACAAGACACGCTGCTGCTTCTAACATATATCTTCTCCTCCAAGGCCAGCTGAACAGCTCTGCCTTGAGTCTCCCAGCAGAATCTTATTGGGGAACACACTGGGTGGCACCTGGTTTGCCTGTGTCCCTTTCTTCCTCGGTGAGAAGGAAAATGAGATACAGGGGAAGCTGTCCTGGTTCTTCTGTCAGAGTTCCAGCAGTAATGCAAGCAGAGTCTCTCTGTGTGTGGTATGTTGTGGAGGGAATAGCTTTAGGGACAGGGGGGCTTTAGGGACACAGGGAAACCAATATCCTGCTTACATTTCAAAGACCGATTGCAGAACAGAAATATAAATAACTCCTGAATACAATGTTCTTTTCCAGGGCTGTTTAAACCATATTTTTCCCCAGTTGATACCATCCAAATGGAGTTTCCTACAACCCTGCGAATTGTAGTACCAATATCCCTAGAGGGGACCAGATTGCAGAAGATCATTTACGGGGTTTTATTGTCTTCTCCAGAGAGGATGAAAGCTGAATCAGAGCAGTGATACAGTTACATGAAGATGTAGGCCAGCTGCATAAAGCCTTTGGAACTTGGCTGGAGATTGGAACTGTTCTATTAAATTCAGGAGAACCGTTCAACTAATGTCCATTCCCCCTTTAAAAAAAAACAGGTGGACTTCAAGAATTAACAGAAGTATACACCTCATCCAACGACATGCCCCATTATAAAAAGCTATCTTGCACAATTTCTTCTATCATCAGCAATCTATTTGGAAGAAGGCATCACTGATTGCCCCTACAAACTGGAGCTTCAAGGAGAGGAGATGGGGTTAGCCTTTCCCAGAAATTCTCTAAAGCAACGCGCCCCCCCCCCCCAACCTTTTGGGCACCAGGGACCAGTTCCATGGAGAGAGGTTTTGCTGCAGACCAGAGGGGGGCCCGTTTTCACATGCTGCCTGCATCTTGCGGATGGGGCTTCGCTTGCTTGCATGGCCCGGGTTCGCTGGCTGCAGACCAGTGCAGTCCATGGACCGGGGATTGGAGGCGCCTGCTCTAAAGTCTATTTGATGATGTGCTGAAAATCCTTAGAGCATGTTAAACTTTGTTTCAACTATATTTCATTTGCTGGGAATTCAGAATGGCTATTAAATCAGTTTGTATTTAGAATTTGGTCATGGAGAACATATGACTATATTATGTATGTGGGTGTATTATATGCATCTCTTACGCACACCTCTTTCTTTCTTTCTTTCTTTCTTTTTCTTTCTTTTCTCTCTCTTTCTTTCTTTCTTTTCTCTCTTTCTTTCTTTCCTTTCCTCCATCTCCTTTCTTCTTTTCCTCCCTTTCCTTCCTTTCCTCTTCCCATTTGATTTATAGTAACCGAGTTGGAAGGGACCTTGAAGGTCTTCTAGTCCAACCCCCTGCTCAAGCAGGAGACCCTATACCATTTCAGACAAATGGACGTCCAGTCTCTTTTTAAAAGCCTCCAGTGATGAAGCACCTACAACTTCTGAAGGCAACTTCTGTTCCACTAGTTTATTGAAATTTCTCCTGAGTTGTAGGTTGCTTCTCTCCTTGATTAGTTTCCATCCATTTCTTCTTGTCCTGCCTTCAGCTGCTTTGGAAAATAGGTTGACCCCCTTTTCTCTTTGGCAGCCCCTCAAATACTGGAACACTGCTATCATATTGCCTCTAGGCCTTCTTTTCACTAGTCTAGACATTCCCAATTCCTGCAACCATTCTACATATGTTATAGCCTCCAACCTCCTAATCATCTTTGTTGCTTTTCTCTGCCTTCCTTCCTTCCTTATCTTCCCTTCCTCCCTTTTTGCTTTCCTTTTGTCCTTCTTTCCTTTGATATTATGAAGACTTCCATACTCTCATTTGTCTTGAGGACTCCAGCAGTTACTAGAGAAAGTTGTCCTCTCCTTTCTCACTGCATCTCCAGTTTCGGCCAGCTCCAGCTACCCACCCTCAAATGACTTTCTACCATCAAATTGCATTTTTTCTCTCTGCTCCAATTCCCAGTCTGGATTTGGCAGAGTTTTCAAGCACATTAAATGTTGTTTGTTAAACCCCAGACGGTCTAGCGAGGAAAGATCAGACAATCCTATCTGACAGTTAACAATGTTAACAAAGGATAGTCAATAACCATTAGCTGGCAATTCCATGCAAGTAGACTTTATAATTTCTAAAGGATTTTCTCCTGTACCTACAATGGCTATCATGAATTCTTCTCTGCTCGCTCATGGGAGCAGAGTTAGAGACCGAAAGGTGCCCCAAAAATATACCTTCTGCTCAGAAATGCATGACAAGGTGTGGATATCAAATAACAGAAGAAAAATGCATGTTAAGGGCAAGGCTGGATAAACAGAATTAATAAATGGGTATTTTGAAAGCATCACTGCAGGAGGCAGCAGCTAGCAGGCTTTGGGTGATCTAAAAGAGACTGAGCAGGATCTGGGCTAATCAGTACTTGGATCGAACCACCAAGAAAACTCAAAACTGCAGAGTAATTAAAGAGCATCCAAAGGAAGGCTACAATAAGTCATTTTGGCTTTACTGCTAAAAAAGTCCATGAAGTCATCATCTAGAATCCAACTCGGTATGAAGGAAATTGACCTTATCTTGGAAATACACTGAATTTCCTATTTAATTAGAAATGGTTACATGCAAACTCAACTATTTGATCCATGGTATTTTTTTTTTAAATCCTTTCAGATGGACTTAGCTCTCCACACAACTGCATACCTGGAGAAAGTACGGATTTGGCTGTTGCATTGTAAGGGACCCTACTACATAGCTGTTGGATTACACTGTTTCCTTGTCCCTCTTTATTGCCTTTTATGACTGCCTGAGCTGTGGGCGTTTTGCTTTTCCTGATTGGTTGGAGAAGGAAGTCCCTACCTCCAGCCAATCCTGGAGTTCTTGAAGCATTTTCTGCAAGGAATTTCTACTTCATCCTCACACTATAGATCAGGGTTAGGGAAGAGGATAGTTAGCAGCAGGAAAGCTAGGCCATGTGGACGACTGGAAGAAAGAGGGGTGGGGGGAGAGAGGGGGGGAAGAGAGAGATGGTAAAAATAAACAGGAATTCACTCAAAATAACTCAGCACCCAGCATGTCCAAAAAGGAGGAGTGCCAGAAATATTCATGCAAGATCCTCTGTATGTGTGCATGTTCCTCTGAGTATCATCAGTGATTGGACAAGGCAGGGGCACGAAGTTACTATTACTGAAGCCCTGAGTAAGTTTTATCTCCCCAGGGAAGAGCGTATCCAAGATCCACACCAGAAACTCCAAATTCTTTTATCCTTCTCAGAGTTCCCACATCCAGATTCTTTCTTTCCTTCCAGAAAAAAAATGAAACGAAATAATTAACATTGAGATCAATATGTCATTCTTCCGCTTCTAAAACAAGTCAATCCTCCTCATAGCCTATTGCAGAAACTATTAGTAGTAATTATAGTAATCGTACTCAGGATGTTTGACAGCCGGGCAGTAGACAGATTATGATATGATACTACCATGAAAAGCAGCACATTATCATAGTGTGTAATTTAAAGTGGAGAATTACCCTTTGGATTTCTTACTTCACATACCAAAACAGGGGGTCTCTTCTACCAGGATTCCCCCCCCTCCCTCAAATAACTGAACCCCACCATCCTGCTCTGAGTCTTGCCTAATTCTGGTAGCAACTCTATAAAAAAGTACTGTCCTTCTCGAAAAGGTCACAAACGAGTGAACAAGACAGAATACAGGAGCCTCTGCCACAAATAACTGCTTGGAACAACAAGCACAAGGACGATCCAAAATAACCAGAGACACGATAAGAATTTTGAGTGCTTCTTTGCTCAGCTCTGGCTTCCACAGGCACCAGCTTTCCAGTGAACGAATGAGACAGAGTTGGAAGGCACCGTTCTGTTCTATCCCCAAAAGTTAAGGAGGCAGCGTGGTTTAATCCCTGAATAGGGAGATTTACACTTGTTTCCCAGCACGTCTCTCTTGCTTCTGACCCAAAAGGATGACAGAAGCCTTATAGGTATCACTCCATTAAGCACACCACAGATGAGGCTCGGTCACGTGTAATCCTCCAGGTAGGGCACTGTGTCAGATAAAAAAGCAAGGGAGCATTTGTACCCGCTTGAGTATTCAATGGACTATTACAGGCCAAAGGATCAGAGGAGAGTTCATAGTATACGTGAAGCTGATCGTGCATAAAAATTGCCATTTTTATGAACAGCTGAACAGTCTGGTACAAGAGATGACAGAGGAGGAGTACAGTTCCAATCTCCGAGGCCTGCTGGATCCCTCTGCAGAGCAGGTCTTAGTAAAGGAGAAATTATTTATTCATGCCAAGTTCTTGTTTCGTCTTCAATCCCTTGTTTGAAGTCTGTGCAGACCCATTCAAGGATGAAGAATGCGGAGAATGTCTTGGGATGGGCAGGAAGGTGGGGAGCAGATATAACAGGGAAGAATTATGTAATGATCGCTGTCTTATCCATGTAACCGAAATGCACACATGGACACCAACACCAGGAAACCTTGGTTCCCCTCCAAGCTGCTGTAGTAAGGACAGCATTCTTGCAGGAAGGGAAAATGCCAAAGCCCCTGTTTGATACCAGTACTGCAACCCCACGGCGAGAAGAGAGGACAAGCTGGTAGGCAGAAGCTTGGAGGGCAGGGTGACAACACTGATCCAGGTGAGAAAGCCAGAAGAAGCTTAAGCCTAAAAGTGTTCCCTGAAGGCTTTTGAGATGTGCTTGTAAAAGCAGCTGGCAAGTTCCTTTTCTTCTGCCTACTTCCAAGGCTCTCACAGTCCTAGCCTTTCACACATTGCCTGGCTGAAGCTAGTGTTGGAGTGGCAGTACAGGCAGAAGGTTCACAGCAGTGTGGGCAGGAGACTGGACAACAGTCCCTTCTACTGCCAGAATCAGAGTCCTGCCAGGAAGCCAGCAAACACCATCCTGGAATCTCTGTGGGTGCCTGACTGACTCTGACAGCCAACCAACAAAGGACTCACACATAGATCTGGGAATACCAAGGTGCCCTTTCAGTACATTCCTTCCACAACCACCAGCTCAGCCTCTGAGTCATAATGAGTAGATTGTGGGCACCGGCCAAGCATGACACCTTCTCTGATTCAGTTGTTGATTGACAGGTGTTCCTTTGGACCTCAAAGAAGTGACAAACCCCAAAACTAACTGAAGAAAATTTGCGTCTGTTCTGCTGAACGTTCCCTTGTCTCCTTTTCAAAATGAGTCCTCCAGGCATCTCCCCTCAGGAATCACAAAATTAAATTCCGACACACAAAAGCCTCTTCCCTTAAGAATGTAGGTTCTACATGAGCACCCGGTGATCAAGCTCTCCTTCAACTGACAATTGGGAGATGCAAAATGTGTAATAGGAAAGAAATTTCCAGCACTACTCATTTGATCTGTAGGAGGTAGACAAAAATGTTTCCTCAGGAACAGATCAGACGTTTTACACGTACTGTAGAAGATTTCAGGATCAATCCCCAGGAATTATATAGCGGGTCAGAAACTTTTAAAGAATCAGTGCCAGTCATTTCAGATATTTAACTGATGCCCCATTTAAGTATTGGGTATTTTTTTCACATACAAATTGGAATAAATTCACTATATGATGTTTTTCTTTTCTCTTAGTGCAGCAATATAACTGCTGTCCTAGAGACCAATCTCGTGCTAGATGGCCAGACAGACTCTTATTAGCCTAACTTACATCACTACTGATGTATTTGGGGGGGACCCAAAGGATCACATTTTTTTTTTTTTTTTGCTGTGAAGTTATCGAGCTATTAGGGATAAAGAAAGGCCACTTTAGGCACCTGGATACTTAAAGCTGGTTGCATCAAGCAGACTGTGCGCTCAGCTGGGAGAGTAAAGGAATTGTACACACTCTCCTGTACTAAAGGAAGAAATGTAAGAGGTTTGTAGTTTGTGAGACTATTTGCTGTATTTGTCACGGCTGGATTTATCCCAGAATAAACAATTCCAAATTCCTGTAAATATAGACGCACAGTTACATACTGCTCTTTTGTAAAGAATCTTCCATCTAGGATTATAAATGTGCTGGTTTATATGTGTGTGTTTATATTATCTTCATTAAGTGCATAAACTGGATGGGGCTTTCTATAATTGGCAGCTAAAGTACTCATAAATGCACTACTAGCGCGTATTAGGATGGGAAGGAAAAGGACTCTTTCACCTTTCCAGGCTAAAGTATAAAAGTACAAACTGTCCAGAGTGGTAAATCATGAATAGTAAAATATAACAGAATCCACAATGTTTATTTTTCTCACACCCCTCTTGTGTTGCTCTCTTACACACTGCATTACATTTAGGGTCCACTTTAAAATCAGCATAAGGGTTTTATTTATCTGTTACATATCCAGAGGTCTTATTATGGCCTGGAATGAAAGAATTCCCATCTCCATTTAGATTATTGATTTCAGCTGCCTTTACATAATTGAGGAGTTGATTGAGCGGGGTGGGCCTGGCAGTTCCCCGAGAGGGAAATATAGTGAAGAAGGGAAGGAAGCAGCAGCTTCCCAGGTTCTTTAGATAGGAGATATTATTTCTCACACACACCCCTAGAGACTCTCAATGAAGGCCAGAGTAGAGCATCTGGAGCTAAGTGGAGCTTGGGAGGAAGGGAGGAGAGAAAGGAGAACTGGACTTCGGATGTCACTGCTTAAACGTTCCATTAGTAATTCTGGGTGCAACCAGTGGCTCTAGCAGTTGTGCTATAAATATTCATCATTACCTCCATTTATTCTCTACAGTCTCTTTCAGGACTATTAGGCCTTTGGCAGAGAAGCCGAGTCAGAAATAACATTGATCTCGCCCTCAGAACTTTCTCACACAGAAGGAAAAAAAATTACGGTATGGGAAAAAATAGAGAGCAGGGGTATACAGACATTTACATGTGATTATGATTCGAGCATCTTTTTTCTGAGAAACTACAGCTGGTAGTGGCCTGCCAAGACTTATAATGGGGCAAATATATAATGAAAGAGGTAAACGTGTATTTTAGATAACTGCCATGCATTATCTTGCACCGATGAGCATTCTGTGTAGAGGGATTGTAATATCTGAAGAAGCCTTGGAAGGTCAGTGGATGAGAACAAAACTTTTTAACGATCCTAGGGAACAGGATTACAGAAATGACACTGGAATTGCTCTTCACACAACAAGGGCAATGTTCTTACTAATCACCTTGAATTGGGTTGGCAAGGAGATACAATGATGGCATTGCTATAGCAAAACTTTTGGACTACAACCAGTGGTATTTATACCCCCAGTGATAATGTTTCTGCACCAAAATTATAGAGGCTGGAGCAGAAAAGCATTTTCCAAAGTCTCTCTCCCATCCCTGATTTCTAGGGCTGTACGAATATCAAAGTTTTGGGGATTAAAATGAATTCGATGGAAGGGATCCATAACAAATCTCCCATTAAAAACATCTGTAACTTCAAATGAATGTGAATTCCACGCATGGATTTGCTATACTAAATCAGATAATTACTGTAATTTAGTATTAGCAATACTGGTTGAGTTCACATATCATGCCAAAACATATTGCGGTCTAATTGTTGTTTAGTGTGATGTGTAAGGCTAGCTGACACTGACTTTCTGGGACCTCAAACATAGTTTTTTTCCAGCCCAGAAAAAAAATGCTGGAAACTGAACCTGGGATCTTCTGAGGCAAAATATATTATCTGGTACTGTTTACCAGGATAAGTTAAATAATGTGGAAAGGAGAAGTTTAATTTCTTTTTTTCTCCTTTCTTCCTATATATTTGCATCCCCTGATTGCCCTGTTAGATATAACACTGAAGAAACACTTAATTGCTTGGGTGTAGAATAAATCTTTTTACAGCTACCAGGCTGAACAATATAAATTAAACTAAATATGCCTTACACAAGATCACCTGCACTGTGTTTATCTCCCTGATAATTACACAAGGATATAGATAACTTGTAGGCATATTGTAACTGTGGAAGAAAACATCCAAGCTACAACAATATAAGGAGTCCTTAAGTTACGACCACAACTGAGCCCAAAATTTCTATCGCTAAGCAAAACAGTTGTTAAGTGAGTTTTGCACCATTTTACCACTTTTCCTGCCACAATTGTTCAGTGAATCATTGTGGTTGTTAAGTTAGTAACCTGGTTGTTAAGTGAACCTGGCCTCCCCATTGATTTTGCTTGTCAGAAGATTGCAAAAAGTAACCATATGATCTCGGGACACTGTAACTGTCTTACAGATAGTCCTTGACTTATAACAGCTCACTTAGTGACCGTTTGAAGTTACAATGGCAGTGAAAAAAGTGACTTATGAACATTTTTCACACTTATGACCATTGCAGCATCCCCATGGTCATATGATCAAAATAATGGATGCTTGGCAACTGTCTCATGAGATCTCCTTTTGCAACCTTCTGACAAGCAAAGTCAATGGGGAATGCAGAGTCACTTAACAATCGTGTTACTAATTGAACAACTGCAGTGATTCACTTAACAAATGTGGCAAGAAAATTCGTAAAATGGGGAAAACTCATTTAAGAAATTTCTCACTCAGCAACATAGATTTTGGGCTCAATTGAAGGTCATAAGTTAAGGACTATCTGTATATGTTGCCTAGCATCCAAATTTTGATCACATGACCATAGGCATGCTGTAAGTGTAAAAAATGGTCATAAGTCAGTTTTTTCAGTGCCTTTGTAACTTGGCTCACTAAACAAATGGTTGTAAGTCAAGGACTACCTGGAACAGGAATGTACATGAAGAGCCTAATACTCTGTGAAAACATATGGTGGGATCAAAAACTCATCATCAATCATATCTGAGAAAAAGTGTGGCTAAAATATGAGATGGGAGCCCAAAGCAGAGGTGGTACTCAGCAGGTTCTGACCAGTTCTGCCACCTCTGGCTGACCTCGTTCCCATCTATTCTCTGCCTCCCGGGTCCCAGCTGATCGGCTGGGTCTTCTTTTGTTGCCCTGCACAGGAGAACAGAGCTGGAAAGCAGGTTAGTGGGGTGGGGAGGGAATGGCAATTTTGCAGTAACCTTCCCCTGCCCCGCCCACCAAGCCACACCACGCCCACCAAGCCATGCCCACAGAACCAATAGTAAAAAAATTTGAATCCCACCACTGGCCCAAAGCCATAGAGGCACTGGAAATTTGCAAGTTGTCTGAGCAAAAGGAGCATTGCCAACAGGTCTGAGATAGAGTAGCCTTCCCAGCTGTTCTCCACCAGATGTTTTAAGCTATATCTCCCTGAATCTTCTTCAGAAGGTCTGGCCTTGACTCTTGCCTGCTGCTTGGAGGCCGAGGAAGCTCTTTCAAAGCAAATGTCTTTTGGCAAATGGGAGGTCACTCTTAAACCATAAACCCTGTCTGGATGACTTGATCAAGATTTTTCTAAACTATTTTTCTTCGGCAGAAAAAATCCACTTCCTATAAGTAGCTCTAGAGATTTTGTACTATTGCGTCTGGGTGTGTTGTTTGTTTAGGCTGACCAGGAATGATCTGACTTAGAGTTGCAATTTGAGTTACTGCATTTTGTAGTATCCAGTTGTTTTTCACTGTTGATTTTTTTTAACAGTGGAAGAAAAAAATAGTTACTGTGCAAACTTGTAACAATCAGTTGGAAATAGCTGGGATTGTTGCAGTGAAATTCAGTACTTGCCCCATGCCGCATCTGACAGGCATATGATCGTTGATATGCCTTGCCCACCAATTGGAACCCAGTTGGGATGCCTTCTTGAAAGCCCTGCATTATGGTAGCACTTGGCAAACCTTTCCAGGGCTGAGAAGCTAAGTATGGTTAGCATTTGAAGGGCAAATTGCCAGAAAACACTAAGACTACAGATAGACTAGGAAGCTGAAAGGCACCTTGGAAGAAAAGGGCGTATATAAGCGCACAATCGTGCCTGCCATCCTTGTCCTATTGTCCCCAATTATTAGTTCCTATTTCTTGTATTTAAACTTATGTTTATTCTTGGTTTTGTTATATTGTAAGCTTTTGACAAATAAATAAAACAAATAAATAAATAAAAATAAATAAGGAGGCAGTATCATGTTGTCCCAAAGGTGCTTTTACAAGAGGCAACTGGACTTCCTTTTCTTTGAAGACGTTTTGCTTCTTACCCAAGAACTGAAGAAGCTTCTTGAATAAGAAGCAAAATGTCTTCGAAGAAAAAACAGAAAGTCCCGTTGCCTTTTGAAAAAAATTACCTTTGGGAAAACTACGGTATGACCTGAATGACTGAGAATCCCCATAGACATTTAGCAGTAGAATGTTATCAACACAACTGCACAGATCTGTCTAAGAATTTGTCACAAGTTTGATTTGACTTTTCTAGCTGACCCAAAAGAGGACATTTTGATACAAACACTATAAATGCAGAATTTAGTTCCAGGGAATGCAAAGTATTATCAGCTTTTATTCATTATTCAGGCTTTTGGCTACATTTGTGCTAGTGGCTCCTCATTTCTGGTGATTTTGTACTTCAGTGTGTGGCATACGGTGATGTTGTACTGTTACACTTTCAGCAGTTTTATGGATTTAAATATGCCATTTTTAAATGGGGTTTCAGTGAACAACAGCATCATTGTGAAATACTCATTCCGCCCTCCCAATGTACAGTACTGTTGTGTGTGTTTTTACATTTACTTTAAATGTTTTTTCATTAATTATTAAAAATAATTCCAAAATAGGAAACCAAGAATATATAGATTATAAACCCTGTATGTGGATAATAACTCATTGCAACCTTATGTATCACAGCTATTTTTCTCTGCACGGAGTAGCAACTACAGAGGGAAAGGCAATTATCTAGAAATTTTACTGGTGTGTATCATAGAAGCAGAGCAAGCTAACAGTGAAGTTCTGAAGAGAAAAAAAAAACTCATCTTTCATCATTTTGAGCAAAGGCGGATAGATCAGTATCTGTTGCAGGCCTTGGGGTGATTTATAGTAGAAGAAGAAAGGCTAAATAGAAGAAAAAGTGAAAAAGCATTTTTACTTCCTAAACCAGCTGACTGAAATAAAAGAAAACTTGGAGGAAAATAATAATGTCATGTCGTTAGGTTGAGCTTGTTTTCAAAGCCACCTGGTCTGACTATTTTATTTCCACCACCTGAAGGTGGCTTTGTTTTCTAATCCTGGTACATTTCATTTGGGCTTGAAGGAAAATTGCAAATCTGTAAAGCTAGTGTTTCACTGCAGGGCATAAAGAACTGAGAGAAGACGTGAGGTAAGAATGTCTTCCGATGGAAAAAGGGAGATACAGCATCTCAATATACCAGCAACCAAACCAACCCTACACATCCCCCATCTGCAGGTCTCTTTTTGGCTACACACAGCAGCTGAGCCAGAAATCAATCAGATCAGCTCTCCCAACACCACCGACCTTGTGGGAATGGAGAGATCTGCAGCCGCTTTCAAACTGGAAAAAAAAGCCTCTCATGGATGTGTTCGGGGAGAAAAGTTGGGGGTGGAGGGAGTGGACTTACATTATCTGAAATTTTCCCAAGCTCATCCAAGGCCAAAAAGAAACAATTTAATCCATGAATTGAAATGAAAGCATGAGATCAGTCAGGAAAAAAAGAGAGCTTGTGTTCTCCGCATACATTAAGGCTCTCAAAGGACGGAAGAGCTCAGAGAATCATAGAATTCAGTGAAAAGGGGGAAGTTGCCGCTGGCCTTTAACACAATTAGGTGTGTAACTGTCTTGTAATACATTTGTGGGTGGTGATGGGGGAATGGAATGCAGAATTTGTTCATTCACTGGCTTCTTCAAATGAAGAAGAGAGCAAGGGGGAGTTCACAATTCCCCTAGAAACTATCCGGACCTTCATTTGGGATTTTCTTTGACAGTCAATGATGAGTAGGCAAGATGGGCAACGTGTAATTTTAATCCATCAATCAATAACTCGCAGATCAGATAAAGCCTCCAAAGTAACTTTTACCAGCTTCTGCAATCCTAGCAAACATAATTTTTTTTGCTAAGATTGCAGTGTGTCCAAAGTTTTAGTCAAACCTTTTTTAAAAATCAAATTGCAAGATATAAGAGTCTACACTACAATATAATATTATATTCAGTAATGCCTTTACAGATACTTTATACAGGTAGCCTTTGACTTAGAATCACAACTGAGCCCAAAATTTCTCTTGTTAAGTGAAACATTTGTTAAGTGAGTTTTATCCCATTTTACAACTTTTCTTGCCACAGTTGTTGCTAAGTGAAACACTGCAGTCATTAAATTAGTAACGTTGTTAAGTGAATATGGCTTCTCCATTGACTTTGCTTGCCAGAAGGCTACAAAAGGGGAAGACATGATCCCAGGATGCTGTGACTGTCATGAGTCAGTTGCCAAGTGTCTGAATTTTGATCACGTGACTATGGGAATACTGCAATAGTCATAAGTGTGAAAAACAGTCATAAATCACTTTTTTTTCAAGGCTGTTGTAACTTTGAACAATCACTAAATGAACTGTTGTTAGTCGAGGACTACCTGTATACTGTCAGAATATATGTGCCAGTAAATATGATGCCCTTGCTCTAGTCAGCTTTCTGAAACCTTTTTGCTATAAACCAGATTATTTACCAAATAGACCAGATTTTTGCCAGATTACTTTTGTGCAGCAAAGTTTAGTCTGAATGCTCAGACCATTGTCCTTAGACAAGCACTACCAGAATAGAGTCTTGCATTTGGTTTCATGCTATACCTGTGAAACTCACCTGAGAACAGGGCTAGTCCTTCATCTTCCCCCCAGATTAAGCTCAAGGAAAGAATTGTTTCGCTTGTGGCTTTCATGTTGCAATACAAGCTGCTTAGTGTGCCACAAAAATGTAACATCACCTACACAGAAGGATGGAGCAGGGGAAAGGGTTCAGGGAAAATGTAGCTTTTGCTACACATGTGAGGTCTTTGAAACTGGAGGAAAAGACGAGGACTCATTCCCAAAATTATGCTGTACTTTTGGGGAACCTCCAAGCATCTTCAAAACACAGAGCGTAGGTTTGTTGTGTTAACAACCCCGCTCCATGCCAGCGGTCTCCAATCTTGGCAACTTTAAGACTTGGGGACTTCAACTCCCAGAGTTCCTGGGAGTTGAAGTCCCCAAGTCTTAAAGTTGCCAAAGTTGGAGACCCCTGCTCCATGCCATGGTCCCTGTTTTGTTGTATCTGTGAGCTGCTGCAGAGCTTTTAATGTCTTCTAACTATGCAAAAAGTGCTATTATGGCCAGTTTATTAGACTCATAAGCATTTGCTTCGCTAGTTGGGAATAGGATGCTAGATTAGATGGCTCTTCTTATGCTTGAATCTCAACTCGAGAGTATGAAAAGAAAGGAAGATATAATTTGTTATAGTGTCTTGTTATAATAAGCATGTCAGGTAAAGTGGTGTAAACATGCTGTGTCTGCAGTTTCTCAGTACTTTGGCAAGAAAAATTGCGTTTTTACAACCCACAACTTGATTCCTCTTATTTAAAAATCAAAGTACTTCAGAACAACTCAGTTTTAACATTGTTTCTGTTGCAGTTGCTCATAATCCCAGCATAGATTAAACAATGGGAAGTTATGTTATTAATGGGAACTAGACTGTGTTGTTTCTCTGTGTTATATATGTTGGTATATGCATAATTTTATATTTATTTATTTTATCATGTTTATGTAGTATATATTAGAGGTGGAGACCCTTTGAGAGCTGAGTGCAACAAAATTTCATTTTAATGTATACCGATTAGGGTACATTCAAAGTGACAATAAAGTTATTCTAAGTCTAAGTCTATCACAGTTGGGTTGAATGGGGCATCATATATCATCCACAAAATATAGATACTCTCTTTCACAATCATGATCCAAGGACAGGGGTGGGATTCTACCAGTTCGCACCTATTCGCTAGAACCGGTTGTTAACATTCTAAGCAGTTCGGAGAACCGGTTGTTAGAAGAAATTACTGGCCTAATCCTGTAAGGAAGGCAGGAAGGAAACATTCTGGTGTTGCTTACAGAAACTGCATTTCCGTTAACACTTATTACATTCTTGGCAGGACTAGACTTCCTGTCTCAGGAACTTCTCTGGAGTTTTTTTTTTCGTCCTTTGCTGGTACTTTGCTTGTGTGGAGTGACCATTCAAAGTTACAATGACATTGAAAAAAGTGACTTATGACCCTTTTTCACACTTACGACTGTTGCAGCATCCCCACAGTCATGAGAGGCCAGGCGAGGAGATGGTGCCGAGATGTGAGTGACATTGAGTTGGCCACGCCCAGCCAATAATATGACCACCAAGCTATGTCCACCCAGTCACATGACCACCAAGCCATGCCCACCAATTAAGCCACACCCACAGAACCAGTTGTTAAAAATATTGAATCCCACCCCTGTCCAAGGACCAGGCCAGATAATCATTTCTTTTCTAGCACTTACCACGGGACTTTTGCAGATACGGCTGAACTTCGACACCCAACAGATCTAACCAGCATGACTAATGGTGAGAAAAGATGGACGGTCTATGGCCCTGAGGCATGTGGTGCTGTTTCAGAAGCTTGGCAGACTTTTAACTGCTATCATATGAGTTTATCTGGGAACTATCTGTAAAATGCAGTGAGTTCAACGTTTATAAATATTGTCTTCCCTAATTATCCGTCATTCATAGGACATGCTAGTCTGCAAAGTACTTTCCCGTCTACATTTGTCTTTCAAATCCTTCCATTGAATCATAAATATTTCCATGTACAGATGAAGAAATGAGATTTAGAGCTATCAAATAGATCCATGAATGACATGGTAACCTCGTGTTAAAGAACCTGGATCTTTCTACCCTTAGGCTGTAATGTTGAGTACTAGCAAGACAACTGCAGGTAGTGCTCGACTTATGAGCACAATTAAACCCCAAAATTATGTTGCTAAGTGAGACAGTTGTTAAGTGAGTTTTGCCCCATTTTACAACCTTTCTTGCCAAAGTTATTAAGTGAATCACTGAAGTTATGTTAGTAACACGGTTGTTCAGTGAATCTGCCTTCCCCGTTGATTTTGTTTTTCAGAAGGTTGCAAAAGGTGATCATGTGTCCCTGGATAGCTTCAAGCAGTTACTCTTGAAGAAATTGTGGAAGCCCAAGAAGAAGCTGTCTGTAATACAATATTATTTAGATTCCAGAATTAGCCAGAGCAGTTCGTACCTGTCTACCTTTCCAAGGCAATTTCTTTTATTATTTATTTATTACATTTACAGTATATACGCCACCCATCTCACAGTTCAAGGCAACTTGTCCACATTTCTGGTTTGCAGAGGCTGCTGATGGACTAGACCTGACTGCAAATGCAATTTTTTTTTTAAAAAAATAGTACTGTACCACTACTATTATAGGAAAACGAGACAATAGAGTCCAAGAAGTTGACAACAACTAGCAGTAAAAAAAAAAAAAAACGAGCAACACTTCCAGGCAGGAAGGTGAATGAGGCCATCATGGAAAGTTCAGTAGGGCTGAAGTGATCTTTAGCAAGGGCTAAAAGCTGCAGGCAAAGCAATTAGAAGCTCCACTTTGTCAGTAGCCTCACAGCAACGTTACAGGGGGAACAGATCCTAGGTCACAATATCCCCGGAGAAACCAAGCATGGAAGAAACCAAACACTTCAGAGAGAGTCACGAGAATTCCCTCCAGTCTAACTGAAGGAAGATACTCTCACTCCACCCTTTGGGGACCAGAGGCCTTCTACTGGTGCCGTCCCCAAGATCTCCTAATGCATGTGCAAAAACCACCCAGCTGACAGATTCATCAAATCGTGACCTGGCTTTCCTATTCAGATCACAGGGTCATCTCCTCTGATTTCTGCTCCAAGGGGGGGGAATCTCAGTAGACTTCCCTGAGTGCATGGCCCCTTGCTTCCACAAAGTAAGACATTTACAGTCTTTCTTTCTTTCTTTCTTTCTTTCTTTCTTTCTTTCTTTCTTTCTTTCTTTCTTTCTTTCTTTCTTTCTTTCTTTCTCTCTTTCTCTCTCTCTTCCTTTCTTTCTTTTCTCTTCTCTCTCTCTCTGTCTGTCTGTCTCTCTCTTTCTTCTGTACCACTTCATTGCTTCCACATTTGCTCCCTGCAGAACTGCTGTCGCCAGGAGCTAACTAGGAAAACAGCCCTGGCAAAGGAGACCTTGCTTTCAGCAGTGATTCAGCTCCCTTAGCACTGAACAAGGCAAGGGCATATCTCAGAATTCTATCTTTCCGGTCTCAAGCAGGAAGAAGAAAGATTTATTCCCCCCCCCAAAAAAAAAAAACCCCAGCTTATAAGGGTAAAAAAGAAAATATCTCATAATACACAGGCAATTTCTTTAACTAGGGAAAACAGTAAACTTGTGGGAAGAGACTTTAAGATAAGGTTAAAAAAAAAACAACTTATAAAGACACTCACTTATTACCAAAATAATGCAATCTCTGACAACACACCCATCAAGATCAAGGATTCCCTTCCCTCTACGAAATATTAAAAATATTTAGGGTAGGGCAGTGGAGAATGTTAACCACTGGCTCCCTGGATCTAACTTTCACACCCTGTGAAGATGATGTACCCAAATTGCATTGGAATTTAAAACAACAACAACAAAATAAGAACTATCCACCACGGGACCGCTGAAAGGAAACAAACGGCTCTTAATCTGGTCCTCCTCTCCTACTGCCAAAGCCGGAGACTAATATTAGCAAAGGGAATATCGCCGATTGTATATTCCACGTATTTTGCACCCAGAAGGTGCAAATAACCAGCCTGTGTTTTCATCGCAATAGCCAGGGAATCAGGCAGGGACTGATGAACTTATATGAGCCGTGTTCAAGCTCAAGGAGACCCCGAGAAAACCTGAATTCAGAAGGCGCCTGGAAAGATGAGCGATCATGCCGATATTAAATGATGAGGCGAAAGTTTGATCGCCTCGTTCTTGTGAGTCCAAAACGTCCTCCCAGGGCGACCGTCTACCTCCATCCCCTTTTCGGGCTCATTCCCGGGATCAGCATCCAAACCTCCCGTCCTGGAAGCCGGGCGTGGGGATGGGGGGGCGGTGTGGGAGCTTACCAGCCGATGGGCTGCGGACTAAGCTGCTGGTGCAATGCCACGGAGAAGCCAAAGAAGCTGCCCTTCTCTCCCCGCTTGACGATGGGCTCGGCGACATCCAGGTTGAAGGCGGAATTCCTCCCGAGGCAAAAGCTGAGGAGGCACAAGAGGCGAAAGTCCAGCGCCCCAGACATCCCTGCGAGGCGTCGCAGCAGCGACTGCAAGGCGAGCCGGGCGAGAGCCACCTCGGCTCCAAAGAGCTTCGCAGCCCGCCGTCCCCTTCGGAGGCTTTGCTGCCAGCTGTCCGCCTCAGTCTCGGGCCTTGGCTCGCCCTCTGCGCTGCCCGAAGGCCGGCCAACCTCGGCGTGTAACCAAACTCCCGAGGCAAGGAGGCAACCTCGCCCGCCCGCTCGCGCGGGCTCTCTTTCCCTCATCCATTCTGGAGTGGCGCTGGGCGGAGCCTCGCGCTCCCACAACAAACACGCCCTCGCCACGCTCTCCGCTATTGGACACGAGGAAGCGGAGAGCTGGGAAGCAGGTGCCGAGCTATCTCCCGCTCCATCCCAGCGCCCAGGCCGCGCGATCCGGGTGGGCCGCTGTCAAACCCGAGATCCAAAGGGAACCCTCCCCCACACACACACCGTTAAAAGGACAAGGAGGAACCTGACTGCCACCCAGTGAGGCAAGAAAGAGCTCCTCCTTGCCCACGACTGGCAACCCAAATCTCAGTCGCGGTGGTCCCAAGGGTGCTTTTTTTTCAAGAGGCAACTGGACTTTCTGGGTGTTTTTTTTAAATACGTTTCCCTTCTCATCTAAGAAGCTTTCTTCAAGTCTGACTGGATGGTGGGGAAATGGAAGGATTTATACTTACTTACTTACTTACTTACTTACTTACTTACTTACTTACTTATTTATACATACATACATACATACATACATACATACATACATACATACATACTGTTAGCAACATTTTCTCTTCTGACTGTTCAGGATAACTAGAGGACTTCCAAGCGAAGTGGCAGCTTGGAATATGCAAGGTAGACCACAATTGAGCCCAACATTTCTGTTGCTAAGTGAAACATCTGTTGAGAGAGTTTTGCCCCGCTTTAACACTTTTCTTGCCAGTTGTTAAAGGAATCAATGCAGTTAAGTTAATAACCCCGTTGTTAAGTGAAGCCGGCTTTCTCATTGACTTTACTTGTCAGAAGATTGGTGATCGCATGACCCTAGAACACTGCAACCGTCATAAATATAAATGAGTTGCCAGGCATCCACATTCTGATGTGACCATGGGAATGGTGCAATGGTCGTAAGTGTGAAAAATGGTCATAAATCTTTTTTTTTCAGTGCTATTGTAACTTTGAACAGTCGCCCAATACCATTTCAGATAAATGGTTGTCCAATCACTTCTTTAAAACGTCCAGTGTTGGAGCATCCACAGCTTCTGGAGGCAAGTTGTTCCACTGATTAATTGTTCTCACTGTCAAGAAATTCCTTCTTAGCTCTAGGTTGTTTCTCTCCTTGATTAGTTCCCACCCATTGCTCCTTGTCCCGCCTTCAGATGTTTTGGAGAATAGGTTACCCCCACCTTCTTTGTGGCAACCCCTTAGATATTGGAACATTGCTATCGTCATCCCTAGTCCTTCTTTTCATTAAAGTACACACCCAATTCCTAAAACCATTCTTCACGTTTTAATATCCAGTTCCCTAATCATCTTTATTGCTCTTCTAGAAGGTCCTTGTCTGTGTACCTGGTTTTGTTAGACAAAATGGGCCTTTTGGAGAGTGGCAGAGCTGAGGAGGTCAACTGTTAAAAAGATGGAATGTTGGAGATAATCAACTAATGGACATTGAAAGTTGGGATTTCTCTAGGTTTCAATTCCTTTGCTGTCCTTGAGCTGATTGGGGGGCTTTTTTTCTTTGGTTTAAATGGAATTGCAGGGACTTTGGGGCAAGATGGATTAATTTGTGTCTGATGAGATTAGGCAAAGAGTTTGGCCTTGGTCACATCCAAAAAAACAGGAAAGAAAAGGTGCATTTGATTTGTTAGATTTATTTTCTCCACTGCATTTCATTTATATGACAGTAATATGTGTACACCAACATGATTTTAAACTATTAAATGTGAAGAAATTAAATGTTTCCTCGGTCATTCTCACTTTCTGGGTTGTTTTCTGTTATTTTCTTTTTATTGCTATTAATCCTCTGTGAACCACCCTGAGTTTTCAGCAAGTGGACAACCTCAGCAACTGAAATTATAAATCAAACAAGCAAACAATAGAAGCTTCCAGGGCAGATCCTGTTCCTGGATGCCACCCAACAATGTCAATTTTCAAGAAGGAAATGAGAAGCAAAATAATGAAGGACAACATTTTCCCCAAGGAATTCCATCCGAAAGAGAGAAATGTTAAGTTTGCTTCTGCTTTGACTGTTAAAAGCTCCAGGTCCTATTCTGACATATAAGACTAGTCTCTGGGAGGAATACAGGATGGGTTGCTGCCAGTTCCTGCAGAATGCAAATGGCAGTAGACTTTAGGAGAAACCCTCCCATACTACCACCTCTTACAATACTAGACAACACAGTATCAACAGTAGAGACTTTCAAATTTCTAGGTTCTATCATATCTCAAGACCTAAAATGGACACCTAACATCAAAAACATCATCAAAAAAGCACAACAAAGAATGTTCTGTCTGCGCCAACTCAGAAAGCTCAAACTGCCCAAGGAGCTGCTGATACAGTTCTACAGAGGAATTATTGAGTCTATCATCTGCACCTCTGTAACTGTCTGGTTTGGTTCTGCAACCCAACAGGACAGACACAGACTCCAGAGAGTAATTAGGACTGCAGAAAAAACAATTACTACCAACCTGCCTTCTATTGAGGACCTGTATACTGCACGAGTCAAAAAAAGGGCTGTGAAAATATTTACAGACCTCTCACATCCTGGACATAAACTGTTTCAACTCCTACCCTCCAAACGATGTTATAAAGCACTGCACACCAAAACAACTAGACACAAAGACAGTTTTTCCCCAAATGCCATCACTCTGCTAAATAATTCCCACAACACTGTCCAACTACTTAGTAAGTCTGCATTACTCACTATTAATCTTCTCATCACTCCTATCACCCATCCCCTCCCACTTGTGACTGTAGGACTGTAACTTTGTCGCTTGTATCCTTATGATTTATACTGACTGTTTCCGAGTATGATTTGGTTGCTTATTTGTACCCTATGACTATATTAAGTGTTGTACCTTATGATTCTTGATAAATGTATGTTTTCCTTTTATGTACACTGAGAGCATATGCACCAAGACAAATTCCTTTGTGTGTCTAATCACACATGATCAATAAAAAGAATTCAATTCAATTCAATTCAAATAGCCAGCTCTGGAATCACAACTATCAGGAGTTTAAGAATCCTAGGCATCTCTTGTCTAGGCTCCTAAATCCAGGATCCCAGGAAAAAAAATGGTCTGAATGAGATGTATCAGTGCAAATGAATGGTTTGAAGGCCATCAAACTTACACAGGTAGGCATGAGCCTTGACAAAGAGAAGGCATGAGGCCAGCCTAGCTTATCCTAGGATTGCCTATAAACATTTCTTTGGGGGACCGGGTTGTTATTCGGAAAAATTACAGGAAAGGTTTTGGAATTATTGCATGAGGGACACCCAGGCATCGTTAGGACAAAAGCCTTGGCCAGAAGTTACGCCTGGTGGCCAGGGATGGACAAACAAATCGAGGCCTGGGTGGCAGCATGCAGCAGATGCCAGGAAACCAGACCCAGCCCTCCCCGCCGCCCCAATCCTGGAATGGGAAACCCTAGGGGACCATGGTCCAGGATCCACATAGATTTTGCGGGCCCACACCTTCTCTGCCACAGACGCTTACTCCAACTGGTTGGAGGTAAGCAATATGAGAACTACCACCACAGAGGCCATCACCAAAGAACTCAGCAAACTATTCGCAACCCACGGCCTCCCAGACGTCCTCGTGTCCGACAACGGGCCCCATTTACCTCGCTGGAATTTGAAAATTCAGCGGAGCGGGGATACGACACGCATTGACAGCGCCGGCACATCCGGCGGCGAACGGGAGGGCGGAACGGATGGTTCAATTTACAAAAAAAAACAATCCAGAAAATAGAAAACGGGAAATCCAAGAAAAAATAAATAAAATGCTCTTGATACAACACATAACCCCGAACACAACAACTAACAAAAGCCCGGCAGAACTATTAATGGGGAGGAAATTAAGGTCCCGTTAGACAGACTGCACCCACATACAACCCAGAACCCCCCCAAACTCCTCAAGCAAAGACCGAACATTTAAACCAGGCGACACAGTATACGCAAGGAACCTTACCGGGACCCACTTTGGATATCAGCAACCATAACCCAAGTGACAGGTCCCCGCTCGTACCGCTTACAGACAACCGATGGACGAGCATGGAAGCGACACATCGACCAATTAAGGTCAAGAACAACCACGGGAAACACAACCGACACGCAAACAGACACAAACACATTCCCAGAAAAAGAAGGGGACCCCCCCAACACAAACCAAGAGGGGAGGGAAGACCCCAAGAACCAACCCACACCAGAAAGAAACCGAATACTCACCAACAAGCAGCCAGCTCGAAGCCTCACCAGGAAGAAACAGCCAGGCCAGCTCAACCAGCCCAGAAAGACCAGGCGGGAGCAACGACAACCGCAGCTCAACCAGCCCGGGTAGACCGGGAGGGAGCTGGCGACGAAAGGCCTGGCTCACCCTTCCAGGCAGTTCCATCGACGGGCAGAGAGCAACACAGAACCCGACCGAACCGGCTGGGAGCCAAGCACCAACTAACCTGCGCAGGTCAAGTAGGCAAGTATGCAGCCCCGCCTACTACGGGACTACGTTACGAGGACCATACCAAGAGGGGGAGGGGTGTTCTGTACAGTCATTTACATACTAACGAGTCTCATTCCTTGCGAAGGACACGACAATTTCAAAATGAAAAGCAACTATAGTGACCCAGATGCTATTCACCTTCCAGAAAGCTGAAAAAAATTAGCCTTTTCCTCAATTATTAGGACTGGATTGATAGCAGAGTCTACATATGTGGATTTGGGGCTGGGAGTTATATGTGGGATCCCGGGACATTTTCATTTTATATAGTTTATTTTTAAATGCATTTTTGTTGCTTTATACAGTATTGGCTCACATTGTTAGTTGCCCAGAGTTATTTGCTTAACATGGGTAGCCCTATACACTTCCTTAATACATAAATAAATAAACTCAACCCTTAACATGATGAGCCTCTGGCAGGAGGAAAAGCATCCATCATATTTTCCAGGACGTGAGGGCTATTTTTAAATAGCTGTGAAAGTTTTAAGAGACGTTGGAGTATTGGCAAGGACACCACATCTCTGAGAGTCCAGAATATTGGCAGGACACAGCGGTGGAGTGCTACACAAATGTCACAGGAACTTGGAAGTTGTTCCTCTCTTGGGACCCTGTTCTGCTGTTCATGGGATGGGCTTTTGTGCCATTCATGAGACTTCTTCGCTGACCTGAAATGGATCCATCATCCATGCCTTTGAGGAGTCATCTTCTACCTCCATTTTAGTGCCTGGTCTCTTGACATGTGCTTCTTCTCTTAGCTAGCTGTCTCCCTAGCTTTTGCTCTGGTTCGGTTAAACCACTGTGAGGACATCATAAGCACCAGTTGGGAAAGGTCCCGGTTTCTTCTGATAATCCCAGAGAATATAGTTCTGCAGTTCTCCAATGGTCAGGCTGCTCCCAAACTCTAAACAGAATGTGTTGCACTATAAGAGGCAACTCAGCTGCAAATATTCCAGCTTAGAATACCCACTTGGTCATTTCTTTAAATTGCCCTTCTGGGAGGATCTTGGGATAGGATGGATAATTATAAATACAACCCAGATTTATGAAACACAGTCGAACAGTAGCCTCTTGAGATTTGCAATGGCGTTTGCTGAAATAACTGGATTTTGATTTAACATCATTGCCTGACAGTAAAATTTTGGCTGCTACAAAATCATTTTGATGGATATTTTTTTAAAACTTATACTTCTTTTAAGTTTAAAAGAAGGTACTTTTAAGAAAGCAAATAGTGCAGGCATTTCAAAATATCCATGACAGGAATTAGTTCAAACAAAGAAAACAATGCAAAAAGGTCCTTAAATAATATCATTTAATATGCCTTGCAATACACATTATTATTTCACATTTTGATTTGCTATATGTTCAATTGAAATGTGCTATGAATTAATGCTGGGCTTCCCTTTCCTGCTACTGAACAACTGTGTTGGATTCGGTTTTCAGAATTCCTAGCTAGCTATATAATCAAAGAGAATTACAGTCTAAATGCATCTGGACAGCATCACATTAGATAATGCCGGTATCTACTTTCTTCAGAAGAAATTCAGAACTAGCCAGGCTTTTGAGCACATAAATAAGTCTTATGAAATGCAGTTGGACTTAGCTGCAAGTGAAGGTACACAAGATTGCTATCTTGTAGTACCAGCGATAATCGCAGATGTAAAACTGGATTATGCAGAGAAACCTAATGACACTAATAGATAGGAATGTGAGCCCCCTTGCATTAGCTCTATTAAAGATGAATTTTGCCATGGAAGTTTCTTTAAATACATATGTGCAGAATTGTGTGCTAATATTCTTAAAGTGGGGCTATGATAACTTACTAAAACATGTTTATATTTGTACACACAAACACACACATGAACGGTAACCTACAACACCATTTGAGCCTGTTTGGCCCTAATGTAGAATTAATATTCAGTGTTTTAACTTAAGACGAGTAGGATCGTGTAGTCATAGATTACTAATAAACAATCAAATCATACTGGGAAACAAATAAAACAATATAAATGGAAAAGATACAATACTGCATTACTCCAATTGCATAGGGACATGTGTATGAGTCACTGCTGCTGGGTTTCTTGCTCAAGATAGTAAAACAACGGCTCCACCAGGCAATGATTCTGCCTGCTGCTGCTGAAGCAGGACTCGAGTCCAGGAGGATATTCATGGTAAGACTGGCTCTTTCAGGGAGAATGACCAGCATATAGAATTAGTACTGGAATCAATGTTAGCAAGAGGCCAAAGTGGATTGTTTGTTTGTTTTTTTGGCCAAACTACAACTCTTTTACTCTGAGGATCTTTCTTCTCATCCAGATCCCAATTGCCTTCAGATTCTGGTTCAGGACTTTTATGGGAAATTTCTGCAAATTCCTATTATTTCTCATGCCCTCCTTTTAAGCTGTTTTGCTGGTATTCGCTCAACTTATAATCACTAGAAATAATTGTCTCTTCTTACTTTCTTTCCCAGGAAATCCCATTATTACAAAGACAATGCCTAACACCATTTATGTCCAAGAGCACCAAATCTTTCCTGAGCAGCTCCTTATCCTCTCCTTAAACAAAATAGCCCTATCAGGTGTTGTAATAACGAGGCAGTCGAGGTATTTGATCATGATCAACTGAATCATGATGAACTTTATTGGAGTCTAGTCTTGCATTTATACACATTTTCAGTAATCTTCCAACATTGGTTAACTTTGGTTTCTGCTTGACTTTCGTTATTGTTCAGCATAGTAACTAACACAATTAATGATCTCTAGTCAAAGTCCAACTTATGTTTACTTCCTCTCTCTAATCCTCCTTTACATTAGTGACTTTGTTTGCCTGAGTTGTATTTGCTTTCTCTGAGGTTTACCATCCAAGATAAGGACATTCCTGCAATTACAACTCTACAATCAGGAAGTAAGGAAGGTAGTGCATTTTTAAGTTAGGGTTAGGCTTCCTGGAATTCTGGGGGGAAATTGAACATCACTGTCCAATTCAGGGAAGTGGTTTTGGCATAGTGGACATATCAGTTTCCCATTTTGCCTCCACAGTAAAATGCATGCTAAAAGCCCATTGGAGGAAAAAAAATCCAATCTAGGGTTAGGGTTTTACTTCCTTAAATTCTAGGAGGAAATGCAGTATCACAGTTAGATTTGAGAAGGCTCCTTTGTAGTGGACATCTAACTTTAGGTTTTCGCTTAGTTAACTGTAAAAGGAAATACATGGGAAAACCCCTTTGGAGGAAAAAAAACCCAATCTAAGGTTTGGGGTTAGGTATATGGTTAGGGTTAGGATGAAATTCAGCATCATAGTTGTATTCCTTGAGACTCGTTTGGTGTAGTGAACTACTGACTTTTATATTTTCACTTACTTTACTTCTAAGGGAAAATACACAGAAAAACCCCACTGGAGGAAAAATATGATATTTGAAATTAAGGTACATCTTCAGCTTTCTTGAATTCTGGAAGGAAACACAACATCAATTGGATCAATTTTATGGAAGCTTATTTGGTGAGGAATGGGACAACTAGCCATGGTCAACTCGTCACAGCCATCTCTCTGTGGGACAACTTCGCCACAGAACAATTCAACAAACACAAATGCTAAATTAATTTCAATGGAACAGTGACCAATAATAATAAAGTCAATCCAGTTGCAATAATTTGGATGAAAACATGGTCACCAATAATAAAAGTAACTGAATGAAACAATTAATGTAGCATTGAATTGTCCTGTGGTGACTTGTCCCATGGCGACTTGATCCTGGTGAGCTGTCCTACACCCCATTTGTTGTATTGGACATCTTACTTTTATGTTTATTGCTTACTTTATCTCTAAGGGAAAATGCATGAGAAAACCTAATTGGAGCAAAAATGTAATCTAGAATTAGGGTTTGGTTTCCTTTAATTTGTGGAGTAAATCCAACATCACAGTTAGATTCAGGGAGGGTTTTTTTTTTGTCTAGTGGACATTTTACCTTTATCTTTTCACTTAGTTTACCTCTGAAGGAAAAAGCACAGAAAAACCTTATTGGAGGAAAGATGCAATCTAGAGTGAAGCTTAGGCTTCCTTGAGCACTGGTAGGAAATCCATCAAAGTGTGATTTGCAAGGGGGGGGGCACTTTTTAGCATAGTGGAACTGGAGTGGAGGCAGTGGGCAAACCAACAGCTGCAGCACAATGCAACTGCCCTTTTGTTAACTTCATGCAATTTATGAGACAGGCATGTGTAGAGGCCCCAGTGCTAGAACTGCTGAAATCCTCCTGAAAGGATAAGCCAGCCCATTAAGGACTCTTTTGAACACATTTTCAAAAGTGATCTTCATTTTCCTTCCCCGTGGATTAACTCTTTCTGCCTCCCAGTGTTTCTCAATTGTCATGTCCTTCCCTTTGCTCATCTCTGTGCACTTATTTCCCCATGCATACTATAATCTCATACAAACATACTTTGTAACCAACAGAATTGCCATGTTTGGTAATAAAGGGCTCAAGTTTTACAGTAGTGAGCAAGGGTAGTGAGCCTTTTAGCTGGCTTTAAATACACTTCTAGCAAGAACAAGACACATTGTATAAATCCTTGTTACTCTTATTTTCTCTAGATGAAAGTTGGGTATGTATTTCTCTTAGGATGGATGCAGATTTTTGTTGTTCTATTTTATAAGTAAGTTGGGCAAGTTTTTTTTTTACCAACTTCCAAATTTGTTTTAAAAATGCATTTTGTGAGTGGTATTTTTTGAACAATTAAGATGCAGGCAGTAGATATCCTCAACATAGGATGACAATTGACCCCAAAAATTCTATTGCTAAGTGAGAAATTTGTTAAGTGAGTTCTGCCCCATTTTACAACTTTTCTCCCCACGTTCGTTAACTGAATCACTGCAGTTCTTAAATTAGTAACAGTTAAGTGAATCTGGTTTCCCCATTGACTTTGCTTGTCAGAAAGTAGCAAAAGGAGATCACATGACCTTGAGATACTGCAACCGTCATAAATGTGAGTCAGTTGTCAGGCATCCGAATGTAAATCATGTGACCATGGGGTTGCTGTTAACAGTCATAAGTGTGACGAATTGTCATAAAGTCACTTCCTTCAGTGCTGTTATAACTTCGAGCTGTCACTAAATTAATTGTTGTAAGTTGAGGATTAGCTGTATAATGTACAAGTGGAAAATGTTCCTTATTTAGAAGATTCTGTTAGCTTCTAATCTAAAGCCTTTCTTGGAGTCACTCAATTAGAAAACTCAACTTTCATTATAGACCAGCGGTTGCCAACAGGTGGGCCACGGCCCACTGGTGGGCCGTGAGAAAATTTTGGTGGGCCGCAGAGAAATCTCACCCTCAGAGCACCCCCCCAAAACAATTAATCCAGGCTGCGCAGAAACACAAGTCTGCTCAGCCCACATGGCCCGCGGGAACCCTCCCTGCCCACTCAATCCTTACCCGGCAAACTTGTCTGCTAAGTTGCTATTTTTCCTTTTTCTGACCATCATCTGTTCTGCTGTGCCGGGAGATTTAAATCAGCTAGGAAGCAGGAAATGGTTGGATTTCTTGCTTTCTAGCTAAGCACAGCCGAACCTCCCTTACAACTGAAGGTTTGCTTGCAAGAAAATTCAGTGCAGACTCACAGCAAGCAAATTTGAGAGACAGAGCTAGCCGATGGCAGATAGATAGATCACTGAATGATTCTGTGAGCAACTCAATCTGCCTGCTTTGCCTGATTTTGGATAAAAGTTGCTTTTTTAAATAAAAAATTCAATATTTACATACATGGTGTGTTGTGAGTTAATTTTGTGAGTTTGCTTGCTAGCAAATTTTATGTGACAGACTGAGCTAGCCAATGGCAGATAGATAGATCTCTGAATGAATCTGTGATTCTATGAGCAACTCAATCTGCCTGCTTTGCCCGATTTTGGGTAAAAGTTGCTCTTTTTTATAAAAAAATCAATATTTATATAAATATTTATAATATTTACATACAAGCCATGCCCAGCCAATCACATGACCACCAAGCCACACCCACAAATTAGGCCACGCCCACAGAACCGGTTAGTGGTCCCTGGGATCTAAAATTATCAGTTTGGTGGTCCCTGAGGTCCAAAAGGTTGGCGACCCCCTGTTATAGACTGTTCATTTGACACACAGCCAAACTGTCTGTTTAACCTTCAAAGAGTTGAAGGTGAAAGTTTGACAGGCTGCCAGCAATCAAATCTATTTTTTATCATTGTAAAGGGGGAACGATGGCTGTTCCATCACTCCTTGTCTTTCAAGATATAGTAGATTAAGCCAGCGGCCCCCAACCTTTTGGGCACCAGGGACTGGTTCTGTGGAAAGAGATTTTTCGGCAGATCAGAAGGAGCATAGTATGTGCTACCTGCATCACATGGATGGGGCTTTGTTTGCATAGCCTGGTTTCTGGTATGCCACAGATGGATGTCAGTCCATAGACCGGGGGTTGGGGACCCCTGGATTAAACTATCAACACATGCAGAACATAGGTATAAAGAGGATTGCATACAGGTTTTTTTTCCAAATCAGTCCAAGGAAAGAATGGAACAGCATAGAAAACACCAACCAGACTAAGTTTTGGGGTTACTAGAAAATGCAGACAGGTAACCCCATACTGTGACTGTGCCAAAATACAAAGCCTGCCCCTTAGAGCATCTCCCATGAATCCATGGCATATCAAGGGACCATTTCAGGCACTCAGGCAACTGCTACCAGTGCAACCCACTGACATATTGAGGAAGTGATGTAGATGGCCAGCACATTTTTTTAAAAATGGAAAAGTGAACAGTGCTCAATAATGCTAAATTTTCAGTCAAAAGCTCCAATGTGCAAAGCTTGATATTTCCTAGGGAACCAAAGTTCATGTTTTCAGCAAAATATCAGGGGAAAAAGAGTTGCAACCCTTCAGCCCAAATGAGAATGATAAAAAAGGACAGGGCCCCAGCAGTTTTCCTGAAGGGAAGGGGCAGTCCCAGAGATGGTTGGATTGGGGTGGATGATGGAACCCAGCCTCTTCTACTCCTTTATGTACATTCAGTTTTTCATGAAAAGGCTTCTGCTGCCACAAGATGGAAAACATGTTTTTCATTGCAGGGTGACTTTAGCTATCTCAGTAGCAGGCTACCAACAAGATGGAGGCTCTGGTGTAAGGACATGAAAGTAGGTGGGTCATCTCTGTACTGATAAGAAAACTATGTAGACAAAAGCAAAGATATGGAAGAAGAGGGTAAGAATAATAATTGGACACAAATCCAGTCAGGAAGTATCATACAGAACAGTCATTTTCTCAACCAACATTTTCAAAAACGTTCAGCGAAAATCTGAGAGAAATTTTCAATTTATTTTAGATAGAAATGTCTGTCTCAAGGCTTTCACATCCAACATGATGCAGATATCAATGTACCATTTCCATTAGCAAATAAAATTTATGAATTCATCTTCTTTTTATTTTTCTGATTCCTTTATATATCTGGGCCCACAACTTCTTTTCACCTAAATTCAGCAGTTTTCTTGTTGATCCAACTCTAATTTCCAGCAATAATTCATCATTCTGTGATTAAGCAAAATATGATATGGCATCTGAATTCAGTGAGTTCAGATGCCATATTGTATTTGGCTTAATCATCTTCTCCCTGTTACACTGTGACAAAGCCCTACCAGTAATTCTTAATTTAATGTTCTTTTAATAAGAACAGCCAAGTTCATTCCCGCATGTTCAAATTACAGCCAGCCTCTTAAAATTATTCACTGTTAATTCATCATCTGTCAAATGATTCATACATATGAGGTAAATTGCAAATTATCAGTAAATAACAGAAGTTGTATATTTTTATTGCAAATTAAACTGAGGGATGAACATGAGATATTAGCTTTTTCCCTCTTATGACCTAAGTACAGATTTAATCTACAGTCAGTATATGGGAGAAGTTTGCTTCAGATATTTCCCGTAATATATTTTCGGCTTGTTGTCTAGATACCCCACTCTCTATGGATGTATCCTATCAAGAGTGAGCTGTTTTTTGCCCTTGTAAATGCAACAATAAAATATCCAAGTGTCGCTTGCACATGTGAAGCCCTTATAAATTTTATAGATAAATGCCTCTATTACAGTACAGGTAGTCCTTATGACCACAATTGAGCCCAGAATTTATGTTGCTTAGTAAGAAATTTGTTAAGTTAGTTTTGTCCATTTTACAACTTTTATTCACATTTGTTAAATCAATTACTGAGTTGTTAAATTAATAACATAGTTTTTAAGTGAATCTGGCTTCCCTATTGGCTTTGCTTGTCAGAAGCTCGCAAAATGTGACTTCCAGGATATTGTAACCGTCATAAATATGAACCAGTTGTCAAGAGCTGTAGTGGCAGAATGGTTAGAATGCAGCACTGCGGGTTTACTCTGCTGACTGCCGGCTGCTTGCAATGGTGGTTCGAATCTTACCAGGCTCAAGGTGACTCAGCCTTCCATCCTTCTGAAGTGGGTAAAATGAGGGCCCAGATTGTTGGGGGCAACATGCTGACTCTGTAAAACCGCTTCGAGAGGGCTGTAAAGCACTGTGAAGTGGTATATACCAGGGGTCCCCAACCTGGGAGAATTCTGGGAGTTGAAGTTCTCCAGGCTTATACTCCCTGGTATATACAGTAGTGGCCAAAATTGTGGAAACCTTTTGGGAAATGTGTCTCCTTACGTATTTTATGCCATTACTACCAAACAGGGAGATCTTGGTCTCATCACTCCAAATAACACTGTCCCATTGTTCCTCTGTCCAGGTAACATGGGTTTTATCCCCAGTTCAGTCTTTTCAACTTTGTTTGAGAAAAAAAATATGGCTTTTTTGTGGAATTCTAGATTTTAGGCCAAATTCCTGCAATCTGCTTCGAACACTCCTTGCACTCAACTTCACATTGCATTGCGCCATTCATACACCCTGATGATTTTCTTCTGTCACGTAGGCACAGTCTCTTAATTCTTCTATCATCACTTGCTGTTGTGCACCTTTTCCTGCCTTTACCAGTGTGGCTTTGAAGTGACTGAGTTTCCTTATACCTCTTCAAAAACTTAGAAATGCCACTTTTGGTTAAGTTTCCACCAATTTTTCTTCTAATTTCTTTATAACTGTAGCCTTGTTCACTGAATAATACTATTTTACAATGCTTTCTGAGTCACCAGTCAACTCTTTGTACCATTACTTTAATTTTATTATGTTTTACAAGCTCACGAAATGAAAGAACACAAAAAACCCCAACCAACTTGATAGCGATCACTTAACAATGACAAATGTCCCCTTCTCAGCTTCAATACATCAATAACTGAATCCTACTGTGATCTGATTGGCTCGTTGCCAAACAAGATGGCACCTGATTGGCTCTCTAAACACTGTAGCTCATTGGCTACAATCAGATGAAGGAAAGCTACCTGATGTCAACCCGAAGCAAGTTGTGCTTCCTTTTTCTGGTTATTTGGCTATAACTGTTCATAGAATGCAGATAACTGAACAAACTGTATTGCATTACATTCTTGATTACATTATCTTTCCATTGATTTATAATTTTATGGTACTACTAAAGAAAGTGGTGTTATTAGCCATCAAAAATGCTTTTCCCAAAAGTTTTCCATAATTTTGGCCACTACTGTAAGTCTAAGTGCTATTGCTATCTGAAGGTAAATCAAGTGATCATGGGGACGCTGCAACAGTCATAAGTGTGAAAAACAGTCATAAGTCTCTTTTTTCAGTGACGTTGCAACTTTGAATGGCCACTAAACAAACTGTTGTAGGTCAAAAACTATCTATAGTTGTTGCGAGCAAATTCCCCCATATATAAATAAATAAATAAATGGGGGGGGGGGGAGTTTCCTTGAGATAAAAAATATCCCAGGCTAAACCCTTAAATTACCGAGTTTAGTGCACTGATTAAGTCACCACGCTAGAAACTGGGAGACTTGGGAGTTCTAGTCTTGCTTTAGGCATAAAACCAACTGGGCAGCCTTGAGCCAATCACTCTCTCCCCCGTTCTGGAAAGCAAGCAAGGGCAAACCACCTCGGAAAAGCTTGCCAAGAAAACTACAGGGACTAGTCCAGTCAATAGTCAACCTCTAACTGAAACTCCCCTGCCCCCCTCAAACAAAACAATACAAAACACAAAATAAAACAAAACAACACATGCACATGCACCCAGCCTCCGATATACTTTTGTCGCCTAAGCAGATGAATGCCAAAACTGAAGACTATTCTCTTGACTCTTGCCATTACATTGGATGAGGAAGTAGGAAGTAGGAAGAGAGGGAGGGAGGGAAAGGAGGGAGAGAGGGGAATGGGGGAGGGGGGTAGGAAGAAAGGAAAGGAAGAAAGAAAGCAAGAACGAAAGCGACAATAGGAAGGGAAGGGAAAGAAGAAAGAGAGAGAGGATCTGGCAGTGTCAGAGTCGACGAGAATCACTTCTAAGAGGCGGGGAAATTCTTTGCTGCTAACACTGGCGTGACTGGCTGACGTGCCACCGATACAGCATGCCACCGATGAACCGCCTCCGTCCTAGCAGGCAGCCATCGGTCAGGGAGAGACAGCGGAGCAAGACACCCGCGGCACCGCGCTTTCCCAGCACCGCCCAGCAGCTCACACGTGAGCGCCGGAGTCATCTGACGAGGAGGAAGGCCGAGGGGGAATCCGGGCGCTTCAGTGCTCTCCCCGGACGGCCATGCTCTCCCGCTTGCTGCGGGAGCACCAGGCCAAGCAGAGCGAGCGGAAGGAGCTGCAAGGTGAGCGGCCGGGGGAGCCTGGGTGGGGGAAAAAAGCCTTGGCTCCCCGTGCCCAGCCAACCCCACCCCTCCCCAGCAAAACGCCGCGGCGTCGCCTTTCAACTCTTCTCGGAGCGAAAGGTGGTTGGGGAGAGGAGGGCCGGATTCGGGACTAAGGAGTCGAGGCGAGGGACCCCGTGGCTTTCGTGGCTCGGCGCGTAATAATAATAAAAAAGCCGGGCTTTTCGGAAGGTGCAATTGGAGCGTGGCTGCGGCAGTAATTCTCACGACACAAGCCTTCAAACCACATTGGAACCTCCCGCCTGGGAGAACCTCGCCTCGCTCCCCAAAGGATGGATAGTTTTGTGTGGTGTGAACTACAGGCTAGCCTGATACAGCCTGGCGAGGGTCGCTCTGGAGAGTGAGAAGGGCGGCATACATATTGAACAGGTAGTCCTCGACTTATGACCACAATTGAGTCCAAACGCATTAGCCCCTCCTTGTGTGCAGAAGTGGGGTAAATGCAGTGGTGGCAGAACCATCAGTACTCAGTTGGTAAAAGTTTGGTAAGATCTGGTAAATTTGGTCTGGTGGTTTTAAGGCCTCAGGCTAGAAACCAGGAAGCTGTGAGTTCTAGTCCCCACTTAGGCATGGAAGCCGGCTGGGTGACTTTAGGCCTGTCACTCTTTCTCAGACCATCTTGCCTCACACCCTCGTTGTTGTGGAGAAAACAGGAAGAGGAAGCAAATTAGGAATGTTCACCACCTTGAATTATTTGTAATAAAAGTAAAGGCGGGATAAAAATAAAACAGTCGGTTCTTTCCCAGTTTAAAGCAACCTTCCATCTACAGTCCTCAACGTAGGACCACAATTGAGCCCAAATTTTTGTTGCTAAGCAAGACAATTGTTCAGTGAGTTTTGCTCCATATTATCACCTTTCTTGCCACAGCTGTTAAATGAATCACTGCAGTTGTTAGTAACACAGTTGTTAAGTGAATCTGGCTTCCCCGTTGACTTCGCTTGTCAGAAGGTTGCAAAAGGGGATCACATGACCTGGGTCCCACAGCCAACATAAATACATACCGGTTGTCAAACATGATCATTTGACTGTGGCGATTACAAAAGTTGTGAGAGAAATGATCATGTCACTTTTTTCAGTTCTGTTGCAACTTCAAATGGTCACTAAATAATGTCGGGGACTATTTATAGCAGTGATAGCTAACCTTTTCCACGTTGCATGCCTGCACCCATGATGCAATATGCGTGTGACTCCCCCACCCCCTGCGCATGCATGCGCAACCTCCCTGCACTGCACACCTTTGCATGAGTGTGTCTCCTCCCGCGCATGCGCGGCAGATACCCAACAATCAGCTGACTGGCGGGGCGCACATGCATACACAGTAGGGCTCTTCCGGGCAACCTCTCATGTGCCAGCAGAAGTGGCTCTGTGTGCCACTTCCGGCATGCGTGCCATAGGTTCACCATCATGGATTTATAGTCTTCTCAACAAAGACTGAAAAAACTTAAAAAAACAGGATGCTCTCTTTCAAATTTATGTTTATAGGAAGCCTGTGTGATCAGAACAGATGCTTGTAGCATTCTGAAATGGTAAACAGTAGGGCTCATCCCAACCCCTGATTGCAGAAGCAATAATATGGCTGATTCAATTTGTGTGAGAATCTACTTGTTTATGACTAGATCAACTAAAATTGGCCTTGAATTGTTTCAGGTGTGAGCTGAGGAAAGAAATGAGCAATATCATGAGGACATGGCATTAAAAAAAACCCTTTCTGAGGCATTTCCTGCCGTGGTCAGGCAGCTAGGAGGTTGAGGCCTATCTTAAATTATTGAGATGGATATTATACAAAATCAATGCTCTACTAAGCAAGGAACCTTAATATTCCAAACAGATAATTGAATGTACAGTGAGAGAAAGGACAGAACATGAAAACTGCCAAGAATGTGATGTAGAGTCATTTCACGGACATGTTGACTTTAATGATATCATAGAAGAGACATTTGCTTTTCTTTCTAGAACGGCGGCGGCGAGAAGCTATTGCTGCAGCAACTTGTTTAACAGAAGCCCTCGTTGATCATCTAAATGTGGGGTGAGTAGTATTGAGAAGTGGGGAGTGATTGAAACTATATGGAATAGCCATGAAATTACATGGCGTGGATATTGGTATCCAGGACATGATTTAAGATCAAACTGATATTCTAATATATCCATCTACGGTGTCCTTCCTCAAATGGGAATTTGAATATTTTGCCATCTGGCTCATGCCTCCTATTTGAAATTTGTATTGCCAAAAAATAAGGTTTCTATGCAAATTTTCAAAGAGATGCTTTGCTTTGACAAGTACTTGAGTGAACCAGCCCTTTGAAGCTGCTTCAGGAAGTGATACCTTCTCACTTCTAACAGCAAATGGTTACTTCATTCAAGGTTGCTTCTCTTTAGGAAGCTGCAATCAGTAGAGGCCACTTCTAGCTACTGCATAGGTTTGTTGAGGCTGGAAAGCACTTTATGGAGGCAAATTAGTTCTTCATTTCAACAAACACTTTGCATTCATGGAGCGAAGTTCTTAACCAAGGGAAATTGAAAGTGTCTTGGGCAGACTTACTGAAAAATTAATTAATAACTCATTTGTATTTCTGGGGCAGGGGGAGAATCAAATTACAGAAGATTGGGGTTGCAGAAAAGGACCACTCTTTTTTTACATCTATAAGTCCCTGAATTGTTCCCTTATAAGGGAATAGTCAAGAGCCAGTAATGTGAAGGATGTAATCTCTGGATAGAGCAATTCAATCTTCCTGCCTTGATTATAAACATAGCATATGCATATGACAAGCCACTTAGCTTTATCTCACCAATTCCAAGAATAATACAGGACTTTCCTGACAATGCCTGGATAGTGTAATTAAGTATTAAGTATTTATTTATGCAGGGCTGTGAAGTTTAAAGCTCAACTTCACAGCCCTGTATAAATAAATACTTAATATGATTCTCGCCATTTGTTGCATGTTAACAAAAATAGCTTCATAGAATTCGCGTGGCAATGCAGAAGAATGCAGATGGGAAACGACCTTTCTTTTATATGGGTGTCCTTTTCTATTACTGTCTCTTTGATAGTCGGCTCTAGGAACTTCATCACGGTTGTCTTAGACATGTGGACTGGATTTATTGCTTTAGCCGTAGCACATTATGTTTCAATTGATATCATTCTTTTCCTTGGTTTTAAATGTGTTGTGAGCTGCCCAGACTTGCACATATAAATTGATTAAATAAATAAACCACAACATAACAATTTAAAACACTGATTTCTATAATTCTAAGTATCGTGTAAATATTGCTTTTCTTGATCTCTTCTGGGGGAAAAAAAACCATACCAAAATACTCCATTTCAGACATAAATCAATGCAACTTATAACTGTTCATCCCCTCCAATAGATTTTAAGTAATCATGTTATAAATACTTAGGTTTTTAGCCTCAGTATGATGGCAAAATCTTGGAGAAATAATATTTCTGTGACATAAGAACATCTAAGGCTGGGTTGTCCAAAACCTTGGCAATTTTTAAGACCTGTGGACTTCAACTCCTAGAATTCCCCAGCCAACCAATTCCATCCACAAGCCTTAATGTTGCCAAGGTTAGGCACCCCTGATGTAAAGTAAAAGTTGTATGTTTCTGCAAGGTCTGAAATACTAATTGGAAGGATGTGATTTCCTGTTAACACTTTGTGGCCTGTTTTACACTCTTCACCCTTTTGTGCAACAGTTATTTTGAAAGAAGAGAGGACTGAAACTAGACCACCCTCTAGCCTAAAATGTTTATTTACGTTGGGAAGCAGAAGCTGCAACATTTTATAGCACAACTCCTGTCCTTGACTAGCTCCCACAGTTGCTGGCGCCATTTAGTTTTGTGGTTAATGGATGAGAATGGGAATTACAATTTTATTCTTCAGGCTACATTTCCCTAGAGGCTTTCAGTAGACCGCAGATCCCTAGAAATTCCTTGGGACAATAGAGAAAATGATTAAGTAAGCCTTGTGTAGGTTTTGCCCCAGAAATGCTGCATCTAACTCCGTTCGCAATGACTATTTTTGTTGTTATAACTTTTTACCACCCAACAAATGAGATCCTGATAATGGAACATAAAAGTAGCTGTAGCCTGTGTATTTTCCCACGTTTCTCTTCCTCATTAGTACTTTTAAACATGGAGTAGAAAGCAGGCTGTCTTTGTCTGCCCTGTGATCAAGCTGCATAGACTTCTCCAATGGCTTCATATTTTTCATTTTACTATAATAGTAACTAAAGTCAGTAGGGAGAGAGGTATCAGCCCTTCCAGACAGGCCAGGTCAAGAAACAGAAGCAGCAGGGATTCTAAGAACGTTGTTTTATTATTGTGGACTGCAATAACAGAATCTTGAAAAGTTTCTCTCTATCCCGCTTTATGTCAGACAAAATCAAGGCGGGGTTATTTTGACTTTCTTTCTCACCTGTGCTTCAGTTGATGAACTGTGTATTGCGTGTCCAAGTCCCAGCATAACTGGCTCTTCATACCTTCTTCTGCAAGATCAGCTCTGAATTCCTTTACTCCACCTCCCCTATCAGAACAATCCTCCCCTCCCTTGTAGGAAGATGAGCTAGACAGGTTGTTATGGGCAGGAGATAAGAATCCTTCCTTCCCTCATCTGAAGATTGGCCTGGCATCTTACCAAGTTCAGTGAACCACGCAACAGAGTCAGTTGTAAAATTCCCCCCACTCCTCCCATTCCATTGCAAATAGTACGGAAGAGCTTTTACCCTGAGAATCAGCAAGGAGTCTCCTTCATGCTCTGGCTATTAATAGCGACAGCAGGTCACAAGGACAGAACTTGTACAGGCATATCAGATGGAACTGTTGTGCAACGTGTGTGATGTGGTCATTTCTCTCCTTCTCCTGTGACTTCTCTGGTTTGGGATAGCCCAGAATGCATTCTAGTTCATATTCCTCTTTCCCATCCATTCAGTATTCAAAATCTTGAAAGCCTCTCTAGGTTTCTTTCTAATCCATCTTAATAGGAAACAAAATCAAAGCAGGATTATTTTGAGATTCTTTCTTATGCTTGCTTCAGTGTTTGGACTATGTAACTTCTTGTCCAAGTCCCTGTTTCAGGTCTCTTTCGTATCTTCCCCAAGGTCCGTTCTAAGAGGGGATTCACTTGAGGTATGGTGGATATCCTGGCAAGCCCAAGGTTCCTTTTCCACTGTTTACAGTGAACAGTAATATATATTACATATAAAGGTTCAGAGTCTTCTTGGCCCAATTTACTGATGCTATCCAATTCATTTCCATCCTCTTGGAATCAAGTCACAAACTACCAATAAGTCTCCGCCTTTTACTCATCCTGACCACTAGTTCTAGATATGCCCTGCTCATCAACAGTTGTTTTCATTATTACTGATGAATAATAGACTTCTTTTCATACCAAGAAAACTACATATCTACATTAATTTATCAAAAGTTGATGACATCGCAACAGAATTGTTACTGTTTTGTTTTGCATTATTTTGCGGAAGAAGAATGCACTAAAACTTTACCATTCTCAGTCTTAAAATATCTCTGGTTTATCTCTCCTGTTTATTTTACAAAATCAAGTTAGTCCAAGTCATTAATTGTTCCAGTATATTTAAAGAACTATTCGTCTATCTGGTACTCAGTGTTGCACAGTCATGAGAAAGTAATTTCCTCCCATTCCTAAAAAGCTCAAATGACATTATCTTAGCTTTAAAAGCATCCCCCTAAGATTAATGTTATATTCATAATCCATTTCCTCGTGGAGGCAGTTATAAGCTATTCTTTGTGTATGCTTGTGTCTATAAAAATCAAGACAACTTTTTTTATTTCCTTTTTATGCAGGCAACATTTTTCTTCCACTTAAACAAGCCAGAGCACTATCGTGTTTTAATTTCTATAGCCACAAAAATAATTTTTAATGAATTTCAGGCATGACTTTTTAAAACAAATAATCCCTCCTGAAATGCTTTCAGGGCCTTTAAAGAGGGTGAGATGGGATGGAAATGCAATAAGGCAGTTGCCTCAGACATAAGGGCAGGGGGGGCACATGTACAAAACATGGATTAGTATATAAAATTATTAGATGAATATTTTTCATTAGAAAATCAACCAATTAAGATATGATTCCACAAGTTATAACAACTCAGACAAACAAGCTAACAGCAAACAACAGCCTCATCAAGGAATCATCGAGAGCACTCCCACCAACATTGACAGTGGAAGCTACTAGTATATAAACAGAGAGCAAACCCCACTCTCTACTCACACTGATGAAGTTATTTAGTTGGTTAATGAAACATCTTGTGAGAAAACAACCAAGGTCAGAGAGTACCAAGGACCCCACAGTTCAACCCTGAACTACAAATATTGTCTTGTATCAGTCCCTCAAATTATTTCAATACGTATTTTGTGTTTTCCAAACCATTTCCACTTAAGTGGGCCACTGACTTCAGTGGACAAAAGTCAGTGGAGCAAAGATTTAAATTGGTACCAGATGCAATGCAAAGCAAAATGAAAAGAGGTCTCAAACAGATACTTGCTCTTCCCCCTGCAGCTGAGTGTTAAAATCCATTTCATTTCAAATCCATCTGAAAAGATTTTTTTTTCTTCCAAGGAGCCTGGTAATCTTCAGAGCCTTTTTCTATAGCTTTAACTTGTAGATTTGAATGGAAGATATGAGTGGAAAGATTCCTTTCCAGGTAAATATCCAAGATCCCCCAAGGTTTCTGCAAGAAAAAAAATGTGAAGAGATAACTAAATCCTCATCTCTTGTAGAGTTGAGGGCTTGGGATATTTTAATCTTTTTGCTGTGATTTTAAGGGGTTGCAAATGAAGAAAGGTATCTGCAAATATGACGTCTAATTTCCTTGTTGATCAGTAAGGTAGCTTAGGTGAAGGAGTCTATCAAAAGTATTACATCCAAGCAGGTATGTCAAAAACAAATCATATAAATCATTTTCCAGAATATTCTATTTTTGTCACACCTGTCTCCCTTATCTACAAGTTGTTCCTTCTGTTCTCAAAAGTATTGTTATCAAATACAGTAGAATTATTTAACTATTTAACTTATTATTATTGACAGTAGATGGATTTTCTGCTGTAGCTTACATATGTGATTTTCATCCCACATAGAAGAATCTTTTATAAACAAACAACACTGACTTTATATATCAACATTTCTTAACTAAAAACATGTATGTTGAAATGTCTATGATGAAAATATCTCATTAGCCCGTTATCAAAAGTATCAGTCTATTTCAGTCAGATTGCTACCAATATCAGAATATTGCTATTTTCTTCCCTAGCTGTATTGTATATTTTCTGTCATATATGAATGTTTGATAATTAACTCAATTATCTCAAGTGAGGAAAAGAGAATGTATCAGTGTAACATTAAAAGATATTTTGTGAAAATATACCATTTATAAAACATTCATCTATTCACTGAATAGAACACAATTGTTGCACAATTCAATTAAATGTTTAATTGGTTGCATAGTTCATTAAAAATGGAGTAGGTGATAATTGGAATATAGGGCTTGTTCTTAAATGGTATAATAGATTAAGCATCAAACACCCATATAAATACTCAGTTGATTAAAGAAGGGATTTTATTAGAAGGCCATAGTTCGTTAAAGAGCTTTAATTGACCTAGTTCATTACAGGCAAGAATAATGATTCATGAAAGGCTGTTAAAAACTATTAACAGAGAGGAACATTCAGATTACCTTATATTTCTCTGATCATTGAGATCTCTTGGTGCTTTAGATCCCCAGTTGAATTAAAAATAAGAGTTTAAAAGCAATTACAAGCCAGTTTAAAAAGGTCTGCAAAGGGTAGATGCCTCAATTCAGTGGAGAATATTTTCCAGAGAACTGGAATGGTTACAATTTGACCCTGAATTTCCACAATTGTCAGCCTCTGACAATTAATAGGAGAACTTTCTCAGATAATCACTTTCAGCCATTTAAGACCCTCGTTCATCCAACCGTGCAAAGCCAGTCTTAGCCTAGCACATCACATTTTAAACATAATGTCATTGTATAGCAAGTCACAGTAGCAGTCAGCACAAATGTTTGGTCTTTGAAACATCTTTCACATCAGCTTAAGTGATTGAAGATTTTAGAGTAAACTATAGGCTCTGTAGAGCTTACATTCCTCTTAGGCAGCTGACAAAATATTGAGAGAAAGCCTCAGATCAGGGGTGTCAAACTCGTGTCGTCACGGCAGCGTCATGTGATGTATCACAACCTATTTCCCCCTCCACTAAACCCAGCAGGGGTGGGGCCAGGACGTGACGCATCCGGCCTGTGGGTCCCTGGTTTGGTTCCACAAAGTAAAGCTTACACAGTAGCATCTCTCCACTTTTGAGACTTCCCCAGTGCTGCCTTCTGCTTTCTCGATCTCTTAACCAGCTGCCTGCAAGAGAGACCCATATCAGTTGAGAATGTTCATCATTCAGTGAAGCAGGAAAAGAGACATAACAGAACAAGTAACTTACTTTCTGCTGGGTAAGGTCTGAGACTTTGCGTTATCAGAAGCTATAACTTATACAGGAAGGATATCGCATTTTCTTGGAATAGAGTTTTTTATTCAATCTGGAAAATTTTCTTCCTAAAAATGCGCAATGGTGGTAGTGAAAGAAATTCTCAGAATGAAATTCTGAGACTTTATTTCTACATGTCATTAATGCAGCAGCTAGTTTTAGAAACAGCCTGGCTGTTTACAGGTTGGTTGGTTTTTCCTCTTCACCACAACCTCTTAATTATTTTGCCCTTCCCTTCCCAATTTGGCAGTTTGAGTCTCACCAGGCTCAAGGTTGACTCAACCTTCCATCCTTGGGTAAAATGAGGACCCAGATTGTCGGGGGCCATATGCTGACTCTGTAAACCGCTTAGAGAGGGCTGAAAAACACTGTGAAGCAGTATATAAGTCTAGGTGTTAGTGCTATATCTGCCCTACTTTGGGCAGTTTCTTCGACTCAAAGTGGCTCAGCCTCCACTCTATGCTGAATCTTTCACCTGACTTTGCCTTATTCACAAATGGATCCAGATGCTACTTGTGTATATAATGATTGCCAGATGTTGCTTAGATACTTAATCTACTATATCCTTGGGAATTTATCCGGCTACAAGCTTCCAGCGCCTGCCTCTGCCCCTGGGATTAGCTTGTTCTGAGCTGGGAAGCTACTTAGTATGGAGAAAAGTTTGAACAGAAAATAGAGCGACGGAGGGCTTAGAGAAAGGAAGTTCCGTTCCTCCCTTGTTGTCTTAAAGAATGACTGAGCCTCTCGTTCCCAGGGTGGCCCAGGCTTACGTGAATCAAAGGAAGCTGGACCACGAGGTGAAGACACTGCAAATCCAAGCCGCTCAGTTTGCCAAGCAAACGGGCCAGTGGATCAGCATGGTGGAAAACTTCAATCAAGCTCTGAAGGTGAGCACAGTGCCTGTATGAAGGGCAGTGGTTCGTATATTGCTCAGCCTCTTCTAGGTCACCCTTAAAGGACTGGGCTGGGCTGGGCTGGGCTTGGTGAGTGGGTATAGGGGGAATCCCAGATGGGTTCAGGATATACAAAGCCATCAGTTCACAGGTACGAAAGAAGAGGCAATCCCAGAAGGGAAAGGAACAGCAAGCACCTCAACAAGACGGTCTCCCCCTCTAGCCCGTCATTTATAACTTCTTTAATATGAATTATGCTATAATTTCTCCTTCAAAAATATGATGCAACATGCGCATTTAAAAATGCACCTTGACCCTTGTGTGCCTTCTGGTTCTATTGTGGCATACTGGGCATGGATCGGCAACCTGGCACATCTGAGAAGGGCGGTATCATTACGCTTTTATTTAAAGCTTATTGTCAGCAACCCACTACCAAAACAATGTTAACTTGATCTCTCAAATGTTATTTGTTGTTTTGTCAAGCTGTGATTAATCCTGAGCACGATGGGAGAGCTCCATCTACTGGTCACAGGCTTCTCAAGATACCGAGTCTGTAAGAAGGACAAAAGTGGTCTTATGTGCATTTGTGGAATTTGTATCTGTACATTCTTCATCCTAAATGGCAGGGATGGAGACGGTGGATAGATGGATAGATAGTCCAGTAGACAAAGAAATGAAAGACTGTTTGAGCCTTGTAGTGTATTTAGTAAAAGAGATAAGGGCTAACAAGGGTCTTCTATTAAAATGGTAAATTCTTTCCTGTACATTATCCTTGAATTCACCTAACGTTATTTAAGTGTCAGAGCAGAAGGATGCTCTAGAACAGGGGTGTCAAACTCAAGGCCTGCAGGCCGGATCCGGCCCATGAGGTGCTTAGATCTGGCCCGCGGGACCACCCTGGAAATAGCGAAGGATCAGCTCACGGTGCCTCTGCCAGCGCAAACTGAACTCGGGAGGGCTGCGCACAGCCCTCCCAGGCTGCATTTTCTCCGGCAGAGGGCTGCAGGAGGATCCCCCTCCAGCCCCGCCTGGGACACCACAGGTGCCCCCTGACACAAGTGATGTCAAGCAGGCCATGCCCTGGCCACACCCACCCGGCCATGCCCATCCGCCCCCACCCCCAAGATCAAACACAACCCTGATGCAGCCCTCAGTGAAATCGAGTTTGACACCTCTGCATGCCATGGATTTGAGAAGCCAAAGAACATGGGTTTGATCTTGACTTTTCTCTCTGGGCAGGAAATTGGTGATGTGGAGAACTGGGCACGGAGCATCGAGATGGACATGCGGACCATTGCCACCGCTCTGGAATATGTGTACAAAGGGCAGCTGCAGCCTTCCACTTCCTGATCCAGATGCCAGAATCTCTTGGTCACCAGAGTTGCATCTCTCACGCTGTATTGCCAGCTGAAGGCACGTCGTGGCAGAGTCCTTGCCTGCAACCTCTTCCTGTAGTTCGGTGACTGTTCTTCTACAGCACCGAGTAACCTTTTTTTCCCCCTCCTCCCCGGCCCATCTAGATGCCATAAGAGGTGCCGTTGGGCCTTTCGCTTTGGCTGAGTATCCATGGGCAGCCTCTAGCTGGGAGGAATCGTGAAACAGCCTGGCATGGAAGTGCCCAAACCCACAAGGAAAGGAAAAGAAGCCATGCTTTTCCCATGCAAGCTGGAGCAGTCTGTGCTATGAAGTTAGAAAGAATGAAATAAAAGCAGGTGGCTTAATTACAAGTGTCGATGTGAGTCATTGGAGTGGGAGTGTTGGTTCTGTCAGCTGCTCAACCCCATCTTGGCAAATGGCGAAGAACAACAGAAAGCTGCCTTCTCTTCCTCACCCAGAGGAATGGGGTGGAGATGGAGAACTGGAGCTTTTCCTCACAAGGTCACCCAGCCTGGCCTCTTCATCCTCTTTTAGTTTTCAAATCCTTTCCCAGTGTTTTGCAACCCTTTAAACAAAGGAACCCTTCTCAAGATTTAATTTGTCCTAATCTCTTCTTAATTTGTCATGTACTACATACTTGGGTAAGAGGGGTGTGACATGGAATGCCAAACGTGTTCAGTTTCCATTTCTGGGAATGTTGCCTCTCCCTTCACTAGCTTTATGGTAAAGGAGGCTGGATATTTTAAAGTGTTCCAGGAAAATATCCTTTCAAGGAAGCTCCCCATATTCCCTGCTTTCACAGATGGGTTGCCTTTAGTCTGTTCACGTCTACCTCTGGGCTTCAGCTAGCAAGCGTTCTGCTTCTCTTTTCCTGATCTAGTGCACCTCTCCATCTGCTTTTGTAGCTGCAAAAATTGGGGAGCTTTTGAGTTAATAATAATTATAGAATTACTAGCTCTATACCCGTGCTTTGCTATGAAGCTATGTGATCGGGCTTAGTTTTTTGGGAGGAAAATAAGAGGAAAAATTGTGCCTCTGCCTTCCAGCATCCATCGGTATTCATCTGCCTAGCGTCTTCTGTCAGTGTGTGAGAGTTGAGGGCTGTTTGGAAACTGAAACATGGAAACCGAAACAGTATTTGCTATGTGAGCAAAAAGGAGACAGCAAGGAGCCTGGGCATGGCTTAGCTCAACTGTTCTGTACTAAAGCTGGTTGCTGCCGTGAAACTTAAACTCCTCTGTGTTTTGCATTTGGAACAGGTTTCAGGTGGGGAGAGAGAGTAGATCTCCTTAACATCAGAGCGTATTAATAATATATGAAATACTAATGCTCTGGTGGTCATTTTGAAAAATCCTTTCTTAGTTGAGCACCTTGAAGTCAAGAGGAACATACATGCCAAATTTCAAGTTAGTAGGCTTTATGGTTCTAGAGATTTTATGACGTGTGAATGGTATTTCGCTTTTATATATATAGATATAGATGCAGATATAGATATAATACTAATAGTTTTCTGCCCATCTCATCACAATTGTGATAATACAGTATTTCTTGTTGCATTTCTTACAACAGCACTGAGATTTCCTAACTTAGGGCAGAGTCGGTAAAAATGTAAACCATTTATTTTCCTTTCTTCCTTTATGGCATCTCTGAATCTTTTGGCTAAACTGGGCCTTTTGTTACATCATGGGTCTTTCTAATTAACACAACATTACCAAAGCAAGACACCATTTTCCATATTTGCTTCATTTGGAGATCAGGCAACCACATATTTTGAGTGTTTTTGTGCATCAGTTTTTATATCTGAATGTAAATGCTTTCTGCCCAAACTGTACAGGTAATGCTCAACTTATGACTACGACTGACCCCAGCATTTCTATGGTTAGGTGAGTTTTGCCCCATTTTACAACCTAGCTTGCCAGAGTTGTTAAGTGAATCCCTGCAGTTGATGAGTTAGTAACCTGGTTGTTAAATGAATCTGCTTCCCCACTGACTTTGTCAGAAGGTGATCATATGAACTTGGGACACTGCAACCGTCATAAATACGAGTCAGTCGCGAAGCGCCCGAGTTTTGATCAGATGACCATGGGGATATTGCAGCAGGCGTAAGTGTGAAAAACAGTCATAAGTCTCTTTTTTTTCAGTGCCATTGTAACTTTGGTCACGAAATGAACCGTTGTAAGTCAAGAACTACCTATATTGCTTGTTCTGAAAGAAGCCGTGGAAAATGGATTCTTGGTTTCTACCCCAAAGATGAGGTAAAAATCCTTCTCAATTACAGGTTCACATTTGATTTAAACTGCTGGGTTTAAGCTCCCAATATGCCTCCTCTTCACTTTATTTGTGTCCTGCCTGACGATTTTTACAAATGACTTCAGATGGTGGGCATATTTAACACATCTTCCTCCCCTTATTATCCTCACAACAACAGGCCTATGAGAAGTTGGGCTGAGAGAGAGAATGACTAGACACAGCTCACCCAGCCAGCTTTCATGGCTAAGGCAAGGCTAGAACTCACCACCTCACTCGCTTTCTGGCCTGGGGCCATAATCACTAGACCAAACTAGTCCTAAATTAATTGTAAGCGAGCCCTGAGGCCAGAAAATTAATTGGGATTTTCCCGAGGCTATTTATTCTCATTTTCTTCTATATTCCTTAATTCATTCAGTGGTAGGTGGAAAACAGTTGCAACATATGGAGGCATCTAAACTGTGGGGACTTCCACCGCCTCCCTTCTCTGTAGCTAAAGAGTGGCAAAGGATGGGCTTTCTTCGTTTTTTGTTTAGCTTTTAGTTCCAAGCAAGAAACTCAGGTGATTTTTAGAAAAGTACATCCCGGCTAGAAAGACTCCCAGTGCAGCTTCTATCTCAGTAAAAAGACAGTCCCTAACATTATATTCACAATCTTTCAAAACAAAACATGACAGTAAACCAAAAAAAAAAATGTCCAAGATGGGAAAAGACATACTTGGAAACCAATTCTTAATGTATAGGGAACTTTATCACTTCTTCAGTTACATCCCAGTAAAAGGTTGCTGAATGATTGTTGAGAGAGAGAGAGACAAATCCAGTTGGAATTGACTTCTAAGTTGTTGACCTTTCCCTTTCTCTGCTGATACTCTAAATTGGATAACCTGAAATACTTGGGCATTTCGGTCATAAGTTTATTTATTTATATCCCACCTTTATTATTCTGATAAGGGTGAAGGAGCTCCTTCCTCCTCCTATTTTCCCCACAACAAACTGTGTAGTGAGGTGGGCTGAGAGACAGTGAATGGCCCGAAGTCATCCAACTGGCTTTCGTGGCTAAAGCGGGACTTGAACTCACTGAACTAGGCCAAACTGGCTATGCTTCTGTAACAGGGTTAAAGCAAGCACACCTCTCTACCTATTCTTTCCTGGATTTAAATATTTATATTTTTTCTCTTGCATAGCACCGTATAAATCTGTAAAAAAAAGGGCACCCTACTCTCCATTTTGTTAGAATGTTTAACAGTAAGAGGATTTCCCACACACAGAATTCATGGACACTTTCTTTACTTGCATAAAGCTCAGCGGCTTAGATCTCTTATTTAGAATCTTCTAACAAGTTGAACTAAGCAACAAAGGTCTTTTTCATTTCTAAGCTCTCTCTCTCTTCTGTTCCCTTCTGCAAAAGCATAAAACCCTTTGTAGATTTTTTTAAGAAGCCTGGATTACATTTCTTTATTTCTCATTCTTGACATTAGAGTAGAGTAGAGTAGAGTAGAGTAGAATAGAATAGAATAGAATAGAATAGAAAACAGAACAGAACAGAACAGAACAGAACAGAATAGAATAGAACAGAACAGAACAGAACAGAATAGAATAGAATAGAATTCTTTATTGGCCAAGTGTGATAGGACACACAAGGAATTTGTCTTGGTGCAAATGCTCTCAGTGTACATAGAAGAAAAGATACATTTGTCAAGAGTCAAGAATCATCAGGTACAACACTTAATAATAGTCATAGGGTACAATAAGCAATCAAATCATACTAGGAAACAGTCAATATTAAATCGTATGGATACAAGCAACAAAGTTACAGTTATACAGTCACAAGTGGGAGGGGATTGGTGATAAGGAGTGATGAGAAGATTAATAGTAATAGTAGTGCACACTTTGTAAATAGTTGAACAGTGTTGAGGGAATTATTTGTTTAGCAGATATTATCAGCAATGAGTGAGACTCTAAATGCACTACAGATAGTCTTCGACTTACAACCACAATTCCACTCAAAATTTCCATTGCTAAGCAAGGCAGTTAAGTGAGTTTTGCCCTGTTTTATGACCTTTGTTACCACAGTTATTAAGTGAATCACTGCAGTTGTTGTAACCCGGTTGTTAATTTAATTGGACTTCTCCATTGACTTTGCTTGACAGAAGGTCCCAAAGGCGATCACATGACCCCGGGCGGGACACTGCAACAGTCATAAATATGAGTCAGTTGCCAAGTGTCCGGATTTTGATCACGCGACCATGGGGAGGCTGCAACCATTGTAACTTTGAACGGTGACAAAACAAATGGTTGCAAGTGATGCTATACAGCTCCACAAGGAGTAAATTACTGATATATCAATACTGGAGTATTCAAGAGAATACAGAAAACTTCTCCCCTTTTGCAATGGCTTCTTGCAGCCAGCAGAGGAGAATTGGTGTATCCTGTATGAGCCCTTGGTGGCGCAGTATTAGACTGCAGTACTGCAGGCTACTTCTTCTGCCTGCTACCTGCCTGCAATTTGGCAGTTCGAATCTCACCAGGCTCAAGGCTGATTCAGCGTTCCATCCTTCTGAGGTTGGTAAAACGAGGAGCCAGGCTGTTGGCGGCCATAGGCTGACTCTGTAAACAGCTTGAAGAGGGCTGGAAAGCACTGTGAAGCGGTATTTAAGTCTAACTGCCATTGCTGCTCCCTTCTTCCAGAGAATAAAATGTCAGTTTTCTTTCCTAAGTCCTTAAAAGGATAGGGCAGGTGCTAAAGAGAAATTAAATAGGAATGTATGTACGTCGCCTTGGATAACCTCAAATTAAATTCCCTCTATTTAGAGCCATATATCTGATGAGCTCTCGGCAAGAGGAAAGGAGTGGTTTTCTTATAATGGCACTAAGACAAGAAATGAATTCCCAAATCATTCCAAAATAGTTGAATGTTTTTCAACACAGGGTTTCTGCTGAAATATGCCTGAGAATTGTGTGTGCGTGCGTGTGTGCATGTGTATGTGTGTGTGTGTGTTTCACTTTGAAAGTGTTTTTTTTTCCCCCATCTCATTTCACCCTATGTAACATCCATATGTTACATCCAAGCAACGTAGAGAACATCAATGCACATCGGGAGGGGGCCTGAAATGACATGCTCTGTTGGCAAAATGGTGACTCTAGTTGGTATGGCCAGATTCCTGTGGAATCACCCCTTCCTGTATGATTTCTACCCTTCTAAGCCCTTTTGCCCTGAGGAATACCAGCATCCCAACGTTTACAGATAGTTTTTTTTTTTTTTTAAAGATAGGCTGGTTAACACAGAATGTGAAATTGATTAGCCCATCTGTGGCTTACTTGGAAGTGTACTCAAAAGAATAACCTCTTGTACAATGTAGCCTGTCTGGGAGACAATTTCTTTCTTAATAGTTACTACTCCCAAGAAGAATAGCTCCTCGATTTCTCTTCTTGCACAATGTTCTTAGAGTAGTTTACAGTGCCCATTCTGATTTCCGTAGCTTACCCCGCCTTCCCCAAGCGCAGTTCTTCAATGCCATTTATCCAATGGCTGCACAAATACAGAGGACCACTTGGTGACAGTCAAGATACAAAATAAAAACCTAATTCTATGCTGCCCCCTCGTGATCTAAAGGTCTATTGGTCAACTCCAGGTGCTTACCAGACTCTTGAACCCTTAGTTCAGTGCAAGTTAAAAGCTGTAGAAGATAATAGTGTAACATGGACCCATTCGAAGTGCATAAAGGGCAAGCTTGCAGAGACAACAAAATTTAAGTCAGCATGACTTCCTGCCAGCTCTGGATGGAAAGAGAATATGATAAAGCAGCTCTCTCTGTCTCTCTCTCTCTGTGTGTGTGTGTGTGTGTGTATGAAGCTTTCTTGGGGAAAGAAACAGTCTTTCAGTTACATCTACCTCCCTTGTTGCGAAGTTATGAAACAGAACATACACTAACTTTGAGCTCTCGGGATTATAAATGAGGGAGCCGTATGCTATCATGACTGCTTGAATACTGACTACCTTTGACTGCCATTCTGGCCTGCTTCATTGTACAGGAATTCAGCCTACACATTCATTTCTTCAACCCATTTCTTCACGCAGGCTCGTTCCTGATTTGTTTCATTCTCCACTTTCGCCTTCGCAAGAGACTGAAGTGGAATTTGCACCCTTGGAGGCAGACGGGATATTCTTTCTGTTGTTCTGACTCTTAGCGGCAACCGCAAGAGTTAATACTGGGCTGAATCACTGCCCTTGGCATTCTCCACCAGAGTCCTGATTAGAAAGGGCTCTGTTTCTACCCCTCATGGACTTTGACAAGGAGCAGAACTTTTGGCTACTAAAGGCTAAAAGGCTCTGAAACAGGGTAGGGACTTGCTATTGCTTTGAGTGGTGCAGTTTGCTCAGGTTATCTCCCTAAGCTTATCTTCGGAAAGGTAAGGAGGAGGAACAGAGGCGGGAGGTGAGTTGACATTGCTCGGTGTCCAATCCCAGGGATTTTCTAACTGACTCATTATATTTTCCATCTTGCAAGATTGCAAGCCTAGGAGGGGTAGGGTGTTATAGCCAAGATATTCAGCCAGTATAGTCAAGGCTGAAAATTGGGAAAACTGGGAGAGGGGAAACCTGATCTGAAAAAAAAACTCTTCCCATTTTGCTCTGTAGATACTGTAGGAACTATCTCAGGAATCAAAAGCCTAGCTGTGCAAGATGTAAACAGAGATGAGAAATTGGAATCCCACTTATTAAACTTCAGAAGGAAAGGGGACAATTAGTGATGTTTAAGAGGGGGGGAAAAACAACTTCTACTTTGAAATAGGATGTAGCGTTTATTTCTGTCGCTGTATGTCTTTAACTGGACCTTATATCTTTTGCTTTATGCCTGATTTACAGAATTTTGTCTCCTTTGGTTTGCTTGAGGAGAGCTGTTAGCATTCCAGTTTATAGCCTGATTAAAGGAAAACAGTGGATTATAGGAAAAATCGCAACATTCTTGAGCATCTTAAAGAGTAATCATTTTGTTAGGTTCTCCATTAATGGACAGAGCTCATTCTGCTAGTCAGTGTTTTCCTTTCTTCACTTGTATTGTATTGGGGTTTGGGGTCACAATCCTAAAATACAAAGAGATCTGTTCATTGAATGCATTAACATATGAGGGTAAATTGACACTGTAACATCCCTAGAATAGTCCAGGAATGGAGTGGAGAAACTATACATACCTATTTCACCTAATCTTTACATTTTCTAGAATTTATTTATTAAATTTTTACAGCACCCATCTCACCTGAGTGACTCTGGACAGTTTACAAGTAAAAAAAAAAAAAGCATAGTGATTGTGTGAAGCATGGAGATCTTGATGAGACAAACCAATTGTGAGTGGGTATCTATCCCTGCCAATGAAGAACTAGCAAATCAAGATCACTGGAAGTTATACTTTCTGTTTCATTGAAGAAAGAGAAGGGATTGTCTTAATGATCTGCTAAAGAGTGCAAAAAGAACATACCATTAATTGTAGTAGCAGAGAAGAAATGTAGCTGATTGAAGAACAGGAGACGCTGTCTTTTTTGTAGCCACGCAAAAAGCCATTTCTGCATCTTGCATCCATCTTTTGAGTATCACTAGTCATTTTTGCTCTTATGCTCTGATGGAAAATTATAACTTTATTTCTGTGCCAAGTAAAGTTAAGGCTAGCCCAATCTCGGAGAATAAGGAAATTGTCACAGGCAATAGAATTGGGGCATTAAATGCTTCTTTGTTATTTTTGTTGCATTTAAACTGTCCGGGATAGGGAAGAAATTCAGGTGCCACAGTACTTGGACTGGATTTGAATGCACAGTTCCTTAACATCTGTAGCTTTGTATGCATGTGTTGGTGGTGTCAATGTCACTCTCTAACTACTAGCTACATTTTTTGAACTACATTGTGTTGAATTGACAGCTGGCAGGATTAAACCCTAATCAGGTTGGCTGGGTTCACACAGCATGCAAAATGCTACACTTATTAAGATGCAATCTATGTAATATGCTAAAGCACAAACAAGTATGCAGACATGATGTCCTGCTTCACAAAACTTGCTGGGTTTCCACAACATGTTTCCCAACTATTCTATTGTGTTTTATAAATACAGTTAGTGATACGTATGTGCAAAAAAATCATGGTAATGTGCATTCAAGTAAAGTCATTAGCTGACGAAGATCAGCCATGGGGATGACCATAAGAGATGTGACACATATTCTTGCAAAATTATCTTCATCCTAATGTGCATGGGAGGCCCTAGGTTTGTGATCCACTCCAAGGTAAGGGAAACCATCCAAAACTGTATACTGTATGCAACTTGTGTAAATGTCAATTTAATCCTTTAATCTCTTCCCAAGCTTTACAGGAATGAAGCATAGAACTGGACACACATTAAACAGGACCAAAGGCAGCTACAAAACTGGCCTATTAAACTTATTTAATAGTTTAAACTGGAATTCCGGAGGAGGGAGGGTCTTATCCTCTAGGATTTGACTATCCATAGCTGAATCTTCCCTTCAAGAGAAAACTGGATATCAGATTCTTAGGAACTGAGTTAGACTTAATGAGTGGTCTGTAATGATCCTTCTAAGTGTAAGTGTCACAAATTAGATGCCCCAGATGGTAGAATGGTGCAATTTGGACCTTAAAATGGAGTCCCAAATCTAAACCAGATAGAAACACATTTGATGTTTACTATTGAAGAGAACATCCCACTGGGCTTATTAAGCAATTTCACCCTATTTGAAATACAAGAGTCCACACTTACTTGGGTACCAAGTCAACAGATTGAACCCTTACTCCACATAGCACAGTGCTGATTGGGATCAGGTTCATCCTGTCCATTTCTTCTATTTATTTGCAACACAAAGGCTGTTACGCGAGAATAAATTAATTTCTAGCTTCCCTCTTTGGAAGGCTCCCTAAACATTCAAATTGTGTGGATGATTCAGTAACTGTTTTCTAGTAGCTCTCTTTCTCGTTATTTCAATTAGCATAGATGTTTAGCAAGAGAATTAATGTGGCTGCTTAAATACCAGCAGCTTGATCAATGTCCCTCAAGGGCATTATTCTGGAACTAGAATCCTAGTGATTGATGCAGGCTCAGACAACCTCGTGACCTCCATCTCTGTAGGACTGCAAATCCTTTAACGAGTAGCCGCTTGTCCCAAAAGTGCTTTTCCAAAGGGCAATTGGATTTTCTTGGATTTTTTTTTCCTTTGGAGACATTACGCTTCCCATCCAGGAAGCTTTTTCAGTGAAGAAGCTTTCTGGATGAGAAGTGAAACATTTTCAAAGAAAAACACCCAAGAAAATCCAGTTGTTTGGGACAACCATGGCCTGGATGATTGAGAATCTCCATAGACATTGAGTGCCGTGATTGTATTGACTACGGCTGATGGAAGTCATGATCCTAAATAAATGGAAAATCCCAGACTGCTTCTCCCTGGAAAAAAAAAATATGGCATGTGTGGATTGAGTTAGATAAGTGCCATTTGGACTTTTGGAAAAGGACAAAAGTGGGAATATTGGGGTCCCGTTCTACTTTTGCCAACCCTTTCCCATCTCCGCAGGCCTTCAGCCTACAATGTGGTGCTGCATCCTACTCATCAGTGTGGTTTGGGCTGTGGTCTGGTTCTTCCGTGACCAGCAGATTTTGAGCAACTTTAAAGACAAGTATGTTTTCATCACGGGTTGTGACACGGGTTTTGGGAACATGCTAGCCAAGAAACTTGACAAGAAGGGTTTCCACGTGCTGGCAGGCTGCTTGACTCAGAAAGGAGCTGATAACTTGGACCGCACCAGCTCGCCAAACCTGCGGACCACACTGATCGATGTTACCAGTTCCGAAAGCATCTCCAAAGCAGTGGAATGGGTGAAAGCTGAAGTGGGTCGGAAAGGTGAGTTTCACCCCAACAGGGATCAAAGAAAAGACAGGAGAGTGTGTGGAACCAGGAACGGAATTAGCTGTTTAAATTCCTTTAGCTTTTCTATATAAATACTCAACACACTATTCTTAACTTAAAAATGTGTGGACTTCCATTCTCAGAATTCACCAGGTTCTTCGTTTCTGTTGTGGTCACAGGGCCTGCTTTCATAAAGCTATTTAGATCACCATACCTTCTTTGGAAATCCCAACAAAATCAGATTTTTCCAGCAGACCAGTCAAAGCAGTCTCAACCTCATAGCTCTGCCCTGAGTCTAATTGGGTCAGGTTAGTCTCATCCTGAAAAGTCACCATTCTCTTACCTTAACCAACTTGTGGGAGGCTAGCACCTTGTTGTAATTGCCCATCTCTGAAAAATTCAGGGCAATTTTTTTAAGGATGGTCTAGTAGTTGCCTCTTTTTTAAAAAGGAGTCATCCTGCCTTCCCTCAGAGAAGCATTCATGATGTTAACCAGGTGTCACTAGTAAGCTAAGCTGGACAAAGATCCAGAGGACAAGCAGTGGAATGCACCATTTCAAGGAGTTAATCTCTGTCCTTCTGTATTATAAGTCAAAACCAATCTATTATATACAGAAAAGTGACAAGACATCCTAATGTTAACCATATACCAAAGGTGACACCCAGATGGGCTCAAAGATGCCTTCATCTGCAAACAAAAAAACAAACCAACCCCAACCCTTATAGAAAATGGTATAATAAGCTCTCCAGAGGTCTGTGATAAGGAAGAAGTGGAAAAGTACAAGGTAGCTCCCTTTCAAACAAAACTCAACTGGGCATGAGGTTTGAGAACACTGGTGTTTTGCTGCATATTTATCAGATTTGTCAGATCTTCCTCCACCTGCACGCTTAGTTTGCTTTGGTGCTTCAGCCCACATTTCATATCTGTATAAAGGTAAAGGTTTCCTCTGTCAATTTGTGTCTGACTCTACAGAGTGGTGCTCATCTGTTCCTTAGCCAAGTGAGCCAGCGTTGTTGAAAGACATTTCTGTGGTCATGTGGCCAGCATGACTATATTCCAAGGCTTATGGAACACTGTTACCTTCCCACCAAAGTGGTACCTATTTATCTAGTCATATTTACATGCTTTTGAACTGCTAGGTTGGCAGGAGCTGGAAGGATGGGAATTCGCCCCATCACATGGCACTCAGGTCTCAAACCCAGGATATTAGCTTTCCAGCTGACAAGGTCAGCATCTTTAACCACTGAGGCAATATAGAATTACCTTTAAAAAAGGCCAGACAAAATCCTTGAGAACAACAGTACTGATGGGTTTAGCAACTCTATATCCATGTGCTAACCATAATCGTAGATAATGGTATCTAGTGCAATCAGTCTGAACACTTTTCATGATGTCTTGAAATCTTGGACTGATAATCTTTACAGATAGACTATTAGTCCTTTGCCACTAATGCAACCTTAACCACATGGTGATCCAAGACAATGAAAAAAAAATGAGGTGAAGTGCCCCCAGCCACAGACCATCTGAGATATTTAGAACAAATGCAAGACCTATATTACATATACCCAGTTGGGTTAGACAAGGGCTGTCAAACTCCCGGCCTGTGAGCCGGATGTGTCACACTCTGGCCACCCCCCAGACTTGGTTTAGCGAAGGGGGAAAAGTCCTGATACATCATGTGATGCCGCTGTGACGACGTGAGTTTGACACCTCTGGATTAGACCTATAGCTGTCATGGGTACTATGAAGTCCTGAACTGTTCCAAACCAGCACCAGAATAGATTTTGAAGCCCTTCAGCACCAACTCCAGCTGTCATTTCAATCTGAGATTCTGTTAGCCAACAGGGTGGGGGTTACATTAATATAATTCCCAGATCTATCTCTGATCCTACATGTAAGTTGCACATGCATTGTGCAACTTGTACCCAATGATCCAATGTAGGATGTGGGATCAGAGATAGATCCAGGTCTTTCACAGGTATCTTGGTAAAGGAGAGGTTATTTTTTTGAATTGAGTCCATCCACTTACCCTGGCTTGCTGCAGAGTACACAAACTGGGGTCACACGAGACCATGATCAGTTGGCTTCTCTACAACTGATTTTGTAGCATAAACAGAAAAACACTGCACCATACAGTAGTTGAAGAGGAGCAGTTTGTTTAGTGATTCTTCTCCTTTCCCTCCCTCTCTCTCCTTCTCTCCTTCCTTCTCTCTCCCCCTCTCTCTCTGTCTCTCTCTCTCATCTCCCAGGACTCTTTGGTCTGGTGAACAATGCAGGTTTAGGCAGCTCTATTGGCCCCACAGAATGGATGACTGTGGAAGACTACCGCAAAGTCATGTCTGTTAACACTTTTGGAATGATTGAGGTATCATTGGCCTTCCTGCCGTTGCTCAAGCAAGCACGTGGCCGAGTAGTCAATGTTTCCAGCGTCCTGGGGCGGATTTCAGCCAACGGTGGTGGCTACTGCGTTTCCAAATACACTGTGGAGGCCTTCTCTGACAGCCTCAGGTAGGTGAGCTTGATGTGCGCTCATTCCTCAGGTCCACAATAACTTTTCGGAGTCTGCCTATTGCCTGCTCTTAGTGTAACAATTATTGTTATTAAAACAGATGTCTTACCCCGACCCATGTGATAACCTTTCAGACTGGGCTGTTTTCCCATTTTCAAACATTTTATGGTGCCTATTGTTTCTTGAGAAGTAAAGGTATTGCTAGATCATACATACTCTGTTGATCCTACATAATCTGTGGCAACAATTGACTGTCCTACCAGTCAATGACTACTTCAGCTTCAACCACAACAATACAAGAGCACACAACAGATACAAACTCAATGTAAACCACTCCAAACTTGATTGCAGAAAATACGACTTCAGCAACAGAGTGGTCAATGCCTGGAATGCCCTACCTGACTTTGTTGTTACATCCTCTTAACCCCCACTCCTTTAACCTCAAACTAACCACTATTGACCTCACCCCATTCCTAAGAGGTCTATAAGGGGCATGCATAAGTGCACCATCGTGCCTACCGTCCCTTGTCCTATTGTCCCCATTTGCTCGTACCTATTTCCTGTATTCTTGCTCATGTTTATACTTATACATATTATCTTGTAAGTGATTGACAAATCAAATCAAATAATTAAATTATTGAGGTCTCAAGGAATGCTATGGAAGCTTTACACATTAGTATAAAGAATATGATTCAGCCCTTCACAATATTTTGGTGTTTTTTTTTAGGAGGGACTTGTATCATTTTGGGGTAAAAGTCTCCATTGTAGAGCCAGGCTTTTTCAAAACAGCCATGACTGATCTTGAAACGATAGAGGCCAGTCTGAGGCACTACTGGGACCGAATGACCCCCGAAGCCCAGCAGAGCTATGGTGAAAGTTTCTTTCGCAATTGTGAGTACTGATGCATACTAAAATATGGATGGAAGCAGGAGTGGTGGTAAACTACTCCCATTTGAAGCCATTTCCTGTAAAATCTCACCCAAACAAATGCATCGTGGCCATAGCCATATTGCAGGGTTTAAAGAGATCTTTGTTCTCATACCATTTAGCACACTAAAACCTGCCCAAAAGCGACTGAAATCACTCTAGAAAAAAAGGCGCTTTTGAGTAAACCTTGCTCCCATTTTCATCCTTACTTTTGCATTTTAAAAAAAGGCCTTTGAAACTTGATACTTGGCTCCTAAATTTCAATAGGTGCATAGCAATAGCACTTAGACTTACATACTTCGCAGTGCTTTACAGCCCTCTCCAAGCTGTGTACAGAGTCAGATTATCACCCCCAACAATCTGGGTCCTCATTTTACTGACCTTGGAAGGACAGAAGGCTGAGTCAACATTGTGCCAGTCAGGATTGAACGCCAGGTTGTGGGCAGAATTAGCTTGCAATAGTATATTCTAACCACTGAGCCACCATGGCTTTTCAGCATGGCAAGTACTGGGAGAACCATTGTAGCTGCATTTGCAACTTATCTCTTCTGTTCTAATACCACTGAAAGAATTGTGCAGATAAAAGTCAAGATTTCGGTCAAATTTTGCACTTTGCTAGTTAAATACAGATCAGAGAAGAGTTTTCCTAACATGGTGCCCATCAGAAGAATTGAACCCCCATCATTTTATACTGTCAGGACTATCAACACCTGTATTTAACCCAGAGGTGGTATTCAGCAGGTTCTGACCAGTTCTGGAGAACCGGTAGTGGAAATTTTGAGTAGTTCAGAGAACCGGCAAATACCACCTCTGACTGGCCCCGCCAACCCCATCTCTTCTCTGCCTCCCGAGTCCCAGTTGATCAGCTGGGTCTTCTTTGGTTGCTCTGCACAGGAGAAGAGAGCTGGAAAGCAGGTTAGTGGGGTGCGGAGGGAATGGGATTTTGCATTAACCTTCCTCCAGGAGTGGGGTGGGAATGGAGATTTTACAGTATCCTACCCTTGCCACACCCACCAAGCCAAACCATGCCCACCAAGCTACCCCCAGAGAACCGGTAGTAAAAATTTTTGAATCCCACCACTGCTTTAACCAGTTGCCTAAAGACTATCTGATTGAAGACAGTTAATTTAGGTCTAGAAGTCAAGTGTAAGCTTGATGGGACCAGCTAACAAGAAAAGTCAGTACCTTACATTAAGACAAGACATCCTAAAACAATAACCTCGTATCAGGATAAGGTTAAGTATCAGGTGGAAAGTTTAATTTCTGATGATTTCCATCTCTCTGTAGACTTGAAAGTCCAGAAGTTCATCATGAATATCATATGTGATTCTGATCTCAGCAAAGTGACGAACTGCATGGAGCATGCCCTTCAAGCGAAGCACCCTCGCTCTCGTTACAGCGCAGGATGGGATGCTAAATTTCTGTGGCTGCCAATCTCTTATCTACCTTCCTTTTTGGTGGATATTTCCCTGTCTATTATCTTACCAAAGCCAGCTCAGCGGATGCAGTAAAAGCTGTTCTCTTATGATCAAGCTTGAGGCCTAAATGTTGACGGATCATACTCCTGAAAACCAGTAATAAATAAAAAGATTATTCAAAGAAAGCTGTTGTCTCACCAGCTCTGGTTTCACAGGACGGTATAGAAACATTTCCATATTGTAAGCTGTTTACTATCCAGATGCTGAGAAATCATAACGAACAGAGATATTTGGATGCAAAAGGGAAATGTTGGGCAGATGAATAATTGGCGCCAATATAAAAGTACAAAAAGTAGTTACCATTTTCTCCCCCAAGTACAAGCTTTTTTTAGTGAGTCTCTGAAGTACAGATGACAATACAGGAAAGGGCAATATTTAAATCTTAATTGCAGCCTTGGAGGAAAAAGTTTGAAGTAAAATCAGTGTTCCAAATGTCAAAATGCTTGTAGTTCATTGTCTTAACTCCCATCGCCAAATCACACCACTGTTGCAGACTTTCAGAGGGAGAACTTGGGGACACCTTATACTAGGATGTACTCCAAAACACCTGCTAGCTGTTGTGGTCGGTTGTAGACTGCCTAACCGTCCCAACTTTCATGCATCCATACACTCTGTGGGGAGTGTTATAGCTATGAGTAGGAAGCTCTACTGGTTCTTTTATTGTGGAACTCCCAAATAGCAAAGAGAGCTCCAAGATGATCTCCAGTCCATAATCTGAAACCTTTGCTACCTTTTTTGCATAAGTGTCCAAGTCTTCTATATTTAGAGAAGGAATCGATACCAAAGGTTCACCTGTAGGTTAGGTGAATGTATGGAGAAGTGGAGACCTAAACACGTGTTTAGGACAAAACCATTTCTCCAGAGTTATTATCAGTTTCAATCCTGATGGATAATGGAAATTCATTAGGATTCAGTATGGCGCCCTTGGGTTACGTTCAATCAAAAATCTCTGTTTTTCCCCGAGCCCAAAGGATGACCTAACAGCCTTTCTTTGACTCAGCTGCTTCAGGCAAAAATAGTCTTAAAATTAGAATTCTATTTTTAGCTAGACAGCTCTGTTAAAGAGTGTGTATATTAACCTGATTTTTCAAAAATGCCAACAAACCTAGCACAAATGTACTCCTACTTAGTGGCAACTATTAAGAAAGGGCAACCAGGTACACAAAAATACTGAAAGCAGATTGCATCCAATGATTGGAGGCAGAGGAAAGAGAAAAAGATAGAACTTGATGGCTATCAGAGGGTGATTTTAGCACCATGGGAGGAAGTTCCTCGTACAACCATATTAATTTGATAAAACATAATCTATTGCTTATGTTGAAATTTAATATGGCATTGGCTTTACTGAGATAACTTTTAGAGCCAATTGATGAGCCTTCTTTCATGCTGCGAGTCTAGGAACATGGCTGTGACTGTCATGGCTTGTAAAAGCCCAGACGGGAAGTGATTTAATAATGACCAAGAACTAAAGTCCTGTTGAAAGCCAGAGGAAGGAGAAACAGAACAAAGGAATATAATTCACACTTCTCAATACTCGACTTACAACCACAATTGGGACCAGAATTTTCATTGCTAAGCAAGGCGATTGTTAAGTGAATTTATTGCCATGGTTGTTAAGCAAATCTGGCTTCCTCCATTAACTGCTTGTCCGAAGTTGGCAGGGAAGGTTGTGAATGGTGATCCCAAGTCCCTGGGATGCTGCAACCATCATTAATACATGTTGGTTGCCGAGCACCCAAATTTCAATCATGTGACTGTGGGGATAGTGTGATGGTTGCAAACGTGAGGACCAGTTGTAACTTTTTTCAGCGCCACTGTAACTTTTAACAGACACTAAACCAGGGATCTGCAACCTGTGGCTCTGGAGCCACATGTGGCTCTTTTGGCCCTCTGTTGCGGCTCTCTGTCGGCTGATCCCACCACTGGCAAGCCCCTCTCCGTCACTCTTCACCTGGCCTGAGAACATAAGGGGGATGGAGACTTGCTCCATATTCCAGAGCAGGTGGTGACTGGGTGTGAGTGAGGGGCGTCGAGTTGGCCATGCCCACCCAGTCACACCGGTTGTTAAATTATTGGCTCCCGGTGTTTTCCTTTCTGTGGGAAATGGCTACAATGGGCTCTTTGAGTGTTTAAGGTTGCAGACCCCTGCACAAAACAAATGGCTGTAACTCAAGGACTATCTGTAAAGGGCAAAAATAAATACATCCACATCAAGAACCCACCTGATCCAAATATACCCCATAATTCAATGCTAAATAAGGTCTCCTACATTTCTGGAGCAGTGGAGGAGTTGTTTACAACTGATTATACCCCACGTTATTCCAGTATTACATAAAGAAGCCTTATTCTACCAACCATCCTCTCTTTTTCAAGAGAGTCAGAGGATGAGGCAAAGCTAAAAAATGGTCAATGGAGAAAAGGCACCATACAAATAAGTCACAACTCGTGGGTGAAACAATATCTTTTATTTTCCAAATAGTGAATTACTGACTAAAAATATTAGCCCTGACAATTTTTCTTATTATGACCTATATAGAATCAAGAGTCTATCTTTCCAAAGGAAGAGAGAAATATAGCTGAACACATAAGACAGTCTACTTGAAAGGACTCAAAAAGGTAGAATAATGTCTTTAAATATGCTTGCTCACATCTATTAAGGGCACTAGGAACATATCATCAGATGCCCACTAGGTGGCACACAAGTCTCACATGAAGGATAATGCAAGGTTAGGAGTTGCAGTGAGGTGCAAGGAATGGATTTAAACCTGTCCATTATGGGAGAGGAAAAAAGAGAGATAAGGCAACATGTGAATTCTTTGAGGGCAGCATATATTTTCCTAACAGGCAACAGAAGAGGAGGCATCCACCCAACCCTGTCCCATTGGCACATGATGGTCAACTGTATCCACAGAAATGGAGATGAAAGTATTCCAGAGCTTTGTGATTGGGCCTCATAACAGCCAGATGTACAGGAACAGAAACTATTACATGACCTCATAGCCACTGCGGATTCCTTTCATGAGACAACAGGCAAAAATGATGCCCAGGATCTAGAAAAAAATGAGAGAAAAAAATATTTAGCCCCGATGTTTTATTTAGAAATAGCAAGACCACTACTACACTGTAGGAGCTGTGGAGGTGCAGTGGTTAGAACGCAGGATTGCAGGCAAACTCTGCTTCCACAGCCATATATCTGTATAGTCACGTTTTAACTGTGTTTTTGTGGAAGTCACTTTTTCAAGAACACAATCCAGAACAAGGCTACTAGCTTTTTCTAGCAAATGAAGATGCAGGTAGGCATGTTCAGATGAGAACCCATTCCCACAAACAATGGCTTTTGTACCTCAAAGAAGGCAATGCCCAACGCAACTGCAGCCACGATCACGATATGATTCCGCACCCAAAGATCTATTTTTTTCACACAACCCTGCAGGGAAAGAAAAAAAAAATGTTTGGAGGATTCTCTCAAAAAATTAAAGCTGGAGCAAAAAGTCAGTGAAGCATTATAGGCAAGGTTTTGGTGTGGGAAAACTAGGATGAAGTTTCCTACATGAACTAGGCCTCACTGGGTGATTTTGGCTTAGGCCAAGGATGTCTGTCTCTAACCGTGACCACTTTAAGACTTGTGGACTTCAACTCCCAGAATTCCTCAGCCAGCCATGTCAGCCAGAATACTGGCTGGGGAACTCTGGGAGATGAAGTCCACAAGTCCTGAAGGGCCAAGATTGGACATCTTTAGACTAGGCATATTTTCTAAGCCTAGCCTACTTCACAGGGTTGCAGCAGGGATATTATTCAGGCAGATTTCCCCATGCTCTGCCTTTTATCAAGAGCTCAAAGCAGAATGCATGAATGAATGAATACATACACCATCCCAACACTCCTGTCATACAAACCTCTTCGTAAGTATTGCCACGAGTGGGATTTTGGGTACAGTCTGTAGAATTCTTGCAGCAGGAGGCAGGTACTTTTCCAGGCTCAGGTTTTGTGACATTAAACCAGTCAGTATAACTAGTGACTCCACAGCAGGAATACTATAGTTGGGGATGGGAAAAGAGAAGAAGAAAAAGAGATCAACATTTTAATGAAATTGGGGGTTGAGTTTTGTAAGTCTTCGATACTTGACTTGTATCTGATTAAGAGGAAGCTTTTTATTAAACGCATGATTGGGCCACATCTGATGCTGGATGGAGTCCCAGCGTATGTTCAGGTAAGCCACCCATCAGCTTCATTCTCACACCTATAGAACTGGAATGGTTAGAGCTCAGCCTTTTTCTCTCCTTTTTTAACAGAAAATATTTGCATCTATGTTATAACTTCTTTGACACATACTCCAACTATTCTGCTCCCACCACTTTCAGCCTACATCTTTCATGTGCCTTTCACCTTCCTCTTCCAGAAGAAAGGGAAGCCTCATCCACCTTTCCCCAAAATTGTCCTGATTCAAGATAAAAATGCAGGTTCTCCACTGTTATTCACTGCAGGGAATCTACTGCAGGCGGATTTGCTCAAAAGGACTATGTGTAGGAAAAGCAATACAACAAATATCAGACAGACTGTAACTATGGACATTTGGACAAGTTGTTTTGGACAGTGAAGGAAATACTGAAATCAAGTAAGGGGAATCTGCAAACTAATTAGGAACCCATATACATACATACATACATACATACATACATACATACATACATGGGTGGGATTCTACCAGTTCGCACTTATTCGCTAGAACCGGTTGTTAACATTCTAAGCAGTTCGGAGAACTGGTTGTTAGAAGAAATTACTGGCCTAATCCTGTAAGGAAGGCAGGAAGGAAACATTCTGGTGTTGCTTATAGAAACTGCCTCTCCGTTAACCTTTATTACATTCTTGGCAGGACTAGACTTCCTGTTTCAGGAACATCTCTGGAGTTTTTTCCCCCTCCTTTGCTGGTACTTTGCTTGTGTGGAGTGACCATTCAAAGTTACAATGGCACTGAAAAAAGTGACTTATGACCATTTTTCACACTTACAACTGTTGCAGGATCCCCACAGTCATGAGAGGCCAGGCGAGGAGATGCGTGCCTCGATGTGAGTGATATTGAGTTGGCCACACCCAGCCAATAACATGACCACCAAGCCATGTCCACCCAGTCACATGACCACCAAGCCACGCCCACCACCTAAGCCACGCCCTGAACCGGTTGTTAAAAAATTTGAATCCCACCCCTGCATACATACATACATATTAAACCCACTACTTGCCAACCCTGGAGTCCTAGAAGCAGACCCTTACGGCAGACTTACTTTCTTCTGCAAATTATCCAAAGTTTTTTTCACTTCTGAAGTACTGTTGTAGTGACTCATTTCTTCCTTGATTTCATTTTCAATCACTGTTTGAACCTGGGAAAGAAAGCAAAGTAAGACAGGTCATAAGATTTAAAAAGTTTCTATATCTCATATGAAGAATGAAACAACTTCAACATGGATTCTCTAAAGGTGGATATCATAACTTGAGGCCTAATCTTTTTTCCAGCTTTTGCCTGTGCTAGCTGGGGAATGCTTGGAATTGTGGTCCAATACCTTTTTTTCTCTAGGAAGTTTTAATATTTAAGGTAGGTGGTTACTGTGGCATCATTCCTAAAGGTCTCTCTTACCTTGTCTTTAAAGATGTACGCTGCAATGGCAGCTGCAATCTCTACCAGGAAGATTAGAGTCAACAGGACGGCAAACTGAAGAGGAAAAAAAATTGTGATTAAGGAGACAAAAATGTACTGCTAGTTTGGCTCATATAACCTACTTCCAGATAATGTTGTCTCCATTCAAGAAAAAAACCTATCCCCAAACTGGAAAAAACTGTTAAACTCTTCAATTCTGGTTCTCTATCATGGTCTAAACTAGGCTTCTTCTGTCTCAGAATACTTGGTTGGGAGTTTATAAGTTGTTTAGTTTTTATTTCTTTACTTATTCTATTTATATTATCACATCTAGAAGGCACCAGTTGAGTATCTATCTGTCACCAAATAAAGCTCCTGGGCCCATCTTTAGTCAAAGCCTTCCATGTTCATATAGGAAAAAAGATTTCCTAGCTTCCCAGTGACTATCTGCCCTACAACTTTATACTTCTCTCCAGTGCTTGCCTGCACACTTCAGCTTATAGCAACAATTTTAGTGTTATCAGACCCAGCACACAAAGACAAGTTTTAAAAGAAAAACATGTAGCCTCTACCTCTCTTGTGGGTCCTTTTAGTTTTCATTTTAATTCAACCTATCGCTTGCCAAGACTTTAGATTTATTAATAAACACCCACTCAAATCTACAAGATTTTGGCCAATGGGGATCTTTTGCTGCTATTATTTTAAAACACATTAAAGACAATTTCTGCTTGGAATCAAGAGGTATTTCTCCATAGAATAACACATCACGCTCTATAAATTTCCATGAGGGAACCCAGGAATCTAAATTATGCAAAAGATATACACTGCTGTTGCCATGACTTTGCACAGAATTTTGGCACAGAAATGTTTTTTGAATCATTTTAAAATATGGTTTTTGACCCAAAATGTTCAAGACCAAAATAAAGCTCCTGATTGGATTTCATGAGTATTGTTAAGCCCTGAATATTTGTGTTACTATTTCTCCAACTATCTTAAAAGTACAAAGATTAGGGACTGACAAAGTATTGATAAAGCCTTCAAAGTTTTAAATAGGTAAAGCTGTAGTTTTAATATTTTAATTTTACTTGTTTTATAACAAGTAAGCCCACCTGGAGTCATGTTGTAGGGGAGATGGATGGGATAAAAATTTAATAAATAAAAATATACTTTCTGACTTATAAAAGGCTCTGGGTTAGATTGGACGATCTGTCCCATTCCTTTTTGAATTCTTTTCTCAACTGCAAATATATTATAATAATACGGTCTGTGGCCATAATGCTATAATCACCAATATGGTACTGATGGAGGTTACTCTTGTTGCCCGCTATGCTACCTGATTGTTCAACTTACTGTTGAACATGTTTTTAAAATGAAATGGGAAGCTGGCAGGCTAAAAAGTAAACCCTAACCCTAACCCTAACTTCCAGCAACTTTTTTAAAAAAAATCCAAACCCCACAAGCATCCTTAGAAAATAAGCTCTTAGCATCGCAGGTATGCCCACCAATTCAAACAACTGGGAATAGTAGTTGCCAGATTGCACATGTTTCAGCCCCAGGGACCTGTGGCTAAGAATTGTTCAGGTGGCACATTCCTAGGAAACATTTCTGCAATGAGACATAGATAAATCTGCACACCGGCTGCATAACATAGTCTGCTTGATTTCTCATGTTTCCCATTACCCAAACTCCAAGAAATAACGTTACAGCTCTGATTCTTTGTCTGAATGCAGCATCAGAAGCTGGAATAAGGTCGTCAGCAATTTCATAGCCCCCGCCCCCCATTCCTTCTCCATCATCCCCACCCACCCCCCTCACCGTGGTGATCATGCAGTAGTTCTCCTTTGCTGCCCCACAGCAACCAAAGAAGGAGATGAAGAACACTATGACACCCACGGACAGGATGACAATAGGAGCAGCAGAAGCTGATGCTGGGCCAGTCATCACCAGCGTGTCTTTGAGCTCGATTTGTACGAAAATCCCCAGGGCAATGAGAGCAATTCCGCAGAGCTGTGGAGAAGGAAAACAAAGCATCAGCATGGTGGCAGTGATAAGCAGGGGAACTGCAATGTACGAGAAGTGGTGCCTCCTCTTCCCTGAATGTGTTCCAGATGAGGCTAGATAGGTATCTGTTGATGCTGTAATAACAGTACTGCACTGAGCAGGAGGCTGGATTTAAATAGAGCTTTTCCAGCTCTAAGATTCTGTCATAATCTTAGAAGGGCTGCAACTACGAAGGGAAACAGGCTAAGGCAACAGATGTGTAAGACCTTTAGCCCACTAGTTTGGCTCCTCCTAAAACCCTCTTGCTGCTGAATTTTAATGGTCAGAAATTGGTGGCAACGCTTTCCTATTTCTTTGAGTCATGAAATAAGAAAGCTGAAATAATTACTATTTTACTTGCAATCAACCTCTTTGACATCCATAAGGCACTATGCCCTATCTGGTTTTATTCTATTTCTAGATGTTTAAAATGTAAGCAAAACAATTGAATGGGAAGCTGTGGTGCCACAAAGCTTTGATTTCAAGAAAGCTTCAGTAATTTCTATCTATCTATCATCTAATCTCCAGGGCATTCATAAAAAAATAAAAAACAGATAACTAAAGCTTAGTATTTCATTTGACTGTTGAATTTCAAATGTGCTCACAACAAGCTGGGAGACCCTGCTGTAGTACAGGCCTTAACATAAGTTTATCAGAACCTTTAAGAAAGGAAATAAAACAACAGCTAAATTCCGGAAAACAGAAAACCACATCTCAATGTGTGGGTGATGCTGCTTTTGTGCATTATCAAACCACATCCTCCAGGGGCCTTGTTTACATGTTAATTTAGATCTCATCTTTCTTTCCAGATTCCAAATTTCAATAAAAAAAAAAATGCACATTCCCTCCCTGTTTTTCTTATTACAAATAATCTGTTAAATTGGCTTGAGGGAACAGCAATTGCCCCAAAGTTACTCAATGAGCTTTCAGGGCTGATAGTGGTTGAACCTGAACCACCCTTGCCCAACAACTCAACCATCACACCAACTAACTCTTATTCAGTGCAGCTCCTCAATCATTTTCCTCCCCTCAGGCAAGAGTTAATTTGAGAAGTTCCCTTATTGTATATATTCCAATACTAACTCCCACTAACCCAGCTTCAGCCTCAAAACGGTGGCATAGGCAAATGGATACATTTGGAAAGCTTAATGTTTTGTCTTCCCATGGAAGCATTCCATCTCTTATATGTTGTACAGGGCCAATTTTGGAGAAAAACCTGCTAAGTTATTCTCTACCTGCTGCCTTCAGGTAAGCCGAGTGAAACTCTCATCAGCTCAGTCATTAGTGGGCTGGATCATGCACAGAATGAACGAGACTTGAAGTCCAATCCCAAAGCAGTATAGCCATCTAGAAAGAGGGCATTAGCTATTTTTGCAATATATTGTGTCAATAATCTGATATCCTCTAGATTTGTTTTTTTACAATATCAACCAGTTAGGAATTGTGTGTATTGCTGTCCAGAACACAACAACCAGGGTTAAGGTTATTTATTCTGAACAGCATTACAAAGGAGAACTGATTCATTCGTTTATTTAATTTCAGCACCAACTCCAGAGTGACTCTTAAAAGATTTTAAGTGACAGTAAAGAAATAATTTCATGAATTCTATGGACCACATCAGAACAAGGTTCTTAAAAATGAAATGGGGATTTCCAGTTTGCAGGGCTTCGTTGGCAGGCAGGAATCCGCGATCGTGTGCAGTTTCTGCCTGGGCTCGCCGCTGGAGCGCCCCGAGACAGCTGGCTTTGGGGCTAAGCCACCCCGTAGAGGTGGTGAAGAGAGGGGAGATCGCCAGCAGGGTCGTTGAGAGCCGCATCTCTCCTTCCTCAGCTGGTCAAACTCCCTTTCCCGAAGGCAGTGGAGCGGTGGTCAGAAATGGCCACCTCAAAGAAGCTCTCAACCAGAAAAGAAAGTGCAGGAGGAAGCTAAGAAGTGAAAGTTTTGGCTGACCGGGATAAAAAGCAACAACTAAGGTATCCTGGAATTTAAATTTTATAAAAGATAACACCGCTCCCAAAGAAGAGTTGGAAGCAGAAAAAGAAGGTGAAAAGGGAAAGTTGTTTTTCTCTTCACTCTCCTTCCTCACATTGACAACGAAGAGAGCTGAATAAGAAATTGGAAAAATCCGCTTTGGCACTAACAGGTAATTAAGCTGAAAATATAATTAAATGCCAAAGGGACAATAAAGATTTCTGGACACTAGAAAATCCTTTTTTCTATAAGGAGGAAGGGAGAGGAAAAGAATAAGGGCAGGATTTGGAAGAAGGAGACTGCCTGGACTTCAAAAGAATTTAAAATAAAATCGTAATAAGACTTCTAAAAGATACATTTTAACTGGAACTTTGTAACTAAATAGTAACCCCAGGAAGAGAAAGTGAAGAAAGAAGAAAGTGTAAAAAGAAACAGCTTGTGTGTATTTGGATTGCTTGGTGACTTTGGGATTTTTGGATATTATATTGGAATGACTAAAAACAATTGGGTGGCTGTTTAAAAAAAAAACTACAATGGCATCACTTCTGGATGAACTGAAAATGGAATTTAAAAAATATAAAGAAGAGACACAAGAAGGGAAGGGCTTCTTTGGCTCCGTTTTTCAATTCTTAGAAATGGTGATCTGCACCTACGAGAAACAACAAGAAAGGACTGCACAACTAGAAGATTGGGACAAAGAAGAAGTAATCTTTAATGAACAAGTAACTTTATTTGGGGAAGAAAGGGGAAAGGGGGGGAAAGAGAATGGAGAATTTAAGACTTAAAAAAACAGCCAAAAAAGGGAAAAATAATTTGAAAAGCGGATACAAAGTTGGAAAGCAACAGAAAAGGGGAATACAGAAGAGGGAAATGGAGGTGGAGAGACAGGGGGGTAAAAAGGGGAGAGAGAAGAAGAAAGGGAAGAAGGAAAGGAAGAGAAGCTACAAAGGTTTGGAGCAAGATGTAAAGAAAGGACTTATTCAGAGATAATGGGTGAAAATTTAACTGAAAAAGGGATTCTGTGAAGGTACATAAGATTGTATTGTTATATTTGTAATAGAAATAATGTTAGAAAATTGGAAACAACGTATGATTAAAAAGTGGGATAAAATAGTCAGTGTAATTTAGTGAAACTTTTGTGAACAAAATAAATGAAATAAAATGAGAGAATTGAATTAGGAAGGAATGGGAACATTTTAATTACTCAATGTTTTATAAAATATAAGTGAAGTGGGGGGGGAATTAACTATGGAAAGTTTATAAGTGTTCCCATAGAAGTATGATACTTATCTGAAAAGTAATGTGTAAAACATTAAGATTTAAATGAATATTAATGTTAATGATAGAATTGAATTGGTATGGATTATTGTTTTAATTATATTATACATTTATAATTTTTTCTTTTTTCAAAATACAGTGTGTAGTTTTAGAATGTACCAAGCAGAATCCGAACGGAAGTTATGTATTATATTAAGTGTTATAATTTTAGGGGAAAGATATAAAGGGGTCATACTCCAATCAGTGATTACAGGAGAAATTTTGTTCAATGAGAAAAGATAGTAGACAGTTGAAACAGGACAGGCAAAGAATATAAGTACAATGATTTGAATTGAGATGAAATAAATAAAATAAAATTAAGAAAGTTAAAAGAGAGGAGAAGCTATATAGAAAATGTAGAATAGTAGTAAGATATGGAATGGAATATAATAATGAGCATGAACTTGAATTTGTGTCTGTACGAAGAGATGTAACCCGGGATTATGCTGCTTTCAAAAAAGATGTTTTATGTTTTTATGTTTTATGTTTTGTTTATGTTTGTTTTTAAAAATCAATAAAAATTTTAAAAAAAATATGAAATGGGGACAGTAGATAAAAATAAAAGGTTAGTATCTTAAACTGGGACAAAATAAAGCAAGACTATTTTTTGCTATAAAATCATCCATACAATTATTAAAAATTGCTTGCTTAATACCTACTCATTAATCTTCAGTTTTTAGAACACATATATCATGCAACACAACTGAACTTCTTATAACTTTTTAAAGTTCATCTCCTTATATCAAGGGTCCCCAAACTTGGCAACTTTAAGACTTGTGGATTTCTGGGAGTAGAAGTCCACAAGTCTTAAAATTGCCAAGTTTGGAGACCTCTGCCTTATATGCTACTGTAAAGAAGGTGTCCTTTCCCTTAAATTATCTCTCCTTCCAAGATTAAAAAGCTCAGTCTCAATTCTGCCAGAAAACAACCAAGCTCAGAGAGCACCAAGGACCTCTCATGCCTGTAGCCTGTTTACATTAATCCCCAGTTCTTTTTTTGTATTCTACATTTCACAAACCAACCAAGGTTGGTAAAACTACCACACACCAATTATATAAATCAACAAATACTAATCAATCTACTGAATACAATCCAAGTGAACAATTCACTGCAGTTCCAGCCATAATTCATGACGGCCAATTGGGTGTTCATGAATTCCTGTCTAAATTACACTTAACTGGGTTTCTAAAACCGTGCACTTTCATTCAAATATTAACTTAGTCCAACTTCGTTAAGATCAGCTACTACCAATGAGATGAGATCACTTCCTGTACTTATGATGAACCACCATGAATACGTGAGTGAAAGAAGAATCAAATGTGCCAATACCACAAACTTATTTTAGCTATTCTAGTGTGTTGTATGGATCTCAGGTAAATACTTTCAAAACCATACCCTCTTTTCACCGTTCAGGTGAAAACCAACACATTTATATACATAACATTTAATTTTCAAAGCAATAACTATTGTTTTCCTCGCTTAAATGAATGGTCTTTCAATTCCCTCTCCCTGACAAATCTATTCATTTTGCAATAGCCTGTTTTTAAATGGCTCATGAAATCAGATATGTAAATACACCATCTCTTGGTTTCCTTTTCCTTTTTAAAAATACATATTTAATCTCACCAAGAATCTGGTTGCACAAAACCACAAATTTGGAACTGAAATGTATATGGAAACTTTCTCTATGAAGATGACTAAGATGGAGGGAAATTTACATTTTATACTTGAGACTCTGCTGGGATTGCATTATATCATGTTAAAGTCTGCTTATTTTTTTATTTTTGTTTTGTTAAAGATATATGGGCAGAAAATAGTTGCGTTCAAAACAAACCATGGCCTCAGAATATAAAACAGCAGGCTATATATTAGAAAACACTTTGGCACATGTGCTTAATAGAATCAAATTACTAACTGGTCTCTCAAAGAAGGCTAGCAAGGACAAAGAGACTAAAAGCTTCAGAACAGGAACTGCAGTATTTTTAAAAACAAACAAAAGATTTTTTTTAAAAAAAAGAGAGAGAGAGCACACTTCTAATAGCATTAAGGCTAATCCTAATAAAAAGTTCTGGATCTCCAACACACAGAAAGTCTTCTCTCCAACCTTTGCCACACACATTTCCCAAATAATTAGAACTTCCTAGATTTAGTGTTTACCTTTTACTCTTATCGCAGCAGGATGGACCCACCCAAAAACAAAGAGACTCTGCCTATATCCTGATAGCACACATAGCTTTTTTCCACAATAGCCCAAGCGTGAAAGGCAAATCCACAGAGAATTATTTCTACTGTAACCAAACGAACATTTTATTTGTATCCTACTTTTTTTATTTTTTACAAATAACTCATGGAGGCAAACATTCAGCACACCATCCTATTTCCTCCACAAAAATCCTGTGAGTTGAGTTGTGCTGAAAAACAGTGACCGACACAAAATCACTCAGCTGGCTTTCATGGCTAAGGCAGGACTAGAACTCACCAGCTCCTGGTTTCTAGTCTGGTGCTTTCACCACTAAACCTAGTCAGCCAGCAGCAGAAATTCCGCTTGGCCTAACTCAAGGGAACATGAAACTCCTCAGATCTGACGTGGATAGAAGAGGGCAGAGAAAGGGCTTCTGATTTACGCTGTCATTTACAATAGTCTAACCCTCACTTGTTATGATTCACCAGTCTCAACATGATTAGGATGTATATTTTGCACGTATACACATGCATAGAGGAGTCTTCCAAAGAACAAGCAGAGACCCAGTATTGGAACACAGTGAAACAGAGCCACAATTAATTTGCTTTGCAGAAATGGTTTCAACACTTGGGATTATAAAGCAATCCCTTAAGGGTCAGGAGGAAAAGTATGTTTGCTTTCCAGCATCAGGAATAAGGACATGTTCATTTCTTTATATTTTTGGAGTGTTGATAGAATGGATGGGAGAACAACGGAGGAAATGGATTTATACTACAAACTGTGGATGCAAAATAACTGCATTTTAAATGGAAAAAATTCTAAATGGAAACGATCATCTCTATTGTTCTTTATCAATGAATAAATAGAATAGTATTCTCTGTTAGAGATACTGCTTTGATCACCTGGATACTTTAGGACAGGGGTGTCAAACTCAATTTCAATGAGGTTTACATCAGGGTTGTGTTTGACCTCAGGGGGCCGAGGTGGGCGTGTCAGGGGCACCTGTGGTGGCCCAAGCGCTCTGCCAGTGAAAACAGGTTCCCAAGCTCTGTTTCTGGCTGTGACAGCCTCCTGCAACCCTCCACCAGCCAAAACAGAGTTCGCAGCCTCCGTTTTCGGCTACAATGGCCTCCTCCAACCCTCTGCCAGCAAAAACTGAGCTTGCGAGCTCATGAGTTCTATTTTTGCTGGCAGAGGTACTGTGAGCCAGTCCTTCACTGTTTCCAGGGTGACCTGCAGGCCAGATCTAAGCACCCCATGGGCTGCATCTGGCCCCCAGGCCTTGAGTTTGACGCCTCTGCTTTAGGATTAATGTTTCTATAACAAAAGAGTTAAGAAAAATGTTTAAACCTTTTTTGTCCCCCCTCACAGAATCTTCAAATTGTTTCTAAAATTAAGTGAGACTCCTCATGACAATGATATGGATTTCCTGACTAGCACATCCACATGGTAGCCTTCTTCCCTATCAGTTTTCTCATAAATTTTTCATTCAGAATAAATCAAAGAACATTATTTTAAATATTTGTCTAAACTGACTTTATACATCCTTTAGGTTTTCCCTTATACTAGGGGTCTCTAAACTTGGCAACTTTAAGACTTGTGGATTAGCTGATGGGAAATTCTGCAAGTTGAACTTCCAGAATTAACTTGCCAGGTATGGTGACCCCTGCCTTATACTATCAAGCTTCTTTCAGACAGCCATCAATCCTATTCTTTTACTACCTGCTACTAATTGCTTTTCACCATCCTATAAAAATACTTAATTGCCAGTTCAAATAGTTCAACACAAGTGGCACAACAACCAGAAACAAAACAAAAAAGAAATGTACAACAGTTACTGTTTCTACCTTTGCTTTTCCCTTTATATTCAGATTATTCTATTGTGAAGGGCAGATACAATATCTGGACAGTCATAAACAGACTATCTTGAAATCATTTCCCAAATAACAGTCCCTATTAAAGGCTATCTTTGTTTTTGTATTATAGCCAGGCAAACATCTGGCTGCTGCGTACATTAGGACAAATAATTCCAATTCCACTGTTCTGCCAAATAAAAGTTGGCTTACCCTTCTAGAGAACAAAAACCAACCATGATGCTTTTCCAAAGTAGAAAAAGGACAACTTAGTACTTTCATTATTTGATTCCTGAACCACCCCGATAATTTTTATATGCAGCTAAACCTGTTCTGAGATAGATGCCAATTCTTGTCACTTTGGTGCAAACAGAATTAAAGACAGGCACAGTCATAATTTATTTTCTTTTTAAGCCTGAGACCACCAAATGTTACACCGACAAATTAATTTCCAGATCATACAGTTTCCTTTATGTAAATGGGGCCTAACAACAGGAAATAAACTAGTATCTAAATTTCAAAGCCTACACAAAAAAAAATGTCTTTTTTTTAATCTCTGGAAAGTAAAATCCCAACAACTATCAACCACTCCTCTATAAAAAGTGGAAACCTAGCAAGTATTTGTGCAGGGATGTGCAAAAAGAGTACTCTCACATTATTTAATATCTTGATAATTTTCCAAGAGAAAAATTGTGTTATACATTTCTCCAAAAGCAGGTAAATAAGTATTTGAATCCAAGAACAAATGCCATCTTACCACCAAAATATATTTGTATATATAATTTCACTGTTCAAGTACAATTAAAAACATGTACACAAAATCAGATTATAAAGATGCATCTCATTACTGAAATGTAGGTGCTTATATTATGGCACGTAATACTACAAATTATTTCAGAGTCTAGAATTAGAGATAGACGACTTTTTTAAAAGCAAGATTTCACATTTAACTCTCTTTTCTGTTCCATACCACAAGAGTGCTCCTCACCCAGTTGTATTTATCATTTTGACTGCATTGAGAGAAACAGAACAAACATATGGCTAATTCACCCTTCTTGCGATTGGCAAAATAAACATACAGTACTAAGAAAGGTCAATAGTTCCTATCAAGTTCCTATCATCTATTTGGTCCAATAAAAAAAACTCCTGTTTCTTCAAAAGGAAATTCCAAGTTCTACAAGGATATTGAAGAGCTGGAAGAAGCACTCAATACCTTCCTTATATATTAACTCTTGCAATTTAACAAATTTAATCCAACTGTATTGACATAAAGCATTCCCAAGTGCTGCTGGGAAAAACCAATATCCTTTTCTAATTACAAAACCCCAACTGATCCCAGGTTTCCCATTAAGTAGCATCCTTTACTGCCACCTGCCCCTTATAAACAAAGCCCACACCAAACTTTGTCTCCACATATGCATTCTTTTCGTACTACTCTGTCAGTTCACCCACAATTTGGTATAACTCCATCAACTCTAGATGTAGCTAGTTATTAAAGGGTACTGAATGAAAAAAAAAACTGTATGTTTTGCAGAATTTCTTTCATATAAAGAAAAAAGTACAAAATATAAAAATATATTAAAAACATAATAAAAAATGGGAACTGGGGTATTTAGAGCCAAAGTTAGAAAGCTACTTCAGATCTTATACGGGCACACTCATGTACCTGTCAGCAGTTCCTTTAAAAAAATGGTCCTTTTTTGGAGCTCAAATGATAAGTCACCGCCTCCCCCTCCCCAGAAAATCCTGAATGTGTTTGAGTTAAGGAGACAGTAAAGACACGACAGGGCAATACTAGGGCAAGTCCATTTCATGTGAACAAATGTCCCATTCTACATTTGCAACAAAATGAATAGCCAGCTTTTAAAACTGTCTAGTCTGTACCACCCAGAATTTGTCACAGTAGGTATTGAAAAGGGATGTAGAAAGCTAATTTTTTTCTGTGGTTGGGCAATGTAGCAAGTCATGTTATTTCTACAGAATTAGGATATGTAATCCAGATCAGTAAAAGTGCTTTAAAAGTCTCACTACATTCCACAGAATCTTGTTTGCCAACACCAGGAACTAGCCCTGCGCTGCAAGCAGATCAGCAGCAACCACTGGCTTTGTTACAATGGCTGCTATGGTAAAAGCAACAATTTCTGCCACATCAGTCATCGAACGGATAATATGCAGTTTCTAGTCTAACAGGAAACCACCAAGTTCTGGAACCCTGATGTCTGGCAATTCCATTGGCCAAACTGATACCAAAGTCTCAAAATGTTCAGCTATTTGTGGGCTGAACTTTCTACATCAGCAGTTTTTTGTGTTTTTTATGGAGAGTTATTTGTGCATTGGCCAGTTTTATACCAAGTCAGTAGTTTAGCACCTGAAACCACTCCTATATGGAGTGGTAGAGAAGCACATCTTCCTTCTAGCATATTAATTATATTCACCCATTGTAGTAATAGCAATAATGTGGTTGGTTTGGCTTGGTTAGCAGGCCATGTAAATCAAATTGTTTTGGTTAAGCTTGTTTTACAATTGTTGAGTGAACAGTGGCTTAACTCAACACGATGATTGAACAAGCCATGACACAGTACTATTGTACAAAGCCAACCATTTTCTTACAACAGTGGTTTCCAACCTTTTCACTAAAATCTTTGGAGGATTACCACATAAGTCTAGGTGAGCAATGCAAATCCTATAGGCACCAAGGCACAACCAACCCTTTTTCAGATATTATCCCGGGACTTCAAAATTAATCTATACAAATACAGTTGAAACTCATAAGATTTGGTGATCTTACAAGATTTCAGCTATTTAACGAATACCTTTAAAATGAAGTTTAAATTTGCACTGGTAAATTTATTCTATTTGTGAATTGTTTGGTGTCATGGAATTATACTCTAATTCAGTGGGGTTTTTTTCAATCCAGGATTTTACATTTGGGGATTTTGTATTGAAAATGATACTGTTCTTGGAAAGGCGTTAGTATTACTAATTAGTATTGGTATTACTTCCAAACCTAGCAGTCTGAGTTACCAGGAAAATTACTGATTTAATAGGTTTCAGGTATACAAGTAGAAGTGCCTCAGATGTTGACTTCTATAGAAATATAGTACAAATCCAAACAATGACCAGGTCAGCAGGATAAAACTGTAAATCTGGAGTTCTACTACTAATGTTTTTAAAACCTGTTAAAAGACAACGAAACGTGTGGCCATGGCTTCAGGAACATGTAGTAGCAGATGGGAGCTTAAACTAGCATCCGGATGGCTATATATAAAGCTTCTCCAGGGATAAACTGTATAAACAGAAGCCAAACATATTCCAAGTAAACATACCCCAGAAAGCTTACCTGGGGAAGGGGCCAAACAAGTAATCCATAGTAAGTAATCTTCACTCTTTAAGACCAGTCAGCTCCCCCCCCCCATTAACTTACCCAGAATATAAAGTTGAAGAAAAACACCAGGTATTTAATACATTTCATCCCACCTTCCACTCCCATCTTGCGTTTTTTTTTCTGAAAAAAAAAAAAAAAGAACGAGAGGGGAAGGAGAAAATTATTACAAGAACAAGAACAAGAAACACGTCTTTATTAATAAAATGGAGGTTGTTAAAAAAAAAAAGTAAAAGGGAAGCTTGGGAAAGTTTCCCGTAAAGGAGGCAGGCACAGAGACCTGCAATTCCAGGAATCGTGGTCAGCTTTACTAATCCTTCGCTTATTACTAATAACTCGACGGGATCAGGTTATTCAACCGAAAGAGAGAGCGGGCTAAAAACAGGACGCGCTCCCGGCCAAGAAGTTCCCAATCCGGGACAACACCCAAACTTCCCGTCCTCACGCCCCACCTTGCTTTCTGACGTAAGCCCCCGAAAGGGCCGACTCCCAAAGCCGGTCCTTTCCCCCCCTCCCACACACACACACCAGCACCCCCTGGAAATGTTTGTGTGCGTATTGGGGCGGGGGGAGGGAGGGGTAAGAGAGGAGGAGGGAAAAGAGGATCCCTGAGCAGCGTGGCAATGCGCCTTGCCTCGCCGAATTAGAACTACGTCCGCTCCTAAAGGCGTCGGGTCCCCTCCCGCTCCTCCCTGCCGCCTCTTGTTAAGCAGCACCAGATTTCACAACCCGGAGCCTCGAAAGGGAGGCAAGGTGGCCGGAGGGAGGGAGGATTTGGGCAGAGTGGGGGAAGAAAGCTCCCAAGTAGTTGTCCAAGGCAATTAGAGCCCCCCCCCCCACCCCGACTGCATTTCCTCCTTCCTTCTTTCTCGCCCGCTTTTTCTTCTCCGAGGCTGCTATTCAACCCGTCTCCCCCTCCCTCTTCCCTCTCTCCCCCTTCTTATCCTTTGGCTTACCTTCCTTCTCTTTAGTCAAGGGGAAAAAAATAAAATAAGAAGCCCGCACCGACAAGCTAAGGACGGAGTAGTCAAAAGCAAAGTGCCGCTCCCCCGCGTCTTATACTGCGCCCCTGCCCTCCGCGCGTACGCCTTCTGCCTTCACGGGCGTCACTTCTCCTCGGCTCTGTCCCGCCCCGCTCGACCTACTCCTCTCCCCTCCAGCGCCGCCTTCTGCTTGAGGGAGCCCAGCTGCCGGTCATGTGAAGGGAGAGAAGGGAGGGGGGGAAAAGTCTACAGGGCAAGCGGAACCTCATCTGAGGCTCCTCCGCCAACTTAAGTCAACAGGACGCGTGGAAGGGGAAGATAGCGGGAGCAGCTGACTAAGTCAGGCGTCCGAGGAGCGCCGACTTTCGGCCTTTCCACACAGATACACTCCCTAAACACACACACACACAAACTCCCGCCGCCCGTGAACCGGGGGGAACCCGCCTTGGGACTGGCGTGGAAGTCGGTGTGGCTCAGTGCGCTCTGTCGGATCCGAATAAGCGGGCTGTAAACTGGCAGATGGAAAGGCAGCGAGGAGAGAAAGGAAAAACAAACACGGCCAAGGAATTAATAGGAAAAACTTTCCTCTCTCGCCTGAGAGACTCTTGCATCCTCCTTTCTAAGCACAGAGTCATCTGGAGAACAAAGAGAGCTATGTGAGGATGCTCTTTGTGGACTACAGCTCTGCGTTTAACACTATCATCCCAGATATACTAGTAACCAAACTGTATAATCTGCAGGTCCCCACCCCCACGTGCTCCTGGATTAAGAACTTTTTGACAAACGGACCACAGTCTGTTAGACTTGGCCCCCACCTTTCTTCTACTATTACACTCAGTACTGGTTCCCCCCAGGGTTGTGTCTTGAGCCCTCTGCTATATGCCTTGTACACCTTTGACTGCTCACCAAGCCACACAACAAACACCATCATAAAGTTTGTGGACGACACGACCGTGATTGGTCTCATCTCCGGAGAGGATGAGACAGCATATAGGACAGAAGTAGAGAACCTGTCTATCTGGTGTTCACAGAACAATCTGTCACTGAATGTCCATAAAACCAAAGAACTGATTATGGACTTCAGGAGACATGGACAGGACCACGCCCCACTCATCATCAACGGAGAATGAGCGGAAACTATCCCTACGATCGGATTCCTTGGCATCCATATTTCAGCTGATATCTCCTGGTCCCCTAACATCAAGGCCATAGTGAAGAAGGCTCAGCAGCGGCTGTAATTCCTGTGGGTTCTCAGGAAGAACAATCTGGATAAGAAGCTGTTGCTGGCTTTCTATAGAGCCTCTGTGGAGAGCACTCTGACATATTGTCTGGGTGTGTGGTACACAGGCTCCACAGTTGAGGACAGGAAAACTGTACAGAGGGTGATAAACACAACTCAAAAGATCATTGGTTGCCCTCTGCCCTCCCTGGAAGACTTAGCCAGGTCCCGCTGCCAAAGCAGAATCAAGGCCATTATAGAAGACCCCTCACACCCTGGCAATTATCTTTTTGACCTGCTGCCATCTGGACGGCGTTTTAGGTCAATAAAATCCCACACCACTAGACTAACAAATAGTTTCTTTCCCTGGGCCATCCGAACCACAAATAAATACAAAGTCACTACCTCATTAAGATGTGAAAAGATGTGAAATCTTAATACCCCACTCAGATGTATAATAACATATTACAGTACAATCCATCTCTTGTGTATTATACTCGGCTAAGCGTTACAGTCAGTGTTGGATGTATATTTTGTGTGTATTCGTAGATATTGTACTCTCAAATTGCAAATGGAGACATGGGTACTCTTTCTTATCTTAATTTTTAAGTGCTTTGGTTTTATTGTATTGCGAACAGTTGCTGGGGTGGGTGCATCCACAGTTTCGTTGTACTTGTACAATGATAATAAAGTTCTTCTAATTCTAATTCAAAATTAGCTAGGAGTCTTTGAACTCGGTGTGAATCATTAAAAAATAATAATTTAGACCTAATAAAGGGAGACAGGGCCAAAAAAATAGATTGAAAGAAGGGATCAGTAGCCACAGACAAACTAGCCTTTAAAAAAAAAACCCACCTTGAAGAATGATGTTTCTGTGGACTTCCGTAAGTGGACTAAATATTTAAGAAAGAAAGACATTATGAGTACAGATGGATAAATGAGAATGACTTTTAATTGATAGTCTAGGAAAAAAATACAGAAGCAGAAGTACAAAGAGGAAGTTAACAAAACCAACTGCCTTTTGGTGCCATTGTGATCAGGCGGTGGCTGGGAAAACCAGCCTGACCAGTGTATAATTTAAGTGGCAATGCCTGGCTTTCTGTAATAAAGCCTACTGAAGGGATTATTAAACTACTGTTAATTTTTAATGGTGTTATCAGCTGAGCTGGCAGCAGAGAAAGTATAACAGCTCATTTGTACATGGAATGTTTCAAAAGATTAATTGCTTTTGATTACTTTCTCAAGTATAAAACCAAGGGTTCTTAATGTAAAAAAATCAATTATTTTAAGGCTAATTTTCAAAATTACTTTATAATCTCTGTTGCATACCTAAAGTAAATAATTTAACAATACATATCTGCTAAGAACTCTACATACATTAACCTACTGATTGAATTCCTGATATAATCATTATTAAGCAAATCATCTCAATTAAACTAAAAGTCAAATTCCCCCTTGAAAGAAAAAAGGAAAGAAAAACACTCCTGAAAATAGTTTGTTTCCTGTCAACCTACCATTTCTCATACATTAACTCCTGAATTAGGGCAGCATGCTTCCAGGGATTTGTTCTAATAATGCTCATTAGAATGTGTTTTTGGCCACTGTTATACACAGATGGGGGAAGATAATGTTTCTTAATAGGTATTTAATTTCAAACAATTCAATGTGAACCCACCGGCACACCAATCAAAGCAAAGCAAAGCATCCCTACCCAAGGGCTCTGCCTGTTCTTCTACCAGGAGCTGCAAGTTAAGGGGGACACACCAAGACATGAACCTGCCCCTTCAGAAGAAGTACTTCCCCACCAAGACACCCACTGGAGTAGACAGAGAGCCTTGATGAACAAATCACTGTTCTTGGGAGTCCATTTTAGCTTGTTCTTTCCAGATCTTCAGTGTCTTCTGGCATCTAATCAGGACTTCAGCAATATCACCAGTCACACCTTGAGTAGCATTGTATAGTCGCTTATCATTGGCAGGGTATAAAAGCCCAACTATTCAATTTTCCCCTGTGATTTCATGTAGATGTTAAACAACAGTGAGAGAGCACTAATCCCTGTGGCACCCCAAAAAGGAACAGCCACTGAGTCAATCTCTTCCCCATCCCCCAACTAAATCATAGATTGAAGGAATAGAATCACCATTCTATGGTGCAGAAGGATAGCACGATCAGTGGTATCAGAAATGGCCGAGAGGTTTAAAAGGATGGAGATTAGTGCACTTACCCCATCTGGATGCCAACACAAGTCATCCAGTACCACATCAACTCCCCCTTCCCCTAGGGTACCTGAAGGGGCCACACATGGCAGGGGCATAGGGTAATTGTAGAGAGCACCCTGTCCAGTTCTTCATAGATCATAGGTAATCATTTAAAGAAACCCAGGTAATCATTTAGTGGTAGTCACTACACTAGGCCCTCAAGGCTGCATGCTATCCCAAAAGTTGAGTGCACCAAGATTGTTAATGTAATCATATAACAAAGTGGAATTATCTCATCTGGTCGTGTTTCCTGTCTAATCTACCTGGAAGTCTGACATTTACCAAGAAGTCCTTAAAATAATTTCCAGTGACTACACTTGTTTAGTGACTGCCTTGTTTAATGATCACATCCTTGAGGATGAAAAATAACTTGATGACCGATAAATTTCATTTATGACCTTCGCAGGTCTGTAAAGCAAAGAAAACCTGAAATGAATTTATAGCAGTCACAGTTTCACTTAACTGAGTTGTGGGTCCCAATTGTGTTTGCTAAACAGGAACTACCTGTACTTCAGATGAGGTTCAATCTCTACTGCAATCAGTGTTCAAATTCTTGTGCCTCTTTCTCCTGTTCACTCAAAATAATAGTGGTTAGAAGCTACTCTCTTTGGGGTAGGATAGATAATTTCCATCTCAGTCTTGTTATAACATATCTCAAACCCTGATAAGTGAACACCTATTATTTTTCTGTTCATAAATCTTGCAAGGACAACTATGTTCAAATAGTGTGCTCATTTATTTATATATGTATAAACTATACATCAGAACATTAAATATGCATTTAAAGTTAATGCATATAGCAACCTACACTTGCATCTAAAATCTATCACAACTGTCCAGATGTCTCCCACATCTTTAGGTCCGTGCACAGTTTACAGGGCAATTATGTAGAATCTCCATACAAACAAGTTCCAATAGCAAGGATTTTCTACAGTGAAAGAGTAATATAATAAAAATAAGTACAGGTAGATCTCATGACCTTGAGCTCAAAAATTATGTTTCTAAGCGAGATGTTGTTCAGTGAGACATTTGAGTTTTGCCCCATTTTATGATTTTTCTTGCCACAGTTAAGTGAATCATTGCAGTTGTTAAGTTAATCTCGGTTGTTAAGTGAATGTGGCTTCCCCTTTGACTTTGCTTGTCAGGTTACAAAGATGATCACACAACCCTAGGACATTGCAACATCATAAATATGACTCAGTTGCCAAGCATCTGAATTTTGGTCATGTGACCATGTGGATGCCGCAACAGTTGTGTGAAAAACGGTCTAAGTCACTTTTTCAGTGCTGTGACTTTGGCCACTAAACGAATTATTGTATGTTGAGGTTTACCTGTACCCCACAACTTATTCTGAACCAGTCAGGTGACAGAGGCACAGTGGAATCTGCTTTTGACTCTATGTACCCATTTCCTAGAAACTTGATCAGCTGATTATCTCTAATAGCAACAAGTCTGAGTTAACATATAGTGTAACGATGTTGTATCTAACACACTGTATTTAATAAGATAAATCTGTCTTGGATTTCAGGGAACATGTTCTTCTACATATTAGAATACTCTTTTGTGAAGCACTGTTAATTCATTCATGTAGCATGATTATACTGCTACATTTCAGTAACTTTGCCCAGTGATACCCAGTTCTTTATAATGCAGAATGTTTAGTACAAGAACCCCATCACATGATTAGTGACATACATGGGGAAAAAACTCCCCATGATTAACTGTGAATCATGCAATGATGTTCTTACCAATGCACTGTATCCTGAAAGGGAATTGCACAATCCCATGAATTTACGCATCATGTGCTTAGATTGTTACTGCAATGTCTGATCTTCTATTTTTGGTTGATATGCAACTATATTGCACTGGTGCAGCCAGTTGCCATTTTACAGATTTTGATGAAGTAAAAGGAATGGTCACTGAATTCACATATTGAAAATTTGGGGATTTTTTTCATATACTCATTTTCTTATTTCAAGAATTACTAATATCTAATAAGAGAACAATGATCAAAAGATGTCCCGGTGTGCTCTTTAGAATACACTTGCAACTGATTTTTATTTAAATGTAATATATTCTTACATAATAGAAACCCTAGAGTATACACAACATATTAGTATTGTTTTAATGTTGCTCCATTCTACAGATGCCGTGCATATCTCTATTAAAATACAAGGGAAATCAGCTAAATATGAATCTATCCATATAAATTATAGACATAAAATCTTGAGTTGACTTGATCATTCAAGACAACGACGAATCCGCATACAGACAGGTTATACAACTTGCCTCATGATGTAACCGGAACAATCTGGAACTGAACACACTCAAAACCGTAGAAATGGTGGTAGACTTTAGAAGAAACCCTCCCATACTCCCACCTCTTACAATACTAGACAACAGAGACCTTCAAATTTCTAGGTTCTACTATATCACATGACCAAAAATGGACACCTAATGTCAAAAACGTCATAAAAAAAGCACAACAAAGAATGTTCTTTCTGTGCCAACTCAGGAAGCTCAAACTGCCCAAGGAGCTGCTGATCCAGTTCTACAGAGGAATTATTGAGTCTTTCATGTGTACCTCTGTAACTGGTTTGGTTCTGCAACCCAACAAAACAGGCACAGACTTCAGAGAGTAATTAAGACTGCGGAAAAAAACCAACAAAACAGGCACAGACTTCAGAGAGTAATTAAGACTGCAGAAAAAACAATTACTACCAATCTGACTTCAATCGAGGACCTGCATACTGCACGAGTCAAAAAGAGGGCTGTGAAAATATTTACAGACCCCTCACATCCTGGACATAAACTGTTTCAACTCCTTCCCTCAAAACAACGCTAATAGAGCATTGCACACCAGAACAACTAGACACAAGAAGTTTTTTCCCGAAAGCCATCACTCTGCTAAACAAATAATTCCCTCAACCCTGTTCAACTATTACAAAGTCTGCACTACTATAACTGTTAAATCTTGTCATCATTCCTTTTCACCCATCCCTTCCCACTTGTGTCTGTATGGCTGTAACTTTGTCACTTACGATTTATATTGACTGTTTCCTAGTATGATTGATTGCTTATTGTACCCTATTACTATCATTGTGTGGTACCTTGATTCTTGACTCCAGACAAATGTATCTTTTATGTATACTGAGAGTATTTACACCAAGACAAATTCCTTGTGTGTCCAATCACACTTGGCCAATAAACTATTCTGTTCTATTTCTATTCTATTTTTGGTGAGATTTACATGATCATGTACTTCTGCTGATATCTTTTTTTTTTATCCCAAAGTGATTTGTTACCACCTTCCTTCAGGATGTTTATTCAACTTCAGTCTAGTTCACAATCCTACTGTAGTTTTCCCGGTACAGGTGGAACTTACAACAGTTCATTTAGTGACAGTTCAAAGTTACATCATTTAAAAAAGGGACTTATGACCATTTTCACACTTATGACCATTGCAGCATCCCCATGGTCATGTGATTTACACTTGGATGCTTCAAAACTGGTTCATATTTATGATGGTTGCAGTGTCATATGATTCCCTTTTGCAACTTAACAAGTGAAGTCAATGGAAGATAGATTCATTTAACTGTGTTACTAATTTAACAACTGCAGTGATTCACTTAACAAATGGGGCAAAACTCAACAAATTTCTCTTGGCAACATTAATTCTGGGCTCAATTGTGATAGTTAAGTCAAGGACTACCTGTAGTCTCCATCCAGTTAAGTTTGGCTAAGTGCTGCCACCTATCTGGGCCTTTACAAATCCATCCACTATGAAGATCTTTTTTCCCCCCTCCTGGCTCTCTTGGAGAACAGGTTTTTAAGATATCATGCCTTTTTATACCAAGACAGCCAACAAAAAACAAATTCAGTGAGTTCAATCTCCTCCCACAGAATATGTGTATTGTTTTGAATCTGAAACACAGCTTTACCCACAAAATATTTTTATATCCTTCTATCAATAACTCAGCTTTGTAGTAGAAAATGATTTAAAGCTTTCTAATTTTACAGAAATTATCATCACCTATACTTCTTTCCTTGAGCTGTTTTTGCTTATTGAAATTCATAACTGTTCATAAAAAGCATTCATTCTGACTTTTTGGATAAGGCCCATAGCAAGATTGCTAAACAAAAAGCAATGCAACATACATAAGTATTTATGTATGTGCATTGTTATTTTTTGTATTCTATTGCTATGACACTTTCCAAGAAGTCAGAATGTTAATCTAATTACAGTAAATCAACCTGCAAGAAGCTAAAATTTTATAAATTTTATAATCTATAAATTTTAAAGTTTATCTTGGTTCTCAAAAACATGAATAAACCCTTCAGTTTATTATGCATATAGTTGCAATTTATGACCATATCTGACTACCATATGCTCAAATACACCTACAATTTTGTTTCTAAAGGTTGAAAAGAAGTAGAAAATGTTCATCACTCTGCATTCTATTACTTTTTTACTAATGTGCTTTGATGTTTCCTTTGCTGAGAACAGTTGAACTACATTTAAAGTGTTTTTATATTATTTGCATATAGAATGTGATAATGAAAATGTTTAAGAAACAAAATATACTCATACCACTTTTAAAAAAACAGCTCTGTGAGGGAATGTACTGTTTCCATAACTATCTTGTATCTTCTAATTACTTTATAGAGAAATAGTAGAAGAGGAACTGTTTTCAGTTGAGGAAATAATATCCATTTAACAATCACCAGCCTCTTCCTCTTCCTCATAAGAACTGTTGTGTTTCAACAAGTAGTTTGAAAGAGACGTGACCTAACAGAGTTCCCTACTGGAAGAGGAAGGATGTATTAAATAGTGAGAATTCCTGTAATGCAAGAGGGGAACCCTTCATCTTCTCCATATAGCTTAACTAATATTCTAGCATTCTTCATCAGTGAAAATGCTGGGCAGCCTACATGCTTACATGCAATATTCCAGAATAGTTTTTCAGAAAACCTGAAGAAATTTTACTAAATACAGCTCTAAAACTGATGGAAACTTTCAGTCATGGAGCCTTTATTCTATTCAGGTTTAATGGGATTCTCTACAAAATAATAATTTATCTGTAATATAATTTAATATAGCACCTGTAACAATTTTATATTTTACTTTTTATGGGAGCTGTGAGTTTTTTTCTTGGCATACAAATATGTTCAGGAAGCAAAATGACACAAAAGATGACACATGGGTCAAGGAATTAACTGATTCAAGTTTAATGAATGAAAAAGGTATAAATTTCTCAAAGTGTACATTTGAAAATGCTACCAATGAGTCATCAACACTGGAGCATACATAAACTAATTGTCTACTTCTTCATCTCCATCTTTTACATCACTGATCAACAAAATGTTGTAGGAGTAAAATATGTATTGTTGATAAATAGCATTTTTAAAAAATACTTACCAGTTTCCCAGATCTGAAATGATTCTCTTGATTTCTGGAATTGCTGGTGTCTGCAGGACTATATAAGTTGCATTTATTTGATCAAAACAAGATCAGAGGATCTGTTACAATATTCAAATTAACAATATACTTCGATGGATCATCAATCTCACTGTAAAGCCGAAGTCCAATAATAAAAAGGACAAAAATCTGCTGCTTCATACAACACAGTATTATTTATATTAATGCAAATAAAGGGCCTATGATTGTGTGTATTGCTTCAAAACCTGAAGCCTTGTTATATAATTCCAAGTAAAATTAGAATTAATTAACAGATACTAAACAGTATGACTCTAGTCAGTGCTAACATATGGTTTATTTTGTACTACCATAGCTTGAGATGTATCATTATAACCGCAAATTAAAAAACAGATACAAATGCAACTTTAATGGCATCATTAACAGTAGGATTATTATAAGAATGTTCAACTGTGCAACTGCACAATCCACTTGCCTCTCTGCCATTAGGTGTTCCTTTAACAATCAAAATTTTTGCAAACTTCTAAGCATTTACACTCTGGAATCAATATATGTACCCATATAATGAGATTCTGGTGAAACTGCACTCCCAGAAGAGCACATAAATTCACACATTAATTAAAGTATAACTTTTTTTCGTTAAAGGGTGCAGGTAAAGAAAGAACTCTATTTCCTCAGAAAGATAGTAGTTAAACAATATCCCAGGAGATTCATATTAAAAAGGCTATATCAATGACTGTTTTTCAGTATTTTTTTATCCCATCAGTGTAAAAGTAGTTAAATCTTAGGCAGGAAAATGCAACATCTTTCATGCATGGAATACTGCAGTTGATTTCAGATTTGTGATTAAATGCAAATATATATATATTTGAATGTTCAATGCCTGGAACAAAATGGAGCTGTTCTGAACTGAGCAGAAATGAATTATGGGAGGTAAAGGAAAAAGCTGAGGATATCAGTGGTTGAATTAGGGAGACTGGGAGGTGGGGGCAAGACAAGTCAGTGGGATATTTTGTGCTGGGACACTGGCAACAGCAATGGTTAACAAAAGCAAAGGCAGAAGGTGCTGGGAAGACCAGATCCTTATGAAACAGCAGATCCGAAACGGTTCCTGGAACATAATTTCTTCTAGGTTTAAAACAAAATTTCCCTCTATTTTATGCATATTCTTTACCTTATGGAATTTAGAATTCTGGACATTAGTAAATACAGTGCTCAAGCATAGCTTGCTTATAATGGTGATCACATTAGTACAGCGACTATATCTTCAAAAATTGTACTGTCTTCACATCTACTCTAAGATGATAAATAGGGTGTATATCTGTAGGCGGTCTTTATTCATAAATTAGATTGCTCATAATGAAATTATTACAAATTATTTTTCTGATATATCTATTAATATGGAATATAAATACTTGAAATAGTTCTACATCCTAACCTGTTAGTTTTGAGAATCATGGTAATTTTTAGTCCCATAACCCAGTACATCAGAAAAAGCTCCTATGTTAGTAACTCTTAGTTTCAGCTGCATTCTAATTCAACCCTAAAGCAAACATTATTGATGTGAAATAATCAATTACTAAGAATCGAACTGAATTCAAGTGAACCAAATTATATCAACTCTGGCATATTTGACTTAACCTTAAAATTCGAGTTTTAACAAAAATCTAAATGTTTTGCTTCTAGGTGGAGATTTTGGCAAAAAGAAATTCCATCATTATAGAACAGCCATTGTTTCATAAACATGCCAGAGATGGCATTTAATAGACTGAAAATGCAGAGAAGCAAGAGTGTCATATACACGGAATGCTTAGAAGAAAAATACATTTATGTAGTCATGTTGGACAATTCGTATTTCTAGTCTGCTGTGGATAATCCTTACTTAAAATATTTAGATAACTTGAGCTGCTACATTTACAGTAAATGTTTATAAGTAGTTGAGATATGATAATGTTGGCTAGACAAAGCAGAAAATTAAAGATATGGAAACATGCAATTCCAATGAGGTGCAACTACAGCTTCACACAAACCACCAATTTAAATAGTACGGCAGTGCTACAAAAAAACATTTACTTGAAAGAATACTAGATACCCAGAAGCAGCTGTAAGAGATGAAACTATTTAAGTGAGAACCCGCTTATATTCTGCAGAGTTGTGAATTAGGGGCCTAGACTTCAGAATATAGGGAATCATAACTAAAAGCCCATCATAGCAGATGTGCTTCTCATCAATAACAGTGGTGGGCGTATGTAAAGAGAAAGAATCAGAATATTTCATTTATGCTTTACTGTTTATGGCAAAAATATCCACTTCCCCCATTAATGACAAGATTATTTTTCAACCAACTCAAATGGTTTCCAACTTCAAAGAAGTATATTACTCTAGGTCTGACTAAAATAAATCCATACACTAACCCAATTTGCCTATATATCGCAATCCCTCACTCCTTTTTGAAATGGGAGCCTATGTGTCTTAGTTTTTAGATGCAGGAAGATATTTCCCTCCTAATATTACTAGTGACTCCATCCTCATGTACTAACATGTTATTTGTAGTACAGGATTTCAAACAAACATCACGGTACTTACAGATTAAACTAACCTGTACTGGCAGTGCTGGGAATTTTTCTTCTCTACCAGTAAGAAGCAAATGCTGAAATTCTGCTGCTAGTCAACAAAAACACAAATTATATTAAACAAAAAGGAGCTTAAATCATGATTTAAGTTTAAATTGTAAAAATCAAACCCCAGGTTTTAATACTTATTTGAAGAAAAAAAAATCCTGATTAATTAGCCAGTTAAACACTTGACTGTTAAATGGTTGTTGTGCTATGATGTGGAAATCTTTTAAGAGCTTCAGTGAAAATTCTTCTTCTATCACTTCTAACACATACATGGAACAATTAAACCCTCAAGAATGGGTTGTGTTTGTGCAGAATAGAATCACTGGTTGAATTTGACCTAAATAAGATTCAAGATAATTTATACTTCACTCCAAATATTTAGCCCGTATTATGCCAAGTACAAAATTTTGAAAGGAACATTTGGCAAGAATATGCCAATGTTCAAGAACTGTCAGCAGAGATACATTAGTGACTTTACTGATAATGAAAGGAAATTATCTGCATTATCACTACACTGTACATCAACACATTTCTGACAGAAATATGTATTATCCTATCAGGTGTGACAATAGTGCAGTTTTCATTTAAAAATAAAATAAAAATTAAGTGACAATGTGTTTTGAACACAAATTTCAGTTATAGTATTTTGTAATGGAATTTCTCTGGATAATGAATGAAAAAAACTCACAAACACAAAAGCAAGCCTAGAAATTGGCATTAACTTCACAACAGAGTACAATAAGTCAAAATCTTAAGGTCTTAAGAGCTGAAATGTAATATCAAACCTCCTTGTAAAAATGTGAAATAGAATACAAGGTTTTTCTATTTCAGTAATACTCAATTATTTTACTCCATAATGCAAATCAATCAAAAGATGTCTGGACATGCAATTTTAATATCAATTATGTGTTTGTTAAAATCTAGGTTAAAGTAATGAAAATGGCCAAAATCAAACAACTATATTACATTACTCAAACTGTTACTTGCTAAATAGGGTTGTTAGTAAAATTAACCTATAATGTACTTAGGCTGTTGGTTGAATTATAAATTATTTGAAGTATCTTTTTAGATTTAGACAAGGCGAGCATTGCATTCTGGCAGCAACAGTCCAACCCAAGCAAAGCTATGTTTCCTAGCATACTACAATCAATTACTACTGTTTCACATAAACACAAGCACCATCAATACAACAGCATTATTTGTGACATTAGATTAGGTTGGATTAAAACAGCATTCTAACTATGCATGCATCAATACATGCATACTTATCAATATATTTTCACTCAACAGTTGTCCTCCTAGAACTTTGAAACTACTGCTTAAACTTTGAAAATAAACATCTCAAAACTAGAACTCTTATAGGGAATTTGAGAAAGGAAATGTACAGTGTAGGAATTGGTGGTACCTTCTTTGAATTGTCAACATAAACCCCAAACTGCTTTTTCAGACGAGTTTGGGTAATATTTTGAAATTCTGCGGTAGGAAATTGGTAGAGCATATATTTTCAATTATCAGAACGAAGCAGTCCAAAAATTTGATTATATTGTGATTAAAATGGTCGAAGTTGTCCAACAAGAAGCATTTATCCATACCATTATAATTATGAACATTGGTTGAAAGCAAATGCTTAGGCTAGAAAAAATCAGTGGCGTGTAATAAAACAGACCTGATATGGATGAAGACATTCAGTGTTAATGACACGTTTTTGCTTTCCCTATTTACCAAGTAACAACATTCTAAGCTGATGCATTTAGATCAAAGACATACTTATAACATATATTTATGTTATGATATAAAGACAAAAAGAATATTGTAACATACTATTTTTCTTATGAACTGAGTTAACAAAAGCTATGCGGTTTCAGCACTACTATTTCAGTAAAACATTAGGTTATTATATGAATATTAAACTGAATAGAGGTTTCAAAACATACAAATTGTCCATTTTATTTTATCTTGCAGTTTTTAATCTAAACTATTATGGTTTATGTGTTAAAACACTTAATAATTTGAATGCAATTGGTACTGAGCTGACAAAATTGTATGGAAAATTCCCAAAATTAATCTGTCCAGAATTTTAGAAGAACTCACAGATGGTTCTGGATACCTGTGAGAAAAATAACAGGGAACCAACCATGCTATTAAGTATTAGAACATCAATGGCTTTAAACATTTAAAACCTCATCAAGGCAAGCACATTATATCTGGCATTATTAGATACCAGAAAAACTGGAAGCTGGAAAAGCAGTTTGAGGACTCTGAAGAAGACCACATCAGGGAAAACCATGACCAACGAGCACAATACTTTTCTCAGATTTTCCCTTTAAAAGAGCTTTCATGTCAGATCCCCAAGCTTTTTTAAAAATTCAATTTTAAGAAGCAGTTTGTGGCTCTGCAAGGGCAAGTGAAGAGACTGCCAGGAAAACCTGGATTTTTCTGTAGTCTGTCTAACTTTTGAAGTTGTATTTGTTTCAAGAGCTGTTACTCTAATTTTTCTTGGAAATCTTATATGTATTCCTCAGAAATTACCTTGTTACCTTAAAACGAACTACATGTTGTGCATGTTTTACAAGAAGTCAGTAAGACGATTTCTACTGAAGCATTCAAATAACACTGAAAATGCTCATATATTTTTCAGAGCATATAGATTTTGCAAATTGTTTATCTTGAGAAGGCCGATAAAGAAATAGTTTCCTTGTAAATATTTATCCCGTTTTTCCATCTTACAAAACTCATATCTACATTTTTCTTCATTCTTCAGGCTCTACATTAATATTTATGATAAATAATTTAAAATAATTTAAATTTAGCTTAGGCAAACATTATTTACTCCCAAGTCTCAGAAATACGTATCAATGAAGAAAACACAAATTGTAACACAGGCATTTTCTTAAAATACTAATCACAGGTAACAGAACTCTTGAATCTCGTTAATTTATCACAATATTTTAAAAATGAGTTATTGTTTAAAACATGGTTCCACTGACCAAAATTTCAGAGGGGATATCAAGGAGATTAATATTTCAGCAAATGTTTACCCCACGTTAGGATTTCTTGCTAACAGTAAATTGAAAGCACCAATGTTACTGTATCAATATTAATATAGAGCCCATCAAAATATTATAAAAATCCTATATTAAATTAAACATAGGAGCCTTCACCAAACTTGCTGCAAGTTTGGGGACATAAATATCCAACAGCTATGAAGCTGTGAAAGCCCCTAGAATGAATAAAATAAATCCCACTTGCCTCAGACTGAACAGGGCAACACTGAGACTCTGCCTCAGCCTGTCCTATGGCAGGGCTATAGGAAGAAGAAAATTTAAAATTTTAGAAAAACATGACCCAATTAAGGCTAAAAGTACATGCAATCAATAGTAACAGAATTCCAGTGATCAAATGAAAGTTTGGTCTCAAAATTTTAGGTCCATATGTGACATGGAATTTATAAATCAGCTTTGGCTTCTATAGGGGGAAAAAATCCAATTGAGCTCACCTTAAAAATTGACAACTGCTGTGTAACAGTTAACAGCAGGCACTGTAAGCAGTGGAATATTCCATACTAATTCAGTAAAAGTTTTTAAATATTAAAGAACATCCATCTGCTTTTCAAAAATTTATACCACTTATATAAGTAGCTAGACCAGTACAATTATTAAGATAATTGTAATATGTATTAATAAATTCCAGGACTATGCATTTTTATTTAAATATAAATAAAATCAGAATTCAAAATTATGTTTTCATAGTTCTCTTTTTCACTATGGCCAGTGAATTTTTATTTTAAACAAAAAGGTACCTATTACGTTCTATACTGTTTGAAACCAGGCTACAGAGAAAACAAAATAAGCCCTTATATGCTAAAAAAAAAGTTTTATTTAGTATCTGAATGCAGTTGTTCTATTGCAAATTTTATAGTAGGAAACACAGCTTTATTTCCTGATAGAAACCATGTGGTCCTTTTCCAATCAGAAGACAAATAAATCTGCCCCTGGGAGAGGAAGAAAAGATCTACTGGCTCCATAATACCCTCTCCCACTGAAAACGAAGTAGGTATTAACAAGCCAAGTATATAGCATAAGCAGCACTCAATTTTCCTGCAGTGCTAAAGGAACAATATAACCATTGAAACAATTAAAATTCTTATCAGAATATGCTATAACTAAAAGTAGAAAGTTTTAAGTTAAGCAACTGATACTACTGGAGGCTTTCTAAAACAAAAACCTCATGTGATATAATCCGCTTCCAGAAAAATCTTTTTGATGAGTCATGTAAAAAACTTTCTATTAAATTTTGCAAAAGGGAAAAATCTCACAACCATTGTATGAGCTGAAATCTAGCAAACAAATGGCACAATCCAAAGAAGCTGTATGCTTCCACAAACTTCACAGGTAACAGCTATTTAATAAGCCATTTTTAAACTGAGGAGTTGCTTGCCACACTAATAGAAGAATCTGTATGAAGCAAGTTCCAAATATACCAGCTATTTTCATTCATGTGATCATATAAATTCTTTGGAAGATGGTTAAGATATCTAACTACACAAAGGCTACTGCAATGGGGCAAAAAGAGAATATAATGAAACAAAAAATAAACAGCCAAGTGATCAGGATTGCCTATTTTTATTATCTTCTCTGAAAAAATAAGTGATCAAATCAGAAAGACACATATTTAGACTGCCAATTATCTGTGTATAATGAGAAAATATATTAAGAAAAAAGGGGACATGTATAGAGAATTAATAAGACTTTGTGAGTACAAAGCCAGAATTTTCAAATACGAACCAATAGCGTGGAAAAAATTAAGCAGTAAAATGCAGACATTGATAATTGGTGGTATTAACATGTATAACTGCCACTGGAGCAGAAAAAAAAGAACAAAATATTTCATTTACAATATCAATTAATAAAGAATACTCAAGGATATCTTCTTATGCCTGGCTCTCAAGGAAAGGTTTCATCAGATATAAAGCTAGAAGATTAAAAAAATTAAGGTCTAAAGTATTTGGACAGTCTCCCAAATATGCTATACTTTTTAACTTACAATCAAGAGAAGAACTCATTGCCACCTACTGAAAGAATTTTGTTCCTACTTTCCAGTTAAGTTTCATAAATGGGAATCAGTCCAGTTAAAGAACCAGCTAAAATTTCACACAGCAATTCCAGGATCTTTTGCAGAATATGATCCTGTCATGTAGGCCTAACCCTCTACAATCTAGTAAATCATGTCATGAAGGATATTACATTGGACAACTTCAGCTGTATTGTAGTTTTTAACTAGACCAGTCCTCACTTTCCAAGTTCTTAGCAATGTCTTTCTCTGCATCAGGATTGTTTTAAAAAAATGAGATTTTATGACAAATCTATTAGTATATAAATAATGACTGCGCTATTATTTAATACCTAAACTTTGTAAAATATTAGTTTAAGAAACCCGAGTCAAATAAAAGTATTGCACAATAAATGTACTTCACAGAAACCAACAAATATCAACAACGTGACCAGGACATTTTAATCAACTGAATGGTAAACCCTTAAAAATCCATGAAGAAAATTGGACAAATTTATTTGTTGTGTCTTGTTAATAAGTGTACAGGTCTATGTCTACTTGATCAAACAATTCAGAATGTAGCATCAGGAATTGTATTGTATTTATTCTACAAGCTATTGTAGCATGCATCAGTACAAACCTTCAGGCAGATGTCCACAGCTGGTCATGAATAAAAGGACAATTTTTTTCTTTTGTTTTATTACAATGAAGTTAAACAATACAGAAAATCACATGAATTTAGTGGGTCAATTCTATAAACCCTGGAACAGGAGGAACTCTACATTAAATATGGTTACACATCCAGATTTAGGTGTACAAGTAGATGACAACAGTTAAAGCCCTCACCAAACTATTGTTGGGGACATGAAGTCCAACAGCACTTGAAGTGCTGTGAAGGCATTATTTATGAACAGCAACATAAGGTTACAGAACTTGCAACATAAGGTTACAGAACTTGCCTTTAAAGATGGTACGTTCATGTAATTCCAGCGCCTTCACAATTTAACGAACCATATTTACTATACTTCACTTCTAAAAACCTAGATGAAACATGAAAAAGAAGCCATACAGTATAAATTGCAACATCAGGGAAAGTTCCGTTTTATTATTCTAAATAATTTTTCCCATGTAAAATAATGTCCAACAGTTCCTTGTATGTGGAAAGATTTTTCCCCTAAAAGTCACAATGAAGTTTTAATTGATGGAAGCTTGGCTATATTAACAGCACAAGACGAGAAAAGGTTTAATCTCCAAACCTATTAGAACGTTTGCAGTAGCATCAGTAGCGGCCACCTTGCGACATTACAGGAGGTCTCATTCCCATTGGCGGTCTAGGAGGTCCACCTTGATAAGGAGGCACCATTGGGGGCCCTTGACCATATGGAGGCATTGCACCAGGAAGATACCCTGGCATGCCCTGGTGGTGAGCACCGTACTGACCTGAAAAGCAAAATTTGAAAGAATAAAGTTACATCTACCTTCAGCAATACTGCTATTAGTATATGTCACTTAATTCCACAATTAAATATATTTCATGAGCTTCCAACATAGCTTAATTTGTTATTACCATGAGGTGGCATTGGTGGTCTCATTCCTTGTTGCTGTGGGGGAATTCCTGGCTGTGGTGGCATCATACCTCCAATTGGTCCAACTGGTGGATTGCCCATAGATGGCTGCCCTGGTCGAGGAAGGTTACGCTGGTATTTAGGTAACTGAGCTCTTCTTTCTTCCTGTGAAGGGAAGCACATGGAGGATATCTAATCAGTGCAAAATCAAAACAAGATTCATTCTGAAACACAAATAGTTGAGACACTATTCTCATGGCAGTAACTATAGTTCAGGAAGTTCTAATAGATAAATTTTGGTAATCAAATCATTATTAAGCAGACATGTATTCTAGGATGTAAATTCCGTTTACAAAGTTCTGTTTTAATTGCTATCTCAACTAAAGCGGGAATTAAATATAGAATCAGCCAAACTCTCAAAAATGAAGCACTCTAAATACTACAAAGGATAGGCCTTGAGAATTATACTGTTTTAACCATGGTAAATCATATGGGAAATTGAAAACTTTTACTTAAGTTGTAATCTTATCATAAAGAAAAGACATAAGAAAATTATCTTTAACTTACCAAGGATATATCCTCATCTGGATGGATCAACTTACTGGTTGCGCTGGTTGTTGTAAGAGTAGCAGGCTTACTTGTTATAGAAGTAGCAGGTTTAGCTGCAGTACTATTTGTTGTATTAGTGGTGGATGCTGTAGATTGTGTGTAAGCAGGGAATGTAGGTTTGGGTGGTTCTGTAGTAGTTGCAGGTGCATTATTCAAAGGTTTGAAATCTGTACCAACTGGGCCTGGAACAGTTGCTTGAGCCTGTATTTACAAATACAAAATTAAAAATGTAAGTACACTGTTATGTTTTAAATAAATTCATAATATTATCATATACTGACACAGATAAATTAATCCAAAGTTAAAGTTCTATTTTATCACAAAAAGTAGCAAATTAAAAATAAATAAATAAATCCTCCAACATAAACATACTGCAAAGTTTGAGATGTCTAGAACAAAGAGGAACAAACTATCTCCACCTGTCATTTTGTGTATTATATCTTGTATAGTTAAGATGTTTGGTTTTTCAAAATAAAAATCAATTTAATCTAGGAATATCAGATGAGATAAATTAGTATTCAAACAGAATGTTTAAGACTGAGCCTCAGGGTCAATTTTTATGTTAAATTTGTTTAAAATAATCTATAAAAATACCTTGCTGTTCTGAGACATCTCAAATTATCACTTGCAGTTTTCAATTATTTTCCTATCCTACAACCCATGAAAGCTGTATTTAAGTTCAATGGGAAAGTACAAGCTTGAAAGGATTTATGCACAACAAACAGCTCTTAGTTTCACATGACAGAATGCTTTGGCAAGCAAACAGCACATTATTTCGAACTAATCACTGAACTCCAAAACAATACTAGGTAAGTTGGGATTTTAGCACATGATGCATTTGACATTTAACATGATGTATCAGAATAGCATAAATTAGAAAAAATAAACCATGCATCAATTAAACCACTGCCCACTAAATGCACTTAACTGCTTTCATGCTCTCTTTTTAACCCTTTAGAACCACAATGTAGAATTTTCTTTAATTACCCAATTATTATGCATGAATTCTCAGATTGTGCTGAACAACTAAACACAATCAGGAAACCACAATTATCTGACAATGTTTAGGCAGATTTTTAAAGTGTACATAACGGTTTAAAGGGTTAATTGGCAAAGCAATTTTTAACTGCAACTTCCTGCGTACTTGTGCTGTGCTAGGAAACAGAGCTTTAGAAGGTGCTGACAGTTCTGAATTGGATGAAGTTGTACTTGAGCTTGTGACAGGTGTCCCCATCTGTAGCACAAAAGAAAGGAAACAGTAAACAGTCTCCAAATGAATGCATAAAAATAACCAAGAGGAAAAAGCTCAGATTGATTTTTGTATATGAATAGGGATGCAGATAAAATGTAACATGTTACTTTTGTTTTGAGCCTGAAACAAGCAAAATGCATAAATTCTGATAAATTGTTCCAGGTGGGCCGTGGTTTAAGAAAAAGAAAATCATGATGTTTCCATTGTCCCAACATATTCTAGCAAGGATTCTGGATGATTTTACACAATGAGCAGAACAAGGCTAGTGTGTATTCCTTCTGCTTTCTTCTTGTCACTCCAGTAGCTCCCAACAAGACACATGTCACCAGCCCCACCTGTCTGTGATGCTTGAAGCCTCTTTCCTGCTTATTAACAACTTATTAACAATCTGCTGCTTATTAACAACAGTGTTTCAATACTTATCTGGAACAAAAGAAGAGCATTTCATTCCATGCTCGTTTTGGTTTGTACATGAACTACTCCAAACTAGCTGTTAGGTGCAGCTTGTGAGTGAACCTTCTACAGAACCCTGTGCATGACTCTCTCTTGCAGAAATTTAAAAGTTCTGCTTTCAAGTCAATAGTTAAAAAACAAAACCCTTCATTTATAATGCAGTTCTGTTAATGAGCAGATACTACTTTAACTTGCAAAATAATTGTTACTTTAGATTTTAAATAGTTAATATACTGTATATAAGTATTTCTTCTCCAGTATCAACATAGAACCTACTTTAATCTAGTATAAAAAGTGCAGAACAGAATACCCTGCTCTCTTAATTTTGTGTTCATTTTTATAAGTACAAAACATGTTTTAAGGATAATAAAATTGCTATTAAGTGGTTATTAGAACTATTTCCTGAATATGTGGTAATACAACTTATTCTCTTTACCATCCCTCCCTCTATTCTGAGTTTGGACTGACAAAGTATTTACATTCTTTGCAGGACAAAAAGTAGATATAAATAGGAAACCTTTGACACGAATACACCCGGGGTGGGATTCAACCGGTGTTACTACCAGTTCGGTTATTGTGCGTGTGTGAAAACACCTTAAGCTGTGCCACTCAACAGCAGAAAAGCGCTGCGTGTGGGTGCACAGCGTTTGAAAAGCCTCTTTTTCCCTGCTTTTTTAACCTTAGCTGTGCTGCGCAATGCAGCTGAGGTTGAAAAAGCAGGAAATAAAGGACAGGTAAGAGCCCAGGCGGGCGGGCAGGTGGGTCAAAAAGCAGCAAACACAGAACTGTGTCTGCTGCTCTTCAGAGTTACCGGTTCTATAGAGCCAGGCAGAACCGGTAGCATCCCACCCCTGAATACACCATACAATAGAATGAATATATATTGTGTATGTAGTAATTCACTATTTCAACATACATGAAAAGAAAATTAATGCACTGAAGCTTTTTGGTGATTAGATATTTGAAAACTTACTTGTCCGGCACTAGGAAACAGTGGTTTGGTAACTGGTGGTTGGGGATTAGGTACTGCCATGACAGGAGCTGGAGGTCTATTAAGAATACCCTGAGTAGTCACTTGCTGGGCTTGCGTCATTGGAGGTAATCCAGGGCGAGGACCAACAGGTGGTGGCATACCTGTAGAATAATTATTTCTGATTATGCTTTGGTGAGGGTTTTATTAATACCGCAGGCAAGATCACAAATACTGACCTTCCATCAGAGGGCTAACACATCAGACAAAGAAGCATTAAATGCAGAAATATACTTTAATGATGTTTAGATTGAGTAGAATTGCTACGTAGTTAAGGCAACTGATTTAAAGACCTTTTTTATTGAACAAATTGGGCTACCCTGTAAAAGTGATGATATTTACCTAAATATTGATTGTATTTACCACATATGTATTTTATTACTGTATTTTCTTTCATCCGTTTTACCCTGGAATTAGATTCTTTCATTTTTGATTTTCTATCTACTTGATAACAAGGGGAAGGGGGTTTTGAGAACCCTCACTGAAAGCCTGAGGGCCCAGTCACAAGAGAAGTGCAAACGATTATCCTTGGCTGGATTTAGATTACAAATTCTGTTTTAAGGAATGCTTAAAAATGCTTTATTTATCATTTTTAATCTAACTGTTGAAAAATGTTAATATTTTATTTATTAAAAGCAATTTGGAGATAACATTTATTTATACAAAACATTTTTAGACCTCCTTTAAGGGTAAACCCTTCCCAGCGTAATCTATCACATTTTCTAATTCTTTGCAAACAATGTTTAGAACTATTATTCTTTCACCCAATGCTTAAATGTATCTATTTTTAATTCTGAAAATCTGCTAAACTTCTTGTATATTACAATGGTGTACAATATTACCCAAATAAACATAGGTAATATAAAGACAAATTGAGTAAACAATAAAATATGTAAATATACACTAAAATTACCAAACAATTCAAGCAGTGATAAGAATTTCCAAAAATATTTTTATAGAGAAATTTGATAGAGAAATACACATACAAATTAATCCTTGTATTAATACTATATTCTTGGAAGCAGAAATTTCTTTTTATCGTTCTTGAAGAATCAAATTAGCCTGAACATCAACATTTTATACATGTTCTTTTGGAACTATTCCAAAGTCTTTCCCCCAAAAGGGGGAAAGGGAAAGTAAAGCAAATACACAAAAAGGCTTTTGTGTTTTAATAAAAATGCAGTTTGTGTTAATAGAAATATATCAGTCAACAGAGAAGGATGGAAAAAAGCTTCTATCAGCAGTTGCCATTGCCTGAACTTAATACATTTTGTTCCTGTGCACCCTCTTTCTAAGTCCCATAAACAGCTGCTCTGTGTCCCTGTCTTTTACCCCAGAACTGTAGCAACCATAGATCCAGTTGAAAAAATTAAATAACTCTCACCACAATATGGATTCGTCATTCCTGACCTACCTGGTGGCATACCAGGCATGAGAGGTGGGATTCCTGGTCCTGGAGGCATCATCCCACCCATTGGCATCATCCTATAAAATTGAAAGTCTCTAATGAGATCTCTCATAAAGAATAGATTTATGAAATATTAAAGGTGGAATAACAAAATCACAATAAATGAAAAATATCCATGCCTGCAAAAGCCAGTATTTTGAATTAAAAACAGATAATTGTTTACCTACTTTTTTACTTGATTTCAGTTTCCTGCCCATTCTCTTCCAGGTAATAGACAAAACCCAGTAACACAGGAGATGAGTGGCTATCCCCCATTAATCTTACTTAAAACTCAAAATACTACGAAAGCCTTAGCAATTAGGAAAAACTACACTGGAAAACACTATTGAACACTCCTGAAAGAATAAACAAATTGTCCTGACAAATAAGGATAGGATTATCAAATCCTCAATTGTGCAGCTTTTAAAATGAAGCCCCACAGTTGAAGTAAATCAAATGAAAGCATGAAGCAGGCTGTTGCCTAAACATTGCTCACTTACCCAGGTGGCATTCCAGGCATGACTGGAGGCATTCCAGGCATCATTGGTGGAACACCTGCCATTAATGGTGGTATACCTAGAAGTCAGAATGTATATTAAGTGACCTGTAAATAAATAATCTATTGTTTACTGGATAAATATATGTGAAAAACTCGACAATTTTTCTTAACGGATGAAGCCATGGAAAACTAACAACTACAATCTACTGGATTCATTAGGTTTTCTAGTGTTGATTTAACCTTTTCTGAAATGCTCAAAACTATCCTTCAGATCTGGACCCTGTATATTGTACCATGCTTAGATATAGCTCTGTAAAGAAAATACAATTACAAAAAGCAGAGGAAGTTCTACTGAACATATTAACATGTTTTGTAGCAAGCAAAATCAAAAGTCTTGTAAGATATATACCTATTTTTCACTTTTAAGAACACATTGAGAACTAAACAAGTTAGAAGAGTCCCCGAGGAACAGATGGAAGCAAAAGACATTACTTCTCTAATTTAGATTTAATCCCCACTGAATATTTTCTGGCTCTTAAATGTTAAGAAAATGATTAATATAGCTAAAATGCAGAAAAACACCACCATGCTGATTCAAAATAACATTCTACTGAAATCCTTCATATTAGTAAAAAAATTTATAAAGCTGACATAATTGTTTCTAACTATATAACTACCTGGAGGAATTCCGGGTGCCCCTGGCACAGGAGGTAAACCTGGCTGTGCCATTGGTGGTATATATCCCTGTTGTGGCTGCACAGGCTGTGCTTGAAATGAGGTGGAAGCTGAAGATTCATCATCATCATATTCATCAGAATCATCTTGTTGTTTCTTTTTCTGGCTTTCTGCTACAAGTTTCAATGTTTGGGTTAATGCTAATCTTTATCAGAAAACGTAACCATTCTTTTTAACACAATTATCATACTTCTACATTGTAAGATATTGCTGTACAAATGAATAAATTATCACAAACATTTTGAGCAAGATTCTTTTCCAAACCATTTAAATACTTGTTTGATTCCCCCCACTATTTCACAGTAAACCAAACTCAACCTGCTAGTGAAATCAAAATATGCTTACATCTATTATGCCCATTTTTAGTCAGTTATTCCATGTAGGCAGCAAATAAAGCTGCAAAGAATATGATCTGGTTTTCCAACAGGGCATCCATCACCACTGTAACTATATCCACTCATCTTGCTTTTGGTCGTCTTCTTTTTCATCTTTCTCTGCATTACAGCCTTCTCCAAAGAATTATGTCCAAAGTACGATAATTTGAACTTGGTCACCAACACCAACATTCAATACTCTAGCTATCCTGCTTTTTCAAGTCCAACTTTCATTTCCATAGAGCGTTATAGGGAATACCATCACTTGCGCTATTCAATTCTTTTTAGGTATAGGCATAACATTTGAATATCTTATCCATGGCCTTCATAGCTGCTCTACCAAGTGCTAGTCTGAAGCAAATTTCTTCACTACCTGTTTCTTTACTGTTGATAGTTGATCTGAACAGGCAGGAACCATTCATCACTTTGATATCTTGTCATATCTAAGGTTGGTCATTAGTTTCATCTTCTTTATATTTAATCTTAGTCCCTTTTCTTCACCAGGCTCCTTTACTTTTATTACTAGAACTTGTAGATACTTTGCATTTTCAGCTATGAGGATACTATCATCAGCAAAGCAGAGGTTACTGATGCTTCCATTTTAAAATGAAGCTCATCTTATTCCAATCCAGATTCTTCAATAAAATTTTGCCATCTTAAATTTATAATTAGTAATAAGCTTACCTCATAAAATCAGATTAACTTTCATTCTCTTATCCTTTAGTAAATTGATAGAGTTATTTTCCACTAAGCTAAAAAAATTAGTTTTAATTGGAGGACAGCAACTGAGACAATTTTATGTCATATACTTTTAATGCTTTACTACTGTAAGCCACTGAGAATTTAAAAATATGTAATATCACTCCAGCTATAATCAATACTATTTTTAACATTATCCATGTCAATCCATGACTATTATTTATATCATTCTACATTTTTCATGCAGATGTTTTTTAATATGTTCAAGCAATACAACTACAAATACAATGAGACTCAATAGTCTGCCAAATCAAAGTGGGATCATGTTGCAAACGTTCAGTATAAATATCAGGAAGTGTTTCCATTTACCTTGAGTTTTTTGTTCAAGCAGCCTTCTCCTTTCATCCATGTCTTTTTCAGGAATGCCCTCCATACCATATATTTCCAGTTCAATATCAGTTCTTCCTGGTATTGCATTTGGAACAGCATCAATTGTTTCCTTATGTACCTTAAGAGAAATCCAAGCTAATGTAAACAGGATGTACATTAGAGACTACAACTATAGAACTTTAAGATTAGATTTCCATTTAGCTATGAAGTTTTCCAAATTTTTTTGGAAGAGGGTTCAATCACAGTATCTTAATGTTAACCTTAAAGATACACCTTTTCTTGGTTTAGCTACAACACAACACTAGGAAAAGCCATAGCTTTTTAAGTTGCTATCAACAGTTAGAACAAACACAGCCATACAGCTAGTTCTCAAATATCTTTCTCAACTGGGATTTGAATACTCTAACATTTATTTTCCTGAACAATTCTGGAAATCTATTCAAAAATGCTTGGAACACCACATTCGAAAAGAAAAACAGAATCTACAAATACCAAAACATACCAGCCTGGAACTTTCTACGTATCTTGTTGTTCACTCTTATTAATGGACACTCAAAACTTTAGATGCCACCTCTCCATGTATAGCTCCTATCAATTCTGCTTATTTTCTGATGAAATAACTCTTCTAATCTTCTACTGATGCAGCTATTATTGTAAATGGGTAATCTTTAATTTATAATTAGTTGCAGTTATGATAAACCCCCAAAAGATACTTGATTTGAAGTGCTGCTGCCCGCCCCCCCCAATCATGTGATTACATTTTGGATGCTTGGCATTTATTTCCATTTTTTGGCAAAAAATGCCCATTGCAGATCATAGATTTGTTTTAACACCATGGTGAGTTGCTTAACCACTACTGCAAAAAATGTTGTAGAATTAGATGGGTCACATGACCAACATGACGTAGGAGCGTAACTCTGGGTTCTATTAAGTTGTAAATCAAGGACTACTTGTACATCAATGGCATTTGTGAAAAACAAATTAACTTTCATTTTCTTACTTAAAATGGAAAGATTGGAAAACAAAAGCATATATAAATAACACCACAAATAATCCTACTTATATGAGTACATTATAGTACTTACCTGCATACAATGTATAGCCAAACCAGGCCCTGTATACAGTTTCTTATGACATATATGACATTTAAAGTGCTTTGCTTTTTGGTGTTGAATAAGAATTTTCTCATCATCAAAATCCCTGTTACAATACCTATTCCACATTGTTAAAGAAGTCAAACATAAATGCTAAAATTAAAGATATTCATTAGTCAACATTTACTATAATCAGTTTTAAAGAAAGCTGTAACCCATTTCCAATTAAATTTCAATTACTGTTATAAATCAAGATTTCATAAACCTTATACATTTCTCATCAGGAAAGTCAACTTATCCAGCAGTTATTCACCCCAATGTTAAGTGGCAGGATGAGGAATTTTCAAGGTTAGACCCGTACAAATTGATGTGCTGAGTAGTCAACCATTGTTTACAATACCATCACATATCTTTGCCCATACCAGGCTTGGGATAAGGGAAAGCCATGCAGACTCTCTGAACATACAGAAGTTGTTTCTCAGAGAGATTGCTTTCAACCTTTTCAACCATAGCATTGGTTTCGCTTTTTTGAAAACATAGGGACAATCACACCTTCATAGTTAGCTAGTTAACCATTCCAGAGTAGCCTTACGTAGGAAATAGGTAGCATATAAATTTTGCGTATATATGTGTATAAAGCTAACTCAGAACAATGGAAGAAAAAGTTATCCAACCGTTAAGAAGTTCTTATACTTAAATCTTCTCAATTTCAGCTAGCGAGAGATCAAGAGAAATACATCTATAGATATCTGGCAAACGTCTAGCAAAAAAAACCGCTACAGTTTCGGTCTACTACCAGCACGATACCCATCAATTAACAAAATATGCTTTTTGTATCCATAAACGTTAGGGCACAAGGTTAACGGCAACAGACCATACTGTAAGAACGGGATACGATGCTGGATAAAGACACAAGAAAAAACTAATCTACTCCCCCGCCCCCCCGCCGAATAAATGTCTAGTTTCCCAAATGATGCGGGAACAAAGGGGCGTGAATCCCAAAAGGCGGCAGCTCCGAAACTCTTTTTTTTTTCCAAGGCTCCGGAGCGAAGAAATCCGGACGACTATTATACGGCAGTGAAAAGCGAGATTTTTGACCATCTTTCCTGCCGTCGGCCGGATTTTTTTTGCGGCCCGGCTCTGCCTAATAAAACAGGCCGCTGAGGCATCTTAACACCAGAAAGGGGGGTGGGTGGAAAGAGGTCTCTACCGAAGGCAGGCCAGTCGGGCCTCCCTCCCGATCCGAAACGAGGCGGCAGCGGCCTTCCGCTTAGAAAAGGATACCAGCACCAAGGCTTTAGCTGCTTCTTCTTCTTCCGACCCATAACGAGAAGGCAACGGCTCGGACGACAAAACTCCCCCCAAAACGGAACGCTAACGCCGACCAAGCGCGCTCTTTCTCTGTCTTTCGCTTTTCTCTCTTCTCCGCTTCTCAGCCAGGAACAAAATGGCCGCTCTCCTCCGCCGAATCCCTCGCCTTCCCGAAATGCAGCGCGGGGGACAGGCACATGTAAGGTCTCGAGGCGACCTCACCAATTGTTACGTCATCCGTTCCTTCCCTGCGCGCGGTGCAGCGGAAATTCTAGCCGACTGTGCGCTTCTTGCCCGCGTAGGTTGCTTCCCCCCACCTTTTTTTGTGAGTGTTCTTTCCCATTGCGACTTAACGATTCTTTTAAAACGCTGAAGTTTGCTTTGGGAGAGAGATACGCAGGAGGCAGCCGAGCCCGATATCCTGGTCCTCAAATTGTTGCTGGCCATTCCCTAGTTTAGAAATAATGATGGTGATTTTCATATTCCACCTGGATAAGATAGTTTCTGCAAATAAATCAGATTCTTCCAACTCGTGAGATTTAAAAAAAAAAATAGCAGCGAGGGTGCCGCTTCATCTTCGAAGGCTTATGTAGCTCAATCCTGTATCTGCGTGCTGCTAAGTAAATCCACTTAGGATTCAATAGGAAACTAACGGTATTGTAATTAAACATTGCGAAAATCGGTAGGGTTCTGAAAAAGAGCATTCATTACTTTAGATAAGCCTGTTTATCAATTTGACCGTCCCATCATATACACTATATACCTATTTGAGTTCTACTGAGATCAGCAATTCGTGTGTAAATCAAATCTATTATAGCTCAAAGGTTATTTGTTATAATTATTTATTATAGCCCAAAGGCCAGAAGTAAGTATAAACAAGTTTACAATTGGAATGACTTTTTACTTAGATGATCCGTGAATGTAATCCCACTGATTTGAGCGACAATTTGGTTCATTCTAAGCTAATGCCGATCCAATCTGGCCTGTTGAGCTGATTTAAAAAAAAAAAACTCCGTAAAATTGGGGAATAAATGTTAACTGAGCCAGCGTGACTTGAAGAGAAGTGTGTGGCCCGCGTGTGTGTATGGATGCGCGTGTGCCCGCAACATCCTTAACAATTTCGGGAATCTACAGCTACCTCTTGTCTTCCCTCTGCCGTGGCAACATGTTTGCGACCGGAACCTTTGTGACGCTATATGGACAGAAGGGTGGAGCCGAGGAGAATAGGTCGTTGCGCTGTACGGCAATAGGGGGAACGGATTTTCTTCGCTCCCGAGTTCGCCAGCAAAGATGTTGCCTTCCCTTCAGGAGTCCGTGGACGGAGATGAGAGGGAGCTGGAGAGCAGCGAGGAGGGAGAACGGAAACCGGAGCGTAGCAGCAACAGTTACCACTGCTTGTACGGCTACCGAGGCTCCGGGTAAGAGAGCGAGGGCTGCTCCGCCGGGTCCCTGCTGGCTTTCTCTTCCCTGCGGGTCTCCAGCCTGACCCTTTTATGATCCAGCATTTCTGATTCTGGGGGTCTTGGATGAATTCATTCCCGCCGTCGTCCCATCCCCTTGGCTGAGAGCGATGGGGGCTTGTCGTCCAATTCATCTGGGGTTCACCAAATGAAATGTTTGGTAACAGTTGAAAACGGTTGATGGGGATAAAACCAACACATTATTTTAGTCCAGTTTCTGGTTTCCGTCTGTGTTCATGTAGATTGTAGAAGGTGTATGTCTGGGCATGAAATCTAGCCTAGGTTTCATTTATTTTCCTTGAAATGTGATTATTATGTATGTTTCCAACCCATACGGTCCCAAATTGGGCCTGCAATACTTGCTGAGGTCATCGATCCATCTTGCTTTAGGTCTCTTTCGTGGACGCTTTTTATCAAGTGGGATCCATTCTATGACTTTCTTGTCTTCAATTCTTCTTGCTATGGGACCAGCCCATTTCAATTCTTTGACTCTCTTGATGATATGGTATACTTTCGTTTCTTCTCTAATCCATGTGTGGGTCTTTCTATCTTGTCTTGGAAACATGTGGAAGAGGCCTTCATCCTGCAAATGGATAGACCAGGGATCTCAAACTTGCAGCCCACAGGCCAGATGCATCATGTGCTGCCCCCCACCCGGTTTAGCGAAGGGGGCAAAAAGTCCCAATACATCACATGACACCGCGAGTTTGACACCCCTGGGATAGACAATGGCTAAAATGATGATGATGACTATTATGCAAATAAGAGCCAGTTTGCTGTAGTATAGTAGTTAAGGCTTCGGAATAGAATCTGGGAGATCATTAATTCTAATCCCATCTTAGATACAGATCCGAGGTGGTATTCAGCAGGTTCTGACCAGTTCTGGAGAGCCAGTAGTGGAAATTTTGAGTAGTTCAGAGAACCGGCAAATATCACCTCTGACTGGCCCTGCCCCCACCTATTCTCTGCCTCCTGAGTCCCAGCTGATTGGCTGGGTCTCCTTTGGTTGCTCTGTACAGGAGAATGGAGCTGGAAAGCAGGCTAGTGGGGTGGGGAGGGAATGGGGATTTTACAGTATCCTTCCCCTGCCATGCCCATCAAGCCACACCCACAGAACAGGTAGTAAAAAAATTTGAATCCCTCCACTGAGCCAGATGGATGACCTTGGGCCAGTCCCTGTCACTAAAACCTTGGAAGCAAGCAAAGGGAAACCATTTCTCAAAAACCTTGCCAACAAAACAGCAAGGACTTGTGCAGGCAGTCTCCAAAAATCAGACACAATTAACAGAAAAAAATACGACTACAGTAGGTCTGTCGACGGATGAATTTATCTAATGCATTTTAAAATGTTGGTCATTCATTGGAGTTAACTCATCTGGACCTATCAAATTCTCTCTTTTTTTGAAAATTTTATTTGGGTTTTCACAAAAACAAAATACAAATAAAACATCTTTTTTTTGAAAATAGCATGGTCCCAGGTTATCACTTCCTCATACAGACACAAAACTCAATTTCATGCTCATTTTTATAATCTATTCCATATCTTATTACCGTTTTATATTTTCTGCATAGTTTTCCCCCTCTTTTAATTTTCTCAATTTTATTTTAATTATCTCAATTCAAATAATTATATTTATACTTTTGTCTGTCCTGTTTCAATTTCATATTATCTTTTCTCATTAAACAAAATTTCCCCTGAAATTACCAATTGGAGTATGACACCTTTATATCTTTTAATTTTATCCATTCAAACTCTTATTTAAGCTTCAGTGTATACCTTTAAGATTATAGCATTCAATATAATACATAACTTCCAATCAAATTCTGCTTGGTACATTCTTAAAATATACACTATATTCTTAAAAAGAAAAAATAATATATATATGTAAATAAAACACACATTCCATTCCAATTCAATTCTATCATTAATATTCATTAAAATCTTAACATCTTTAACATTTCTTTTCACTTAAATATCATACTTCCTTGGGAACATTTATAAACTTTCCATAGTTAATTCTCTTTTTTCCATGTTTCTCACTTATATTTTTATAAATCATTACTAATAATTAAAATGTTCCCACTTAATTCTCTCAATCATTTTAATTCATTTATTTATTAACAAACATTCCACTACATTACAGTAAATATTTTATCCATTTTAGTCATATTTTCTAAAATTATTTCTGTTTGTAATATAACAATGCTATCTTATATACCTTTGCAGAATCCCTTTTACAATTAATTTTTCACCCATTATCTCTAAATAAGCTTATGGTTACAATCCTTATATCTTTTCCCTGTTTCTCTATTTCTTGTTTCTGTCTTTTACAACTTCTTTTCCTTGCCTTCTTCCCCCTCTTCTTCCCCCTCCCCTTTTTAACCCCTCGTCTCTCTACTTCTAACTCTCTCATCTGTAATCCCCTCTTCTGTTGCTTTCTAATATTATACTTATCTTTCAAATTGTTGTTCTTCTTTTTGGTTGTTTTTTCTAGTCTTAAACCTTTCACTCTCTTTCCCCCCTTTTCTTCCCCCCTTAAAATTATTTGATCATTAAAGATGGCTTCTTCTTTGTCCCAATCTTCTTGTTCTGCAAGCATTTCTTGTTGTTTCTCATAGTTCCAGATTTCCATTTCTAGGAATTGAAATACGAAGCCAAAAGAACTTCTCCCTTCTTGTGCATCTTCTTTCCATTTTTTAAAGTTCCATTTTCAGTTCTTCTAAGAGTGATACCATTTTAAAGACTTTTAAACAACCACCCGGTTAATTTTAGTCATCTAAATGCAAAAACCAAAAATCACCAAGTAATCCAAATAATCCAAGGCTGTTTCTTCTTGCTTCTTTTTTCCACTTTCTCTTCCTGGGGTTCTATTATTTTGTTACCAAGTTTCAGTTAAAATGTATCTTTTAGGAATCTTGTTAAAATTTCCTTTTAGTTATAGTTCCATTCTTTAGTTCCAGGCAGTCTCCTCCATTTTTCCAGATCCTGCCCTTTTATTCTTTTTTCCCCCCTCCTTTCCTGCTTTAAAAAACTTTTAAATATCCAGAAATCTTTATTATCCCTTTGACTTTTATTTTCAGCTTAGATGTCTATTAATGTCAAAGTGGATTTTTTTCAATTTCTTGCTTAAGTCTCTTAGCTGTCAGTATAAGGAAGGGAAGGGGAAAAAAACCTAATCCTTTCCCTTCTCTCTCCTTTGCAGCTTCAAAATCTTCTTTGGGAACAATGTTGTTTAATTTAAATTCCAGGGTACCTTACGTTGTTGCTTTTTCGGTTTAACCTGGTCAACCAAAACTTTTTCTTCTTATCTTCCTCCTGCACATTCTTTTCTGGTTCAGTTCTTCTTTGACGTAGCCATTTCTGACCACTGCTGCAACTGCCTTCGGGAAAGGGAGTAATGGCAAGCTGGGGAAGAGAGATGCGGCTCTCCTTGACCCTGCTGGCAGTCTCCCCCTTCTTCACCACCTCTACGGGGTGGCTTAGCCCTGAAACCAGCCGGCTCGGGGTGCTCTGGTGGCGAGCACAGATCGAAACCGCGCACGATCGCGGATTTCGGTCTGTCGCCGAAGAGACTCAAACCGGAAGCCCCTGGACCTATCAAATTCTTCTGAGTTGTTCAGAGGGCTGCTCAAAACAAGGTATCATTTGCCTATTGTGAATCCAGAATACTTCTGCAGTTGTCTATTCAATTCCCCAAAATCCCAATCTGCTCTTCCCATTTCAGGTTTCCATTCCCTCTCCCTTAGAACAATGATAGCCATATGAAGTGTTTTCTGTAACCGCATGAGTTTTGTCTTTTCATTCATAATTAATTTGACTTTTTCAGATTACACCAAGGGTTAGGCAGTGATGTTGGGAGTCCAAGCAAATCATCAGCCGAAACATCTTCAGATGACTTCAGGTAAATGAACTTGGCAGAAAGATTTTGCATGCTGCATCTTGGATTGTTATAACAGACGGGAACGTGCATATCACTTGTTCCGATCAACCATTGTTAACTGTTACCAGACATCTGATTTGGGGCACTACGAATGCACAAGAAGATTCTTTCTGGATCTGATTTAAGTCTCTGCTTTTGTTCTTCTAATTTCCCAATTGGTTGAGGGCCAACTATCTGAGGAGTTCCCTAACTAAGTGCAAACTATCTGTTTAAGGTTAGCGGGAGGTATCTTGAGAAAGATTTCTTACTTCCCTAGGCCCATTTGCCAAGCATGTGGGAAAGGATTGCGCTCCCTTGGAATTGCAGTCATCTCCCACTCTTTCTGTAATGAGATGATAGAAGCGATAATGGTGTGACAAACATCTCAGGAGGAACCTTCCCTAATTTTTAGGGAGGAGGAAGAGATGTATGTTCCCAACTAGCAAGATTCTGTTGATATTGCCTTACAATAAAATTGCAGCTAGTACTTCTGGGTGTGCTTCTTTCCTGGAATTCCTCAGAAGGCTGACATCAATCTTGCAAATTTCAAAGTGCCTCTTCTTCCCACTTGCCATTACAATCGCCCATGTGGTTTCTGTGGGCTAAGTTGCCTCTTATCTGACTGTTGTCAGGTTTGCAGCTCTTCCTCTTTCTGTTTTATGACAGTCTAGTTATGAATCTAAGTCCAGCCCATCTTGAATTCTGTTGACTCTTCCTCATCAATTTGTTTTGGCCATTAGTAGTTCAGATTCTTGTAGAGAAGAACATTAGCATACAATAAACCTATATTTGTTTGAACTGCCTGGACTCCTGGTTTCTTGCGCTTGACAAACTAATATAAGAAGTATGAGAGTTCATTAATTTATATTTTTATGTATTTTCCATCTTGGGGAAAATTGTCACTATTCTAACAATAGATACTTAAAAAGAAACTAAATTTATCGCTTGCCATTACAGATGAAACTGCTGCTCCTGGTATGAGCCATAAATAAAGATATCATATAGAAAGGGGGAAAATCCTTGTGTGGGAGGAGACCAAATCAAGGAAAATATAGTTGAGAAGTCTGTGGTCTTCAGTTTCACGCTTTCATTCCTATCTGTTATTAATGCTCATTAAAACACATGGAGTTGTACAGTAGTGCAGAATAATTGAAGTGTGCAACTTTGCAGCTCTTGATTTTACTCCCAGTTGCATTTCAATTGTTTTTTAAATGGGAGATGCTTGGAACTTCATACCTAACTGGAAGTGGCCTCTTTTTCTTTGAAAGCTTGACATTTAATCTCAAGTATGAAGGACTGGTTGTGATTAGCTGGTCTTTGTAACTATAATTTAATTAAACAGACACAACAAAAGCTCTGTCTTACCTAATCATGTGTGTGTTTTTTTTTTAAATTTCATTTATGAAGCCTTTCATTGGTGGACACTAATTTACCAACTGAAGCTGAGATGGAGTTGCGTGGTTTGGTTGCCAAGCATCTCAACAAAGGAGCTTTGTTTGAGGGGATGGGCAATGTTATATCGGTCGAGTTGAGGTAAGGCTGTAGATAGATATGGACTGAGACGTCCAGTAATCTCACACAATTTTAATTAATTGTACCTTTCTTAATAAATCACCAGTGCCATTTTATTAAATTGTGTGAAATCAAATGAAACTGTGGGTGTACTTTTAAGTTTTGTTTTATGAGTCAAAGATTGAACCGTGCTGTTTATTTCTGAATTGTCAACATCCTTGTCATGCCTTTGAAGCGTCTGAAAATGGCTGGTTGCAGAACAAAATAAAACAACCTCTTTTCCCTCCCCCACCCGTCTCAAAAAAGTCTCCTGGCTTTTAGAGTGGCTTTCTGATCCTCATCCTGTGGTGTTTTTTTAAAAAAAAAAAAACTGTCGGTCCAACTGAACAAAATTTACAAGATGTGATAATTACAGGTAATCCTTAACAAAAGAGCTTTGAGCCCAAAATTTCTGTTGGTAGGTGTGAGACAGTTTTTAAGTGAGTTTTGCCCCATTTTATGACCTTTCTTTCCACAGTTGTTAAGTGAATCACTGCAGTTGTTAAGTTAGTATCACAATTGTTAAGTGAAGCTTGCTTATCAGAAAGTCTCAAAGGGTGATCACATGACCCTGGGACACTGCAACCGTCATAAATATGATTCCATTGCCAAGCATCTGAATTTTGATCACGTGACCATGGGAATGCTTGCAACAGTCATAAGTGTGAAAAATGGGTCGTAAGTGTGAAATACAGCATTAAACTTTTTTCAGTGCCATTGTAACTGAACTGTTAACGAAACAAACTGTTATAACCAGAGAAGTGTTTGTATTCATATACATACTCATTGTCTAAGCTTTTAATGACATTTAATAACTATCAAATTAAGAGTTGTAAGAGCTTAAGCTTAAAAAAGACAATACGCATTTGCTCTGTATTCTGAACTGTAAACTTCATCTCACTATCTTTCAATGAATGCTCGCTTGATCAATGAAAATAGGTAGAGTAATCATATACTGAACTCTGATAGAGAGCTAGATACCTGGCAATATACACTGCTCAAAAAAATAAAGGGAACACTTAAACAACACAATGTAACTACAAGTCAATCACACTTCTGTGAAATCAAACTGTCCACTTAGGTGGCAACACTGATTGACAATCAATTTCACATGCTGTTGCGCAAATGGAATAGACAAGAGGTGGAAAACATACGCAGTTAGCAAGACATCCCCAATAAAGGAGTGGTTCTGCAGGTGGTGACCACAGACCACTTCTCAGTTCCTATGCTTTCTGGCTGATGGTTTGGTCACTTTTTAATGCTGGCGGTGCTTTCACTCTAGTGGTAGCATGAGACAGAGTCTACAACCCACACGTGGCTCAGGTAGTGCAGCTCATCCAGGATGGCACATCAATGCGAGCTGTGGCAAGAAGGTTTGCTGTGTCTGTCAGCGTAGTGTCCAGAGCATGGAGGCGCTACCAGGAGACAGGCCAGTACATCAGGAGACGTGGAGGAGGCCGTAGGAGGGCAACAACCCAGCATCAGGACCACTACCTCCGCCTTTGTGCAAGGAGGGACAGGAGGAACACTGCCAGAGCCCTGCAAAATAACCTCCAGCAGGCCACAGATGTGCATGTGGCTGCTCAAACGGTCAGAAACAGACTCCATGAGGGTGGTATGAGGGCCCGACGTCCACAGGTGGTGGTTGTGCTTAAAGCCCAACACTGTGTAGGACGTTTGGCATTTGCCAGAGAACACCAAGATTGGCAAATTTGCTACTGGGCGCCCTGTGCTCTTCACAGATGAAAGCAGGTTCACACTGAGCACATGTGACAGACGTGACAGGGTCTGGAGATGCCATGGAGAATGTTCTGCTGCCTGCAACATCCTCCAGCATGACCGATTTGACAGTGGGTCAGTAATGGTGTGGGGTGGCATTTCTTTAGGGGGCTGCACAGTCCTCCATGTGCTCACCAGAGGTAGCCTGACTGCCATTAGGTACCGAGATGAGATCCTCAGACCCCTTGTGAGACCATATGCTGGTGCGGTTGGCCCTGGGTTCCTCCTAATGCATGACAATGCTAGACCTCATGTGGCTGGGAGTGTGTCAGCAGTTCCTGCAAGATGAAGGCACTGATGCTATGGACTGGCCCGCCCGTTCCCCAGACCTGAATCCAATTGAGCAAATCTGGGACATCATGTCTCGCTCCATCCACCAACGCCACGTTGCACCACAGACTGTCCAGGAGTTGGGGGATGCTTTAGTCCAGGTGTGGGAGGAGATCCCTCAGGAGACCATCTGCCACCTCATCAGGAGCATGCCCAGGCATTGTAGGGAGGTCATACAGGCACGTGGAGGCCACACACACTACTGAGCCTCATTTTGACTTGTTTTAAGGACATTACATCAAAGTTGGATCAGCCTGTAGTGTTTTTTTCCACTTTAATTTTGAGTGTAACTCCAAACCCAGACCTCCATGGGTTGCTAAATTTGATTTCCATTGATAATTTTTGTGTGATTTTGTTGCCAGCACATTCAACTATGTAATGAATGAAGTATTTAATAAGAATATTTCATTCAGTCAGATTTAGGATGTCTTATTTTTGTGTTCCCTTTATTTTTTTGAGCAGTGTATTTAATATTTACATGTAATGGGACTGTGAATATATGTGCCACTGCAAGGGCTAGCTAGCCCCTTGGGGGGAGGCAGGTTGGCTTTTGTATATCATTAAAATAAATATTGGATCTAATGTATCTAAGGAGTTGTAATCACCGCATGTGAAGCACTACAAGGAGTTAAGACAACTTCTGGTCCTCTAGAGGGTGCTGCACTACAACTCCCAGCATTCTGCACCACTGGCTGTGTGCTGTCTGGTGTTGATGGGATTAATATTTTAACACCTGATGGAAGGTGGCAGGTTTCCCAATCAGGAAGTACAAGAGCGTCCGTTAATTGTTTCATCACACTGCCAGGCGGGCTGAGGGCTGTTGCATCAGAACTGTGTAGATGTTTCCTCATTTTGTAATACTGCAGGGTGATGGGGGAGGCTGCAGTGCTCAAGGTTGCAACTCCAACTCCCAGTCAGCCCTAGGCGGTCAGTGCTCAAACGGCACTTTTTTTTTTTTAATTTGCCTGTTTTGCAGACATTAGGGTGGGCTAAAGATGGAAACAAAAGTAGGAGATTTCTGGCAGGCAAACCACTCATCAGAAAAAAACAGCCGAAATTGCAGCTTTAAAGCAAAAGCCCTCCCTTTCTTTCCTTAGTGCTGCTGAAAAAGAGTTGATTTGCCACCAAAATGGGTGCTGCAGTGTTACAAGTGGGACACGGGGGTTTACAGGTTGCCCACTCCTGCTATACAGCTCTATTTAAAAGGAACTTGCAATTTAATGGGGCTATTCCCAGGTTAATGGACTACTATATATGTGATTAGAGCCTAAATCACTTTTGAAGTATTGCCTGTTGGGTGCTGTTTGCAGGGTTTTTTTCCCCCCAAAGGCTGAACTTATTAAGAATAGCACAGCTAATACTGGTGCCTGATCATCCTTGAAAAGCTAAGGAGAACCAGTAAAGACTTGGATCCTGAACAGACAGGAACTGCTTAGCTAGAGATGAGTCTGGGAATTGGAAGGCAGGGGTGAATTACATCTATAGTGTTGTTGAGAAAATAACAAGGGTCTATCCAGCAGAAATGGACTTCAAGAGAGCTTTCCCTTTTGCTTTCCTAAGAATATTTATTTTTATCCGTTTTATCTTTATTTAATCCATTTCATGTTTGTAGACTATAGGTAGTCCTTGATCTACGGCCACAACTGAGTCCAAAATTTATGTTGCTAAGCAAGGTGGGTTATCAAATGAGTTTTGCCCCATTTGCAACTTTTGCCACAGTTGTTAAGTGAATCACATGGTCATTAAGCGAATCCTCATTGACTTGACTTGTCAGAAGCCAGCTGCGAAGGTTACAAAATGGTGATCACATGACCCCCGGGACACTGAAACTGTTATAAGTACATACCAGTTGCCAAGCGCCCACATTTTGATCACATGACTGTAAGGATGCTGTGATGGCCATAAGTGTGAAGAATTGGCCTAAATTACTTTTTCAGTGCCATTATAACTTCGAATGGTCACTAAACGAATGCTTGTAAATTGAGGACTACCTGAACACAGGAATAGAAGGTGGGTGATTTGACTTTCCATTCACCAACACTGGTCTGAGGGAAAATCAGTAGAATCAGGAGGTTGACAGAAATATGAAGCGAAGTATATTGACTGGAGTTAAGAGCCTGTGTAAGATTCATGCCTCTGGAGGTTGATTCTGACTGAATTAAAACAAGGGCTTCATTTGTAATGAGATCGATGAACAGGCAAACTGCCGTGTGAAATACAGCATTAAGCTGATTTGGGGCAACCACCCTGTGATTAATTCAGTATTCCAGAAACTCGGGTTGGTTGTTATTACTGCGTGTTCCAGCCGGAAAAATGTGCAGAAGGAGCTGATCCTGAATCGAGAGAGAGTCCCTTGGAGTATGTCATCTGTTTTTTGGGAGGCTCAGAGAAGGGGCTTGAACTATATCCTTTCATTATATTTCGGTCTGGGTTAAAATGGGACTGGAGGAGGAAAGTCTTTTTCTTTTTTAATTCCCATTGTTTTGATTGTTCTCTTAAATTAGGCCAGAGAGGCATGCACATTCCCAAATCACCTTTTTTAAGGCTTCTGAGAATATCAGTTATACCCTCCTTGTCTTTTCATAATGGCCGAAAGGCTTGGCTGCCGGCTAGTCGGGTTAACGTTGCTGGGAGTTGCCCCAGTGGGCTTCCAGGCACTTGCAAGGCAGAGTTCAGTGAAATGGAGGCGGTTGATTGAATAATAACAGATCCCCACCGGTAGCAACTCCTGACTCAGGGGCCTCCGAGGGGAGGGGAAGGAGGAGAAGGGGAAGGGTGGGGGCGATTCCCAAAAATCTTGTGCTGACCCGGCCCGTCTGTCAAATTTTAAAGTCAATGCGGCCCCGAGCCAAAAGTTTGCCCACCCCTGCATTAAGAGTTGTTAACCTAATCCTACGTAGCTTTTTCTCTGGTAATATCACACTACTAACCAGAGCATACAAAACATTTGCTAGACCAATACTCGAATACAGTTCATCAGTCTGGAACCCACACACACGTATCTGATATTAGCACAATTGAGAAAGTCCAGAAATATTTCACAAGAAGAGTTCTCCACTCCTCTACTCGTTGTAGAATACCTTATGCCACCAGACTTGAAATTCTAGAACTAGAAAACCTTGAATTACGCCGTCTTCGGTCTGACTTAAGCATGGTATATAAAATCATACATTGCAATGTCCTACCTGTCAATGAATACTTCAGCTTCAACCATAACAACACAAGAGCACACAATAGATACAAACTCAAAGTAAACCGCACCAAACTTGATTGCAGGAAATACGACTTCAGCAATAGAATGGTCAATGTCTGGAATACTCTACCCGACTCTGTAGTTTCTTCCCCAACCCCAAAAACTTTAACCTTAGACTGTCTACTATTGACCTCACCCTTTCCTAAGAGGTCTGTAGGGGCGTGCATAAGCGCACCAACGTGCCCACCGTCCCTGTCCTATTGTTTCTCTTATTCTTTTATTTTTCTTATATGTACCCATTTCATGTATTCACAACTATGTATACATTTATACTTATTATCTTGTAAACAATTGGCAAATCAAATAAATAAATAAATAAATAAGATGGGCGGCCAAGACATTTTATATATAAGTAAAAATAAATATCTGGATGTTTGAAATACCTTTAATAGATGGGCAGCACATAATTATAAAATGGGATAAACATAAAGATTAGGCTGAACTGAAGCATTATTTCCTTAAAAGTGATACATTCAGACTTGAGCTTGATGGATACATTCAAGATATGAAGACTTCTTTAGATTCAAAGGTAAGTCTTGATGGAGAAGTAACTGATTCATTGCTGTTAATAACTTTGGATTACTTCTTTTGGCTTTCTCTCTTTTTTTCCCTCCAGTGAGATGGAAAATGTTGGTTTCTTTATAAGCTGTTTGATAAACTGAGATGCTTGAAGTTATTTTGAGTTCCCTGTGAAGATCCCTAATCAGAATTGTTTACCTAGGATAATGCTGAGGAAGAGAGTTTGATTTCCACAATCCTCAATCTCTTAAGGACGCATTAGAGAAATCTCAATTAAAAAAGCTTTATCTCACTTCCCAAGCATTGGTGTGCTCTGGGCCTATTTTCTGTGCATCTCAGTGGTAGAATAGGAAAGGTATCTGGCATTTCCAAGTTACTTAGAGAGCAACAAGTTTCTGTTTCAAGTGCAAGATTCAATTGTTTGCTACCTTGTAGTTGGAAGAGAAACAGGCTAATCTGACTGTTGATTCTCCTGTGTCTCTTAGCAGTTTCCAGTATTATCTACATGGTGTCCTTCTAGAGCAGGGATATCAAACTCAAAGCCTGCGGGCTGAATTTGGCCCATGGGGTGTTTAAATCTGGCCCGTGGGGCCAGTCTGAAAATAGCTAAGAACTGGCCCGTGGTGCTTCTGGCAGCCAAAGTGGGGCACGTGTGGGGGGCTGCGTGCGGGGACCCCCCTGCACCCTGTTTTTGGCATGGACGGCCTTCTGCCAGCCATGCTGCCAGCCAAAACATGCATGCCCCATTGTGGGTGGCAAAGTACAGGAGGCCATCCAGGCCGAAAACGGGGTGTTGGGGGGTGCATGCAGTTCCCTTGCCTCGTTTTGGTCAGCAGGGTGCTGCAGGAGGCATCTGTCCTGTTCCCCCCCCCACTCCAGTTGGCCCACAGAGAACTACAATATTCATCTGGCCCTCAAAGAAATCCAGTTTGACACCCTTGCTCTAGAACAGGGGTGTCAAACTCACGACCCATGGACCATATGCATCATGTGCTGGCCCCATGCCCACCCTGTTTAGCGAAGGGGAAAAAAGTCCTGATACGTCCTGTGACGCTGCCATGACGACATGAGTTTGATACCCCTGCTCTAGAGCGTTCGTGTTGGCTTGAGAATCGAAAAACTGGCCTTCAAGAATTTTGTTCAGAGTTTATGGTTGTTCTGTGGGAACCAAGCTCTCTTTGAGTGTGATTATATGGGGAGCCTCAAGATTCTCATACTTCTTACTATCTCTGTGAAAACATTAGACATCATTCAAGGTAAGGAGAGCTGTGTCACCCACATGCCACCATGAGCCGTGGTGGTGCAGTCGTTAGAATGCAGTACTGCAAGCTAATTCTGCTGACTGTTGGCAGTTCGACCCTCAATGGCTCAAGGTTGACTCAACCTTCTGTCCTTCTGAGGTCAGTAGTATAAGGACCCAGATTGCTGAGGGCAATATGCTGACTCTGTAAACTGCTTAGAGAGGGCTGTAAAGCACTGTGAAGTGGTATGTAAGTCTAAGTTGGGTGTCGAACTAATGGCCTGCGGGCCATTGTGTCATGTGCTAGCCATGCTCACCTCCATTTTAGCAAGGGGGGAAGTTGCAATATGTCACGTGATGACAAGATGATGCCGTGAGTTTGATACCCCTAGTCTAAGAGCTTGACGCTTTGGCATCCAACACTCTTGAGATCTCTCTTCGTTTTGAATATGTCACTTCTGGATGCTGCTAATACAGTTCTCTCTAAAGAGAAATCTTGAAAGAAATATCTATTCTTGTTTGCAGATTACTGATAGGCATATAGGGAAATTCAAATGTTGTCTTTCAATAGCTTGGCATCCCTTGTTGGGGATTTGCCTTTGCATAGTGGACTTGCCTTGTCTTTATGCTGTGGGCTAGTGCTGGCACAAGGAATTGCTGGGGAATACTAATTGGGACTTGGAGACCTCAATAAAGACTCCTAACGTCCATTTGTGTGTGTGTGTGTGTGTGTGTGTGTGTGTATGTGAGTGCATGAAACAGCAGAGAGCTTCTTGTCCTGAGCTTGTGTTTGTGGAATGTAGCTTATTGTGATGCACCATAAACACTTTTTAGCATCTCTGGGAGTTTCAAGAATAATTTGTAAAATAGTATGGGAGGACTATAGCTGTTAAAAGACAGGCCTGGGAGGAGGGACTCCTCTGCTTGTATGCCTGGGTGAGCTCAATACAGCTATTTGGATAAGCTGTTACACTGCTACTTCTCACTCACTTTCTTGATTCAAGATAGCAAATTGGCCCCAAGGGAAATTTCACAGGCTCTGGAATAGGGAATGGCTAAAAAGTAATCAACTCTTTCAAAAGAAGCTGTCCCAAGTTGCTTCCCCGAATTCCCCTTTACAGTCACATATCTTGTAGAATGATCAACTGTTATTTCAATTGGGTGCAGCAAAGCAACCTGGAGACCTGCATTCAGCCGCTCCTGAGAACTTGGTTTGAGGATTTGGTGTGTCCTATTCAGAGGGCGGTGAAGCTTTTCCAGGAGAAACTTGCCTTTGTGTTACATGCTGTGAGTACCACGCAAAGTTCACTCCTCCTGGATCTCTGTGGTGTGCTTTTGTTTGGGTTCCTGGTTGAACAGTTTGCCTTATTTATTCATTGTTTTGGCTGCAACTGTTGTGATAGTCAAAGTGTGTACAAATAAGACTTCACTACTTCAAACAATCTTTAATTGTGTGTCATGTCACCTAGTGGGTGCCTCTTTCCTGGAATATTACCGGACAGGCTAGGAGTGGGGAGACACATTGATGTAATGTGCTAGTTGCTGTCCTTCCATATTATTTTTTTACCTTCAGGAAAGCAACACAATATAGCTATAGAGCTCCACTCCAAGGGGCTATTTGTGGGAATGTTGATGGCTTAAACCAGGATTAAACTTCTGGCCCGCAGACCAGATGCGTCACGCTCTGGCCATGCCCACACCCAGTTTAGCAAAGGGGGGGGGGAATTCCTGATATGTCACGTGAGGCTGCTGTGACAACGTGGGTTTGATACCCCTGGCTTAAACAATTGGTCAGAATTAAGGGTTTGACAGCTTGAATAACACGATAATAACACCTTTGTTTTAAGGAGCACCAGCTTTAAGCTGTACGTGTAATTCATTTTAAAACTGGGCCAGCAGTTTTAGAAACATGGATTTCCCTTACTGCAGCTGGAATTCATTTTCATGTTTTTAAACATATACATTCAATTATGCTTAGTCAGAGCTTTTAGCTAAAAAGTTTGAAAAGCAGTTTCTCTGCAGATGGGGGGGGGGAGGAGAGAAATAGGTAGGATGCCAAAAATAAGGTCTTCTTTCAATAGAGTTTGACTCTTCTTGATTTTTTTGGCCTTTGATTCAGCGTTGATGCTTTCTGACTGTCTAGATCAGGGGTGTCCAACCTTGGCAACTTGAAGACTTGTGGACTTCAACTCCCAGAATTCCTCAGCCAGCTTTGCTGGCTGAGGAATTCTGGGAGTTGAAGTCCACAAGTCTTAAAGTTGCCAAGGTTGGACACCCCTGGTCTAGATAAATTCCTGCAGTTTTCTTAACAAGATTTTGGAGGTGGTTGGCTTCATGCCTAAGGCAGGACCAGAACTCCTAGCTCCAACTACACCAAACTGGCTCTAGTTTACTGTTATTTGAGGTCAAATTCCTGCTTAAACAGGAAGTCCTCTCACCTTTGCTCATTAACATTTTAATACAGCTGAAGCTCTTTGAAAATAAAATAAAGGCCAGTGAGAAGTTTACATATACAGATAGTCCTTGACTTACAACCATTCCTTTAGTTCGAAGCTACAACCACCACTGAAAAAAGTGACTTATGACCAGTTTTCACACTTATAACCATAGCGACATCCCCATGATCAAAATTTGAATGCTTGGCAGCTAGTGTGTACTTATGACTACTGCAGTGTCCCGGGGGCACGTAATAGCTTTTTGCAGCCTTCTAACAAGCAGAGTCCATGGGGAAGCCGGATTCATTTAACGACCATGTTATTAATGAACAACAGCCGTCATTTTAACAACTGTGGCAACAACAACAAAAATGTCAGAAAATGGGGCAAAACTCACTTAGCAATTGCTTTGCTTAGCAAAGGAAATTTTGGGCTCAATTGTGGTTGTAAGTTGAGGACTATCTGTACATTCTGAGTGATCTGGGAGATGGAGGAAAGAGAAGAAGAACAATGGACAGGTGTTCAACTGATCACCTGGTGAAAATAAAATTGCTAGTTGATAACCCTTTACATCTTCATTGCCAAGGCTCTTCAAACTTGGCAAGTTTAAGACTTGTGGACTTCAGCTCCCAGAATTCCTGAGCTAACATGACTGGAGGAGGAATTCTGGGAGTTGAAGTCCACAAGTCTTAAAAGTGTCAAGTTTGAAGACCCCTGTATCTTGGCGATGGGGCCAAGTGTCTCCTGAGACAGATAAAGAGCATAGAATTGTAGTCTAAAGTTATGTCATTATGTCAAGTAGTGACATTGGGTCTGTTCTTTCAAGGCTCTGAGTTGCACTCCTGTTGAAGTGAATGGATCTGAAGAAAGGACAGAGAAGGATATTAACAGGTAAAAAAAAGCAAAAATCCCTCAAGATGATATTCCTTAGGGCCACCCTTGCTCCTCCTGAGATAACCGCTTAGCGGAACTTGACTAATGACTATACATCCTGGAAATCTATTTACCTTCTTTCCCAGATTCCTTCGAGCAGCAAGTCTTCAAGATCTGGTCAGGGAAAGTATGACGACTTCCTTATGCACAGCCTCAGCAACAGAGGAGCAATGCAAATCAGTGGTGATTGACTTGAATGGGCCACAGCTTTGCTTCCACGGTGCAGGTAAGCTTACAGAAGGAGATGCTTCTAGTATCCGAGTACTGCTCAGTAACATTAGCACAAGGAATGTTGATAGACTGGTGTTTTTTTAGACCTCTCTACAAAGATAGTTGTTTAAGGCAGACAGTCTTATTTGAGTCTACCCTTACTGTAACCTTATTTGAGTCTACCCGTACTGTAACCTTCCTCTTGCATTAGTCTAATATACTCAAATATAGCAAATTGATTCCCTGATTCGGAAGGGTTATGATGGTGGAGCAATACAGAGATTTTGACTGGGTTATTTCATGTAAATTGCTTTGTTATTTGGTTCATTTAAAAAACCCCGGACCAAATCCAAAAGGCAGTCCCTTGGGAAAACAGAACCTTCCTTCCTTCCTTTCTTTCCTTCCTTCCTTCCTTTCTTTCTTTCTTTCTTTCTTTCTTTCTTTCTTTCTTTCTTTCTTTCTTTCTTTCTTTCTTTCTTTCTTTCTTTCTTTCTTTCTTTCTTTCTTCTTCCTTCCTTCCTTCCTTCCTTCCTTCCTTCCTTCCTTCCTTCCCTCCCCCCTCCCTCCCTCCCTCTCTCTAACTCTCTCGAAAGAAAGAATTCCTTATGATCATTGTCACATTTTTCTTCGTCTTTATGTCAAGCTTCAAATTCATTGTAATATTATGCTGGTGCAGCCTAAAGCTGCAATCTGGGGTCCCTTCAGAGCATGGGTGTCAAATTTGCTGCATCACATTGCTATCACGTGACGTTTCGTGACATTTTCCCCATTTGCGGAGCTGGGATGGGCGTGGCCTGTGCATGACGCATCCGGCCTGCAGGCTGCTAGTTTGACACCCGTGCTCCAGAGGCTTAGAACTTTCAAATCCAAGAATTGCCAGATAGCATCGGATCTAAAAGAATGGAAATGTGACACTTGTTGTCATGCCCCCAATGGAGACTGACTCTGAAGGAGAGGAGGAACAGCTGACGGAGTGGAAGTGTGGCTCTGGAGGTTGTGGAGGAGGCTGCGGAAGGGCAGAGGCTGGCTGGGCAGTCAGAGGAGGACCCAGGCCCATCCCCTCTCCATCCTAGGGCACGCAGGGAGGAGAGGATAAGGGAGAGATGTGGTCTACTTGGGAGGAGAGGGCCTTGATCCTCTTCATGGGCTGCAGCTGTGACAACTGGATAAGAGGACAGACATGCGTATTGGCGAGTGCTGGGAACAAAGCGTGGAAATATCTCTAGTTTATGGTTCCTTTCTTGAGTTTGGCACCCTTCCCAGTGTGTGTTCTGTTATCTATGGATGTCCTCCAGCCCTTATCTTGCCTGATTGTTTTTTATTCTTTATAATTTAAATGACATTTCCTCCTTCTTGTAACTGCTTGTGTGGGAGATTTTTGTTTCCAGTCCAGGATATTTGGAGCTTGGAAGCAAAGTGAAGGAATAAAAGGGGCTTCACCTGTTTTTTGTGACTGTGTTTATTTTGTATCCCCATCCTGGGTCATCACCCGTGTTTAAGTCATCAGTTTGAACAAGGCTGGCCTAGAAAATCATATCCTTACTGCTGGCCTCCTAAAATATTGATGGCATTTTATGCTAACTAGGCAATTAAGAAAAACTTTCGTGATCCAAGCTAGACGTTCATTGTTACTGAGTGTTTTGTTCACCCAAGGATTTCTACAAAACTCAGAAGCAACCCGTCTGTGCTGTTGCTCCTTAAAAATATATTCTTTACTATCATGTGTCATTCTTTACTTTATATATGTGGTATTTTCCAAAGGATAGGTTTGTTTGTTTTTTAAATTATGTGTCATCAAATTGTTCTCAACTCCTAGCGACCACATAATTTCCGCTATCCCTAACCTGGTATTTCATGGCTCCCAATGGTGCACTCGTCGCCACTGTAACTGGGTTCATCTGTCTTATTTATTTGAGTTGTATCCCACCTTTATTATTTTTATAAATTAACTCAAGGCAGTAAACATACCTAATGATCCATCCTTCTTCTATTTTCCCCTCAACAATAACCCTGTGAGGTGGGTTGGGCTGAGAGACAGGGACTGGTCCAAAGTCACCCACCTGACTTTAATGGCTAAGGTGGGACTAGAATTCACAGTCTCCTAGTTTCTAGCCTGGTACTTGAATCATGCGACCGTATTGGCTTACAAACCTTGCTGCTCCTCTCCCTTTCTCTTTACTTCCACTTTTCCTGACATTAGAGCCTTTTCCAGAGAGTAGGGTCTTTCCATGATTTGCCTGGATAAGAGAGATCCTTTAAATGTTGACCCTTACTTATCCCCCATTGCGAGAATGACAGCCAAACAGCAGCATCCTGAGCATGTCCATTCTTGAAGCCTCAGGGAACCATTATAGTCTCTTCCTTTGTAAGTACATAAGGAGTGTCTGTGTCTTGTACAAAAACCTTTTTCGGGTACCTTTGAAGACATTCATACATTTTACTGTGTTACCTGAAATAATAAGAAGTTTCTTTTTCCAACAAATGTCTCAGGAACAAATAGATTCTGTGAAGATTGGACACAAGCATTTCTGAATGTTCCCGAAGGGGGCAATCCCTTCCTTTTTCGGCAAATGCTGGAAAACTTTAAATTGAAGGTAAATATCTGTGTTGGGCAAGAACAATGAGAACCGTAGCCCAAATGCATCGGCCAGGACACTTGGCTTGAGATGGCTGTTCTTTGTGATCTTTAGAAATAGTGGTAGATGAAACTTTTCCCATATTATAATTTCTTTGAGTCTCATGTGTTTCTCCACCCACCAAATCATAATCTATTTCAGACAAAGAACTGGGTGTAAATTAATCTCCAGTTGAAATCAATGGAAAAGTTTCTGTTCTACTACTACTACATCGCTGCAGGTTTGGATCTTCACGCTGAAACACAACAATTGTGGCTCAAGTATATTTGTTCTAAACCAGTGCAATCTGAGAATTGTGTTTTTGCCTGTATGATCTGATGCTGCCACAACTACAGTCATGCATTGTAGGGACATAGAATATTTATTTGTTTGTTTGTTTGTTTATTCATTTAGCATATGGCATACAGGTAGTCCTCGACTTACAACAGTTCATTTAGTGAATGTTCAAAGTTACAGTGGTTTATGGCCATTTTTCACACTTATGACCATTGCGGCATCCCATTGGTCATTCAGTCAGAATTCAGATGCTTAGCAATTAGCTCACATGTATGTGATTCCCTTTTGGGACTTTTTGGCGAGCAAAGTACATGGAAAGCCAGATTCACTTAACAAGTGCAGTGATTCACTTAAGAACATAGGCAAGGCAGGTTGAAAAATGAGGCTAAATTCACTTAACAACTGTCCCGCTTAGCATCAGGAATTTTGGGCTCAATTGCAGTTGTAAGTCGAGATCTATTTGTAGAGTACGTGGATAGCAGTAATAAAATTGTAGAGAAGGAACACATACTACTGTGGCACACGTACGATGGAAATCAATTTTGTAAGGCTTGAGGAATTTTAAAAAAAATGTTATAGATTACATTTTAAATATGTCGATTTATCTCAAGAGTCTTCAAACTCAGCAAGTTTAAGACTTGTGGACTTCAACTCCCAGACTTCCTGAGCTAACATGACTGGAGAAGGAATTCTGGGGTTTGAAGTCCACAAGTCTTAAAGCTGTCAACTTTGAAGACCCCTAATTTATCATAAGAGTAGAATAAGTGTTCTGCATATTAATATCTAGGCCATTTATCCAATTAAATATTTGTTAGTTGGAGAATGCCTGCTTTTCCTCCTGTATAAGCTCTCAAATGTATGCACTCCAGAGAATCTGCAGTGCTATGTGCCCTTGCCAAGGTGGGCACTCCCTTTGAACATATGGGGCCTCCTTGTGAGAGATGTGCCTTGAGTGCCAATTATTTTGGGAGCTACTAGATTAGATTAAAGATGCTAAGTTCTTCCTCCCAAATTTCTCATTTACAGCTCCTGATTCCTGTATACTAATATGTTGTGTGTGCAGGAGGTGCACGAGTTCATATTAGGCATCCAAAGAGCCACTGTATGTGTATAGCACATCTATTGGCAGTGTACCACAGCAGCCTGCCCCGATTGCCCTGCCCCGATTGGGGAAGTCATCCACCCTTCCCTTCTTGCCCAGTGGACCATGTGCAACTGCCTTTTATCCTAGTGACACTGTCAAGGATGGGATTGTGTGAACCTTGGGTTTCTGTGTAGGCTTTCTCAGCTGGATCAGGACACTGGCATACATGTTGGCTGCTTTCTTTTCAGGCCATACAGGACATCAACAGCCTGAAGCGGTTCATCCGGCAGGCGGAAATGAGCCATTATGCCTTGTTCAAGTGCTACCTGTTTCTGAAAAACTCCGGCAGCGGCGATGTGCTCTTGAAGATTGTCAAAGTAGAATATGCCGAAATGCAGGAAGCTCGGAATGTCATCAGTGTGCTGGAAGAATTCATGAGGGACCAGCTTGGAGCTTAAATCCTCCTCCTGAACCAAGGGTGGCTTGTACAGTACCAAGTCAGCATGCCTCCATGTAGAATCACAGTTCTTGAGTATGTAGGCCATTTTTGTGTTGAATCATGTGAACTTACCGTGGAGGGCTGGACTCAGTCCCAGTTCCTCACAGTACACAAACGCGTGGTCCAAAAAGAAAACCCTTATCACAGCATCTTCTGTGAGGTTGAGTTAAATTGGTATTTGTTAGTATGGGAACAAGCTGAGTGTTCAGGCGCTCACCCTCCCTGCTTTCTCTTGTCTGTCTGCTTGTAAAACCACAGTTTTGTTTCCCTGCGGTATCCAAACTCTGGTTTTGGGCTTTCCTTATACCCTACAGTCAAAAGCAGGATCAATCCAGAGCTTGCAATCCCTACATGTTAGGCCACAATTTTCTATAAGAGCCAGCTACTATAGACGAAGAACAATGGGGTTGATCTAGACTTCCTGGAGGCAAAATAAGCATAAGGGCTTTGTCAGCATTATTAATTGTGTTGGAAGGGAGAGGTGCCAGTGTAGAAGTCCAAATGGTATATGAACAGATACATGTACGGATCTTGGCTAGCCAAAAGCAGCATAGATCCATGTTTGGATCAAACATATGGATTTTCTTCCATTCTGTCCTGCTGTTTTATACACACACACGCATACACACACTACACACACTTCTCCCCTGCAAACAAGCTATTTACCTCAATGCATGCATCCTCTCTCAGTCCGTCAGGGTGGCTAAACTTGGAGCCCCAAATAAATTACACATTGGTCAAATTAATTATTAGTTATTTATATTTATACTTGTAAAACTTGACCCCATTTTTAGAAGTTGTAGATAATGGGGTTTTGGTGAGGTATGCTTATACCAACCACTCACTTGGGGGGGTGGGGAGAAAGCTGAACAGTACATCTGAAATAAAATCTATGCACAAAATTGTTTGTGGAAAACTATACTTACGTACACGATAGAAAAATATTTTGACATTTCTTACATCATGCTGCTTTGCAAGCACACTCTTTGCTCGAATAGGAAAAGCGTGTTCTATTCAGCATATTTTAAGGCAGAATCACTTCATTTGGTGCTATAACAATAAGCCATGGAGGAAGATATTAACTGGGTAGGAAAATAAAGGTTCATCCTTCTTGCATTTGCTAATTCAGCGTACATTATGGGGCAGTGGAAATTCAACACAGTGACTAATAATGAGTATTAAATTTGGCGAACATTAATGTATTTTTGCTACACAAATTCAACCTGTAATATTCTGTGAGCTCTGATTTGCATTCTGCTTGGAGATTTTGGAGAGGCTCAGAAAGCTTTCTTTAATGCAGAACTGTTGAGTAATTAGGATATTAAATGCATTCACCTTCAAGCAAGGTTGGCTTTGTTCCTGTTTCTGTTCATTGCTACCCTGAAAGATTGAATGTATATCGTTTTCATCACCATATTTCATAACTTGTTCTGAACACAGGAAAGGTGGTTGGTAGTAAAGCAGTGATAAGGGTTGGACTTGAATTTTGCGGTAGAGTAGGTGCGTGGGGAGGGGGAGGTTGGATGACAAACCCAATTCTGATTCAGGGGCCAGTTCAGTAGCATGAGGAAGAAACTTCCCGAAGTCCTAAGGATTCTGAATTGAGATAAAGTATCATTTAACAAGACCATAATTCGAGATTATTAAACTGAACCTTCAACCTTAAAATGCTTGCCATTTACTGTAAATATTTGTAGAGTGTAATCATTTTTTAAAAATGCAGATGTGAACTAACCAGGAAACAATGCATCTAACCTGGCAATAAATTCCTATGTGCTGTGAAAATTGTGAGGAGATACACAGAGGTCAAAATTTGAAAGGAACAGTTACTAGTCAGGAAAGTTCACAAGAATTGGGAGAAAAGAAAGAAACAAGCAACGGGCGATGGGGGGGGCGGGGCGGATTCCTTAAAAGGTTTTTTTTTAAAATAGAAGATCGATACAGGTAGTCCTCGACTTACAACCACAATTGGGACCAGAATTTCTTATCGTTAAGCGAGCCACACCCAATTTGATGACCTTTTTTTTTTTTTTTTGGCCACGGTCACCAAGTGAATCATGCTGCCGTTAAGCAAATCTGGCTTCTCCAATTGATTTTCTGTCAAAAACCAACTGGGAAGGCAGCAAATGGAGATGACATGACCCTGGCAACTATGTATCATAAATAACGAGCACCTGAATTTTCTCTCACGTGATCATGGGGGGAATGCTGTGACTGTCATAAGTGCAAAAGGGCCGGTCGTAAGTCACCTTTTCGTTGTAACTTCAAGTAGCTGCTAAATGAATGGTTGTAAGTTGTGGATTACTTGCATTGCTGATGGGAGAACATGGTTGCAGGAGAATATGACTGGAATGTCGGGTGAACGTGATGATGGTGATTGCACGATTAATGCTTTATATGGGAGCATTCGAAAGAATGGGCATGAGGAAATCACTACAACATTCCTCTCAACATACCTTCAATGTCTTTTGAATTAAAACATTATAGGGGTATTAATACCGCTCCAGGATTACATTAGTCATCTATACAAAATCAGGAAACGACACCCAGAGCGCTCTGCCCCCCCACAATGTGTGCAACACCTGTAAATTCTCAGCCAGCAGGACCAAGAACTACTATTCCTAAGGAGAATTGTAGTTTGGCACATCTGGAGGGACTCTGATGAAGAAGATATTAGAAAGCAATCCACTGTGAAACCAGAGTATCCAATAGGCCCAGTATTCAGAAAACCCTGAGTTTTGTTAACACTGGCACAGGCTTCTTATTCTATTTTGCTCACCTTTGCAAGTTGGTTAATGGGGGAAGATTCATTCTGTTGTTCTGTAATGCATTCAAAAGTATGTATCATTTCACTAGGAGACTATAAATGACCACTCCAGTTAAATTTAATTTGACAAATTAGTTTTCTTTATCTGCCCTGGCAGGACTTTATAGCATTCCTTTGAATATTATGTACTATTGGATGGTAACTTTTTTTTCCCATGCACATTTAAACACTCACTTTTTTCCCTTGCATGTGAGCAATTCACATTGAAAGGCTAATCTAAATCATACTAAAGAAGTAGGAAACCAGATACTTGGGAGTAGAGTTCCTGTTGACTATGCTTTTGGGGCTGGGAATCCAACATCTGAAGAATAACTGGTTTCTCCACCTAATTTAAACAGTGCTTCATAGATCAGAACCAAAACATATTTGGGGATCCTGGTTTGTTTGCCTTCGGCCAGCTGGTTTGTTAAAAAAATATTGCACCTTTCTGGTTGGAATGTTTCGCAATTATTTGAGGAACCAGCATTTGTTCATATAGCAAAAACCATTGATTTCTGACCAGAATCCGTTCTAGTCTGTTTCCAATACTAAACACACATCTAGGACTCACTGGTCATCACATCTGTATCCCAAAAGGGCACCAAATTATAACTTACAGAGAAGGCAGCTGCGTAATCTTTTCCTGCCTTCCTTTAGTAAGAAACAAAACTGAATACCCAGTTTCATTTTCTTTGATTGATTAAAAAGCAGGCTGAACCGAAACACTGGATGGGAAGAACATGTAGAGTATATAGACAAAGGATTAAGCTCTCTCATCCATACCTTTCCTCTGGCAAATTGTAATTGTAAGCCAGCTATCAAAAGCTTTTCAAGCCTGGCAACATTTTCCCTTTTTGAGGTGTTCAGTTCAAAAGACACCCAGAAGTTATAGCAGATCTCAAAATATATTTTTAAAAAAATCATATGAAAGTTTCTACCAACCCCACCCCCCAAGCCCCTTCATATACAGATATCTTTCTGCCTAAGATAATTAAAAAAAACACACACCACAATACTAAACGATACTAATGTTCACTCCCTTGGAGAGGTGGCATCAATTTAAGAGCAGGCTGTGTCCGTGAAACATCAGTTTGAAAAATGGTGAATGCAGCTCTTTGAAAGAGCAACTTATCTACACATCACCTTGGCCAGATGATATGGCGTGGGCTCAAGCTAAGCAATGTTCCCTTTTCGTGAGCTTCCCTGTTCCTGTTCAGTTGCTTTTAAAACTATGATTCTTCATTATGAAAGAAAAGAGCTTGTCTGATTTTGCACTTTCTGCTTCTCAGCCGATCATGCAAAACTTAGCTGAAGAGGCAACTACATCCCCGCTGGTATTTTTAATCTCCCTTTTTGATACCAATATAACGGTTTTAAATGTGTATGTCGGGGAAGTTATCAGAGAACCTGACCAGAGCAGAAAAAGTACTGTGAAAATGCTAAGAAGGAGTACAGGATGCAAAAACCATCTGTGCCAGACTAATTCCGCGAACTAGCCAGAATATTTGGACCTAAGAGAAATATTCCACTCACCGAAACAACAATACTCCAGAATAATTTGGTATTAAATACAAGTTTAACTCCAAAGTCCTTCCATCCTGTGATACTGGAAGAGTGAAATAGTAAATTTGTCTCAGAATAGGTGGGTGAGTGGAAGGAAGGCTTAAAAGTGGCATTTATATATTATATTGAGGCATTTATATATTATATTGAGAATCTTTATACTACGTATCCTCTGATGTGGGAGAAACCAATGTTGTCCCTGGTTCATGATGGAGTGCCTATTGTAAGGTAAGGAATGTGTTAATGGTCAGAAAACAGATTTCCTCTCTAATCATTGCTTCTATCAATCCAAACCTGGATTATATTGGGATTTGCATTTGCTGTCATATTAAGGGCTGCTTTCTTATAAAGACAAAGAGGTAAGATTTAGAATAGAATAGAATAGAATAGAATAGAATAGAATAGAATAGAATAGAATAGAATAGAATAGAATAGAATAGAATAGAATAGAATAAAGAATTGGAAGGGACCTTGGAGGTCTTCTAGTCCAAACCCCTGCAGGAAACTCTATACCATTTCAGACAAATGGTGGTTCAAACTCTTCTTAAAAACTTCCAGTGTTTGAGAATTCACAACTACTGGAGGCAAGTTGTTCCACTAGTTAATTGTTCTGTCGGGAATTTTCATCTTAGTTCTAGGTTTGTTAGTTCTAGATTTGACAGGATGCTGTTTTCCTACAGGGAGACCGTGTGCATCACATTTACTTCACTTTTGTAGATCCAAGTAAGGAAACATAAAGCCAGATTTGAATTGGGTTGACTGCTTGGTGACTTATGGATCCTTCCATATTGACCCTTGGTGACTTATGGATCCTTCCATATTGACCTTGAAGTGGTTTGCTATTGTCCTCTTCAAAAGAGGGACTGTTATTGTTTTTAGGTGCACAGAATGACCTACAACCTTGTTATCTCCTGCCAATATCCTGTTCCAGTACTAACCAGGTCTGAGCTTACAAATTTTTTGAGATCTTCCAAGATCAGACACATGCTACCACATAGTTGGGTAGCATGCAATAAGTATGCTGCAAACTGCTATATGTGGAGAGAAGCTACACGTGAATGTAAGCAGAGCTGATGTTCAGACTTTCAAGTGAATACATGGAAATCAGGGAGGCCAGTTAATGCTTCCTATCACAGTTTCTTCCCAGTTTCAAATTCTCTATCCACTCACCTGAATGTCTGAACAAGTCGCTGTTATCTCTCATTAAAAGGGAAGTGTTGCTGCAGACGTTATGTATTCCAAAATATTTTGGATTCTGTGGCGTTTTCTACAAAACAGTCTTCTCTGGCTTACAAGAGATGTAGAAAAATCTGCACACCGAAGTGTCAACAAGCTCCCAAAGTCAACGATTCGACTCATGCATTTGCAAAAGCTCTTTAACGTTAAAATGATACTGCTGTAATATTAACAGTCATCCTGACAAGCTTTTGTTTTGTTTAATGACCTTTTCCCTTTTAATCATTTTTGCAAACCTTTTTGATACTCTGATCCCTCTCTTAAAGGCCTTCCTGTTTGGGGAAGCAGATGCTTGGCGTTTCAAACCTTTCTGTGCCACAATGATGCCTGAAGACTAAAATTTGCAATACATTTGAGACCTGTGTAAATGGTCCAAGCAGAATGTACAAATTAACAAGAGAAGCCAGCAGTGGAACATTCAGGAAACATGTCTCTTTTCTTCCTGGATGATAAACAATGGTAATTTTGTAGTCGATTCCAAGCTAAGTTATGAGGCAAGTCATAGCGGGTGAAGAAATCAATAGAAAAAGGTGACAAAATAATTTTAGAACAAGAGAAATATGTTTTGTCCCTCGATGAAATACTGGTAGCTTTTAGAAGCATTTGTCTCCACCCGGGATTGTACATACTTGTGCTGATGGTTCAAATTTTTCCAGCATGTTTTCAGTGCAGTAAGGCAAGAATTTGCAAATTTCTGGAATGTGCTTACTAGAATAATGATCAATAATATTTTGCAGCCTTATCTCATTCTTTTTCTCTACAGGTGGTCCTCTACTTATAACCACAATCGAGCCCAAATTTGGTGTTGCTAAGTGAGACGGTTAAGTGAATCCTTGCTGTCGTTCAGTTGCTAAATGAATCCGACTTCCCCATTGACTTTGCTTGTCAGAAGGTTGCAAAAGATGGTCCCATGACACCCCCAGGACACTGCAACCAACCAGCATTCGAATTTTGATCATGTGACCATGGGGATGGTGCAACAGTCATAAGTGAAAAGTGGTCATAAGTCATTTTATTCAGTGTTGTTGTAACTTCAAACCAGTGGTGGGATTCTACCAGTTTCCCTACCGGTTCGGTGATCATGCACTTTGCGCATGCGCGGGTGTACACACACACACACACACACACAGAGCTTTCCAAACAGCAGCTGAGGCTCTGCCACGCCAATCAGCTGAGAGGATAAAGAACAGAAAAGTGCAGGGCTGGATGGGAGGGCCGATCCCGCATTTTTCTCTTCTTTCTCCTCTCAGCTGATCGTCAGAGCTTTTTTAAATTACTGGTTAGGCTGAATCGGTAGCCATTTTTGCTACCAGTTCAGGCTGAACCGGTAGCATTTCACCACTGCTTCAAACAATCATTAAATGAACTATTGTGAGTTAAGGCAGAGATGGCATCCGACAGGGTTAACTACTGATTCGGTGATTTACGATGTGCTTCCCTGCACGCTGCGCGGGTGTGTAAATCTTCGTCAGCTTGCTACCTGGACAGCTGAGCAGCGCTGCGTGCAGGGAAGCAGCATTTGAAAAAGCACTTTTTTCCTGCTTTTTCAACTGCAGCTGTGCCCTCACACGGCTGCTGAGGTTGAAAAGGCAGGAAATAAAGGTAAGAGCCTGGGCAGGCGGGTGGGCTAAAACAGCAGCAGACATAGAACCGGTTCTATGTCTGCTGCTCTTCAGAGTTACCAGTTCTACAGAGGTGGACAGAACCGGTAGAATCCCACCCCTGAGTCAAGGACTACCTGTATACTTTGCATGGACATCATCAAATGCTTTCAGCTTCCAAAAATATACAAATAGAAACATCAAATTAGGATTTGCAAGGAAAACTCATTTAAGATTAATACGCTGCCGGCCCAGAAATTAATCTCATCTTTTTACACTTTACAATTTTAAATATGTATCTAGGATACCTTTCACTTTTTGCCAAAGTTGCAGAGTGTGACTCCAACAATCACCTGTTGTACAAATGTACTGGCTGGGCATCCAGAATTAGCTGGCACACAACATACTATACCGTGGTTTGCAACGGTTAGTCTTGACTTACAACAGTTCGTTTAGTGACCATTCAAAGTTACAATGGTACCGAAAAAAGTGACTTTTGATCATTTTTCACACTTATGACCGTTGCAGCATCCCCATGGACAGGTGATCAAAATTCAGCTGCTTGGCAACTGGTTCATATTTATAAGAATTGCAGTGTCCCAGGGTCATGTGATCACTTTTATGACCTTCTGACAAACACAGTTATGGGGAAGCCAGATTTACTTAACAACACATGTTACTAACATGTTACTAACTTAACAACTGCAATGTTTCACTTAACACTATGGCAAGAAAGATCGTAAAATGGGGCAAAACTCACCTAACAACTATCTCACTTAGCAACAGAAATTTTGGGCTCGGTTGTGGTCGTATGTTGAGGACTACCTGTCTATGTATTGTGTGAGATGGTCTCTGGATCTTATTGAAATATGCATTCGTAGTTTCAGGGTCAGGTGCCATGTAGGGCTCGCATTTCCAGGTTGCTTTGCTAGAATCCAAAGATACAATCTGAAAAGGAGGGGGAGGATCAAAGAGGGACAAATGATAAAATGTGCATCCTGTCACATGACTTATATATTTGCATTAGGCATTAGGACATATATATGTAATGATGAGGTTTGCATCATGATACCACCATACAAGTTCCATTATTCTCACGTAATCATGCCTGCTGCAGATGGCTGCAATTCTACAATTTGTTGCCAAAGATCTTCAGCTGTTAGGTATTGTCTCACAGTTGAAGCATCCTGCAAGCCAAGATTTCAAAAAGATGCCAAAGCAGGGCTGTCCCTGAAATCTAGAGCTGGCAACCGGCAACCCATGTCACTAAATGGGTTGGGTTCATACAATAGGCTAAACCAGGGACCCTCAACCTGTTTTTTAAATAATAAGACCTAAAATAATCCATAAATGTGTGTGACACTTTCCCAAATGATTGGAGTTAGGGTTGGACAAGAAATTAAATGTTTTAATAATTGAATTTTAATGTATATTTTCATTGGAGTTCACAAATTTTGTGACACCACAACTGTCCACTGAAACTGAGACAGTCTAAATCAGTAGCAAAGTCCAGGAAAATTCTGGTGTTTCTGCTTCGCCTGTACAAGGCTCATTAGGTTTTCAAAAACAGGAATTGCCCTCTCTAAGGTGTTTGCAAACTCCTGAGCATCAACCCCAAACTCCAAATTAACAAAATAGGACTGCTGTGCTATCACAACAGGCTATGCCTGAAGACCTGAATAAGACGGAGCGTGACCCTCAGAATCACACAACATGCTAGTGATTTCATTACATACTGAACTTCAAAGATCCTCATCTTACTTAATCTAGGCCAGTGTGTGGCGTGATCCCAGCTGATATTTTTCTAGACTAAACAAACAAACAAACAAACAAACAAATGTCCTTCCAGTTCTACTATTATTTGCTTCCTGGCAGCTATGTAGATTTAATTATTTTAAATCCACAGAGATATTTTTTTTTCCACATGAAACCTCCCCCTCCTGTCCAAAGAAGTGCATCCCATGAGATTGCATAAATAATTCACTCAGGCTTGCACACCTGTTGAGGTACTACTGTTAAACACATCCCTGATCCATTAAAGCAATTCTCCCCAGTCTCATGTCCTCCACTCTAATGAGACCACAACACTCAGAATTCCAGGTGGACTCCTAAACAATAGCAGGTAATTAAAAGTTCTCTGGATCTCCTTACTGCCATCTGGTTATCTGGATTTCTCAGCCTAAATTTGGTAGCCCTGAATAAACCAGATACTTCAACTTTTTCCACAGATGTTGACAGGGCAAGTGTAAAATGTCAATGTGATAGGTATGACAACTCAACAGAAACACTGCCTGTTTTTAATGTGCATTGCTGCATGTAAAAAGGAGGTAGGGCTTCGATCATGCAGCTGGCCCCTCCATATCGACTTTTTAAAACCACCTCTACCTGGCCAGCATTTTCAGCTGTGCGTAGATTAAACATACCAGACTTAGACTTCAGTTCCCAGAATTCCTTTGGTCCTGCTGAATCCCAACATATTTAGCCAGGTTGAGAATAAAATATATGTGAACAATTAACAAAACATCATTACAATTTTGCTATTGCATTCACAATAGGCAAAAGGACAAATCTGTATTTTGCAAACCAAACTTGGTAGAATGTTTTGTTGGGGGAGCACATCTACTTCTTCCAAAATTGGTAGATCAAGATCTTGCAAATACAGAAGACTGCAGCAGAGCTTGTTAAAGGCAGCTAAACATCAAGAATATCTATTACGTCATTTACTGTTTTGTGAAATTCTGGAAGAACTCTTTTTAAAAAGTACAATATAAGTTCTCCTCTCCAAGGAGCAGATTCTGCTTTAAAATGAACAGAAGGACCAAAGCCCCAAAGGAAATAATATAGTTATTATAAGATTCAACAGCTTCAAGTAGTCTGTGATGACTAAAAACCCAGCCACAAACAATAAAAAAACAATGAAATTTGCAGCTGAATTTTATAAGCAGACTAAAGCACCTTCAAATATTTCAGTGTGATTTGGTTAATTCTTTAGCTGAAAACCAGTCTCTGCAAGTGGTCATGAGTGAACATCTAAAATCAGAATCCTCCATTTATTTTTCCCTCTTAATTGTCCAGAAAACTCGAAAAATGGGGGAAAGGCTAAAATATTTGGACTTAGAGACTTTGTGGCTCTATAGAGCTATAAAGTGAATACCGGGCTGGCATGTCATATGCGGTCTCCAAGCCTTTCTTTTATCCCGCGTTACAACCCATCTACTAAAGAAAGGAATGTATTTTCCAAATGGACTGAAGATTGTCTGGCGTAATCAAATGTAATAGATTACAGCTTCCATCATCTTGAACCAAAGTGATGGGTTTATAGCACAACACATCTGGAGGACATCAGCTAAGGAAAGCTCTTCTAAAGTTTCTAACTGTGAATGCTGAAAAAGACAAAACCATCCAGATGAGCCTTCACTGGGTGCATGAACATTTCACCCATATGTATTGGGCTAAGCATCCAGGGGGCTGAATCTTCCTTTGAAGTACAAACTGGTTACATGAGCAAAGGGCACAAGGTGTGGCTCATAAAGATCATGGTACCTGTAAATCTCCACGCCCAAACATCTTCCAAGCAAGGATCCATGGAATCGTCCTTAATCATTTCCCATCAGCACATACAGTTCTCCCTCAGTGCATGTCATTCCAGAACTTGGATACATTCCCCTCCTGTCACATTCATAAAAAAATAAATCCTCTAGTTTCATTTTTTTTTTTTGCCCATGAAGCTGAAAGATGGGAAGTCACTTCTTTGTCTGTTTTTTTTAGCCCAAGTTCTTAAGGAAGTGGAGGTAGTTTTAGATCCAACAGGCTGTAGGCAAAAATGTTCCAGAAGATGGCAAAGAGAACAAACACCACATACATGGAAACGAAGATCCACCATACTGATTGATCTTGAAGTCTCTGCTCATAGTTCCTTAGAATAACCACACCAAGGGTGATTCCAACACCCACCCCACCTAGGTGAGCAACGAAACTAGGATGAGGACATGGAGGATAAGCAGATGGGTAGAATCTCAGCCATACAGCTCTTCCAAATTCAAAGCTCACTGAAAGAGAAATGAAGCAGTATGTCACACATAACCACCATTCATCAGAAATTGCACTGCATTGTCCATTCATTGTCCCATATAATCCTATGCTATTATGCTGCGATGCAGCATTTTTCCACACCATTTTGAGCAGCCTTTTCAATGCACAGAACAGCTTATTTGGCAAGAATTTCTGGCCATGTAGAAAGATAGATCCTCCACCATTCTGGATCACTTTTAAGCCAGACAGACTGTCCAGATTTCACAACGTGCAAAATGCACTTTATATGCAGTTTTAAAATATATATTTAAAATGTACAGCAGGAAAAGAAATAAAAACCCAATGACTTGAAAAGAAGTCCATGTTAACGTTATCTTTTTAAATAAACGTTCCTTTCGGGACAAGTCTTTTTCCCATTACTGACACACACACACAAAAAGAAAAGCCTTCTCTATGAACCTTCTTTTCATTCCCCCATCCCATTTTCCCCCTGAAAAAATCAACTGCCTCTTTCTCTTTTTGTACCTAGTCCTATTACCATAATGGGAATGGGATGGAAAATCATATTAGGGTTCAGCTATAATCTCTGTTGCCAAAGACTACGGGAACACAGGTGGTGATTCAGATTAAACCGATAGATTAGGAAAAGACTAGGCAGCCTCTCCAGAACCTTATGGAGGTTCTCTTATTTTCCACTTAAGCCCACTGCTGTTTAGACCAACTTCTCTACTGAACTATCAGGAAAGTGCAAGCAAGCCTTTAAAGTGGGAAAAACTAAGGAACAGGTCCGTATCCTTCATTTTGGCTTCGAGAAACACAAACGTATGATTGCATTTAACATGATAAGATATATTATTGTAGAACCACTAATGGGCACACATAAAACCCCGCTGAAGATGTTACCTAGTTCAGTAGCAAAATGTCCGGGAGCCAAACATCAAGCTAGGAGGACAAACATCTGCCTAAAGCAAGGGTCTTCAAACTTGGTAAGGTTAAGACTTGTGAATGTCAACTCCCAGAATTCCTGAGCTAACATGACTGGAGGATGGATTCTAGGAGTTGAAGTCCACAAGTCTTAAGGCTGTCAAGTTTGAAGACCCCTGCCCTAAATATGTCTGACTCAGAGCCTGCTGGAAAAAACAGGTCTTAATTTCCTTCCTGAAGGCCAGCAAGGTCAGGGAAGGAGACTTCTGCTTTCTGAAGCCTTCACAAGGGGCCACCGCTAGCTTAGCTAATCAGGAATTCCAACTTACTCTTATATTTCCAAGAAAACATAGTTTATTCCTGGTTTCTTTCTCTGGGGGGAAAAAAAGGAAAAAAAAAAGCCCAAGACACAAACCAAAGAAAGATTGATCTACTCATTGTTCATTAGTACTATCTGAATTAATTGTTGTACAATCCACTCTGGTCCCATATGTATGTGTGATTCACGCATCTTCTGCAGATTTAGAAAGCAAAGGGAGCAGTTCTGTAGGGGAACAGTCCCAAGATGGATTTTCCTAACTTGCCACTATTATCTCTGGGCTACTAACCTGAAAAATAAATGAGATCAAGAATATCTTTAGGCATAGCAGGTGCACTAATGAAAATCATTTAAGGAGGATACTTACTGCAGATCAAGGCAACAGCCATGCGTAGCAGCTTGAATTGACACTTCATTCCAGACCAGTTCTGAGAAAGAAATAAAAGAATCTCCAAGTGAGTTTTTCCATCTGCTGAGTATCTGGAGACAGACCTGAGTATCTCTGGGGCTTAATTTGGGTCCCTTCTCCTCTCACTGTACATCCTTAGCTTTTGGAATATACAACCGTCCCTTTATCTCTTTGCACTGCACACTCACTCCGGCTTTGTTAAGGAGCCCCTGAGAAATAAATTTAAAGACTTGCCTTCTGAAACTCACCAATTCTTTCTTTCCTAAATCAGCCAGAATATTGACCAGAAGAAGAAAGATATTTTTTTAAAAAATCAAGGTGTGAATTCTGGTTTTATATCCTTGCATTGTTCAAGACTATCTAATGTCATGATTTTTTTTAAACGTTGCTCTCCATGCATTGGACCCTTATGCTGTTTCCCTCAATGAGCTCATACAAAACATCAGCAGGTTTGGTAGGGAAAATTTCTGGTAATGGGTTGATCTATGCAATGATAAGTTATGATGTAACCTTCAATACTTTACAGAATAACACAGTTCGGAGGGACCTTGGAGGTCTTCTAGTCCAACCCCCTGCTTAGGTAGGAAACCCTGCTTAATATACCATTTCAGACAAATGGTTGTCTAATCTCTTCTTAAAACTTCCAGTGTTGGAGCATCCACAACTTCTGGAGGCAAATTGTTTTGCTGGTTAATTGTTTTCACCATTATGAAGTTTCTCCTCAGTTCTAGGTTGCTTCTCTCCTTGATTAGTTTCCATCCATTGCTACTTGTCCTGCCTTCAGGCGCTTTGGAGAATAGCTTGACTCCCTCTTCTTTGTGGCAGCCCCTGAGATATGGAACACTGCTATCATATCACCCCTAGTCTTTATTTTCATTAAACTAGCCATACCCAATTCCTGCAACCATTCATCATATATTTTAGCCTCCAATCCCATAATCATCTTTGTTGCTCTTCTCTTTATTTGGAAATAAAGGCCTTCTTTTTTTAGCACAGGCACTGGCCTGCTCACCATTCACAGTTTTGACTATTTCTCTCCAGCTGCAAGATGGTCTGTTCGCTTATTTTGCAATACCTCATCTCTTAAAAGGATCCAGAGAAGGCTTTTGCTTTGCTGTTAATATACAATATATACCACATTACAAAACAGGGTTTTATAAACACTACAACTTCACGAGAATTTCCTGCAAACTATCTTTACTAGGAACAACTACAACTACAACTCCAGGATACTTTTGATGTTGCCACTTTTAAAAAAAAAATTGAGCAAGAAGGTACATAATTTATGTTTCTGGGAAAAGAGAAAAGGCTGAAAATAATCGGATATATTAATGAAGAAATCGTAAAGGCATCTAAATCAGTCTATGAAATTGTATACATGTTGCATTAAAATTGCCGGAATGTTTCTAGAGTATATGTGTATGTCAATCCTTATGGAACAAGAAGGAAAGTGGAGATTGGTGATATTGGAGGGAGGAGGTAGTTCAAAGTCAATACTGGGCACCTCATGTCAGCTTCTACATCTCCAGCTGTCAAAGAAGAGGCAATGTAGGTAAAGTGATTTAAAGGACCAGGAAAGTTGGGGTTGTCACTGACTGGGAAATGAAGTCTGCCCATACAGTGATTACAACCCTGCTCTCACCTGAACATTGGACAGGCTGGGATGATAGGAGTTATTGCTCAATAAATTTTGGGTTCTCGGGCCAGAACACTCTGCTCCTCGTATCTCTTTTTAAGAATCCTCCAAGTCAATGGCATCATATATCAGACAGGGAGAGAGATACTGGTCCTACATTTCAGAGCACATCCAACCAATCAACAATGCTCAAGAGGAGCATTTGGAACGCTGCCATTACATTGGTTAAAAGAGGAGATTCATTCATCCCAAGCAGACCTTTTATTGATTTATCTCTGTTTTCCAAATTCTGAAATGTAGTCAGTAAAGCAGCATTGCTGTGAAGGATATTCTTAAATTCTGTGATCATTCTAAGAAATTCATGGGCTTGAATAGCAATAGCAATTAGACTTATTTACTCTCCCATACAGTGGTGGTATTCTACCGGTTTGGCCCAGTTTGGCTGAAGCGTTAGCTCCGACGATCATGCGTGAGCGAACTGGTTCACTCCAATGATCAGCTGCTAGGCTCTCCCACCCAGGCTCTATACTGTCCTTTATTTCCTGCTTTTCAACCTCAGCTGATTGCCACACGTCAGCTGTTGAAGACACAGGGAGAGTGCAGGATTGCAGAAGAAGGTTAGTAGGAAACCCTCTACGCACACGCGCACAAAGTGCTTGGGCATGCACAAAGCGTGCCCGCCAAGCCACACCCACAGAACCGGTGGTAAAAAAGTTTTGAAACCCATCACTGCTCCCATAATGTGTTACAGCACTCTCTGAACAATTTACAATAAAGTATTGTTTGCATATTGCCCCGAACAATCTGGATCCTCATTTTACCAACCTCAGAAGGATGGAAGGCTGAGTCAACCTTGAGCCCCATCAGGATCAAACTCTAGGCTGTGAGCAGAGTTTGACTGCAATACTGCACTTTAACCACTGGGCCACCAGGGTTCCCGATGAAGTTGCTTATGCAGATATTTATCTCCTTGGAAAGTGTTACATGTGGTGGTCTTGCCACAAGTAGTCTTGTTTGAAAGGAAATAGGGAACTTGCAGCAGTGTTTCTCAATCTTGGCAACTTCAACTCCCTGAATTCCCCAGCTGGGTTGAGGGATTAGAACTCATGTTTGCTGACTCTTAGACTGGTGCCTTAAACCAGGGGTCCCCAACTCCTGGTCTATGAACTGGCAACTTCATCTGCGGGATGCAGGCAGCATGCAAACCTCCGGTCCACGTAACAACCTCTCTCCATGGAACCAGTCTCTGGTGCCCAAAATGTTGGGGACCACTGCCTTAAATCACTAGATCACACCATCTCTTAAATAGGGACTAATATTCCTTCTTACAGATATTCTGCAGTCTACAATATTTAGAAGCCAAATTCAGCTCTAATTTGGAGCAAGGGGAAAAAATGTAAACATAAAAGTAATTTGGAATATATCTAAATAGGTAGTTAATGGGACTTTGTCCTTTATATATCATAGGGTTGGGCCATAGCACACGTCTCTTGATGCGACAGAACAAGACCACATGGGCAATGATGCAGATCTAAATAACAATGGGTAAGGCTGGTGGAACATCAAGCATGTATATCTGTCTTATTTAGACAGCGGTAGCATTTTTTATTACAATTTTGACTGGCTGAAGCTTTCCCTTGGCTCTTTGAACTTTAAATAACACATTACATAGTGTCCAATTCTCTATTCAGTTTATCTTGTGTGCGCTTTCTGAATGGCAGCGGTATGTGATTCCAGTTTGGGTGACATAAGGGCAGAAGGGTTCATGTGCTGCTGTTGCAAACACTCATTCGCACATCAACAAGTTCACTGCTAGTTACACACACCCTTGACCGATGGTCACATGAGGATTCTGAGCCAGCCTGAAAGTAAATTCTGTACTGATACAATGCCTGACAGCTGAAGATATCTACTTCTTGCTTGGCTGCAGGATATATAGTTAAAATGCTTGTGAAGCAAACAGTTTTCTTTTTTGGAGTGGGGGAGGTGGCTGCCTATCTTTCCTCTTGCCTCAGTAAGTAACCCTTTCTGACTCCTGAAATTCAGGTCCTTTGGGGGAAATGGTAGCACGGTGGAGCCAATTGCAAAGTGCAAGGTCAACTTGATTTCTAAATATTTTTTTCCCTCCCTTTCGCATAGAGTGAGAACATTTTTGTTCCTGTAAGATCGATTGCAAAGCAATGAAGATTAAACCCAGCTTTCTTTTAATCTGCTTCTAGACAATTTGGAAGTGAAAATTGTGGCATTAAGAACCCAATTGCATAAGTTGTTCCATGCTCCGTTGATAAGAGTAGTAATGATATTTCTCATTTCCCCCAATCTCTCTCCACTTTCAAAGTTAATGAGGATTGTAGCTAACCATAGCTGTGACCTTTTGAGCAACAGCAAGCAGAGATTAGGACTGCAAGATCATTGCTGCTCTTATTTTAGGAAATTATAAATGCTATATGCAGATTATTTGAGAGAGACGACATTTCTCATTTCAGTAGTATGAAGCACAAAGAAGCATTTCAAGAATTAATGCCATATATATTAACAAGATAAATTATGAAGAAGAAACAATAATTAAGGATTGAACAAAAGCACAGATTTATTATTTTTTATATAAATGCCCAAACTCAAGGAATGTTAAATTTTGCCCCAAATTATCAAAATCTAGATTTCCTTGGTTTGGCTCAGTTTCAATGTTTTTCTTTTTTTAACATCTAATAGTGTCTGTGAGATGACAGGTGATGTACACAACAACTTGCATCATGTTGGCACAATATTGCTTTTTGACAAAAATGATGGATTCTACAAAAACTTCTAATGACATTTAGGCCAAAGCATCTGTCATACAGGCATGTTTCCCCTGCAATAAGAGGCTTCTCTTTTTTCTAAAAATATTATCCGGGTGATTACTTTTTTCCTTTTTATTTCTTTAGACAGCCATATGTTAGGCCTTTTTGGTTGTGAATTTAGTAATACACACGAGTTAATCACTGCAATAAGTGGTTTTGATAAAGTATCACATTTGTTCTAAACCAGCTGATGCTCAGATCAACCATGCAAACAATCTTCTACACTACCAAATACAATGAACAATACAATTCTATGTATATCTATTTAGAAGTAAGAAGTATTAGGTTCAATTGGGTAAGCTATAAGGATTGCAAACTTTGAAAGCCCGTCTATATTTGTCTCTCCATCTGCTTATGTACAGATGGCTCTACAAGAAACATTTGCAGGCCAATGAACTGGTTTGACATAAACTAAGTGACTGAGATATTACATTGAGCCATCATTTGATGAATGGGCCACTATTTGTTAAATTCCATGGACCAATGGTGGGATTCAAATTTTTTTACTACTGGTTCTATGGACGTGGTGTGGTGGGCGTGGTTTGGCAGGTGTGGCTTGGTGGGTGTGGTTTGGTGGGCGTCGCAGGGGAAGGATACTGTAAAATCTCCATTCCCTCCCCACTCCAGGAGGAAGGTTACTGCAAAACCCCCCTCCCTCTCCACCCCATTAACCTGCTTTCCAGCTCCGTTCTCCTGTGCAGGGCAACAAAAAAACACCCAGCCGATCAGCTGGGACTTGGAAGGCAGAGAATAGGTGGGGGCAGGGCCAGTCAGAGGTGGTATTTTCCGGTTCTCCAACCTATTCAAAATTTCCGCTACTGGTTCTCCAGACCGGTCAGAAACTGCTGAATGCCACCTCTGCCCTGGACTCACCCCAAACTATAAGCCATAGCTTATAAACTGCAGTTCCTAAAACAAGCTAACCAAACCAATTCAAACTAAATCACATTATGATTTAGCACGCTATGTAGATGTAATCAACATACTGTATAAACAGAGGGATAGAATCAAGATCATATGAAGTATTAATACCACTTTATAATGCCTTGGTAAGGCCACACTTGGAATAGTTTTGGTCGCAATGATGTAAAAGTTTTGGTCGCCATAATGTAAAAAAGATGTTGGGACTCTAGAAGGAGTGCAGAAAAGAGCAACAAAGATTAAGGGACTGGAGGCTAAAACATATAAAGAATGGTTGCTAGAATTGGGTATATCTAGTTTAATGAAAAGAAGGACTAGGGGAGACATGATAGCAGTCTTCCACTATCTCAGGGGCTGCCACAAAGAAGAGGGAGTCAAGCTATTCTCCAAAGCACCTGAAGGCAGGACAAGAAGCAACGGGTGGAAACTAATCAAGGACAGAAGCAACCTAGAATTAAGGATAAATTTTCTGACAGCTAGAACAATTATTCAGTGGAACAACTTGCCTCCAGAAGTTGTAAGTGTTCCAGCACTGGAAGTTTTTAAGAAGAGATTGGACAACCATTTGTCTGAAATGGTATAGGGTTTCCTGCTTAAGCAGGGGTTGGGCTTGAAGACCTCCAGGGTCCCTTCCAACTCTGTTATTCTATATAGACTTCTATATCAACCATTATGGCTTGCAGCTGCGGTTTGTGACTAAGTATTGAATGAACCCACTAATGTGTAACTCTAACAATTGCGGCTTATACCTCAAATTTTATATGAGCTTAAATATCAAAATATCAATATCAAAATGTTCAAGGCACATCAACAATCTACAAAAATCACCACAATGCAAGTAAACTCAATACATTCAAAGGCTGAGCTGAGACTTGAAACAGTCTCAATATTTTTACTGGTTTGGTCTTGATTATTATTATTTGTTAAATTTGTTTGCTGCCCATCTTGTCACAATACTAGACAATATCAAGGTAGCCTGATCCAAAGACAAGCCTATGGCTTGCTAATCGTATGAATGGATCTGGAAAGATCACCAAACAGACTTTTTTTGGGAAAGGGGGGGGGAATGGCATGTAAAAATAACTACATACATAAGTAAGTAGGTATCAAATATGAAAACTGCCATAAGAAGTGTGATTATTAGATTCCCAGTCCTCACAGTTAACAGTATCATAAAAATAGAATAGGATAGAACAATAAATAACATGAAACCATAAAAATAATGTAACAGCCTAATCCTCCAATCAAGAGTATTACTTCCCTTATTTAATCTAGGTTTTAGAAAACTGCAAGCCTGGCTTCAGGGAAGAGGCTATTTCCCTGACTTATAGTGCCTCTACTTCATCCCAATAGAAATGTAAGGGTGGTCTGTGCCATGTTGCATTTATGGGTCTAGTCATATCCACATAATGTCCATGAAGTCTATGGACATCACATGGATATGAACCCCTAGTTGTATTTAAATCTGTTTGGGAAATGAAATCCTGCAGGGCGAGAAATCCACTATCCTACCAACCTAGCTCAGGAAAAGAGACAACTGTTTAGTGAGATGGACAGGACACCAAGAATCCCTCTCAGACTAAGTTTCTGGTTAATGAGAAGGAATTCTTATAAAACAACTTTGTTCTGGTAATTTGACTTCCTTCCAAAACAATGGATGACAAAGACTACAGGTTTCACACACCTCGAGACTTTCTTTAGAACAGCATTGGAATAAGGGGGAAAATATTACTTTAATATCTGTACAACTAACAATGTTGTTTTAGAAATATGCTGGGAGCTAGATGAAACAATGTTCTGGGGATAAGGGAGAAAATTGCTGTTGTTGATTGTGCTGTAGTTAAATATTACTGGGGACATAGCCCGACTAACAGGGTCTTACAGCTCGGATCTCTCCCATTGGGATGAGGAGGACAAACCACAATCACTTTTACTGCGATTACAAGAGAAGTTTAAATCCCTGTAAGAGACCAACGAGATCCTCTTCCAGGCAAAGTGAAATAAACTGATAATTTTAATTTCCTCTCTTTCACATGGCTGTCATTAAAAAAAGTCTGACAGCCGCACGTAAGTACAGGTTTAAGAATAGAGGCTGTGATTATTTTCAGCAGCCGGCTTCTATAGATACACTGAGAAAAATAACTTGGAAGTAAGACATGAGGCCATGTATTGCCTGTCTCCAAATCCTTCTCCCTCTGTTTTGAGATCAAAACAAAGACTGGGAAAAAGCTTTTGCAACCTCAAAACCAAACACACCAGAACAAAGGATAGCACTCTAGTTTGGAGATTATAAAATTCAATTGGGAAAAGGCATTATGGGAAAAATAGGAGAGTAAGCTAGAGAATGTGCTATGGAAGTGAGCCAGGTATCACAATACTAAAAGAATACATTAGTGGAGATGACCCCATTGGTTAATGGAAATATGAACTCATTTTGGACTGCTAGAATGCATTTGTCTAAGCAAAACTGAACGATTACATATTACCAGTGAAAACTGTTGGAGAATTCATGAAGTGCCAGATGATTGGAAGAGGGCAAATATTGTCCACATCTTAAAAATGGTAGAAAAGGAATCTCCAGTAAAATATAAATCAATATTTTGGACACTAATGACATTACAGTAGCTGAAAAGCTACCTCAAAATTCATCAGCAGGTCCTCATCAAAGGAGACAGATACTGAATGATGGATATGAGTCAGTCCTGAGATTGCTATACTTCTATATTTTTATTAGAAAATTTGGATAAAGTCTTGTAAATGATACAAGTTGGATTGAGCTCATTAAAGCTCAAACAAATAATGTCAAAGAGGGATAAAAATTGAAGACATGATGCAAGTAATGAGATAAAGAGACTATCTGATAAACTGAGAAACAAAAAAGGACAAGTTTTAAAAATGGAAGAAGGGAAATACAATAAAAGCTGGATATTCAAGAATAGGCAGGGACAGGGGTCAAAGCATCTTCTGGCTAAGTGATCTCTCTCCAGAATGGGACAACTTGCCACAGCCTTCTCGCTGCAGCCAGCTTGCCTTGATCAGCTTGCCATGGCCAACTTGCTGTGGGATAGCTTGTCATGGCCAACTCACCATGGGACAACTTGCTGCAGGACAATATAATAATTCAATTTAATTATTCAAAATAAATTTAAAAATATTTTAATTTTTGTCATTCACATTTCATTCTGTTCCTCCTTTTGAATCCTTTCTTTAATTATTCTGTTCCACCATTTCTTTGATATTAATTCTTGTCCTGCAGCAAGTTGTCCCATGGCAAGTTGGTCATGGCAAGTTGTCCTGTGGCCCACTTGGCTGTGGCAAGTTGTCTGTGACAAAATGTCATAGACCCTCCATGCTCTCTGTGTGTGTCTAGTAGCACAGATATAATAGTGACAGCTGCCACTCAGAATTTTGTGTGTATGTTTACAACACACACACACACACACACACTTTATAATATTTTCACATTTTTGTCAGTTAAACTGTGGACTTGTATATTCTGATATAAATAAAATATTACAGAACAATGGATTTGGCCTTAAGACCCCAAAGAAGAAAAATCAATAGTTTATCCATATATTATGAATGTGCAAGATATAACACTATATATATGGCATAGATTCATATGGATTAGATGGCATTTACAGTTTCCTTGTTATTATTCAAAAGCAAACCCATCTATAACTTTATTGAAACCCTTACACTTTTCTTAACATTTTAATAAGGATATGTATGCATACATTCATGAAAATCTATAAAAGAGAGGGATGATGGATATATTTAGCCGTTCATTAAATACACCAGCATCTGTCCCTTATTATCACCCTTTGGGAAAACAGAGAATAAAACAAACACATAGGAAGAATTTTTGATTAAGGAGCTAATTTGTTTATTAATTGCTTTCTATAGATTTACCAGTCTATTTCTATAAAAAGCAAGCACATGAACTAAAGAAAAATGGTCAAGAGGTTTGGAATATAATACATTTAAACTAGACTAGAATTTGTGACTGCAGACTGGTTTGACAGCTGAGTTGGTACCACAAGAGCTGCCTGCAACAAAACTACATTAAACGTTTGGCTTCACTTCAGATTTGGCTTCTGCGATAGCCAATTGGTTTTGATTCAAGCCCTCCCAAATGTGATGGAACTGATTCATATTCAGCAGATTTTTAAAATCAATATACTGTAATTCCAATGCACAATAGTGAATCCAATTGTGATTCTTCCTCTTCAGGAATTACCTGTTAAAGTAAGTTTGGGTTTCTGGAACATCTGTTCAGTTGACCATTCAAAAATTAGTAAATGTGATGTGGGACTATGCAGCACAGTGTTGTACTGGTTCCATTCCTTCCTTTCTCTATGGTCAGTTCTATTCGATGTTGTTAGGGGGTGAGAGATCCAGCCCATGGCCATTCCTTTGTGAGGTACTGCTCTGCTTGGTACTTTCTCCATTCTTTTTAACATATATAAGAAACGGCTGGGTGACTGACACCACGGGGTGAGATATCATCGATATGCTGATGACACTCAGCTTTACATCTCCATCCCTGGTGATCCAAGTGATGCTGCAGCTGCCCTTTTTCAGTGCCTGGAAGTTGTGGCCTGGATGGGGCCTGGATGGGGAACAACAGACTTCATATGAACTCTGGTAAGACGAAGTTGCTGTGGACACATGGAGCCTTGTGATCTGGAGATTTATCATCTTTAGTTCTGGATGGGATGGCACTACCTCAAATAGACCCAGTGCATCACTTTGAGATTCTCCTAGACTTGCAACTCCTCCTCAAAAAGCAGGTGGCCGGTGTGGCTAGGACAGCCTTTGCACAACTTCATGTTGCGTGCCAACTGCATCATTTTTTGGCTCCTGTGGCCCCTGCATTCAGTAACTAATGCCCTCGTCATCTTGTTTGGATTATTATTATAATACGCTTTACAGGGGGGGCTACCCTTGAAGAGTATTCTGAAACTACAATTGTCCGAAATGTGGCAGTGCAGACAGTGTTAGAGGCCCCTAAGTTGGATTTGCATATGTAACACCACCGTTATGCAAGCTGCCCTGATTGCCAATCTGCTTCTGGGTCCAATTCAGGGTGTTGCTTATCACATTTAAAGCCCTCTATGGCATGAGTCTAAGATATCTGAGGATCTGTCTGCTCCTGATCCTATTGGCTGGCCCCACTCATGCTGGCAGTAGAGGTCTACTGCAGATCCCATCGGCCGAGGAATTTTTGATGGAGAAGATCTAGGCTGGAGATCTAGGTTTGGTATAATAACAATGAAGGCACCAACACTGCTCTGCTCCAAACTCGTGTTTTTTAAGATTACTTTTAATCTTCTGTAATTTCAATCTGTTTTTAATCGCCTGTTGTGACTTTCTGACAAGCCAAGACAATGGGAGTTAGATTCACTTAACAACTATGTCACTAACTGGACAACTGCAGTAATTCACTTAGCAACTGTGGCAAGAATGGGGCAAAATTCGCTTAGCAAATGTCTTGCTTAGAAACAGAAAATTTGGACTCAAATTGTGGTCATAAGTCAAGGTAAGTAACTGTGGTTACTGATGCAATATGGTTGTGCCCTGGAAATGAATCTGACAATCCACAAAGGCAATCAGAGAGGTACAAACAGGCCTTCAAGGTAATATTTCAATATGTGACCTGAACCATTTGTAAGCATTTCTGAGTTGTATATAATTGGCCTTTGTTTATGATCTATGACTCTCACTCAACCTTGTGCTTTTTTATGGTAGGGAGGAATCCTGGGAAATGAAGTGCAAACATTTTAGATAAGCATCAGTAAAGATGCTAGAAATCAATCCAGCTTTTTTTTGGGGGGGGGAGGGGGGAGGCATCTTTAGAAGCTTTCTTTGGTTCATTTCTCCACAGAGATAATAATGCACTTGGAAAACTGTGGAAGCCAGTGATAAATCCTGTGTTTTTATTTGGTTTGTTTATCTATTATTTCCCATAGGGTGATTTGCTTTATGTTTCTTCTCACTTTATTTATTTCCAGGAATATTTCATTCGAAAGGCACAGGCATTTTTTTTTTAATTATTTGCAGTTATCCAAGGACTTCCAGGGAAAGTAAAAAAGGTTTGATGGAGTCAGCCCCTCAGGAGGAAAAGCAAAGCAAAGTGTAACAAATATTGTGATGAATGTGCTTAGAGTGCCAAATGCATCATTTTCATCATCCAAGAATCTCCCTCGCTAACATTAAGCTAGAATTATTTATATTTTTAATTGGCAGGGCTGGATACAATGAGAATTTTTTGAGGGGGGCAATGAAATACACAGTGGATTTTTGGCACCTGAAAATCTAATAGTAGTCTTCCTTTAGCTGTATTGTACCATAGACTAGCCTTTCCCAACCTGGCCCCCTCCGAAGTTGTTAAACAAAAAATCCATAATTCATAGCTTTTCAGATCCTGGCTTAACTCACACATACCAATAGACCTAAATTGGTTGACTTCTCTTGGTTTACTGGAAATGGGCAGTATGCAATATATAAAAACAATATTCAGTCCTTTTAATGGGCTACCCAGTTCTTTCTTTTGCAGATAGGAAATGGTTTCCATCTGTCCCTTGCTTTGGCAATGGTCAGAGTTATCGCTGTTGTTTTTTTTAATTGACTGTACGAGAACTAATTCTCCCATGCTCATACAATACATAAAATCAGATCTGTTGGTTATTGTAAATGGAAATATGTGAGATACTTGTTTACTTGCTGATAATCAACATAAACCTAAGAAAAATAAAACAATAATGACAACGACTAAACCTTGACATTATTTGTTCAGGCTGGATTGAAAACAACAGTTCAGCTGTCACATAAATGAATCCATATCCAATAAACAGCACATTCTGGTCTCAAAGGCAATCCGCGTTCTACTTAATCCAGGGCTTACCATTACTATATTGGCTAAATGAGCAGAAATAAGAGCATACACCCCTCCAGATGAACCCACAACAGGTGCAGTCATATCAGCAATGGACACTGCCAGGGAACCTTGGAGAAATACAAAACAAATACAAAAAAACAAGGTAAGTACAAATGACAAACATCCCCTCCCACCCTTTCTATGAATACAGGTAGTATTATACAGGTCGTAGACTTACGACCACAATTGTGCCCAAAATTTCGGCTGCTAAGTGAGACAGTAGTTAAGTGAGTTTTGCCCCATTTTTACGACTTTTCTTGCCACAATTCTTAAGTGAATCATTGCAGTTGTTAAACACGGTTGTTAAGTGAATCTGGCTTTCCCATTGACTTTGCTTGTCAGAAGGTTTCAAAAGCTGATCACGTAACCTGGGGACATTGTAACTGTCAAAAATATGAGACAATAAGCGAGTGAATTTTGGTCACATGACCATGGGGATGCTGCAATGAAAAACAGTCGTTTTTTTCAGTGCCATTGTAACAGAGCAATCACTAAATGAACTGTTGTAAGTCGAGGACTTCCTGTACTTTCTTGAAAAAGACTGAGAGTTCAATTGCCAATCTATATGGACATATTGTTTGATTTAACAGCAAAACTGAAATTATCTTCTACCAATTTTTTTTTCCAACTACCCAGTCAGATCAAAAACCTTAGGATTTCTTCTTGGTCTTACATCCAACTAGATCCATCCCTTTTTAACCTTTTTGAGGTCAGCCAAGATTGGGTAGCTCCTGCCATCTGCTGTGACGAAAGGGATAATATCATTTTACTGTCCAATAAGTTGTCCTGTTACTCAGTCTTTGCAGAGAAAGCTCTCCAAAGTAAAGGGCTCATATATATGTTTTGCCATATGATTAGATTAGATTAGATTTCAGTTGCCAGATTCCATTACATGATTTTGTGGGATGTCCTAGACATCTGTAAAACGTATTTTTTTTAAAAAAGTAAAACATTAAACATATATAAATATATATAATTTTGAATGGGTTCAAAATTAATGTGCTTCAGCCCTACATCCTGAGGTGAGTTTTTAATGAGTTTAAAAGCAGGTCCACTTGCCAGATGTCTTAAATATAATTACAGTTTCTTTTATACTGCTTCAAGAATTTAGATTACCATCCTGTTTTGGAAGAGTGCACTCCACTAGCATGCAAAAACATTTCTTTTTCAATAGGCATTTGACTTGGCCATGGCTTAATTCTTACATTGTGATTGCCCTTCTGGTCTATACAGGTAGTCCTCGCCTTATGACCACAATTGAGCCTAACATTTCTGCTGCTAAGCGAGATGTTTGTTAAGTGAATTTTGCCCCATTTTATGACCTTTCTTGCCACAGTTGTTAAGTGAAACTCTGCAGTTGTTAAAATTAGTAACACGGTGGTTCAGTGAAGATGAAAAGTCATTTCCCATTGATTTTCTTTGTCAGAAGGTCACAAATAATGATCACACGACCCCGGGATGTTGCAACCGTCATAAATATGAGTCAGTTGCCCAAGAATCTGAATTTTGATCACGTGATCATGGGGATGCTACAATGGGCATAAGTATGAAAAATAGTCATAAGTCACTTTTTCCAGTCCTGTTTTAACTTTAAACAGTCACTAAATGAACTGTTGTAAGTTGAGGGCTATCCGTGTTGTTGCTTTGAGCCTGAACTTGTACAAAAGCTTTGACTATTGTTTACTTTTTAGTGCTTTTTATATCTTTTAAGTCAGTGGTCCCCAACCTTTTTATGCCGCGCCCGGTATCGGCATCAGTTGGCGCCGCCATCTTGTTTTGACGAAAAGTGCTTCCAGTGAGCTTTCTACCCGGAAAAGCTCACCGGAAGCACTTTTTCATCAAAACAAGATGGCAGCGCCCAGCAAATCAGCGGCCCGGTAGGATTTGTTCCACGGACCGGTACCAGTCCACGGACCGGTGGTTGGGGACCCCTGTTTTAAGTCACTCAGATGAGCTCCTTTTGCGAAAGAGAAGAATGGTGTTAAGTAGCTGAATTGGACAATTCTTTAAACCTAATGAATCAAAACAAGGCCCTGCTTGGTCCAATATATTCTGTCTCCCAGCAGCTATTCAGGGGGCCCAATAAGCAGTAAGAGACCACAAACAGGTCATGAGGTGGATTTTGGCCCTCACCAGTCATAAACATTTCATAGCTAAACTTAAAATATTTCAGGACAATGAGAGTTACAGTGGGCTGGATAGAGCTGAGATATCACATAATGTGATAAAAACTCATTTGGAAGAGGGTAAGTTTTAGGCCCTGTTCCTTCCTTAAATGTTCATTAGTATGTTTAATGTGTCTTGCCTCAAAATAGTGGGAAGCAGTTTATCAACTGTGATAAGAGACGACTTTATTAGGCACGTACATTAATTTGGGGCCTGCAAACAGCCCATCCCTTTTGCAACGTCCTCTTAGCTATTGGGGTTTATAAAACATAATATATGGCTCAGCGTTATGAGTGCATCAGGCCATCGTAGCCTATTCAATAAAGCAACATTAAAAAAAAATCATGAGCTAATGCGACCGTTGGTGTGGTTTAGTGTTGTTGATTTCCTTGCACAAAAGACATTTATCAATCATGCATAATATTGTGAGAGAAACTAGTGGTGCCCAGCTAAGAAGCCAAAGAAAATGCCACGATAATAAACCATGAGACTCCAGTTTACTTTTTCTGCTTGGTTGTTCTGATTAAGTGAACAAAAATTTCCAGGTTGCAACCAGCCAACAGTTTATGGGCAACCAACTGGTAAATTACACTGCAGAAATCACTTCAGGGGAGAATTATTGCTCACTGAAGTTAATTGCAACAAGACTGTCTTTGCTGTAGTTATTGCCAGGATAGCCATGTGCTTGTTAACAGCTTTAGAAATCAAACAAAAAGTACACTGATCGTGACATAACATGTAATAACAGGGCCCCTTGATGGAAATAGTTAACAGAGCTTCCTGTCTAACAAATGTTTGGAAATAAAATAACGGAGGGATGGTACACAAAGTCAAAGCTGCCATCACACCAAATCCATACCCAGAAAAAAGCTTCATGCAAGATAAAGAAAAGGATAGTGGAAAAATACAGGATTATTTATTTCTTTGGATTCTCCACATCCAACTTTCTATGTTTCTGGTCCAAAGAACAGACTCTGGAGAAAATACTACAGGTAGTCCTCAACTTACGATCATAATTGAGTCCAAATTTCTGTTGCTAAGTGAGATATTTGTGAAGTGAGTTTTGCAACATAAATTTTGGGCTTAATTGTGGTTGTAAGTTGAGGATTATCAATAGTGGCCTGAGTCACCATTGCCAGGGTTTCCTGCACTGGGTTGGGCCACAAATGTCTCAAATGAACCCGTAACACTCCTCCCCCCTGGCTATGACTTTTACCTGTGAACCCAGCAGGAGCCAAAGGTCCAGGAAACTTCCTCCTCCATAGTCTTGGCAATCCCCAGCTGACAATTTCCACATCTCTTCCCAGCCTTATTGCTTCAGCAACTCTACAATCACGAATCTCCCAAAATCAGCCACTGGTGCCAGTAATATGAGTGGTTTTCCTTAGCTACCCAGTCCTTTTCTCCACCATCCTTCTCCAGAACTATCCATCCTTCCTATCTTCTCAGGATCAGCCATTCATCCTGATAAATCCCTCACCTGAACTTCTACAGCCTCTGAGACCCCATCTCACCTCCATGATTTCCCTAAATTGACTCGATTCCACACCAATTAACTAAAACTACCCCACCAGGGTCAATGGCTTCCTGGCCCCAGCAAGGCATCATGTCACTTCAAAAACCTTTTTATCTCCCAAAAGACTACTTGTTCTGCCTAAAAACCATATTTTGGCTTCTTCAACAGCTTCCCTCTCAGAACTCCTGCCCCTTTTCAAGCAGGTCATTTCAGACGTGAAAGCCTTGCTTGCTTGTTGATTGATTGATTGATTCATTACTCACCATTTTCAGGTTTTGTACTGCCACCATCTTATACCTCTCAGTGATTACAGGGCCACAGTAAAAACAAAAAGCAAATAGCCACAGAACTGAAATAACATACAGTCCAAGTCTCAAATGTGAAATTAAACTAGAAGAGAATAATAAAAGAAGAAGAAGAAGAAGAAGAAGAAGAAGAAGAAGAAGAAGAAGAAGAAGAAGAAGAAGAAGAAGAAGAAGGAGAAGGAGAAGGAGAAGGAGAAGGAGAAGGAGAAGGAGAAGGAGAAGGAGAAGGAGGAAGAGGAAGAGGAAGAGGAAGAGGAAGAGGAAGAGGAAGAAGAAGAAGAAGAAGAAGAAGAAGAAGAAGAAGAAGAAGAAGAAGAAGAAGAAGAAGAAGAAGAAGAAGAAGAAGAAGAAGAAGAAGAAGAAGAAGAAGAAGAAGAAGAAGAAGAAGAAGAAGAAGAAGATGGTGGTGGTCATGGAGTCTAATAATTTATTAAATATACATTCAGCCGTCCTTGTGACATTGGGCAGTATACAAATTGCTAAAAACATGTAAAACAAGAAAACAATACAATGTAAAAAAAGAGCAAAAAGAGCAAAGACAACAAACCCAAGTGGGAACAAAGAAGAGGTGATAAAGGGGGCTTCAATCCTGCTTGCTTAAGGCCCCTTTAAAACACCAGGAAGTTGAGGGAGTGATTTCCTGAATGCTAGCAAGGAGAGGATTTATTTATTTATTTGCATCCTGGCGTTATTTTTTTAATAAGTAAGTGTTGTGAATCAATAAAAGTGAATAACCTAAATGCAAATTAGGGGTTGAAAACCTGCACACCTGATTGGTCCTTATACAACAACTTGGGATTGGGCCAGAACCGGTCCCTGATTGGTCACTTTTGGGACTGTCCTTATTGGTCAGTAGTTGGAACCTGTTGCGCATTTTCATTGGTTAATAAGGCAGCAGCTAACCCTATAAAAGGGTTACTGCTGCCCATAGCATTGCTCTGTTCCATTCTGATTCCTGTTATTATTAAAGAGTTGAAGTCACTGGTCAGATGTCTGGTCTCTTTATTCTCCAAACTTAACACTGGCGACGAGGGTGGGATACAGAGACCGAAGAGCTGACTAAACCTACAGAGCAACCTACAGAGCACGTGGTTGATCACGCACCATCAACGGCAACATGGCCAGCGGTGTCGTACCACCCGCTCCATTCGACCCAGAGACCGAAGACTGGGAGTCATACATGGATAGGTTCCAGATGTTTCTGGAGACCAACAACCTAAAAAATGCAACAGCGGGAAAAAAAAGAGCTATCTTTCTAACTCACTGCGGCCCGACCGTGTTTAAGATGGCAAAGTCACTTGCCAGGCCAGCAGAGGTAAAAGAGATGGACTGGGACGTCCTCGAGCCTTTACTACGGGCTCACTACGCACCTACGGTGCCAACCCTCGTCAGAAGACACGAATATTACCGGAGGGACCAACAGAAAGGCGAAAGCCTCGCTGATTATATCGCGGACCTCCGAAACCTTGGAGGCCTCTGCGGATTCGCAGACTTAGAAAAAGCTCTCCGGGACCGTTTGGTTCTGGGCCTAGAAGACGGCACGATCCAGAGTAAAATTATGGCTAAGGGGGACATCAGTCTCAACGATGCCCTTAAAGAAGCCTCGGCAGCAGAGGCGACCAAGAAGTCGGCAGCCCGAATGCGCCGCACCAACGCACCGCTACGTAAACTCGCCACTGATACCTCGCCTCGCTCAGAGAGACACCCGGTATCAACTCACCATGAAGACCTAGAGTCCCTGTCCGACAGAGATGAGGAAGAGGTCAACCGACTGCGAACGGAGCGAGATCAGTCCACACAACACTCCTTTCGACCGTGTGCCGGTTGTGGATCCAATCACCCACGATCCGGCTGCAAATTCCTCGACGCGCTCTGCCGAAATTGCGGGAGGCGAGGTCACATCGCAAAGGTTTGCAGAAGCAAACAAAACTCCAAACCCCGACAGGCCGAATGCCAGTCTTCAGGATTCTTCGGCACACACCGAGAAAAATTAAACCACTCCTACAGAAACAAACCGTCCACCACTTCCACCAGGCGTGAAGAAACCCGGCGGGAAGAGACCCACCAAACAATCACCATAGGCCACGCTACATCCCTTGATGCTGGGAAAATCCGAGTAAAGGTCGCCATCGAAAACAAACCGTGCGTGATGGAGGTAGACTCGGATCTTCCTCTCGATGGTGTCGTGGAAAACGCTCCAACAGCTCCTTCCAACGATTCGCCGCCAAGACCTTAACCTCAAAGGGTTATACTCAAAGACTATCAGGGCAACCGAATCCCCGTCGCCGGGTCCCGCAGATTCCAGGTCTCATTCAAGGACCGCACCGTCGCACTACCACTGACTGTCGTGGATCGCGACAGGCCTAGTCTTCTAGGCCTCCAATGGTTCAGGCCGCCGGAATCACTGTAGCCGGAGTCCACAAGGCCGAAAGCGTCGATTGGGAAGAGGCACTCGTACAAGAATTCCAAGACGTTCGCGAACGGACTAGGCAAGTATAAGGGGACCCCAATCTCGCTTAACTTGAACCCTGAAATAGCACCCATCCGCCTTAAGCCACGCCGGGTGCCGTCGCTTTAAAGCCTAAAATCGACGAACAACTCGATAAGCTGATAGCGCAGGGCGTACTGGAACCCACCGACCACGCCCGTTGGGAAACCCCGATAGTAACGCCTATCAAGCCTGATGGGTCCCTAAGAATTTGCGGAGACTACCGGGCCACATTAAACCACGCACTGCAGCAAAGTGCTTATCCAGTACCGGTAGTGCAACACTTACTCCATTCTCTGGGCGGCGGGAAAGTTTTCGCCAAACTAGATTTAGCCCAGGCGTATCAACAATTGCCTGTAGACCCAACCACAGCCGAGGCGCAAACGATCGTAACACATAGGGGCGCATTTAAATGCAACCGGCTCCAATTGAGTAAGCGCGCCCTGGAATCTTCCAGAGCTTAATGGAAAGGTTGTTACAAGGGATAAAAGGCGTTGTCCCATATTTCGACGATGTACTCATCGCCGCACCTAACAAAGACATCCTAGAAAAACGACTCAGAGAGGTTTTACGAAGATTCCAAAATGCAGGCCTCAGAGTAAAAAAGATAAATGCCACTTATGTACCGAAAAAGTAGAATTTTTGGGATACCTCCTGGACAGCCAAGGAATTCATCCCAATCAAGACAAATTACGAGCAATTAAAAAGGCACCCACTCCTAGGAACAAGGCAGACCTACAGGCGTTCCTTGGACTTATCAATTTCTATAATGTGTTTTTACCCCACAAAGCAACAGTAGCTGAACCATTGCATAGACTATTAGACAAAAAGCAACGTGGGTTTGGGGACAACGGGAACAACATGCTTTCCAACAAGTAAAGAAATTGCTAACTTCTGATTCAGTACTTATGCAGTACAACGAGACTCTGCCGCTCACTATCACGTGTGATGCATCACCTTTGGGGTTGGGGCAATTCTGGCCCACGTGTTACCAAACGGAGCAGAAGCCCCCATCGCGTTTTTTCGCGAACCTTAGCTAAAGCTGAACGAAATTATAGTCAGCTGGACAAAGAAGCTTTAGCTATTGTTGCTGCAGTTAAAAGATTTCACGAATATGTTTATGGCCGTGCATTTACAATAATCACTGATCATAAACCGCTACTGGGGATCATTGCGGGTAATAAACCAACCCCGTATATATTGTCCCCCAGAATGACCCGTTGGTCTGAATTCCTGGCGGCCTACAACTACACTTTGCAGCACCGCCCGGGAAATCGATTCTCCACGCCAATGCATTGAGCAGAACACCGCTCCCAGACGCTGTTGTGGATCCAGCCCCAACCCTCTCAACACTACAGATTGAAACTCTACAGGCACCACCCTTGACGGCTAGAGACATTGCTTTTGAAACGAAACGTGACCCAGTTCTGCAACACATACTACGCTGGGTTGAACGGGGTGGCCGACGGACCAAATTGCACCTGAATGGGCGCCTTCAAAGCCCGCCAAACCGAGCTGTTTTCCCAAAAAGGCTGTATCTTGTGGGGCGATCGAGTCGTAATCCCTGCCAAATTGCAACAGACTGTGCTGGCGGTATTGCATGAGGGACATCCGGCATTGTGCGGATGAAATCACCGCACGCAGCTACGCTTGGTGGCCGGGAATCGACAAAAGAATCGAGGCCTGGGTCGCTACGTGCCAACGTGCCAGGACGCCAGCAACGCCCCACCGAAAGCAAGCCCAACCGAATGGGAAACACCGAGGGGACCGTGGTCCCGTATTCATATTGACTTTTGGGGCCTACCAAAGGTCACACTTTCCTGATTACTGTCGACGCCTATTCCAACTGGCTCGAGATTCATCGAATGCACACAACTACAACCGACTCAGTTATTAATAAATTAAACAGACTATTTGCCACGCACGGGTTTCCGGACGTGTTGGTCTCGGACAACAGCCCGCAGTTCACTGCATTGCCCTTTGAACAATATCTGGCTGATCGGGGCATCCGCCATGCGCTGACTCGCCCGCGCACCCTGCGGCGAATGGACGTGCAGAACGCATGGTACAATTTGTGAAAAAGACCCTGCATAAAATGGAATTTGGCAACATCGACAAGAAAATCAATCGAATCCTCTTATTGCAGCACATCACGCCCACAGCGTGACCAACAAAACACCCGCTGAACTTCTTATGGGGCGGAAAATACGATCGCACCTTGACCGGCTCCACCCCGCGCACCAGAAAAACCTGTCGGCTCCAGCAGCAAATGCAGGGAATTTAAGGTAGGCGATTTAATCTTTGCCAAAACTTTTCCGGCGACCCGTTATGGATACCCGCAACCGTTACCCACCTCACCGGGCCTAGATCTTACCGCCTGCTAACAGACGATGGGAGGGTGTGGAAACGCCACATAGACCAACTCCGATCGAGATTATCACCCAGCGACCATGACTTCCCCGGTTCAACAACTCAAGGGGGAGGGAGTATCGAGGGAATTGACTTTGATACAACTAATAGCGGGTCAACGGGAGCCCTACAGCCCAGCGAAGCACCGGAACGTGAAGCGGGAGGGAGTTGATGTCTTCAGGGAACTTTAATACAGGGGAAAACGAACTGCAAAACCCCGAAGAAACACGCAGCAGCAGAGACATCCACAGTGAATGCAGCACGGAATCGCCGGCAGCGAAATAGAACTTAACAATGGTCATCCAAACGCTCCACCGAACCGGACGTTGGACAAAACCCGTGGAGCCTCGAATCATCCAGGCAGACCAAACGGCCTGCCTATCTTGAGGATTTTATCACAGCTCCTCAAACGGAACCCAAGGGGGAGGGGTGTTGTGAATCAATAAAAGTGAATAACCTAAATGCAAATTAGGGGTTGAAAACCTGCACACCTGATTGGTCCTTATACAACAACTTGGGATTGGGCCAGAACCGGTCCCTGATTGGTCACTTTTGGGACTGTCCTTATTGGTCAGTAGTTGGAACCTGTTGCGCATTTTCATTGGTTAATAAGGCAGCAGCTAACCCTATAAAAGGGTTACTGCTGCCCATAGCATTGCTCTGTTCCATTCTGATTCCTGTTATTATTAAAGAGTTGAAGTCACTGGTCAGATGTCTGGTCTCTTTATTCTCCAAACTTAACAGTAAGTTTATACCATACAGTGCATAATACTCCTTGCTCCTCCTTCCCCCACAACAACAATCCTGTGGGGTGGTTTGGGCTGAAAGTGAATGACTGGCTCAACGTCACCCCTCCGATTTTCATGGCTAAGGCAGGACTAGAACTCCCTAGAAATCCTGGTTTCTAGGCCAGCGCCTTGATCACTACATCAAACTAGCTTTGAATGTACATAACATTCTCCCCTAAAATTAAACACAAAAGAAACCACTGCATCATTACCATCTATCATTATTATTAGCTTTAGCATTTGCATTTGTATTCCATTTTTCCTTGGGAAGCTCAAGGCAGTATTTATAAGGTCTCCTAATTTATCTCCACAGAAGGAAATGTGCCCCAGGAGAGAGACAGAGAGTAGTCATCCCATAATCACTCCAGTGTATATCTGGGGACCTGAATATGAAGTTCTCCATCCCTAAACCAGCAACTTAGCCATTATATTATACCGGTTCTCATTAATATCTCAAACAAGAAAAGGTGAGAAAAATCAAAAGCAGAGGAATAAGAGAGGGTTTTTATTTTGTAATTGTTTCGTTAACAGAATTTTATGAGTGGTCCAGATGACACTGGCCTCTGTTTTTAAAAGCTTCCTGGATCTTCCCATTGCTCTTCTTGTCACTTTCATTTCCAGAGTAAATCTGTTAAGGAGGGGGAAAACCCTGCTGACAGGACATATTTCAGAGAGGTAACAAATAAGAAAAAGGAAAGATGACGAAGAAATGGTCATATGTGAAGCCTGTAAATATACTTGAATTGCGGCTTCATCTCAGCATTTGTTCTCATTTAGCTACTAAATTAGTTCATTTTGGAAGGAGAACTCCATAATGGAATGTTCCATAAAGGAAGACCTTCCACTATGCAAAGTGAGTTTTCCAAATTCATTTTTTTCTCCTGCCCTCCCTCTCCCTCGGGGCATAAATCCTGCCATCTCCATTGCTACCATCAGATATCCAGGTTCCAATTTATAAATCCTCAGATGTTTATTGAGTTCCCATCTATAATTTTGCCATCCAATTATAACAATTATACTTTCCACCGTTATTTATTTGTTTGTTTGTTTATTTTTTCACAGCATCTTATTCCTGTTCAGTTAAACCATATTTCTATTAAAACATCTTTTGTTCATTAGAGTGAAGAAAAGAAAGTCTTGACAGTGAAAACTGAAATAGGAATTAACAGCAAAAGATCACTATTCCAGCCACATAACAAACACACCTTACTTTATTGTTTTAATCACACTTTTGATTTTTTCACCTACCCAGCATCTTTCAATTTAAAAAACATCTTATTAAAAAAAAGAGCAGAAAAGCTAGACTAACAGGACAAGTGCAACACAAATGTAAAAATCAGTGTATGAAACGGTGTCATCTATTCTAAGAAATTCCTGGGTTATCAGCAAGTTAGTTGCCTTTTCGTTCTAACCAAAAAAAACAACTAAAAACCAAAAAGCAATCCTCAATTATGATGGGCCCCAAAAAGGTACTTACAGCTTGGATTAAAAGTTCCAAAAGCTGCCCCCGCAACACATTCTGGGTGCCCAGCAACTGGTCTGTGTTTATGGCTGTTTGCAGCATCCTGCAAGCTCATTTGATTTATGATGTCTTGCCAGAAAACAGCATTTTCTTCTTGTTTCTAGCAAAAAATGCTCCATAGCAAACTATTGGTTCACTAAATGATTGTGAAATTCACTAAACGATGGGCATAAAAAAGGACATAACGCTCTCGGCTTCATTGACAAGGAAAGTCTCATGGGTGTTAAAGAATTCCAGAACTACAATCTTGCTTCCGAAATGCTGGATGGAGGACAAATGCTTTTCTAAAGGATGCAATATTAAACTTTGTTGTGGGCCCCAAAGTAATGATGGCTAACCGATATCAGTCATAGCGCTTACCTGCTATAACTCCAGCAATATAGACAAATCCAATCCTTGTTGCACCATGAACCATTTCAAGGGGAACTCCAACCAGAAGCTGAAGGACTACGTTGAGTCCAAGGTGTTCTATCCTGAGGAAACAGCACTGTTTACTTTTATTCACTTTACTTTATTATTATTATTCCCTGAGTGATGTTTTGTAAAAATATTATGAAATCCTTTATATAGCCCCCTTGATAAAATATTATTTACTTTAAAAGACAATTTAAAAGCACTAGACTGCCTAGCTTCTTAGTTTTCCAAAGAACATTCAAACAGACATGCTTTTTAATTTAAAAATAATAATTACGGTTCAAGAATTTTGTCTGATTAGGTCTACATATTTAACCACCAAACTCAATTAACAATAATTATTATATGTTAGTCACAATTAATTTATTATTAATCAATCAGACATGGTAATTAAGACCATGGATTGGTACAAATCTGAACTTGAATGATCTGGATAATTTCGGGCAAGTGCAAGGTATTACTCCCTGCTCTGCTACCTTGCTGAGGGCAGAAATCTTTTACACCAAAGATGTGAAAATAACAAAAAAAAAGCAAATGAATGAACGATCCAGCCTTTAGTGTTCCAATGGGTATCTCCAATGGCAGTGGCACATTATCTCTTTATGGACAATACTGTTTGAGAAGGTTCGGCAATTTAAAAAGGTTTAATGCCTTCAGATGGGAAATAAATAATTTGGAAGCACTGGAAATTTTTAAAAGATGAAATGGAACCGTTTTGCCTTTGAATTCCTTTCCTGAAAGACTGATAAAACATTTTGAGCCCAGTCATTCCAGGGCAATGTAGAAGCTGCAAATCAGAGGCTGTGGAGCAACACATAGCGGTTGTCAGATGTTCATCCCTGTTCTAAAGAATGATGCAGAAAAATCCCTGGCCTGAAGAATAGAAATTAAAAGTCATGGCTATAAATATGACCAAAATAGAGTAAGGAAGTTATGAAAACACTCAGAAAGGATATTTTTTCTGTATTCTACCCAAAGTTGTTTGAAAAATAAGTAGTTACATTTTAGATAAACCTCGCATTGGAGAGCTGTGTATTTTAAAAGTCTATACCGAAGAAACATATATGTCAAAGAATGAAAAGGAAATTATTTGCGTTTGTTTTTAAGCTTCTTGAGCAATCAATGTTAACACAATGTTAAGGAAAATGTACACTCTCTGTTAAGAGATTTTGCACATATAAACAGCTATATTTTGTTTCTAAACTCCAGAAGTAAAAACCCCACAAGGTTTGAACACTGCATAGTGTATAATGTGGTCAGTAAAGTGCACAGGATTTTAAGCAACTAGTGAAAAATGAAACGGCTACTTCATTATTTAACAAGAACATTAAAGGAAGAGATGGAGACTGCAAAAAGATTGAATTCTTTATATCCAGACTTCATCCCCCTCAAAAGTTGGATCCATGAACCATTCTGCTTGAATAGCACAAATAAAAGGCGATAAATGAACTAATTAAAAATTTGTCAGTCTCCCGAGCCAGATGGTATGTGTCCAAGAATACTGAACAGCTCAGTTGTTCAAGATTTGCCATCTGATGTTAGGCCCAGATTTTCTTGTAGAGTAGTTTTTTTTTTTAAAAAAAATCCTGATTATCATAATTGTTTAACTGGAGGCAGGGCGGATTGCAAACTCTCTGTGTGAGCATCCTTATACAATAATCACCTATCATAATATTTAACCAAAATATGTTGTTTTTAGAGTGCAAATGAGGGGGAAAGTTTGAAACAAGATTTTAAAATCTACCCTTTCCCTTATACTGAAAGAATCACAACTAAATGCAAGCTAAATGAGAAGAAACGTCATGGGAAGATTCGTGGTTTTACCCTAACAATGAATTTAACCGTCTTTAAAATTGCAACTCTTGAAGTGCGATGATTTATTTCTGCCCATGTTTCTGCTTGCCCAGTGTTTGACTGGTCCTTTAAAAATGAGCCTTCCATTCAGCTAAACGGCTCCTGCTTCTGCAGCAGCCAAGCACATCAGTATCCCATAGTCAATAAGGGCCCATAAAACATAATTAGCTTTCACATGCTCTGAATGTGTCATTCTTTGGATGACAATATAATTGATTTATCCAAGTTTCCCCTTCTCTGGGACCAAGCAAGCGGGCCCTTGAATCAATGCAATTCATTAGTTATGGCAGGAATACAAATGGGTGGGGCCCCGCAGACCATTCTGCCTTAAAGCCGAAAGCTAAAATTTACAACTGTGGGGGTCTTAGAAAGCTTCCCCGCACCCACCCATCCCCCGCCGTCAGGACTGAAATATGAACAGCACATGTTTGGGGATTCTCTGAGGAAGCACAAACAGCCCCTCAATGACTCCCTTCTCCCAGGGTATCTTCTAGCTGTAATTCCCCCCACCAAAATGCAGATCAGCATAATAAATTAAGAGATCCGCATTAACATTTTAAAGTCACAGCAGGAAGCAGGGCAACAATAGATTTCATCACCTTTGTGAACATTTGCCTTTTGGTGGAAGGGTGAGGTGGGAGGCAGAATAATGGCCTCATTGTTTAAAAGCACAAATACCATTATTACTTTGTTTGAGAATTATTTTGTTCTCCAGCTGGTGAAATAATCTAAATTCAGGCAACTTGGCTGGAAGTGATTGCTAAGCATTTTAAATATTACACAGTTTTCTTAAAAAAACAGCCATCCCTAACACCTATTGCTTCTCGAGTGGAGAATGGGTGTGCGGCTGGGATGGTTTGCACTTGCAAAGGGTATAGAATCTGCCAAAAAATATAATCATCCAATGCCAGTTCAGTCTAATATGTACAGAAGGCAGACTTTGGATACTTGATCTTCTGAGAGATCCCCCTGGAAACCAGCCAAGGGTGTGTAAAAAAAACAAAAAAACAACCCAGGATAATTAAAAGATTCAGCACATTTTTCAAGCCACACAGCAGCCTAGTGGCAACAAGATACTTGTCAAGACAAAGGTTAGCTTTTTGGGAGTAAGAAAAGTGTTCTGCAATATGACTAAAGTGCTTTGAAAACTTTCGAGGTTCCAGGGTGGCTGGCTGTGTTTAAAGTAAGTCAATGCCTTTCATTCAAAGAAATCCCAGAGAATTTAGGGTGCCTGATTTTCTTCACATACGTTGAGCTTAAGTTTCCGTAGTGCCCAGCTAGAAATTGGAAGATCAGAGAACATGATAGGATAAAACCAGATGTAATTTAATATCTTTTTAATATCTTTAAAATAAAATTATAATAAGTGCATGGAAACTTTTAGGGTATGCAAATATAGGTAGTCCTGACATACAACGGTTCATTCAATGACTGTTCGAAGTTCCAAGGACGCTAAAAAAAGGGATTAATGACCATTTTTCATATTTATAACCATTACAGCATCCCTATGATCGCGTGATCAAAATCCAGACACTTGGCTAACCATATTATGACAATCGCAGTGTCCTGGAGTCAGGCTTTTTGTGATCACATGACACCAGCAAAGTCAATGGGGAAGCCAGATTCACTTAACAACTCTGTGAGTAACTTAACAACTGCAGGGATTCACTTCACAACTCTGGCAAGAAAGGTTGTAAAATGAGGCAACTCACTTAATCAATGTCTCACTTAGCAACAGAAATTTTGGTCTCAATTGTGCTCGTAAGTCAAGGACTACCTGTACTGTATTGCCATTAGAAGGACTGGGCAATATCCTCACAGATTAAACAACAGCAAAAAAGCTCTCATTAGGAAGTGTGTACAAATTAAATATTTTCTGCAAATCTGATAGGACAGTTTATTTATTGGCAAAAGGACCAAAATGTTCCAATTAGATTTGGTGGTCCCAGTTGGAGAAGCTCCCTGCTTGATTCTGAAATGGCTATTAAGTAAAATCTGCCACTATTTCCAGCGTTGCATTATAGTCAGGGATCTTAAGTAATTTCAGGACTGACCCAATGTTAAAGTTCTTGTTTTCTTGCCAGACATAACTCAGTGAATCCTTGAGGTCCTGCCTGGGAATCACCAATGATGATAAGGTTGAAACAAGAGAGAGGCAGCCCTAAGGCAGGGGTGTCAAACGCGATTTCATTGAGGGCCGCATCAGGATTGTGTTTGACCTCGGGAGGCCGGGGTGAGTGTGGGCGTGGCCAGGGTGGGTGTGGCTAGCTCAACGTCATTTGTGCCAGGGACGCCGGTGGTGGCCCGAGCGTTCTGCCAGTAAAAATGGGCTCCTGAGCTCAGTTTTCAGCTGCGACGGCCTCCTACAACCCTCTGCCAGCAAAAACGGCCCTCCCGAGCTCCATTTTTGCTGGCAGAGGAACCGTGGGCCGGTCCTTCGCTGTTTCCAGGATGGCCCTGCGGGCCAGATCTAAGCAGCCCATGGGTTGGATCTGGCGTGCAGGCCTTGTGTTTCACACCCCTGCCCTAAGGCCATGCTTCCCAAACCTGGGTAAATTACACAAAATTGAATAAAAGTGGTTTTTCTTTGGATAATGACATGCAAACCCATTACCCGAACACAAACAAGGATACTTCAACTGACTTAAAGTTTTTTTTACCTACATTGGGTAAAAAGAACATTCAGATTAGTGATTTTGGATAATGAAGAACAAGGTTTGGGAAATATGCCCTTAGGGGATGAAGGCAAGCTACACTTAGTCCTCTACTTATGACCACAACTGAGCCCACAATTTGGAAGTTGTTAAATGAGTTTTGCCCCATTTTACGACTTTTCTTGCCACAGTTGTTAAGTGAACCGCTGCAGTTGTTAAGTTAGTCACCTGGTTGTTGTTAAGTGAATCTGGCTTCCCCATTGACCTTGCTTGTCAGAAGATTGATCAAAAGGCGATCACATGACCCCGGGACACTGCAACCGTCATAAATATGATTAAGTTGCCAAGTGCCTGAATTTTGATCATGCAACCATGGAGATGCTGCAATGGTTGTAAGTATGAAAAGCAGCCATAACTCACTTTTTTCAATGCCCTTGTAACATCAAATGGTCAATAAACAAATGGCTGTGAGTTGAGGATTACCTGTACCTAGCAAAAGACGCTCCTAAGATCAGATTGAAAAAGGCAACAGCAAACTGTTTTTGTATTTGTTGCCTAGAAAATTGTATAGATATGATTCTAATAACTTCAATGAATGTGAGTGATAGATGATGAGATCTACCAGCTGAGAAGACTTCCACAAGTAGATCTGGAAGTAACAGTATAATTATATTCAGAATTGGACTCGATTAAAAAAACGGAATAAGACAATATACCATTGTGAAACAGGAAGGCACCAAACACAGATGACACTTCCACTGAACTGCTTAAAGCTGTAGCGAAGAAGTGTTTAAAGGTCTAATAGCTTTGTTTACACAAATATGGAACAGATGGTGTGAAAAAGTTTGGTACATACAGTGACACCAAAGAAGAGAGATGCAAGAGAACGTAGAAATTATCAAACCATTGCACTAATTTGCAACGGAAAGTGAATTTGTTCTTAAGATCTTACCAGGAAATTTAGAGCTATACACAAAGAGGGAAAAAAGCCACACAAACAGGGAGATTTCAGAAAAGGCAGAGGGACACAAATTCAATAGATTATGTCAGATGAGTAACAGAAAGAGAAAGGGAATACAGGTAATCCTCAACTTAAGACTGTCAACTAAGCTCAAATTTTCTATTGTTAAGTGAGAAAGTTGTACAGTAAACGTTGCCCCATTTTACAATCTTTCTTGCTACAATTGTTAGGTGAATCAGTTAAGTGATAAGTAACACAGTTGCTAAGTGAATCGGGTTATGAATCCCCATTGATTTTGCTTGTCAGAAGGTCGTAAAAGATGATCCCATGACCTCTGGGGACACTGCAACCGTCATAAATATGAGGCAGAATCAAGCCTCCGAATTTTGATCATGTGATCACGGGGATGCTGCAATGGCCATAAATGTGAAAAAGAGCCATAAGTCACTTTTTTCAATGCTGTTGTAACTTTGAACAGTCACTACATGAATGGCTGTAAGTTGAGGATTACCAGAACATTGAACTGCAAATTAAATTTAAAAAAATGCTTTTTATCCTACCATGTTATAGGAACCCAGCCTATCTGGTTAGTGTTTATGGTTCAGTGGTGAACACCCAGAAATTTGGATGGTATGCAACCATAGGTGACTAGGAATTATGGTAGGGACACTGCAGGAAATTAAAATGGCACATAGCTGCCCACATGGAAAGCTGATTTTAAAGAGGTGAGGCACAGAGGGCCATGCTGTGATATTGGACCCTGAGGGCTGCCAAGTATGCCAACTGCAAGGTCTTCCTTACCCTCTTCCCCTAATACAGGGCTTTCAAACTGCCAAGTATGCCAACTGCAAGGTCTTCCTTACCCTCTTCCCCTAATACAGGGCTTTCAAACTGCCAAGTATGCCAACTGCAAGGTCTTCCTTACCCTCTTCCCCTAATACAGGGCTTTCAAACTCCCGGCCCACGGGCCAAATGTGTCAGGTGCTGGCCATGCCCACGGCCAGTTTAGTGAAGGAGAAAAAAAGTCCCGATATGTCACGTGACACCGCCGTGACGCCGTGAGATTGACACCCCTACCCTAATACTATGTCACAATGGAGATTGTGGCATTTCCACAGCACTCACCCTGCATGCATGAAGATGTAGGTGAGGTACCTCCAGGCCTGGGCACGGAGTTGAGGATGATATAATAATGAATTCTTCAGATAGAAGGGATGGGTGACTTGCAGCACAAACCTATCCAGGACCATTCCATTGTAAAGAAAGAAGGCAACCTAGGAAAGCAGGGAAAGCCCACAATTAACCAAATTCCATTTGCAAATCCAGAAAAAAAATAGAGCTTTTAACTGGAAGGAGGAAAGGTGCTTTGGAGTGTGAGGGGGTGTTCACACGATATCTTCGATATCTTCGGGCAAGTCCTTAAAGAGCTGCACTTTTCCCTGGAATTGTGTGACTACACTGTCATCACGGTGACATTGTGGAATTGTGGAGCTGCAGTGTGATCCTGGGAAAAAGGACATGCAATTTAAGGAGTTGCAGATTGGCTCACAAATGTTTACCTTTGCCCTCTTGGATCGAAATGCAGTAAGGAAAAAAAAATCTGCGCATTTTAAGAAATATAAACAGCTCAGTTCAACAACAGTACTTCTAACTCGATGTTGGTTTGGACTTTCTTGGTTACTTGTTTGCTTTAAATGTGGAGGAGGTATCAGATTTCTAATATTAATCCCTCCCATTGAGGACAACCTATCTGTTAGCTCATCTTCAAGAACCATATATTTAAGCTTTGTCTGCGCAAGCTGAATCAAAATACTTGAATAATGAACACATGAATGGCGCCATGTTAAATACCGCACTCATAACCAAATTTTTAAATTTACCTTATTGTTGCATATGAAATAGCAACAACTTCTGGGAACCTTCCAGAAACTACAAGATTGACTTCCATAAAGCTTGATTATGTTGCAACGGCTGCTTCTCACATCTTGCTGAGCCAAAGCCAAGCAGATTACATAATGGTTTAGGATAATGTGGGAATCCAGGCAATGTAAAGGGAGGATTACACGGGCATACATAAATCCCTGCAGTGGCAGAATCCATAACTGGCCAGAATTTCCTCTTCTCTGAAGTAATCCCACACAAATACAATCTGTCTGGTTTTAAGCCCTTCTCACACTGATGCCAAATTTAGGCCATTGGAAGAAAGGCCAGCAGATCCAAAGAAGGTCATGAAACATACCGTATTTGCCGGCGTATAAGACGACTGGGCGTATAAGACGACCCCCCAACATTTCCACTCAAAATATAGAGTTTGTTATATACTGCCGTATAAGACTCTTCCACACACCTTCCACTTTTGCACTTTTTTTTTTTTTTGACGCACTTTTCTGCTTTGGACAATTTTGAAATGAGCTAATCCAATTTTGAACCAAGAATATGCAAATAGCTATGGAGTTTAGAAATGAGTTTTAAAAATATTTTTCATTGCTTACCATTAAGCGTAAAATATGTTGTAAATAAAATGAGAACACAGGAAACGTTCTCTTCTCAATACAGCTGATCTCTCTCTCTCTCTCTCTCTCTCTCTCTCTCACACACACACACACACCAAAACCCGGACACTGAAAAGGCTGCCAAGGAACAGTATATTCAATGCCTTCTCTTTAATCAAGAAACAAGGAATTCCTTAGAATCTTTTTTTTTCCCCAAGTGGCCCTCTTTAAAAAAAATATGGAGGTAACACTTTCATTCAAAAGTCTTCCAGTATCTGGAGTCGCTCAGACATATTGAAGTGAGGCAGGAGAGTAAGTGAAATTTGAAATGATCCAGCTACCGTTTTCTTCCCTCCCGCCCGAAGGCCATTATCTCCACGTCAAAACGAACGAGGGGAGGCAAAGAAGCCAAACACGCTAAAAAGGATCTCTTTATTTTCCTACACAAGGTCACACCTACTTTTCCGCATTCAAAGGACAACCTCTCCTCACCACCACCACACACACACACACACACCACAATACCCGCAAACAATGTTCTGGGCATTAATCACCATTGCTACATTAACCTGGTAAATTTATACCCTGCCTCCCCAGTGTTGCTTTGACGGCAGGATTTCACACAGCGGGCGCTCGCTCGCTCTCTTCTCCGCTCTCCCACCGTTCGCACATGTTGGAAGCACCGTAAAACCTGATAACCCACCCGGGGCTCCCCATCCTTAACCTACAGCCGCCCGCATGCAAAACCTGCGTGCAAAAAGAAAAAAAAAAAAGAAAAGTACGCCGCACGTGAGGATCTTCGAATCCTCTCCTCCCCACACCGCTAAGGAAGGAAGAGGGGAAAGGTTGGCAGCGCGTGGCGAGTGACACCCGCCACACACACACACACACACACACACCGCTCCCCCCAGCCTCCTCCCGGCTGCAACTCAAGCTCGAAGTGGGAGTCGGAGTCCTCCCGGCGTATAAGACGACCCCCCACTTGGAGGCATGTTTTTCAGGGCAAAAGTCGTCTTATACGCCGGCAAATACGGTATTTTTTTCAGCTAAATCGATTCCAGGAGGATTCAGTGACATTTAATTTCCACTGGATGAACACATATTTCCTATGTTATCTGGCTATGCAACAAAACGTATTATCAACTAAATCAGTGTGCGATGCAAATGTAAAAACTGCACAAGTTTTATATGCATATACACAGGTAGTCCTCGATTTACGACCACAATTGAGGTCAGAATTTATGTTGCTCAGTGAGAAATTTAAGGGAGTTTTGTCCCAGTTTACAACTTTAATTGCCACATTTGTTAAGTGAATCAGTGCAGTTGTTAAATTAGTAACACGGTTGTTACGTGAATCTGGCTTCCCCATTGACTTTGCTTGTCAGAAGGTCGCAATCAATGGTCACATGACCACAGGGCACTGCAATTGTCATGAATACGAGTCAGTTGTCAAGTCTCTGAATTTTGATCACATGACCATGGGGACGCTGCAACAGTCATAAGTGTGAAAAATGGTCATGTCACTTTTTTCAGTGCCGTTGTAACTTTGAACAGTCACTAAATGAACTGTTGTAAGTTGAGGCCTACCTGTATGCTAAACTGACCCATTGCACTAATACATGATAGATCCAAAGGTGTGTTATACAAACCTCCTACAAACATAGTGTTAGATTATCTGCATCCTTTCAGATTTTTAAAATGTACTGTCATCCTTTCTACTGCAATCCCATTATTTTTGTTTAATTGCTCAATAGAAAGTAATTAAAACCATTGAGAAATGCCTGAAGATATATTTCAGCATTATGCTGAACTATAAATAAAGCTTTATTTGAGAGATCAAAGGACCGAACAAGAAATTAAAAGGCCAAAGGCTTACTCCTGCTCCATGTTATTTCCATTTCCCTCATAGCAAAGAATAGACCTCATCTTGAACTTGGCATCATTCATTCATTTAATTGTTTCTCCAAAATGACATGGTCCTTCAGAGGCAGTAATTTACCCAACAGTAGGTGAATTATACTGTCCAGGTTTCCCATCTTAAAACTCCTTGGACTGGACTTCCTTGGTTTAAACATCATGTTATTCATGTAATCTAGCCATTCAGAAGGTCTACTGCCATTCTGGGATTACTGGAGGAGCAGAGAGGTAGTGCTGCCTGTCCCTCAAAAATTGCTAACATGACTTCTCTCACTGTCATGTAAAGAGCATGATGGATTTTTTTTTTTTAAAAAAACCCAAACCTTGTAGAACATCCTAATCCCAAGTGAAGAGTTGCAGAAATTCTCAATCCCACCTGACTTTAATCTGCCAAGTAGCATTGGAGATACCTTAATACTGAGCCCTACAGTTCCATTTCTGTGTTTGTTTCCATCCTATCTCTTACTAACATCATAGTTACTTTAAAAGAAGATTACTCTGAATTGAAGACAAAGACAGCAGGCAGGGAAACACACACATACACACACACACACCAAATTCTATGCAATTCCTAACTCCCCTCTTCTCAAACGAAGATTTTCACTATCTTCTAAATCAGTGGTTCTCAACCTATGGTCCATGGATGACTTGGGGGGTGGGTTGCACATGATGTCATCACAGAAGGATCCACGAAGGTTTGAAGAAATGCTATGATTTAAATCTTGAGTTAAGTCTTGTGGGGGCATGGCCACAAATGGTATTTAAAGGGGATCCATGGTGAAGAAAAGGTTGTGAACCACTGGTCTAAACAAACCCTCCTCCATAACATGCATATTACGGACTCGTACAGATGGAAACACACACATACATATCTCTTCCTGAAGCAATACTAAAAAAAGCAAGGCCACACCAGGATAAAATGAAATGAAAACAATCGCGACTGATTGCCAGCAAATTCGGCATCTCATTTATATAACTAATTCCCTATGTACTATCCATTCTTTCTCACACACGCAAACCACTTTCACAAGAGAAACACAAGCACACAGACAAGCAAAGTTCCCTTCTCCTCCCTCCTTTCAGCAGAAATAACAGAGGAGGAAGTGGGGGAAGAGGAAAGAAGATGGACGGAGGGCAAGAGGAAAGGGTAGCTGCCCTGTGAAGAGAAGACAAAGGCAAAGGGGAGAACAAAGCTGCTTGGGGAGGAGGTAAAGATAACTAGGAGAGGAAAGCCTTGTTTATGCAGTACAAAAACAATTAAATTTCACTGGTCAGCACCCCTCCTTCAAAGGCACCAACACTGTAGGAGGAGACCAGGCTAAGCCCGAGGGTGGGATCAAATGTGTCATCAATTTGGAATCACTATGCTCCCACAAGAGACCTAGGTCCAGCCCTCCATGCACTCTGTTGACTCTTATCTAGCACTTAATTTGCCTGGAGCATTAGTAGGTCAGATAACATGTAATAAACTCAAAGTGCTTTGCACTCAACTCCTGTTCCTGGTTACTTGCATCACATCCATCACCATTTGTCCTTCACTGTTTCAGCAGCATTTTTAAATTCTTCTTGGTGAATGTCAGACAACTCCCTCAATTTGTGAGTAATTACTTGTGGGGGAGCGCTTCCTTTTACAAACATGGTTGTTATCAAAACTGAAACTGTGGAAGAGATGTTTTGTGTTAATGTCAGACGCATAATGGTACTAACTCACATCTAATGTCTGCTTCTTTCCAAGTGAATGTTGGCTACTTCTAAACTACCACAATCTCAGTAGATCTCCTTGAAGAGAGTGTTCTGCCAGAGAGGAGACATTCCTTATTCTGTTCTTAGGTAAACGTGGGGAATTTACAGCTGCTACATATAAATCCCATTATTTTTGACCACTGGCTGGGACAACTGGCCAAATTTTATGGGAGTTGGAATCTGATAACATTTAGAAAGCCACAGGCCGATACCTTCATTAAAACTTTTTAAGAAATGAAAACAATGAACTATTTTTGAAAACACACACGTTGCCATGGCAAATACCGAAGAACCCATTTAATACGTTATATCTGCTCCCAGTCTGTACCAGTAGCTCATTACTTTTCCAAACCATATTGCAGAAAAAAACCTTAGGCTCTTTATCTGTGTAAATATTAGCATTTAAATTACGTATCGTATATTACGGTCTAAATCAGGGTTGTCCAACCTTGGCAACTTTAAGACGTGTGGACTTCAACTCCCAGCCATTCTGTTAAAATCCACAAGTCTTAAAGTTGCCAAGGGTGGACAACCCTGGTCTAAATTATATTGGGATTAGGTGACACCCAACTTTATCTGATGGCTTGCAAGCTTAACCATTTTCAGACCAAAGAGACTAGGTAAACCCCACCCACACCATTCTGTGCTTGATGATACTTGCCTCTACAATTGTGATGGCAATCATGAACCAAGGTGGAGGACAGCAAGTATAGCTGTCGTAGTACCACTTCCGGTCTATCTCACGGGGTAACGTCTCATATGCCACGTGTCGAATCAGCCGCTGAGAAAGGCTGAGTCCTGTCTCCTCCAGGAGGGCCTTGCTGCACAGCCTCCTGTTCCCTTGCAAAATGGCCTGGCGGAAGCTATTGGACCTCTTGTTACTCATCTGAAGATACAGAAGAAGGAAGGAAAAAGATTAAAATGCTTTAATCAAACTATAAGCAGCTCAGGCTAAGGGTGCTAAGATATATTATCAGGGTTTAATAGTTGACCACAATGCAGAATTCTACAAGATACAAACAATACATATTCTAAAGAAATTAACTTCCTACTTAATCTCTGGCCTAGCCTTTTGATTTAAACTACTCTACATGTAGTCCTCGACATGACCATAACTGAGCCCAACATTTTTGCTGCTAAGCAAGACAGTTGTTAAGTGAGTTTTGTCCCATTTCACAATCTTTCTTGCCATAGATGTTAAGAGAGTCACTGCAGTTGTTAAGTTAGTAACGCGGTTTTGCAAAGTGAATCTGGCTTCCCCATTGACTTTGCTTGTCAGAAGGTCACCAAAGGTGATCACATGACCTGGGTACCCTGCAAACTGCATAAATAAATAGGCAGGTATGCAGGTAGTAGGTAGGTAGGTAAGTAGAAAGAGAAGAAAAAATAGTGACTGCATATTATCAAACAGATCCCTGAGCTAGGAATGATCATCGCTACAGACAAATGAGATGACCAGAAGTGATCCCAACTGGATGGTGCTTAATTAACCGAGATCTCTGGAGCTATCTATTCCTGCCTAATAGAGTCAGAGTATATTCCAAATTCACACATATGCCTTCGCATACAAATAAACACTCTTGTGCAATTGCCAAAAACATTTCAGAGAGCCCTTTATTCCTGTAGACTGCCGCTCTGCTAACATCTGCTTGTAAAAAGCTGCCAAGACTTAACTCAGCACACAAGAGAAAGTACCACAGCATTAGCATTCCGGGTTGGTGGTAATGCTTACTGGTGTTTGATCATTTTCTTTTTGGCTCATCTGTACAAGATTTCAGAGACCAGACCTTCTTCTTTCATATCTACAATGTACATGGGTAATTGCTTCAAGCTGGGCCAAACTGCTTCAAAACAAACTAATCACACTGCTCTAAGCCGTGTTCTGAATGAAAGGGGCTGAGGTGCAAGCCGTCTCGACGATACATGTTATTTATCATTTGTTATGTACAACCATTTTTAAGCTGCCTTTAATTTCTTCAGGGAGAATGGGCTCGCACAAGAATATGATGCAAATCATCCCAGAGTGATGAGAAAAAAAATATCACAAAACAAGAAAAGGGCATGTTAAGAAAATACAAGACAAGCGGCAAATATATACAGCAATCGCACGGGTTAAACCAATCAATTAAAATGCTAGGAAAACAAATGAGACTGAAAACCTCTGTAACACTGCCAGAAGCATGTCTGCTTCCTTGAATTTTCAGCCATAATTTACCATCAATCACCTGTCTGCTGGTGACACTTGTCCGCTTCTGTCAATTCAATAATTATATACTCTAATTGTCAAAAAGCACCTTCCTGCTCAGAAGCACTGTAACTTTTGACTGTTAGGTACTCCATTATTAGATTCAGCTAATTCCTGAATTATTTTCATAATAGTAGCAGCCTCTCAAGGGGAAAAAAAGTGGGGGGGGGACCCTATTAAGATATTTAAATTTAGTAGCTGGAACAGTGGGGTTGTACAATGAGCCAGAACACACAGTTATAGTTGATTGATTGGAGAATGTTCACACTTGCTCCTGTGTGAGACAATCTAAGCTGTGATTGGTTGCTGTGGGTGTGGAGGGGGGATTTCCCCGTCTTTTTCTTCTGTGTGCCTTGTATGCTCTGGCATTTGCTTATGATGCTCCTGTTTGCCTGACCATCTTATTTGCTGTAAATATAGATGTAAAATATATTTATTTATTTATATAAAATTACAAGTTCGTGTTATCATCTCTGACTTCCATTTGGGTACCTGGTGTGCAATTCCCTTACAAAAACCCAAGGAAGTCCAGGGGTCTTTTGAAAAGCACTTTTGAAGCAACTGTGACCTGGATGATTGAGAATCTCCATAGACATTCCTGTGATTGAGTCACTTAGATGTCACTTGGTTTCACACTCTTTAAGTATGTCTCCACATATGGTTGGGTGGCTTCTGCAGAACCAGCATATTCATCTCATTAAATAAGATACCCTTTCCTCATATGTAAACCTTATTTTCTCCGGGTCATGCTATCGTATTGAAATCTCGTATCTATCTTATTAGAATTTTATTTTAATTCCCTGAATTAGTAATTCACTCCAAATCCAGATATGTCTTCTGAACCTGCCTTATTTTTTCTGAAAGAAATTATTGTTTTTTCAGAGTTTTGACTGCGGTCTTTCTCAGGAATCTCATTTTCTTTAAGTACCCATGATTTAAATACATATATCAAATATGATGTGCATGCATATAATCAAATAAAACAATACAAGCCCACTCCTGTTGCAAGATGCTTGTTTAAGATGCTTGTGTATCTTGAGATCACCTACAACACATCAGAAAACTGAAATGTGGGAAGGCTGACAAAACCAATAATTTTATGGTGGGATGGGAAAGATAATGTAAGTTTATAAATGGGGAACAATCAGAGTCAGTTCTAAACACTCTCCTGCTCCTCACTGCACAGTCACCTACAAGCAAAATGCAGGTCGTCCTCAATTTACAACAGTTCATTTAGTGACCATTTGAAGTTATAGCCGCACTGAAAAAAGTGACTTATGACCATTTTTCACACTTACAACTGTTGCAGCATCCCTATGGTCATGTGATCAAAATTCAGAAGCTTGGCAACTGAATTTATGACATTGCAGTGTCCTGGGGTCATGTGATCACTCTTTGCAACCTTCTGACAAGCAAAGTCATTGGGGAAGCCAGATTCACTTAACAACCATGTTATTAACTTAAGAGCTACAGCAATGCATTTAACCACCATGGCAAGAAAAGTCATAAAATGGGGCAAAACTCACTTAAATTTCTCACTTAGCGACATAAATTTTAGGCTCAATTGTGGTTAAAAGTGGAGTACTACCTGTAATAAGCTATTTTGTTTAAATATGTAGATGTCATAGAAACCAAAGATTTTCCAGTAAATATGTAAAAACAAATGCTGAGTAGAGCAAACAACATTTAAAACTCTCTTAATTTTCTCCCCAACCTATCTTCATTTTTCATTCATTTCTCACAGGCTATATACTGGTTACTTGTATCCTATCAAGGTGCTTTCAATACCGAGAACCATTTAATCCGGTCATATAAAAGCACTAAATAATACCATGTGATGAAAGAAAAAAAAGAATGGGAAACCGACTGACATCTCTCTAGATAATTATTCTTGTAATTGCCTACCTCAAAGACAAACAAACTCATGTTACAGCAAGAAAAGAACGAGGAAACAATACTTTCTGCACTTTAATAGAACACTTAATGTTCCCAGATGAAATCCTAAAAACTTCAAAAGTTCTGTTTAAAAGTTCTTGTAATGAGATCCTCCGGGGTCATTATGAGTCAGGTGGCTTATAAATATGATTTATAAAAAAAAACTCTTCTCCATTAGCATTGGACATAAATGTATCAGTTGGGGTAGTTTCAAATATTTTACATTTCGAAGGGCTCTTCAGCAGAATACCTTTAAAATGCTGTTATTCAGGTCACAAGTGAAATAATTCCTCATCACCTTTCAGATCCCTTATTTTGAACTGAAGTAGGGATTTGGAGGGAAAAGCAGAGAGGAGAACATTTCCTTTGGTGCTGGTCCAGTTACTAGCATTAGAAGATTCTCAGGACATTGCTATGGGATTCCAGATGCTACTGCTAGTAACTGGCACTAAGGGAAGTGTTCTCCTCTCTGTTTTTCTCTCAAAATCCCTACTTTAATGCAGAATAGGGATCTGAAATGCGGCGGGGAATTAATTCTGCTTGCATACATTTAGGTCCACTTCCGTCCTGGATAACAGCATTTTAGTGCTACTCTGTTGAAGAGCCCTTAGAAATGTAAAATATTTGAACTGAACTTGAATACTTGAAACTGCACTTCTATCCAGTGCTAATGGAGGAGAATGGTTTTTTTAATAAATCATATTCGTAAGCCACCTAACTCGTGATGACCCTAGAGAGCCAATCCTAACCCAACCCTAACTCTAATCATACCCTTGGGGGAGGCTCTCTGGTAAAGACATAGTCTATATAATTCCTCTTTTTCTCCAAAGTTATGAATAAATGTAGATCTTACCATCATTTCACAGTGTTATCTAGCACCTCAGCAGGTGCGAGACAAGAGACCTATGAGTAATTGAAATGAGTTATCATTCAACCATCGCTTTCCAAACTACACATATTTTTATTGATTTATGCAACCTCTTTTATGATTACAGACTACAAACTCAATAAAAGAAATATGAATTAACTGTGTGGTTTGGCTTACTCAGTATTTGGACCTGCAAGATTCTGTAAAGACAAAGGGAAAAGGCTGGAAAGTTTCAGTCAGAATCCATTTCTAAGATTAAGAATTAAGGACGTCTATTTATATTGCTGTCTGGCTGATTGTTCAATATACATTTTATTTTCATAACAATATAGGTAGTCTTCGACATATGACCACAGCCAAACTAAAAATTTCTCAGTCTTTCTAGATATTTCAATAAGTTAACTGTTCTGTAAACAGTAGTTGGACTGGAGTGAACATTTGCTAACATGTGACAACATGACCTTAAGATACCAAGTGTAAAATAAAGGGCAGTTTAACAGCATGAATCACGAATTCAGCTTTAGTATGTGAACAAATGCATAGGTGATCTGGTAAGGGATATTACTGTAATTTATTACCATCAAGGGCAAGGCATTGATTTAGGCAATTGAAAATGCTGTTGTAGGCGATGCGTGAAGGATTTTATAAAAATATCTAAATATTTATCATAGCTAAAAAAACAATGGTAAATGTGTTAGCATTATAATACTTAACAAGCATGCAAACTTTTGAGATTTGTTTCAATAATTTTAATATAAAAATTCCATTAACCAAGACTATACTACATTCCATGTGTTCCATTTTTACTTCTACTTGTGTGTCTGTGTGTGGGTGAGGAAGAGGGAGGGAGGGAGAGAGAGAGAGAGAGAGATAGACAGACAGACAGACAGAGAGAGAAACTGAAACACAGTCCACATCATAGAATGTAATTTCAAAAAAAGTCCCCAGAGAGATTTTTATATAGTTGTTTTAGGTCAACAGCTTTTATAGATGTGTTGGACAAATATTTGAAAACACATAAATCATACACAGGAGTATCCATATGTCTGGTCCAAAAAGTCAAAATAGTGGCCATAATAATGCAATTGAAATTCCATCTGGTTTTTTTATGTTCATTGCAGGTATTTTGCTTAGATATCATAAAATGAGAATGGTAGCAGAGAACAATAATACTTTGTTCGTGCCTTCTTTTGGAGGTATTTTTTTGGCGACCAGTCTACCCTAAGGTTCTGGCCCTTGTAGAAGTCTCACATCATGTATGAAGCAAAATTAGATTTCTCCTTTTGTGTGAAAAAATCCAACAAATTCAGGGCAGCAACATTTCATTGAATTGTAATCGCTAATTATCAAGGGCCTTTCACTACTACATAGAGAACAGTTCCCATGTGGTCATAATTTACTTACTGCTTGATTTCTAGGTTTGGGGTTTTTGAATCAAATACTTAACCATTGACAGAAAGAACAGGGAATTTATTGTGGCCTGGCATATTTTCAGGTCCAAACCCACCCCCACAAGGAAAACTATCTTGTTCTTTTCCCATGCAGCTGATCTGCAGCTTCTTTAATAACCTGGTTATTAAAAGTGTAAGCAGACGGATAAAATACAAAATGGAAAAGGGATTAAGAAAAAAAAGCATCCTCTGATTCATTAAATATTCACTTTCCTTAAAATTGTTTATTGGATTATTCAGCATGCAAAGAAGGAAGTGGTTGAGATTGCTTCCTAACAATACACGCTGTGCCTTCTCAAATACATTCACGCCTGAGGGAGAAATGTGTAATGGAACACTATTACAATATGCTTATTTACCACAGTTAGATATGCTTCTGAAGCCTATTTCCAAACAAGATAGATGATGAAGGAATCATTTACACTCAATTTTGCAACAAGGGAGGGAAAATGTGCAGCGTGTGGCTCCTGAAATTCTTTCCAATCCCTTTACCACTGCGTTTTTTCAAACCAACTAATGTACAGCACGGCTGGCGGTTATAACTGAATATCTTGGGTGCAAAATCAACAAACCAGAAACAAAAGACAAATAGTGCGCCACCAAAATGGTAGATCAGGCTGGAAAATAAGATCAGCTAAGAACAGATTTAAGTAAGCTGGAACAGATGAGAGAAAAGAAGGTGAAGAACCTGGTCAAGAAATAACAGAATAACAGAGTCAGAAGGGATCTTGGAGGCCTTCTAATCCAATCCCCTGCTCAAGCAGGAGACCCTCTACCAGACAAATGATTGTCCAATCTCTTCTTTAAAAAACCACCAGTGATGGAGCACCCTCAACTTCTGGAGGCAAGTTGTTCCACTGATTAATTGTTCTCACTGTTAGGAAATTTCTCCTTAGTTCTAGGTTGGGTCTCTCCTTGACTTGTTTCCATCCATTGCTTCTTTTTCTGCCTTCAGGTACTTTGGAGAAAAAGTTGAACTTGACCCCCTCTTCTCTGTGGCAGCCTCTTAGATATTGGAACACTGCTATCATATCACTCCTAGTCCTTCTTTTCATTAAATTAGATAAACCTAATTCTTGTAACTGTTCTTCATATGTTTTAGCCTCCAGTCCTCTAATCGTCTTTGTAGCTCTTCTCTGCATTCTTTCTAGGGTCTCAACATCTTCACATCTTTATCATGGCGACCAAAACTGAATGCAATATTCCAAGTGTGGTCGTATCAAGGCATTATAAAATGGTACTTTGATTTAGAAACAATATATCACCAAGAAACAAGGAAGATTAAAGATGTACTGGAAATTATAAAGCAGAGCAGTAAATTACAGATATAGGCAAGTAGATCAGCAGATACAAAGGTCGAATTGCACACTATTGGCAGAATCTCCAGTTTCAAGCGAATCTGAATAATTTTGACTGATCCATTAATAAAGAGACAGCAGTGAATCGGTCAACATCTGACAAAGAAGAAACAGGGCAGTTTTGGGCCCAGCCATGAGACAACCCAAAGAAATATGATAAGAACGCAGCTTAGAGAAAGAAGATTTCTTAGAGAAAGAAAGAAAGAATTAAAATGAAGCTAAACTTGTAATAGCAGCAGATGTGGTGGAGAAAATGGCAAGGAAGATCAAGAATTGGCCAGCACCAGGGGAGGATGAACTGCATGGTTTTTAGCTGAAGCATCTGATTGATCCAAGATGATTGATCCAAGATGATTAGGAGACTGAGGCTAAAACATACGATGAACAGTTGCAGAAACTGGCCATTGCTAGTCTAGTGAAGAGAAGGACCAGGGGAGACATGGTAGCAGTGTTCCAATATTTGAGGGGCTGCCACAGAGAGGAAGGGGTCAAGCTATTTTCCAAAGCTCCTGAAGGCCAGACAAGGAATAATGGATGGAAGCTGATCAAGAGAGATTCAACATAGAAAAAAGAGCCACAGCCTAGAGAACGGTCTGATAAGCAACATTTAAGTCCAAAAGAGGGGTAGAGAAAGCATCTCAGAAGGGAACCTCCTTCGTTTTGGGGGCAATAAAAAGGAGAAATGAGAGGGGTATTTTCAGACTTGCAAGATTCTGTTAATTTTAATCTTGGGGCTTAGATAGAGTCAGTACTCCTAAATGCATTTCATGACTACCTCACAAGGCTGACAGTAGAAAGAAGAGGACTTCAACTTCTTGAAGAGGGGTAATTCATTCTTCTCTCCCTCTCTTTTTCTCTTTCTTTAAGTCTGGTGTGTACCTTAAGGAGAAAGCTGTAATTTTCTAAAAGTTTTATATACAGACAGTGGTGTCTGCAGGGCAGCGGAAGTCAAAACAGGCAAGATGGCAGCCATGGAATTGTGAGGCCCAGCCCCTTTGTTCATGTGCGTCATATTGAAGCCTGCTTTATGTACTGTAACTTCTTATTGCTCTTGTGGTGTCTGCACTATGCACTTAATAAATAAATAGCCCGAAGCAAAAAGTTCTCTTCGCTAACCAATCCATAATTCTTCCCTACAATTCAACACAACTCCGAACCCAAGGAAGCAATGAGATATCCATTCAGCCATTAACTTAGAGAGACTGACATCTATAACTCTACTCCAGGCAACTATAATTAGTACACAGGGCAGCTACCAGTGAAGGAAACTACTGGAGCATTTACATGCTGAAAATTAAGTACTCGCTTGGATGTTTGCCAAAGTGTTATCCTTAAGCCATTTAAAGAGCCAGCCGCTAAGAGAAGCAGGTTCACCCTGAAAACACGAAGCTCCCATTTCTGCAGCATTTGGTTTGCTTTCATGGTCTCTACTCCATTAATCCAGGATTTGGTTTCAGAAGAGAATGACAGATGAAGAACTGTTGCCAGTCCATGAATCAGGTGAGATAAAGTATCTCAAAACAATTCAAAACCCCATCATGAGTTCTGAAGCAAATCTCGCTTGAATCTCTAAGTGGGGAATGTAAAGGAATGTAGAGACGACCTTGGAGAAGGAATGGGCCATGAAGGGAGGAGAAACAAAAATTCATTCCTGTGTAAGTCCCTGCCTTGATTTTGTGTGTTATAAAATGGGGCCAGGAGGAACTTTCAGTGTTCAAGATTGAGGTCAACCTTTTATGGTGGGTCAGGTCAAGAAACAAAGAGGATTCCAGAAACAATATTTTCTCGCTGCAGGATATTAACAATAGAACCTTGAAACCCAATCAATGTCTCTTTGCCCCATCACAAAATAAAGGTGTGGTTATTGTGAGTTTTTTTTCTCACACTTTCTACTTTCTCGGGACTCTTCCCTATTGTCCTCCCACTGCAACTCATCACATTGTTTTCCCAAGCTCACCCCAATATGATTGGTTAATCAGCAAATCATGATTCAACAAATCATAGTTCAGTGTATGAACCCGGTCTTATAAAGATACAGTCTTTAACTTCCTGTACCTCAGCTATGGAAAATGGAAACTAAAGTGTGGAAACTCAAGGGCAATGTTCTGTTAATGGGTAAAAAAAACCAGTCAAGCTCCCAATATTTCTTCCACAACTGACCAATCCAGAGGCTTCAGACTAGTTGCCAATCACAAAAGCAAATGTGCTTCTGGATTCATAAAGAATTCTCAAGCCCAAGTGAGTTATAGTAACTCATTGTGCAAATTTCAGGCCTCAGATTGTATATTTCCTAAGAAAAATTTCCAAGTCATTCAGCAACAGCTTTCTGTCTTCCTTCCAATAAACTGGTGGCAAGATTTAATTGATTGGTTTTTGAAGATAGCCATCAGGGTTTAGAAAGCAGCATCAGCCCTGGGATCTTGCACAGCAAAGTAGAGGGCATATGTTTTATGTAACTGAAATATCTATTCTACAGAGGTATTTCTAAACACTGTAAAATAATTATAATGAAAAACAAGACATAAATGTACATCCTCCACTTCAGCACAGACATATGGTGTGCTTCTTCATAACAACTCTTCCCGCAAAAAAATAATAATGATATTTTAAAAGTGTTATCTAATCCACCTGGAATGTAATGTTTTCTCCTTTTTATCATGAGGGTCAATGTGTGGATGTTTTTAATCACTTCAGTGTCTGTCCTCTCACGCACACTGGAGTTATCTGTAACCATAAAAAATGTTACATAGAATGTGCACTCGGTCAGTGGAAAGTCAAAATGTTGCCGCTTTCCCTGGGTTTTATGATGGAGACAGATTTCTCTAAAAGTTCGGAAAGTGACATTTTATAGGGAATGAGTTATATGCATTGTCGTAATTTTGTTAGTACTGATAAACATAATTTTCCAAGGAGTGGAAAGAAAAATGGAGAAGTCAAAAAGAGACAATACACCTACAATTATCTTCTAGATAATTCTTCTGTTATTGGTATCTCTCCTTCCTCTTTACTTTCAAATTGGGAGGAGGAACAGGAGGGTTAAGCAAAGCAAGTGTGTTAAAACTACTAAAAAGTCAACACACATCAGACCCAACTTAAGCCCAGAGATAAAACAACAAGGTATAAATGAGTTAAAGCCTTCATTTGCTTTCACTTAATGGACAGAATCTTGCAAAACTAAACCTACAATCTGGTAGCGCAGTGGTTAGAATGCAGTACTGCAAGTCCACAGCCTGGAGTTCAAACCTGGCAGAACTCAGGGTTGACTCAGCCTTCCATCCTTCCAAGGTTGGTAAAATGAGGATCCAGATTGTTGGGGGCAATATGCAAATAACACTTCTACATTGTCTAGTGCCCAGAGAGTGCTAAAATGCTATAACCTTCTAACCTATTTGATGATATATACCCTGAGAGATCCTAGGGTGTAGCTATCCTGAACCTCTTGCCTCCAGCTTGGGACAGTGCAGTCTCTTAATCTGGACCTCTCTCTTGGAAAGCTCTCTGTTGCCAAATTCTCCCTCACTGCTCCTGCAGGTGTACATTTCATCACATTGCACCTGTTTTATTGGGGAGGGGCTGGTGTCCCAAAACCAAAAGGACAAAAATGGAACACCTCTGAAAATTGGTGATTTTAGTGAATTTCAACTGTGCAAGTTCAAAATGGGGCAGGGGACAATATGTGATTGCCTAACTCTACCTTATAACAAGGCCATACCTCATAACTTTTTGTACTGGTGAGCTAGTGGGGTTTGTACTCCAAGGAAAACTAGGCCCATAATAATATTTAAAAAAAATATTAGACCACGTATGGCTAGAGGGAACAGAAAAGCACTTACTGAAACTTCATAGGCTGCACATAAGACAAATAAACTCCTTTCTCCAACCTGCATCTTTCATATGTACTGAACAAAAGCTCCCAAGATTACTAGTCAGCAGATTGCGAATTCTAGAGCCAAACAGATCTTGAGGACACCATGAGATAACACTGGTCTTGATATGCCAACACTTTGTTTGCAGGTATAAGAGTCTTTTCCCATTGTGTACTTGCCCAGATATATAAGCAGTATTGTCTGGATAGCTATCATCTGAAAGGAAGAACAAGCTACTGCACCTGGAGATCATGATCATCTAATTTCTCATCAGATGAAAACAATCATCACCCTAACATCTCCATACTTTCCTTTGAAGGCACAACTTTCTTAGTGATTGAGAATTTCCAGAGAGGCCTTTGCTGCAGACAGCACTTTTTTTGCTTTTATCAGGCTAAAGGTGTGGTTAAACTACGGTATATTATCTGAAGTTTTACAGAGCAATGGCCAAGCCAGAAAGGCAAGCCTAGGCAAGACAGTGGGAAGGAACACTCGCTGGTGAAGGAAAATGTCTACGTTGGGAATTGCAGGTGACTTACAACAATTCATTTAGTGAGCGTCCGAAGTTACCACAGCAGAGGTGATAGTCAACAGATTCTGACCAGTTCTGGAAAACCCGTAGCGGAAAATTTGAGTAGTTCGGAGAACCGGCAAATACCACCTCTGACTGGCCCCGCTCCCATCTATTCTCTGCCTCCCGAGTCCCAGCTGATCAGCTGGGTCTTCTTTTGTTGCCCTGCACAGGAGAATGGGGCTGGAAAGCAGGTTAGTGGGGTGGGGAGGGAATGGAGATTTTGCAGTAACCTTCCCCTGCCATGCCCACCAAGCCACACCACCAGGCCACACCATGCCCACCAAGCCACATCCACAGAACCGGTAGTAAAAAAATTTGAATCCCACCACTATACCACGGCACTGAATAAAGTGACTTATGACCATTTTTCACACTTACAACCATTGCAGCATCCCCATGGTCACTTGATCGAAATTCAGACCCTCAGAAACTGACTCATATTTATAATACTTTCAATGTCCTGGGGTCCCGTGATCCCCTTTGGTGACCTTCTGACAAGCAAAGTCAATGGGGAAACTAGATTCACTTAACAACTGTTTTACTAACTTAACAACTGCAAGAGTTGTTAAGAGATATATTTAACAATTATTACAAGAAGAGATTATCAAATGGGGCAAAATTTACTTAACTCTTGCCTAGCAACAAAAATTTTGGGCTCAGTTGTGGTTGTAAGTCGAGGAGTGCTGGTATTATTGTACAGCTGCATAAAGTTCATTTATTTATGTTAATTGAGTAATGCTGTTTTTCCCTACTGTGGCAAGGCATCAGTAGATATAGAAAAGTAACTCATCTGGTTTAAATTAGGCAACAGAGTGGACTATAAAAACACAGCATCAATTTAAGTGTTAGAGCCAAATATTTGTTTTGGAACAAAGATCAGTTTGGCAGGTAAATTATAAAAGGATGGTTTCTAGGAGTCAGCCCAACATTTCCAAAGTGTCAAAATAACATAACAGATAATCAGAGTTGGAAGGGACCTTGTAGATCATCTAGTCCAACCCCCCACCCAAGCGGGAGACCCTACACCATTTGTGACAAATGGCAGTCCAATCTCTTCTTGAAAGTCTCAAGTGATGGCGCTCCCACAACTTCCGAGGGCAAGCTGTTCCATGGGTTGATTGTTCTCACTGTCAGAAAGTTTCTCCTTATTTCCAGGTTAAATCTCTCCTTGTTCAGATTCCATCCATTATTCCTTGTCTGGCCTACAGGCGCTTTAGAAAATAGCTTGACCCCTTCCTCTCTGTGGCAGCCCCTCAGATATTGGAAGACTGCTGTCATGTCTCCCCTGGTCCTTCTCCAAGCCCAGTTCCTGTTCTTCGGGACGTTCTTCGTATATTTTAGTTCTCTCCCATAGATATTTTTCTCAGCCTGTGTCAAGGCTTGTTGTCATATAAACTTCTTTGGTACTGTAATTACGTTAGAAACAAAGTTTAGATTATATGTTTTCTCTCTCATTCTATCACTCCCAGATCAGAAGTCTGCTCTGAGGAAGTCCATATGCTGCAATCAGTATACACTATATTCCAATGCCTTATGTGTGTAATGACCAGATGTAACTGTTGTCCCCAATTTGGGTCTGAGCCTAGTGCTGAAGCCAACGAAGAACACCAGACTCGAGGTGCTGGTTTTGTTTCCTTTTATTGAAGCCCTTCAGCAAAATAGGTCCCAGCCAGCAAAATGCCAGGACCTAGAACAAAGGATTAAGAGAGCTTTATACAATTTCACTAAAGCAGAAGGCGGGACAAGGCAGGATATATAAGAAATATCATCTAACAAACATTTAGTAATAATCTAACAATTTGTTCTATTGGTCTCTAGCCATCCCTATTCCCACACATTAGCCAATGAGTGGTCCAGAAGTTATCTTTTTTTTTTTTAATATAAATTTTATTTGGATTTTCACAAAAACATAATATAAATAAAACATCTTTTTTTGAGAATAGCATGATCCTGGGTTATCACTTCTTCATACAGACACAAACTCAATTTCATATTTGTCTTTGTGTTCTATTCCATATCTTATTACTGTTTTAATATTTTCTCCATAATTTTTCCCCTCCCTTGGTTTTCTCCACTTTATTTTTAATTATCTATCTAAATTCACTTATATCTCTTTTTCTAAGCTTCAATGTCTTTCCAATCGTTATATTTATACTTTTGTCTGTCCTGTTTCAATTTCATATTATCTTTTCTCATTGAACAAATTTTCCCCTGTAGTTACTAATTGGAATATGACACCTTTATATCTTTTAATTTTATCCATTCAACTCTTATTTAAACTTCAATTTATGCCTTTAAAATTATAACATTCAATGTAGTACATAACTTCCAATCGAATTCTACTTGGTACATTCTTAAAGTACACACTATGTTCTTAAAAAAATTATATACATGACAATAGTAAATAAAACATTCCATTCCAATTCAATTCTATCCTTAATATTAGTTAGAATCTTAACATCTTTAACATTTCTTTTCAATTGAATATCATACTTCCTTGTGAACATTTATAAACTTTTCATAATTAATTCTTTTTTTTTCAAATCATTAATAATAATTAAAATGTTCCCATCCTTTCCTAATTTCATTCTCTCATTCACTTTATTTCATTTATTAACAAACATTCCACTGCATTAGAATCATTTTAATTATACATTGTTTCATATTTTCTAAAATTATTTGTATTTCTAATATAACAATACTATCTTATGTACCTTTGCAGAATCCCTTTTTCAATTAAATTTTCACCCATTAGCTCTAAATAGGCTTATACTTTCGATCCATATACCTTTTCCCTGTTTCTCTATATCTTGTTTCTGTCTTTTATAACTTCTTTTCCTTTCCTTCTTCCTCCTCTTCTTCTCCCTCCCCTTTTTGCCCCCTTGTCTCTACTTCTAATTCTCTCTTCTGTGATCCTCTCTTCTGTTGCTTCTTAATATTGTAATTATTTTTCACACTATTCTTTTTTTTTTGGTTGTTTTTTCAAATCTTAAACTTTTCACTCTTTTTCCCCTCTTTTCTTTTTTTTCCCCACATAAAATTACTTGATCATTAAAGATGGCTTCTTCTTTGTCCCAACTTTCTTGTTCTATGAGCGTTTCTTGTTGTTTCTCATAGTTCCAGATCTCCATTTCTAAAAATTGAAATACGAAGCCAAAAGAACCTCCTCCTTCTTGTGCATCTTCTTTCTGTTTTTTAAGTTCCATTTTCAGTTCTTCTAAAAGTGATGCCATTTTAAACACTTTTAAACAACCACCTGATTGATTTTAGTCACTTAAATCCAATAGCCAAAAATCCAAAAATCACAATCCAAAGCTGTTTCTTCTTTCTTCTTTTTTCCATTTTCTCTTCCTGGGGTTCTATTATTGTGTTACAAAGTTTCAGTTAAAACATATCTTTTAGGAATCTTGTTAAAGTTTCACTGTAGGTTCCTTTTAGTTCCAGGCAGTCTCTTCCATTTTTCCAGATCCCGCCTTTTTATTCTTTCTCTCTCCTTTCCTGCTTTTAAAGGTTTTTGAGTATCCAAAAGTCTTTGTTATCCCTTTGACATTTTATTTTCAGCTTAAATGCCTATTGATGTCAAAGTGGATTTTTGTCAATTTCTTACTTAAATCTCTTAGCTGTCAGTATAAGGAAGGGAAGGGGAAAAAAAAGCCAAATCCTTTCCCTTCCCTCTCTCCTTTGCTGCTTCAAAGTCTTCTTTGGGAACAATGTTATTTTTTATAGTTCAAATCCAGGGTACCTTATGTTGTTGCTTTTTCAGTTTAACCTGGTGAACCTAAACTTTCTCTTCTTATCTTCCTCCTGCACATTCTTTTCCAGTTCAGTTCTTCTTTGAGGTGGCCATTTCTGACCACCGCTGCAACCATCTTCAGGAAAGGGAGTAATGGCCAGCTGAGGAGAAGAGATGCAGCTCTCCTTGACCCTGCTGGAGGTCTTCCTCCTCTTCACCACCTCTATGGGATGGCTTAGCCCCGAATCCAGCCAGCTCGGGGCGCTCCGGCGGCGAGCACGGATCGAAACCATGCACGATCGCGGATTTCGGTCAGTCGCTGAAGAAGCTCAAACTGGAAGATGGTCCAGAAGTTATCTAATGCACTTTCCATTTGCTCCAGGCCATCCCTATTCCTAACTTCTAACTGAGGTATGCAGGATGATTAACCCTTTGTTATCTGTCCTCTAACCACCTAGAACAGTTACAAGTGTTACACTTGCATATTATCTGGGAATAGATATTTTGTTCTTGCCAGACAGACTCCACAAATACAAGCTTCCTGTGTGTTTTTTCAAGTGTATGCCATAGCCTTGCTTTGTATTAGTAGAATCCCAAAATAATGGTACATGGGAATGATCTTGGGAGACAAGAGCCAGAAACCACACAAAAGTTAGATCAAAGGCAGCTGAGCCCACAGAAGCAATGTGAGTGTGTCAAACACATTAGAGAGGACTTTCCCTAGTTTATTGGATTGTAAAGGCAAGGGGGGGGAGATATTTGGACTTCTCACAAGATTGATGCCAATCTTGCCTTAAGCAGCTCCCAGTACCTGGTTTATTGAAAGCCTAACTTTCTTCATGTGGCATAGAATTTAAAGTATTTATTGGCAGCATACTGAGATGGTAGCAACTGAAAAGCACAAATTATATGTTGATGTTCTGGGAGAAAAGGTAGCAACGTTGAAAGTGGCGGGAAAAAAGGAACAATAAACTTTTGTCAAGAGAAGGGTTTGATACCTTTCTAAAGGTTGAAGGGCTGGTGAACTTGATTGTGGCTTGAAAAACAGTATTAAAAAGGTCTAACTTCCTTACCTCCTGTGCATAATAAGGAAAGTTTGACCTATTGACCATACAGTTATGAAACTCTACAAACTCATACATTTTCCAGAAGCTGACATTACCAGCATCTATCAGGATTCACAGCATCCTCTTCCATCTTGCTGTCCCTACCTATTCACCTAACCCAGGGGTATCAAACTCAAGGCCCAAGGGCTGGATCCAGCCTGCAGGATGCTTAGCTTTGGCCCATGGGGCCACCCTGGAAATAGTGAAGGACCACTTGTGGTGCCTCTGCCAGCAAAAACGGAGCTCAGTAGGGCCACATGCGGCCCTTGTGAACTCCATTTTGGCTTGCAGAGGGTTGCAGGAGGCCATTGCAGCCAGAAATGGAGCTCAGGAACCCGTTTTCACTGGCGGAGTGCTTGGTCCACCACAGAAATGAGTGATGTCAAACTGACCGTGCCCACCCCAACCACGCCCACCCACCCCTCTCGGGAGGTCAAACACAATGAAATCGAGTTTGACATCCCTGACCTAACCCTTTCAAGGATGAAAAAAGAGAGAAGCACACGGGGAATGCCTGCACTTAGAAAACCGGAATCAAAAGGCTTTCTAGATACCTCTTGCAAGGGGGCTGGATGGATGTAGCTGCAACTGCACACTGTGATAAAACTGCATGGAATGTTTGTATCTGGAGGTGCAAAGAAGCACCGATACATTACAGCTGAAAGGAGAAAATGGGGGAGGGCCTGGGGGAATGTTTCTTAGGAATCCATACGGATGTCAGATTCTCCACTAGAATAAAACGAAATCTTCCAACAGGCCATGAAATCTTTCCATCTCCAATCCAATTAAAGCTAGGCTACCCATCTTCCATTCAGAGGGGAGGAAGGGAGGAGCAAGCCCTCTGATCTTTCTACTCGGGGCTGTCAATCAGCATCTTGGATTAAAGCAACACAAGAGCTGCCTGCTCTGTGGCATTGTCCCTCCTTCTCCTGCTTTGCTTCACATCTGCTTCTCACCTAGGCCACCAGAGGAGCAGGCAAGCAGGTGGCTCTCAGCTCAGCAGCAGCTGTCTCATCTCTTCCCCCCCTTCCCTCCCCCAGGACCAGCGAAGAGGAGCCTGGTTTGGCTTCAGCCGTTGGGAGTTGTTGTCCCAAGTAACAAGCTCACCCTTTGTTTTGCAAAGGGCTGAGAATGGAGGAAGAATGCTTGACCTGGAAACAGAGACTCTATCGTGGTAGACGCGTCTGCTTCCCTACTGTGCAGGCTTTGTTGGATTTGCAAGATGCTGCGTGAGAAAAGTGACTTGAGTGAGCCACGGCTGCCAATGGCAAGTTACACCTCTCACCTCCCCCCCCCTCCCGCAACTCTAGGGGCATAAGAAATAATGTCTCTCCCTTGTAATTGGGATCAATGGCTCATCTTGATAGTAAAGTTCCTTAAACAGCTTTGTGCTATATCTCCGCCAAGGGCTTCTGTTTTTTTTTGTTTATAACTAGCACGACTAGTTGTGCATGGTTTTTTGTTTTTTAGCAGACAGATTCAAAGGTTTTAAAGAGCTAGGGAAATTCAAAATATGGTTGTAAAATTATTTATTAGCATGGAGAATGGGAATCCTCAGTCAGATGCTGACGTCGTGTAATTCCCAATCCTGTCGGCTGGCAATTATGGAAATTGAAGTCCAAAATATCTGGAAGGTTTCAGGTAAGGGGGAAAGCTGCTTAACATTAGCTTCCAAATCCTAAACCGTTTATTTCTGCCAAATGCCAAATGTTCAATAAAAAGGTCCATGCTAAGCTCTCCATGACAAATCCCTAAGGGCCAAAAGGCTCCATAGAAATGAAATATCTGCATGAGGGTGTCAGCATAATACAAAGCTGCTACCACTAGAGGCATCTGATTTAGTATCATCCTTCCATGGTTCCAAAAGAGAGCACTATATTAAAGACAAGGCTGAGTTTTTATTGGATGAAAGAGAAAATAATATTTTAAAAGCAGCAAGGTCTTTGGGGAGAAAATGTTACTCATAGATGCTTACTGTAGTGACATAGGGATGTTAGCAGGAGATACATGGCCTTTTTTATTACAAAGAGATGTTCAGAATAATAGAGTTGGAAGGGATCTTGGAGATCTCCTAGTCCGGGTTTAGGCATTGTTATGACTAATATAACACTAGCATAGCAAGAGCACCTAGACTTATATATTGTTTCACAGTGCTTTTACAGCCCTCTCTAAGCAGTTCACAGAGTCAGCCTATTGCCCCCCAACAATCTGGATCCTCATTTTACTCACCTCAAAAGGATGGAATGCTGAGTCAAGCGTGAGCCTAATGGGATTTGAACTGCCAAATTGTAGCTAGACGGCAGTCAGCAGAAGTAGCCTGCAGTACTGCACTCTAACCACTGCGCCCCCGCGTCTCTTGATATGAACTTTATATTATTGATATGAACTTTATATTATTTCCAAATAACTGTGCTAAGGTATGGAAGGAAGTTGGGCATATTTCAAGATGGGAGAAGTTATAACTGTTATTATTAGGGTGAATTTCTGTGACAAAAATGAATATATTACCTGAAATTAGGTTTTTTAGTAAAAACTACCAGTTTGATAAATGACATACCTTTTACGCAAAGACCAAAAAAAATCTGGATTTATATGGAATGGTGGGGGGGGGGAGAAACAGAGTTAAATATAATATTTTACAGGATGCAAAGAAAAGAGGGGGATTAGGACTGTCAGACCTTAAATTGTATTTTGCTGCCTAATGTTCAGTTTGGATGAACAAGTGGGTGCTGTTGAGAAACAAAAAAACAATTTAGAAGAATTCAACCTGAGGTTTGGATGGCATGGGGTTTTATGGTATAACAAAATTAGAGTTAATGTAGACTTTCAAAGTCATTATGAAGTGCTATATTAAGAATATGGAATTGATATAAGTCCAAGCCATGCCTGAAAATACCTTCACCGGTATTAACACAAGAAGCATTTTATAGAAAAGAAATACAGTAGCAGGCAGATAAACGTTTAACATAGCAAGACTTATTGGTACAGCAGCAAAGGGAACATAAAGTGAAGTCAGGAGAACAATTGTCTGCATAAATATTTAGCTGTCCATGTTTTTCATAGGCACAGTTAAGGGAGACATCTAATATAGATTAAAAAAGGACTGGAATTGAAAAGAACATAAAATGGTATTTGAAATCTTATTGTGTACAAATCATGAATATGTGATTGTTAAAATGTATAAACATTTGCTGAGATTTAAGACTGAAGAAGAAGTTAAAGATGATAAAATGGGCTAAGAATATTGGTTATAATATACAGATGGACCAATGGGAGAGAGTGTGGTTAAAAGGACTGAAGTTCATATTATGTTACATTTTGAAAGAAAACTTTTATAAAATTATGTACCGCTGGTATATGAAGCCAGAGAAATTGTCTAAGAAGTATAAAGAACCTCTAATCAATGTTGGAAATGTGGAGCACATAAAGGGCCGTATTATCATACATAGTGATTTGTGAAATAAAAATTGGATACAAAACATCAATTTATCCCCCCCCAAAAAATAAAGATTGCAGTTTAGATGAAACCAGAACTTTTTTTACTGGGACTTATGAATAGCCAAATAGAAGAGATTTATTGAAGACTGATTTTGTACATTATATGGTAAAAGCAATATCAACAGCACTTAGACTTATATACCGCTTTACAGTGCTTTACAGCCCTTTCTAAGTGGTTTTTAGAGAGTCAGTATATTGCCCCCAACAATTTGGCTCCTCATTTTACCCACCTCAGAGGAATGGAAGGCTCAGTTAACCTTGAGTTAACCTGGTGAGATTTGAACTGCCAAATTGCAGCCAGCCAGCAGTCAACAGAAGTAGCCTGCAGTACTGCACTCTAACCACTGCGCCACCGTGGCTCATTGCAGTGAGATTTTGGTAGAAAGAAAGAAATGCCCAATGAAGAACCATTTTTTTCCTAACAATATGGAGATGGTATTGAAAGTGGATTTATGATGATAGGCTAAGAAAAATGTTTAGAAAGGATGTTTCACTGGATCTACAAAAAAACTGTTTTAGATATAGTTTGTATTAAGAATACTTATTATAATAGTAAAAACTTATACAACTAAACTTAAACTAAACTAAACTTAAAAGAAACTTCCTTAAAAAAAGAAAAGTGAATAGAGTAAAAAGTTCAAGGAAAAAGAAAGAAGAAAAAGAATATAAGAAATATATAAGGAAATTACTTCTAACCTTCATCACAAGTATAAAAGATTTAATAACTGTTTACCATCTCTAAAGTTACATTTATCTTTTCATCCCAAATCTCATCAGTCTATAAACAAATTCATAAAGTTTCATCTTTTGTATCCTCGCATTAACAAAAAGTCCACAAACTGTTGCCAGAAGTCCATAAACTGTTGCCATAACTTACTTTAACCTTGATCAAATAAGCCAACTCTATATTCATCCTTTTATTTTTAACAGTCTTAATTTTAAAAATTCCTTCAAATATTGTTGTGGGATTTGATTTCACTTCATTTTTTGTTTGTCCCATCACATAGAATTCAACAAGTCTCTTTTGTAAATCAAATTTAAAAAACTTATCCAGATCACTCTCTTAGTTTGAATTTATACTTGTTGAGAATTAATTGTAAAATCTTAATGTTAAAGTTAAGTATTGCAATTTTATCTGGACCCTTTGTTCTTTTATAGCTTTCTAGGATCGAAATCTTTTTAGCCTTTTGCTGTTTATTTCAAATTCTTTAAATTATTATGCTATAAGTAAAATTTTATTTCATTCAGAATTAAAGGCAGATTCACCCAGTTTTCAAACTTGTCATTCTGAAGATCTGTAATAGCTTAGAAATAGTTAATGAGTAATTTCCAAAAGTGAAGAGGTTTGCAAACTAAAAATATCTGCCACAGTTGTGAGAAAGGCATCTAATCCCATCATCTGCCGATGCTCAAACCAGTCTTCTGCAGTCTCCTCATGGGAAACAGCAGTCCTGAACATATGTGGGCAACTTCGGATCCTCCCTTTATCCAGAGAAGTTCCAAGGAGTCTACTCACTAGTTCCTTGGTCTTTGTCATTGGCTCTATTTTCACAGAGCCATCTTCATTTTGCCATATCTCTCTCCCTGAAGTCAAAGATAGAAAAATCTGAAATGCCCACACTGGAGCGGTGGATTGTAAAGATTATGAAATTGGTAAAAATGGCCAAATTGATCTGTTTGATTGGGTATAAGACAACAAGTATTTTTGTCAGAGACCGGAAAGCTTTTATGGACTTTTTTGCTGAAAAATGGGAAAAATGATTTCTGGATTTGCTGATTGAAAAGGGTTGAATATGGGAAAAGGGGAAGTCTGGTGTTAACCTTATAGAGCAAGGGCTGTGAAACTCGTGGCCCAGGGGCCGGATGTGTCACACACTGCCCATGCCCATGCCTGGTTTAGCAAAGGGGGGGAAAGTCCCGATACGTCATATGACGATGCTGTGACAACACAAGTTTGACACTCCTGTTATAGAGGAAGGAAATGAGGATGAGATTGCAACTGTGATGGAGAAGTTTGGAAGTTGCTTCTTTTTATATCTTTTCTTTCGTTTGCATTTCTTTCTATATTCCCTTTTTCTTAAACGTATATCTTTTACCTCTGAAAAGTTTTCAATAAAAATTAAAAAGCCAAACATGCAATTCATTGTTGTCTGAAATAGTAATAGCTCACCCTGAAAATATATATTTTTTAAAATGTAAACAATTAAAAACTAAATGCATAAATTATTTTGCATGCCACCCAGAGTCACTTGTGCATGAGATGGCTTTATAAATTAGATAAATAAATAATCATTCAAATATATCAGTTACAGGGATATCTTGCCATATTAATCAATTCCAACCCATTTTACTGGGTTTGGCTCAGAAGAAAATCGCCCTGTCAGCCACTTCTGAATGACATTCCTATTTTATTTTAATTTACAACCTGGCTAATTTAAATCCTGGCTTTATTTACAGCCAAAGGATAGAGATTGTAACTGCAAAAGCCAATTAATTAGATGATTGATTAATTTCAGACAAGGCATTTGAAAAGAGTTCTCACAGCAAGCTAAACCTGGCCAAGTTTCTAAGCTAACCCGACTTGGCCTCTTTTCCAAGGTAGACATCAGGTTGAGAAATTGAAACAAAACCTGGACCAAGATACTATACTGGCAAACTATTTGTGCATTGTTGACAAGAAAACAAGCCCAAGTGACAATACTTCCAAAAGAGTTTTGACAGATCCCAAAATAGAGCACTACTTGGAATTACTCTTTTCAGCTTCCAGCCACTACCCATTTTGACATGGCATACTGAATCTGTCCAGTGACCTCCTAAAATGAGATTGGGAGAAGAAATGGTGGAGTGTTAGACATACAGGTAGGACTCAAGTTATGACCACAATGCAGCACAAAATCTCTGTTGCTGAGACAGTTGTTAAATAATTTTTGTCCCATTTTATGACCTTTCTTTCCACATTTATTAAGTGAATCACTGCAGTTGTTAATCACATGGTTGTTGAGCGAATCTGGCCTTCCCATTGACTTTGCTTGTCAGAAGGTCACAAAAGGGGGTCATGTGGCCCTGGGACAATACAACTGTCATAAATAGGAGCCAGTTGCCAAGGGTCTGAATCGTGACCAAGTGACCCTGGGGAATGCTGCAACCATCATAAATGTGAAAAGGGGTCATAAATCACTTATTTCAGTGCCATTGTAACTTCAAACAGTCACCCAACAAACTGTTACAAGTCAAGGACTACCTGTGGTGGTTGAATTCTTCAGTGATGCTTCCTCGACCCCCAGGGGTGGATTCAACTGGTGTTACTACTGGTTCAGTGACTACGTTTTGTGCGCATATGTAAAAAACCTTAAGCTGTGCTGCCCGGACGGCTGAAAAGTGCTGCACGCAGGTAACGCAATGTTTGAAAATCCTCTTCTTTCCTGCTTTTTCAACCTCAGCTGTGCCGTGCAAAGCAGCTGAGGTTGAAAAAGCAGGAAATAAAGGTCAGGTAAGAGCCCAGGCGGGCATGTGGGCCAAACAGCAGGAAACACAGAACCGGTTCGGTGTCTGCTGCTCTTCAGAGCTACCGGTTCTATAGAACCAGGCAGAACCGGTAGCATCCCACCCCTGCCCACCCCACCCCAATGCTGCTATGTCTGTAAGACAAAATGGAATTTTGTTCTAAAAATATGCTTTTGACAATTGCATCACTGGCCCACCATAAGTCTCCTGCATGCTGAAGACAAATTTGCTTTAATGTAGTTGCTATGCAAGCTCTCCACATTTGTGGGTTTTTTTTTCCTTCCTTGGAAAATCAGGAATAGAGACATAGAGGATGATGCCAAACAGCTATGCTGCATGTATCTAACTGCATATTCATTCTGCACATACAGTACAACAACCCTTCCCATTTCTAAACTGGACAAAGGGTGCTATTGATTGCCACTATTGGTTGGTTCATAGGGGAAAATTCCAGAGCTGGATATTTAATAACTTTTGTTAGGTCCAACCAAAATACCTCAGAACACAGTGATATTTTAGAACCCTCGAGTATTTTTCACCAAGCAACTAGCTACAGGTAGTCCTCGACTTATAACAGTTCATTTAGCGACTGTTCAAAGTTACAACAGTGCTAAAAAAAGTGACTTATGACCATTTTTCACAGGTGTGGCCTTTGAATGATCCCCATGATCGTGTGATCAGAATTCAGACCCTTGGCAACTGATTCATATTTGTGACTGTTGCTGTGTCCGAAGATCATGGGATCGATCACCCTTTGTGATCTTCTGACAAGCGAAGTCAATGGGGGAAGCCAGATTCACATAACAACCAGGTTACTAACTCATCAACGGCAGTGATTCACTTAACCACTGTGGCAAGGAAGGTCATAAAATGAAACAAAACTCACTTAAGAAAAGAAATTTTGGACCCAGTTGTGGCCATAAATCGAGGACTGCCTATACAAAGGAGAGGAGAGAAGGAAGAAACTAGGAAGCTTAGACATTAAGCCAGATGTTTCATTCATGAAATATGCACGGCAAAATCAGTCTTGAGATCATAGACTGAGACATTAATTCCGCCTTCTTCTACCTAGGTGATATCTAGACGTGGCCTCTAACTCCCAGATTCCTCCAAACAGCACGGCCACTGCTAAGAATTCTGGGAGCACTCAGTTAATTTACTCATAGATATCATCTGTATCAGATTACACCGAGAAGACAGGAATAAAGAACACAATTCTCCAGCTAGATGAGAAAGCAGCTTAATAAAAAAAACAATGCAAAACATCCTTTAGCTGAATTTGTTTCAGAATTCTTCTAAACCAGGGGTCCCCAAACTTGGCAAGTTTAAGACTTGTGGACTTCAACTCCCAGAATTCCTCAGCCAGCTTTGCAAAGCTGGCTGAGGAATTCTGGGAGTTGAAGTCCACAGTTTTAAAGTTGCCAAGGGTGGAGACCTCTGTTCTAAACTCAAGGGAGATCAGAGCAGAAAAGGTTTCCTTGAGATATTTGGAACCCAGAAGCTTTGAAGCCCTGTTTGAATATGGCCTCCAAAGAACTCGATATCTACAGTAGATAAGAAATTTCTCTCCCATCAAATTCACAACTGATCTTCAAGGAAGATGCCACAAGAGATGTCAGCCAGTACAGTACATTCCTATCTACCAGTAGTAGCACTTATGGCACTTAGATTTATATACCGCTTCACAATGCTTTACAGTCCTCTCTAAGTGGTTGATAGAGTCAGCATATTGCCCCCAATAATCTGGGCCCTCATTTTACCCATCTCAGAAGGATGGAAGGCTGAGTCAACCTTGAGCCTGGTGAGATTCAAACCGGTAAATTGCAGGCAGTCGGCAGGCAACAGAAGTAGCCCCCAGTACTCATTCTAACCACTGTGCCACCACAGCTCAAGTAGGTGATTGATAATCCAACTCTGATGGGTAAAAGGCATTCTAAGATACTCCTTCTATAGGTAGCTCAATTTTATTCTTTACGCTCTGAAACTGTGACTTGGAGGAGAAGTCATCAAAAGCAGGCATTGCTCCTGATGATTAGGCTGTTGATACCACAATTTTTTTCTCTTGGTGGCTCTAAGCTCATCAGTCAAACAAACTTAGAAGTTCCTCTGGTTGTGCAACAAGCTATCAATAGTATCAAAGTCACACGCGCATTTTTTAAAAAATGCTTTGAATTCTGTTATTGATATTTGTTAACAATTCACAGCCAGTCTTGTTATTTTTTTTCATAACTATTGATGGGAACATACAGTCACACTCGTATACTGCTCAGGCAAAACAGATGTAACCAATGATGCTTTTCCCCCTCACTCTCCAGTTTCGGCCCAACAATTTTAGAAAGCAAATGGATTAGTCAAACTTATTCAGCAAGTTATTGCATTCTAAGGATTTGGAGCTAATGGGGGACAAACTTTAAATATGAGAAACAGGGCAGAATAAGGCATGTGCCTTGACAGACAGTCTTCAATGTCATGAAACTATCAAATTTATTTATGTGCCAATTATTTTTTCAGTCTTCATGGGGACAATCCCTTATGAGATTTTCTGGCATAGGCACAAAAAACACATTTTTAAAGAGGCACAAGTCTGAAACAAACAAACAAACAAAAAACAGAAAGAAAATAGAACACAACACACCCAATATATATTAAAATATATACATAGAAATGATTTGTTTTTTAAATGAGAAATTAAACTTTGTCTACAGGGTTTGATCAATCTCTCAATAAAGAGCTGATTCAAAAACTTGTGTTGTTTTTTTTTTAAGTTTCTGGCATTGTGTATGGCAAGAGTTTATTGATGTTTTCTGCCATTAGGGCTTGCTTTCCCAATATAGGCCACCTGGTATTTCCTGGTAATCCCATTTCAGGAGGTAACCATATGCAACTCTGCTTAGCTTCCAAACTCACAGAAAAAACTCACAAAGCTCACAAAAAGGAAGTACAAAGCCCAGATTCACAAGCTAATCAATTCCCACAATCTATAGTTAGTTGGAGAGATTTGATGCAAGCCCATCTCTAGAAATAAAATGCAATTAACAGTTTTATTAAAACTGAAATTTAAAATGAATACTTATGCTAGATTTCCTTGCCTAAAACCTAAGGCTGAATTTAACAAAACCTTTTGAAAATGCAAAGAACACAAGGAAAACTTAGCAGTCATGTTATCTTGCAGAGATAATTTGGGGAATGTTTAGGGAAGGTTATCTTTTAAAATCGTTACAGTCAATTGTATAATTATATAAAGTTTATTCAGAGGATAAACAAGTAAAACAGAAGAACAAAGGAAGGCCCAAATTGCACTTAAAGAATTTAAAAAAAGATCAATAAAGGCAATTAACTTGGCTGCTATCTATTCAACCCTAAGCATGGGCAGAAGGCATTGATAAGAGCAACATCTCTCGTAGAACCAAGAGATATAGAATGGAATTTCAATTTTACAAGAATCTGAAATCAGTGAAAGGTTTTCCCTTAGCAAATTCTTCCATTTTTAAGTCAATTATTTAGCCAGCAAGTCAGAAAATTACTCAGGGTGTAGGGTCACCTTCTTAAAAGTTTGAACTTGCACTTCAAATCATCCATACAGACAAGGAGAGATACCTAATTATGAAAAGCAAGCAACTTCTGGATAAACTGGACAAGGATAGATTCAACCTGGAAATAAGGAGAAATTTTCTGACAGCGAGAACAATCAACTAATGAAACAGCTTGCCTTCAGAAGTTGTGGGAGCTTCATCACTTGAGACTTTCAAGAAGAAAGCAATCTCTATTGGCAATCTCTATTCACTGGATGCAATACTGTTGAAGACCATTACAACATTTTTTTACTTGAAGTCAAAAGAGTCATCAAACTATATGTTCCAACAACAACTCCAAAAACAAAACAAAAAAGCAGATTACCCATATCAATAAGGAAACTTCAATCCAAAAAGAGATCACTCTGGCGGAAAAACAAATCTGGTCACGTTGCTAATTTCAAAAACCGATACAAAAATTTATGCCACCAGATAAAGACCGAATGCACCAATTATCACATTAAACAAGAGGAAAACCTTCTTAGCACCAATTCCACCCGTGCTTTTTACAATTTTGTAAACAACAAACTAAAAGACTCAAGGTCCATCCCTCCCTTGATAGGACCCGATGGTAAAGACTGCAGCGACGACACCATTAAAGCCAACATCTTTAACACATTCTTCGGCTCAGTGTTTGTAAACAGTAATGGATCATGCCCAATGTTTCCTAGCCGTACCACAGATAACAACAATGATCTAATACACATCGATTTTACAGTAGACAACGTTGAAAAAGCACTACGCAATCTAAAACCATCTCTATCTATTGGACCGGATGGAATATGTGCCTACTTCTTAAGAAAGCTATCCACTGCCATAGCCAAACCTCTAAGCATAATCTTTGAAAAATCTTTCAGGACCAGCTCCTTGCCTAACCTATGGTTACAAGCCACAGTCATCCCTATCTTCAAAAAGGGAGACCCAAGCCTAGTTGAAAATTACAGACCAATCTCCTTATGCTGCGTCACCTGTAAAGTCATGGAATCAATTATTAACCAATCCATCATCCTCCATTTAGAGACAAACAACCTACTCTCCAATAAACAATTTGGTTTCAGAAAAAAACTATCCTGTAATCTGCAACTCTTACACTGCAAAAACATATGGACTACACAACTCGACCAGGGCAAAGCAATAGACGCAATCTACATAGACTTCTGTAAAGCCTTTGATTCAGTGGTACATGACAAACTACTCCTAAAAATAAAATCTTATGGTATCTCTGGACAACTGAATAACTGGATAGAAGCATTCCTGTCAAACAGACAACAAATGGTCAAAATCGGGAACGCCCTATCAAATCCAGTACCTGTCAATAGTGGTGTCCCCCAAGGCAGTGTTCTAGGACCAACTCTCTTCATAATCTACATAAACGACCTTTGTGATCATATCAAGAGCAATTGCGTTCTCTTCGCTGATGATGTAAAGCTGTTCAATACCACAGACAATACTACTACCCTACAAAAAGACCTAGACTATGTATCTGAATGGTCTAACATATGGCAACTTCAAATCTCAACAAATAAATGCTCTGTCTTACATATTGGTAAAAAAATCAGAAAATAAAATACAAGCTGAATAGTCAAGATCTTGTTGATGACCCAAGCTCTGTAAAGGACCTGGGAATACTCACCTCTAATGATCTAAGTGCTAGAGCCCACTGCAACTACATAGCCAAAAAGGCATTAAGAGTTGTTAACCTAATCCTACGTTGCTTTTTCTCTGGTAATATCTCACTACTAACCAGAGCATACAAAACATTTGCTAGACCAATACTCGAATACAGTTCATCAGTCTGGAATCCTTATTACGTATGTGATATTAGCACAATTGAGAAAGTCCAGAAGTATTTCACAAGAAGAGTTCTCCACTCTTCTACTCGTTGTAGAATACCTTATGCCACCAGACTCGAAATTCTAAAACTAGAAAACCTTGAATTACGCCGTCTTCGGTCCGACTTAAGCATGGTATATAAAATCATACATTGCAATGTCCTACCTGTCAATGAATACTTCAGCTTTAACCATAACAACACAAGAGCACACAACATATACAAACTCAAAGTAAACCGCACCAAACTTGATTGCAGGAAATACGACTTCAGCAATAGAGTGGTCAATGTCTGGAATACTCTACCCGACTCTGTAGTCTCTTCCCCAAACCCCAAAAACTTTAACCTTAGACTGTCTACTATTGACCTCACCCCTTTCCTAAGAGGTCTGTAGGGGGCGTGCATAAGCGCACCAACGTGCCTACCGTCCCTGTCCTATTGTTTCTCTTATTCTATTATTTTTCTTATATGTACCCATTTCATATATTCACAACTATGTATACACTTGTACTTATTATCTTGTAAACAATTGACAAATCAAATAAATAAATAAAATAAATAGAATGGACTGCCATCTGTCAGAAATGGTGTAGGGTCTCCCGCTTGGGCGGGGGGTTGGAATAGATGACCTACAAGGTCCTTTCCAACTCTGTTAATCTGTGTCTGTGTATGAGTTTAGAGATGAAGAACCTATGCTTATCCACATTTCAAAACAAAGATCCTGATAGATACTAGTATTTATGGCAAATTCAAAACTTCTGAAAGGCAGCAGATTAAGGCTGTATTTGGTTTTAGCAGTGCTCCGGATTCATTTCAGTAAATACGAAAGCCATGTTTTATTGCAGATGCTGTTCACTATATGTGGGAAGCTACTTAGAAGGCCTATGAGGTAACACATGGATGTGCTCGACACACTTGGGCTTACAGTGCAATGTGCTGTTGCTAACAGCAACCGCCTGGAGATTGTTTTGACTCTCTGGAAACTTTAGAACAGAGAAGATTCGAAGAAACTTCATAAAAAAGAGAAATATTTACTGAGCATCAATATGAGAAAGTCGCTTTGGCTTCCAGAAAACTGTTAAGGTTACCTGAACAGATCTAAGGATTGAAAGAAAGAAAAAGTGTTTTGTAACAGAAAAAATAAAATGTGAAAAACAACCAAAGAAAGAAAGGAAACAAGAGAACCAGTTAAGTCTAAAGGTGAAGACACCCACTTGGAAACTGGGAGACAGTGAGTTCTAGTCCCACTGTAGCCATGAAAGTCAGCTGGGTGACCATGGGCCAGTCTCTCTCAGCCCAACCCACCTCACAGAGCTGTTGTTTTGGGGCAAATAGGAGGAAGAAAGAGGCATTATGTTTGCCACCTTGAGTTACTGATAAAGTAATAAAAACAAGATAAAAATCTAATAAACAAACTAATGGTGGTATATCACCTTTTCATCAGAAAATATGGTAGTCTTTTTCACTGCATTTAAGATGTTTCTGGATTTATTGTTCTGACCCAAACCTTGTTCCAAGGAAACAAACACAAAACAGAGGTAACAGCAAAACCTTTTAATGATTCTTTACGAATTCTGTTCCTTCATGGTTAAAAGGCTGTTTCAAACTAATTGTCTCTGATAAGAACGAGCCTTGCCAAGGTTGTGCAAGGCTGCCAGGAACACAAGATAAAGTTACTAAGAAATATTTCAAACACAAAGAATCTCCAAACACCAACCAAGATATTCCGAACGTCCACAAGGCTTGAGTGCCAAAACTTCTTTGCTTCCTGCAAAGAACTCCGGTTGCTCAGCTGGCTGTTATCTCTTAAGGGAGGGGCCATTACCCTGCACCTTACTCCCGAGTCACCCATGCTGCTGCAGCTGCTCTTTCCTTCGAGCAGCCCTGCACGCACATGCACTGGGCACAGGCTTCTCGGGGACCTCTTCATCAATGCTGCCAGCCTCCACAATCTCCGAAGGCAGCATTCCACTCCCTGACGGTCCTGGCCTCATCCCTGCATTGCACCCCTCATCTGAGTCCTTGCTCTCCGAGACCTCAGCCGTCCGCAACCTGCTGCCGGTGAACCACAACATTTATACACCTGTGTTGAGGACAGAACATGATGGTACTAGAGATGGATACTAAAGGAAGCTATCCATTTATCCAGGTATTCATGGAAGGTATCCATCCATCCATCCATCCTTCCTCCATCCATCCGTCCATCCAGGAATGAGACTGATGTGTTTGTGATACTACAATTTGCTTGTGTGTAGACAGAGTTTGGGAAAGATGGGAAGCAGATTGTCAAAGCAACACTTCTACCCCATGAGAGTAGCAGGATTTTCATAAATTCACCAAGTACATTAATGTTCAGAAGCCAGTGAGATAGTCAGATGAAGTAAATAGGAAGAATACCAAAGACCTCCATCTGGGGCAGGGGTGTCAAACTTGATTTCATTGAGGTCCGCATCAGGGCTGTGTTTGACCTTCGGGGGGGGGGGCAGGGAGCATGGCCAAGGTGGGTGTGACCAGCTCGACGTCACTTGTGTTGGGGGCGCCTGTAGTGGCCCAAGTGCTCTGCTAGCAAAAATGGGCTCCCAAGCTCCATTTTTGGCCGTGATGGCCTCCTGCAACCCTTTGCCAGTGAAAATGGAGCTCGGGAAGGCCGCTCGTGGCCCTCGCGTGCTCCGTTTTCACTGGCAGAGGCACCGCAGGCCAGTCCTTTGCTGTTTTCAAGGCAGTCCTGCAAGCCAGATCTAAGCACCCTGCGGGCTGGATCCAGGCCCTGGGCCTTGAGTTTGACATAACAAACTCTTTCTCAACAAAATTCAACTCCTTTTGGAGAAGATGGTGTGTACCTTTAAGCATTTTTTTTTTTTAAGTTTTGGAAATCAAAGCAACGCTTTTTTACATAGAACACAAACATTCATTCACCAAAATATTTACTGGGGGAGTTAGGCCAAATTCCACATCACATCAAAGGTATGGGTTTGATAATTGATCTCCAAGCATGCACAGCAAGATAGTTTGCTTCTGCTCTGCCTTTTGGCCCTGTTGAATGCATCTTTTTAAAGTCTTCTCTGCTTTTCACCCTTGCCATCCAATTAAAAGACCCCACCCTGTTGATCTGCACTTTCTAAAGAAACTCAGCTGTCTTAACCCTATCAATCTCCAACTTTCCCACACTGTGAGCTCATCTTTCATTTCACTATATAGCAGGGGACCACAACAGTTTTTTTGTGTGTGTTTTTGTTTTTTAGTGTAATTTTCTCCCCTCTGCTTCCTCTCAAAATTTTCTCCCTTTTCCTTCCCTTGGTTTTTCTCCAGCTCAGAACCGGAAAAAGAATGAATCTGTTTGTGGTTCATCTGGGTCTTTTTCCAAAACTGAACTGTGTTTTTGAATAATTCAGTTTTGGAAAAGGGACAAAAAAAAAAAAGTGGGCGGGCTGAGCACAGATGGACTTCAAATAATTCAGTTTTCAAAATGGCTGGAAATCCCCAAACTCTAGTGAAGGTCATTTGTGCTTCTGGAGAGTAGAAATGCAAACCTATGGGTCAGAAAGGAACATAAATTTTTTTTTCTAACCCTGCATACTGGGAAATGGATCTCTCCTCAGTACACAGAAGAAATACACTGAATAAATAAATGCACAAATAGACAAATTGTGTATACATGAATTCTTGGGCAGGAATACATGTATAATATTGCATGAGAAGGATTTCTAAGGTCCAGGGCAATTCTGCACAGCAACCTATGCTGCTGGCTAATATTCTAAAACCAACTTTAAGAATTCCAACCTAGATTGGGCTGGCACTTAGTCAAGCCTACAATAACCATAGGAACTGGCTGGTCATCCCCTTCCAATCTCTGCAGGGAAGAGAAGACTTGTGGATTGATTGCTACATCGATTAACCTATCAGTGCTTCCCTTTTCCTTTTAGAGATTACAGGAAGCTCTCAACTTATGACCATGAATGTAGCGAGGGTTCAAAGTTACAAGAGTGCTGGAAAATAATGACTTACAACCAATCCTCATGCTTACAACCACTATCGCATTCCTACGGTCATATGATCACGACTTGGATGCTTGGCAACCATCATGAGTTTATATTTGTTGCAGCATCCTGTGGTCACCATTTGAACCTTTTCAGGTGGCCTCTGACCAGCAGAGTCAATGGAGAAGCTGGCAGGAAGAGTCATTGGTTGTGGTTGCCTGATGTCTTGCTTAACAACCACAGTGATTCACTTAACAATAATGGCCAAAAAGGCCTCGCATAAAAACCATATCACTTAATAACAAATTGTCCAGTCCCTATTGTGGTCATAAACCAAGGACTAGCAGTATTCCCTTCTCATTAGGCTCCCGTGTCTTTCCTTTAGGTATTTGCAGACACAGATGCTTTCACACACACACACGCACACATGCACGCACACACACACACGCACACAGTCATTTTCTCCTAGAAAAAAAGAAATCACTTACCAAGTTGACAAAATCTTGATAACAAATCTTCCCATCCGAATTGTTGTCTGCTAAGGCCAAAAGCACTTCCAGTTTATGTGGATCCAGTTCAGAGCTATGTCTTTGGAGGAGGTTCCGAAATTTCTCTGTGCTGATATAACCTGTGTTCTCGGGATCTAGCTGGATACAGAAACAGGTAAAGAAAGGGAATGATGCACTAATGCAGCAGACATATCAACGTGAATTGCAGGAACAGGCAATCCTTGACTGACAACAGTTTAACGGCTGTTCAATAGCAATAGCACTTAGACTTATATGCCACTTCACAGTGCTTTATAGGCCTCTCTAAGCGGTTTATAGAGTCAGCCTATGGCCCCCAACAATCTGGGTCCTCATTTTACCCACCTTGGAAGGATGGAAGGCTGAGTCAACCTTGAGCCTGGTGAGATTTGAACTGTCAAATTGCAGGCAGCAGAAGTAGCCTGCAGTGATGCACTCTAGCCACTGCGCCACTGTGGCTCTGAGTCAAAGTTACAACGGCACTGAAAATAATGACTTAGGACCATTTTTTAACACTTATGACCATTGCAGCATCCCAGTGGATGTGATTCACATTCAGATGCTTGACAACTGACTGATATTGATGATGGTTGCAGTGTTCAGGAGTCATTTTGCGACCTTCTGACAAGCAAAGCCAATGGCGAACTCAGATTCATTTAACAACCATGTGACTAATCTAACAACTGCAGAAATTCACTTAACAAAGGTGGCAAGAAAAGTCATAAAATGGGACAAATTCACTTAACAAATTTTTCACTTAACAACATACATTTTTGCCTGTATAAATGTCCCTTCTCTGCTTCCACTTTAGGATCATATGTGTGCTGTCAGTCTTTGTCAGGAAACAAATATCTTCCAATCCTTAACAAATCTATTTAATGCTAAAACTGATACTACCCAAAACTCCAAAATTCCAATCACCTTTCTTCCTGGATGGTTTACTCTGGCTTGCTAAACAAACTATGGCTCAGAAACCAGGGTTCAGTACTTAACCCATGAATTATTCATTCATAGTTAAACAAACCTCAGTTAGTTGAGACTGTGAGCATGTTAGGTCATAAAATACGTTTCACAAATCCCAATGGCTGCATTCTCATAACATATTCAATCAAGTCAAACAGCCTCATTGTATTTAAATATATGGTTTGAATGCAGATTCAATAGCAATAAAGAAGAATATTTGTAGCTCGGGGCTGAAATGAGGGGCCCTTGGTGCTTTCTGAACTTGGTTGTTTTCTTGCAGATCTGTCATTACTCAAACTAGGTAGCATCATCAGTGGTAGATCACTAGTCATTGATGATGTTGCCTAGTTTGGGTAATGAAACAAGCACCAAGGACCCCTCAGAATGTAGCATCGGGAAGGTTGGAAAACGAGCGAAAGTGGTACAGTAACTGATGAAATGAATGCATATCTTTCTGGGAGCCACTATCGCAGCCTGAATTAATAGAGTAATAAAAGAAGTGTTTTATGGGATGGGAGGTGGTTGTTGCTTGAATTTCTAAATATCCAGATTGATTAAAAATGCAACATTTTAATAGCAAAAATAAGCAAACACACCCATAAAGGATGGGTATGATGAGCCCCTCCCCCACAAGGAACTTATAACTCAGTTCTAAAATTTCAACTGCCAACCCACCCACCCTGCCAAAGTCACGTAACTGTATCTTGTTCACCACTCAGCAACCAGCCTGCATTTACAGCCATTTGTAGCAGCATCCCACGGTTATGTGGTCACAATTTATGGCACTTTTGCCAAACCCCAACATTTATTTCCAGGTTTTTGGCAAAAAAAAAAGAAAATAGAAAACAGAGAGTTTGCTTAACAATTGCCATGTTTGCTTAATAACCCTCACAAAATAAGTAAAAGCAGAACAATCATGTGGTGGCCTGCTTTACAACTGTTATGACTTATGACCATAAAGGGAGGCTCCATTATGGTTGTAAATCAAGGCAGATGTGGTATTCAGCAGATTCTGATTAGTTCTGGAGAACCAGTAGCGGAAATTTTGAGTAATTCAGAGAACTGGCAAATACCACCTCTGACTGGAGATTTTACAGTATCCTTCCCCTGCCACCAAACCACATCCACAGAACCGGTAGTAAAAGAAATTGAATCCCACCACTGAATCAAGGGCTATCTGTACCACATTTTCAGCAATGAATAACCACAGAGTGCATCTTTCCTTAAGCCCAGCCTCTTCTCTGGATTGACACCTGAAAAGGGAGAGGATATTGTCCAATTCTCAAGGCTGGTTTGTCTCATGACTTCAACGCTTCTGACTACAAGACTAGCTTTGCAGCCATTTGGAAGAGGTTTAAAAGGATCTCAGCCCTGAGGCATGATTACATTCATGGCCACATCATAAGCAAACTTTGAGGGAAAAAATCATTTTTAAAGACGAATGGAACTTCTTTTGAAATACATGGAGAAGCAACAGATTCTTTCTTGAGAGCTTAATTCATCCAGCAGTTATTTGTCACCTTTTGGAAATGGAAGAGAAATTTTGTCCTTGTAAGATATTCAAGGATGTTTTTTCTTGGAAATGGACTGCTCTAAGGAATATTTGAAAAGCTTGAGAAACTCAGCCTTATACCCACTGAAATTACAAATGTTAACATATTATTACTCTAATTTCAGTGATTTTAAGTGCTAGTGACCCTGAGAAAAGAATAGGTAAGCGAAAATGGTGACTTCATATGAAAATCATGTTTAACGTGTTGCACTTTTGTAGTTAAAAATCCTTCAAACAGAACAAGTTTCTACCTTACAAAGATTGCTTTAAGATTCACTGGGTGCCAAAAACGGATAATACAATATTACCCTTGTAAGTACTGTAGTTTTATTTCTGCAACACAGAAGAGTGATTAATGGAGAGATAAAAAATATGCTGTTTTACAATCAATGGTTTTGTGATCACAAAAGGAGAAAGCTAAGACGGGCATCAGACGAAAGGTATTTGCCTTTATAAACTGAAATCCCCACAGAAGCTTGGAGCAATTTACAGTAAATCCAATGCAACTTCATCTTGGCTAAGGCCTCATCTGTCTGCAGGCTGGTCTTTGATCTTCTCAACTCGGCTTGCCGGCTTTTTGGTTGCCAATAATAATGATATCAAGCTTGTCACTTGAGTTGAAAGGCGGAAGAAAAGAGGTGGAGATTCATGAGAAAAGTTCAGCCCAGGAGGGCATTTTTCCATGGAAACATTTTGTTTGTGGAAAAGGCAGCTTGGTAAAAAGCAACAACAAAACCCTTTTTGAAGAAGCTGGCTCGCACTGACTGCAAACAAAGCTCCCACCTTTGGCTGGGATTGATTGGCTTGGCAAACAGGCAAGGAACTGGGGGCAGGAGGCAAAAGGAGCAGCTTGCCAGCAGTTAAATTGGGCAGTGTCCCCCCCCCCCCCCCACTTTCTTCTTTTCAGTCTTGAAGTAGAAAAGAAACCTACAGTAACACAGTTACCCAAGTTAGCTGAGGCAGATGGCTCAGCCAGAGGAGCATATGGGTTTTGTTTCTGCTGCTTCAAACAGGGTACCTCAAATCGGTCAGGAGTGGAATTTGTGGCCTGACTTGATAGACCTCTTAAGGAAGAAGGCAGACGGGGGGGTAATGCCACTTCCCAGAAAGAAGGAGACCTAGATGAAACCATTTCCAAAGGCATCGTGTCAGAGTATTCTGAACATCCAAGCAACAAGGGAAGACCCTAACTCCTTGTAATAATACCTGTCATCACGGCCAACTCGCCATGGCCAATTCACCACAGTCAGCTCAACACAGCCAACTCACTGCAGGACAACTCACCGCGGGACAAGAGTTACACGAAATGAAATATGAACGACAAAAATTTTAAAAAAATAACTTTTTAATTATTTTGAATGATTACATTGAATTGTTGACTTGTCCCGCAGCGAGTTGTCCCGTGGTGAGTTAGCTGTGGTGAATTGGCTGTGGCAAATTGGTTGGGATGAGTTAGCTGCAGCGAGTTTTCCCATTCCATGTGCAGGTGGAGAGTTTCTTAGGCCACTCTTACTACCTTTCTCACCTAAGGTGCGGGGGGGGGGTGTCCCTTGGTCACTCGCCCCTGCAGGGTTAGGCTGGCTTTCCTCAAGGCTTTTGGCATGAAGAACGGACACCAGAAGTGGCAGGCATGCCCCAGCCTCCATTCTTCATGCCAAAAGCTTTTTGCAAAGATGACCAGAGCCTGTAGGGACACAGGCAAAGAAACTGTTCTGAACAAGGCTTCACAAAATCACAAAGCAGATGCCTTGTCCCGACAAAAAACCCTTTTATTAGACTAATGTGAATTCCTATCGTTCACATCTAGCAAAGTCCCGGCAAAGAGTCTTTCAAAGGGTGAATTATAACCACAGACCTTATCAGGCTTGGAGAACTGCCAGGCTGATAGCTTCCAAGTGCAATGCTGTACAAGAAAATACTTGGCAAGAAGTCCCTGAGAGTCATGAACAAATCTTCACACTAATTAAACAAACTAATTGTCTCCTGCAAACACCACTCTCCTTTCGCTCCTCTTTATTCCCTATGGGAGGGGCCATTCACCTTCCACCTGTGCCTTTAACTCCCGAGTCGACCCTTGTTGCTTAACTGTTCCCTTCTCCTGGCAGGTCTGTGCATGTGCAGATCGGGAACAGGCTCCAGCTGTTCTTCTGCCCCACTGATCTCCGACTCCAAAGGCACCTGCTAACTGTTGGATGGCCTGATCAGAGCCTTCCCCAGACTCCAGAACTGGCCCATGTTCCTCCCCAACTTCCTCACTGTCCGAGTCTGCCGCCAGCTGTGTTGGCAGCTGGCAGGCCACAACAGAAACAGAGAGGCTGGAGAGGACACAGCTCACTAGATCTTTGCAAGGTTAGTAAGTCTCCACAGGCACTGGGCAGGGGTGGTGATGGAATAGGCAGGGTGAATGTTGCAGTGCCTCTATGGTCATTTGTAAGGGTGAACAACTGCCATGGTGCTGCAACATTCATAACCTCGGGACTGTGTCATAAGTACTTGGTGGGAGATTGCTATTGTAATTTTGAATGGTTGCTAAGTGAACTGTCGTAACTCAAGGATTACCTATAGTGCTGACTAGCACTGAGGGTGTTACCTAGTTTGGGTAATGAAACATCTGCAAGAAAACAAGCACACTCAAAGAGCATCAAGGACCCCACAGTTCAACCCTGAGCTACAACTAGTCTCCTTTATTGGTATCACCTAAGTGCCTCTGGGGAGCCATGAGCTCCATCCCCACATGAGTTATATTTACTCCTTTTAGAAACCATTCGGCCTCACCATAACTGGAGGCGAGGGACAAGTCAAGATGGCGAAGAGGCAGCAGATGTTGTAAACATGGCCTCTAAAAGGTTACCTTTTATCTTTCTTATTTTTTATAATCTCTGGTTTTCAATTCCAGCCCATTTGATTTTATAGACCCTCCTACGCTCATGTTTTCAGCGTAACAGCCTTGTGCTGCCTTATCGGAACCCCCAAGATATAGAAAGGAGGGGGGAAAAAATCCTTAACCGGAGACAGTGGATAAATCAGTCCTGCCACGCAAGTGAAAGATATTCTACTGCAAAATAAATCTCACCGGTGAAGCCTGGAAAATGTAAAGACATCCTGGAGGCAAGCTGAGGCCCAGGTGATTTCACAAACACATCCACGTAGGTTTCTCGGCCCCAGGCCAGGATGGATATGGGCTGCCCCAAGCTCTCTTCCAGGTAGCCTTTTGAACGTCTCCGCCTAAAGGCCTAGCATTTCCTGATTGCCTCATGAACAATGACCAACCAGGAAGATTTTCCCACTTGCCTCTCTAATCATGAAACAAAAACGTCACAGCAACCTCTTTTCCCCTCCCATCCCAGTACATAAGCCACCTTGAGTTACAGGTAGTCCTTGACTTAACAACCATTTGTTTAGTGATCATTCGAAGTTGCAACAGAATTGAGAAAAGTGACTCATGGCCATTTTTCACACTGACGATCCAGTGCTGGGATTCAAAATTTTTTTACTACCGGTTCTGTGGGCATGGCTTGGTGGGTGTGGCTTGGTGGGCATGGCAGGGCAAGGTTACTGCAAAATCCCCATTCCCTCCCCACCCCACTAACCTGCTTTCCAGCTCTGTTCTCCTGTGCAAGGCAACAAAAGAAGACCCAGCCAATCAGCTGGGACTCAGAAGGGCAGAGAATAGATGGGGGCGGGGCCAGTCAGAGATGGGATTTGTCAGTTCTCCAAACTACTCAGAATTTCTGCTACAGGTTCTCCAGAACTGATCAGAACCTGCTGAGTACCACCTCTGTTACGACCGTTGCAGCATCCCCCATGGCCACGCGGTCAACATTCAGACGCTTGGCAACTGGCGTATCCTGACGATGGCTGCAGTGTCCCATGTGATTCCCCTTTCATGATTTTCTGACAATGAAATTCAATGGGGAAGCCAGCTTCACTTCACAACTGGGTTACTAATTTAACAACTGCGGTCATTCAATTAACAACTTGGGCAAGAAAATTGTAAAAGTGGGCTAAACTCAACCTAAGAACTATCTTGCTTTCTTATGGAAATGGTGGACTCAGTTGTAGTCATAAGGTGAGGACTACCTGTGCTTATAAAAAAAACCAATAACATAAACAAATGATTTGAAAGGAAGGAAGGAAGGAAGGAAGGAGGGAGGGAGAGAAAGAAAGAAAGAAGGAAGGAAGGAAGGAAGGAAGGAAGGAAGGAAGGAAGGAAGGAAGGAAGGAAGATGCTTTTACCTCATTCACAGCCCATGAGAAAGACACGCTTAACTTGTCTTTCATTGTAGCAATGTTAAAACCTCATTTCCCCCTTTTAAACCAAAGCATCAATCAGCAGTTGCAAGTTAAGCCAATTCTGACCTCTTAACGTGGGTGGTGAGGTCAAGTGACCCAAAGGGATGGCACTAAATTTTTCGTCCCTTCATTGCCTGAGAGAAGAGCAAAGCTTGGACAAGTAGGAGGCAAAAAAATTGACAACTGGAACACTTTGGCTTTCTCCTCATGCCTCCTTTGCCAAGGACAATGGCACAATCCCAAGGGAGTGTGCTGTGGTTGGCACCCAATGCACGGCACCAGCGGGTATGCCCCCTCTTGTCCTCAACACAACCACACATGGGATGCCCAGTTCAGCACCCAGGATAGATTATGACTACATGTTGTGGAACCTGAAGGACAGGCTGCTGAAAAATAGCGCACCAGCAGGGGCAACACCATTTTTCCTCACCGGAGCAATTACTCAACGGTTGCCTTGGAGAGCATCAAAAGCTTGTAACACAGGTGGGGAGAGACTGATGTCTATTCACCTCCTGCAGGAGTTTTGCATCCGGGCAATAGCCGGTGCCTCTTCGGTTCCTGATGGCTTGGAAAGAGGTGCCAGAGGTGCGAATATCTCTCATTGTCATGCCCCTGGTGGAGACAGACTCTGAGGGAGAGGAGGAACAGCCGACAGGGAGTGGAGGTGTGGCTCCGGAGGTTGTGGAGGAGGCTGGGGAAGGGCAGAGGCCAGCTGAGCAATCAGAGGAAGAACCAGGGCCATCCCCTCTGCATCTGAGGACACGCAGGGAGGAACGGAGAAGGAAACAACTTGGCTTACGAGAGAGGAAGCAGCCATGATCCCCTCATTAGTTGCAGCTGGGGAGAATAGTATATAAGAGAGGCGGTTACAACACAGCGTTGCCAGAAGCAAAGCGTGTTTTATTTTGGGCTGAAGTTATCTTGGTTGGCATCCTTCCAACAGACTGTGCCTTGTTATCTCCTTGAAGTTGGTAATTACTTATCTTGGTCCGTTGTGGAATTTCCTTCATGGTAGTTTGTTTGGGGTTTTTTATTTCACCTCTATCTGCTCATTAAGTTTGGACTGTATTGCTTTCTTTTAAAGATTATTATTGAGTAAATTTTATCTCCAACTGAGAATTATTGAACAGTGGGGCCAAGTTGGAGGCATTAGAGGACATTTATTTACGTTTTGGATTTTGTCACATTTGTGTTACACTCCGGGTCATCACAGTCATCCCCTGCTCAAAAGGCCAGCTCTGGATTCACTTCTCCACAACTACAGACCAGCAACCAACTTTGGGGGCAGGCGGGAAGACAACTACAAACAGCCCTGAAGGATGGGGATTATATAGAGCAGGGGTCTCCAACCTTGGCAATTTTAAGACTTGTGGACTTCAACTCCCAGAATTCCTCAGCCAGCTAAGCTGGCTGAGGAATTCTGGGAGTTGAAGTCCACAAGTCTTAAAATTGCCAAGGTTGGAGACCCCTGATATAGAGCCATGGCAATCTGGATTCAGACCTGGCCATGTGGCAGCAACCATATGGATGCCTCTCATAAATGACCTGTGATAGGATTTGAACCAGTGGTGCGTTTCAAATATTTTTTTAACACCAGTTCAACGGGCGTGGCTTGGTGGGTGCATTTTGCACATGCATACACACTTTGGGCATGTGCCAAACGTGCACTTTGCACAGGCGCAGAGCTGCTTTGAGTCACCTCCTGCAATCCTGCACTCTCCCTGATGCTTTAGCAGCTGCCGTGCGGCCATTGCTGTGCCGCGCAAAGCAGCTGCGCTTCAAAAGGAGGACATGAAGGTTAGTATGGGAGCCTGGTGGGCCGAACACAGAGTGTTGGAGAGAACTGGTTCAGTCTCTGCTGCTCATCGCCACTACCGGCTCGGCGGAACGGGGCCAAACCGGTAGAATACCGCCACTGATTTGAATGATGGGAACATAATTTGCCTCCCACTCAGTGGAACATGTCCATAGTTTATTTTATTTTATTTATTTTATTTGATTTGCCAATTGTTTACAAGATAATAAGTATAAATGTATACATAGTTGTGAATACATGAAATGGGTACATATAAGAAAAATAAAAGAATAAGAGAAACAATAGGACAGGGACGGTAGGCACGTTGGTGCGCTTATGCACGCCCCCTACAGGCCTCTTAGGAAAGGGGTGAGGTCAATAGTAAACAGTCTAAGGTTAAAGTTTTTGGGGTTTGGGGAAGAAACTACAGAGTCAGGTAGAGTATTCCAGACATTGACCACTCTATTGCTGAAGTCGTATTTCCTGCAATCAAGTTTGGTGCGGTTTACTTTGAGTTTGTATCTATTGTGTGCTCTTGTGTTGTTATGGTTGAAGCTGAAGTATTCATTGACAGGTAGGACATTGCAATGTATGATTTTATATACCATGCTTAAGTCAGACCGAAGAAGCAGCGTAATTCAAGGTTTTCTAGTTCTAGAATTTCAAGTCTGGTGGCATAAGGTATTCTACAACGAGTAGAGGAGTGGAGAACTCTTCTTGTGAAATATTTCTGGACTTTCTCAATTGTGCTAATATCAGATACGTAATGTGGGTTCCAGACTGATGAACTGTATTCGAATATTGGTCTAGCAAATGTTTTGTATGCTCTGGTTAGTAGTGTGATATTACCAGAGAGGAAGCTACGTAGGATTAGATTAACAATTCTTAATGCCTTTTTGGCTATGTAGTTGCAGTGGGCTCTAGCACTCAGATCATTAGAGGTGAGTATTCCAAGGTCCTTTACAGAGCATGGGTCATCAACAAGATCTTGACTATTCAGCTTGTATTTTATTTTCTGATTTTTTTTGCCAATATGTAAGACAGAGCATTTATTTGTTGAGATTTGAAGTTGCCATTTGTTTGCTCATCGCCACTACCGGCTCGGCGGAACGGGGCCAAACCGGTAGAATACCGCCACTGATTTGAATGATGGGAACATAATTTGCCTCCCACTCAGTGGAACATGTCCATAGTTCCCTCAGGGGCCCTTGACGCTGCCAACTTCAATGACCTTCAGGGCTGCCTTTGATGATTAGAAGCTGGACTGTCAGCCCAGCCATAGAAGCACTCTTTACAGGTAGTCCTCGACTTACAATGGTTCATTTAGTGACCATTCAAAGTTACAACGGCAGCGAAAAAAGGGACTTAGGACCATTTTTCACACTTACGGCCGTTGCAGCATCCCCCTGGTCACGTGAGCAAAATTCAGACACTTGGCAACTGACTCATATTTATGATGGTCGCAGTGTCCCTGGGTCATGTCATCCACTTTTGTGACCTTCTGACAAGCAATGTCAATGGGGAAAGCCAGATTCGCTTAACCACCGTGTTACTAACTTAACAACTGCAGGGATTCGCTTAACGACTGTGGCAAGTTAAGTCATAAAAAAGGGGCAAAACTCACTTAGCAAATGTCTCACTTAGCCACAGAAATTTGCAGCTCAATTGTGGTTGTAAGTATAGGACTACCTGTACAGTGTCTATGGAGATTCTCAATCCTCCAAGTCTGGACTTTTTTTTTTTTTTTTTGAAACATTTCGCTTCTCCTCCAAGAAGTTTCTTCAGAAGCATCTTCTCCAGTTGCCTTTTGGGGGGAAAAACCCACCTTTGGGGCTCTTTCCAGTGGGTCTATTGTTGTTCCAGAGAACAGATCCAATCAATGACGGCAGAGGGAAGGAGCCAGATATTTAGGCATTCCATTATATGATGCCCTGAGAATCAGTCCCATCCACGATCTTTTTCAACATGGATATGAAAGTTGATGGGAAATGTCATCTGCTTGCTTGAAATGAGGAATCTTCTATACAATAAGGAAACCCAGATATCTCCATTCCGGACTTTATAAGGGATGTGGGAGAAGTCTTAACCCAGAAATGGAGGCTGTCACGCCCTGGATGGGAAGAAGCCAGAGGTGGAGTTCAGCGGGTTCTGACCAGTTCTGGAGAACCGATAGCGGAAATTTTAAATAGTTCAGAGAACCGGCAAATACCACTTCTGACTGGCCCTGTCTCCATCTCTTCTCTGCCTCCTGAGTCCCAGCTGATCGGCTGGGTCTTCTTTGGTTGCCCTGAATAGGAGAACGGAGCTGGAAAGCAGGTTAGTGGGGTGGGGGAGGGAATGGGATTTTGCACTAATTCCTTGCCCTGCCATGCCCACCAAGCCACGTCATGCCCACCAAGCCACCCCACAGAACTGGTAGTAAAAAAATTTGAATCCCACCACTGGGAGAAGCAGGCTCAAACTCAACTAGAATTAACCGAGTTAAGTGTTAATTTGGACCTCTACTGATTCCTGGATAATTTTAACTTTCACTCCCAATGGGTTTTTTAAAAAACAACAACCAAAAAACACCTCACTCTGCAGCTTGGGGCTCCCCCTGGATTCACAGCTCCTGAAGCAGATGGTAAGAGGTTTGGAGGCCAAATCCTACGAAGACCGACTAAAGGAACTTGATATATATTCAGACTAAAGAAGAGAAGGCTATGGGGAGACACGATAGCTGCCTCCCAACACTTGAGGGGTGTCACGGAGGAGACGGTGTGGAATTATTCTCTATAGGCCTGAAGGTAAGATGAGAACCAGTGGGTGGAAGCTTTACAGCAAGAGATTTAAACCTGAAAGAAAGTGCACTGTGAGAGCCACTAAAGTAAACCAGGGGTCTTAAAAATTGATAGCTTGAAGACTTGTGGACTTCAGCTCCCAGAATTCCTCCTCCAATCATGTTAGCTCAGGAATTCTGGGAGCTGAAGTCCACAAGTCTTAAACTTGCCAAGTTTGAAGGCCTTTGACCTAAACAGCAAATCAGCCTGCTGCCTGAAAGCTATCGGTGGAAGTATTTAAAAAAAAAAGTTTGGACAGCCATTCAGCAATCAATAGCCACGATGTCAAATGACAGAGCTTAGATGTGCCAATGTGGAATTGCAACTTTCATATCTTCTCTCACCAATTCAGAGGGAACAGGAAGCAATTCAAACTTAATGACAGGTTGTCTCAAACCTATATTGATTTAGAAAGTACATCCTGGCATTGCCCCACCTAAGATCAGAAGAGAAGTAGCTGCAGATGCAGAGAGACTTAAGCAAGAGAATGACCTTCAACATCCTCTGAACGAACATATGCCGCAACTCAGAACAAGTTTTATGGTGAGAACCAACATTCTTGAGGGTACACAAGAACAAAATCGAATTAAAAGGTGGAGGAAGAAGATGATTGAGCCAATGAATAACATTACAGGAGGATGTGGCTGAAGGATCTGACCTCCTTTATATAGCTTGGAGGACCCAGACTAGGTTAAGAGTTAGAATGCCTAAGTGTAAAACCAATATGCTCTTAACCAACACGCTACGTGAATGTGGAGAGACAAAGAGTCCAGCTCATCTGCTGATATATCGGTTACTACCAGAAACAGGTATTTTGGCCAATGACAAAGCCAAGAAGGTGGCTTCATTCTTGCAATTTCAAGGTTAATCTAAACATGGAGGAGGAGGAGGAGGAGGAGGAGGAGGAGGAGGAGGAGGAGGAGGAGGAGAGAAGAAGAAGAAGAAGAAGAAGAGGAGGAGGAGGAGGAGGAGGAGGAGGAGGAGGAGGAGGAGGAGGAGGAGAGGAGGAGGGAAGGGAAGGGAAGGAGGAGGAAGGAAGAGAGGAAGGGAAGGGAAGGGAAGGGAGGAAGAGGAAGGGAGGAAGGGAAGGAAGGGAAGGGAGGAGAGGAAGAGGAGGAAGGGGAAGGGAAGGGAAGGGAAGGAGGAAGAGGAGGGAGGAAGGGAAGGAAGGGAGGAAGAGGAAGAGAAGAAGAGAGAAGAGGAGGAGGAGGAGAGAGGAGGAGGAGGAGGAGGAGGAGGAGAAGAAGGGAAGGGGAAGGAAGAAGAGGAAGAAGAAGAAGAAGGAGAAGGAGGAGGAGAAGAGGAGGAAGAAGAAGAAGAGGAAGAGGAAGAAGAAGAAGGAGAGGAGAGGGAAGAAGAGGAAGAGGAAGAAGAGGAGGAGGAGGAGGAGGTGGAGGAGAAGGAGGAGGAGAAGAGGAAGAGGAAGAAGAGAGAAGGAGAGGAGGAGAGAAGAGGAAGAAGAAGAAGAAGAAGGAGAAGGAGAAGGAAGAAGAGGAAGTGGAAGAGGAAGAAGAAGGAGAAGGAGAGGAGAAGGAGGAGGAGGAGGAGAGGAAGAAGAAGAAGAAAAGAAGAAGAAGAAGGAAGGAAGAAGAGGAAGAGGAAGAGGAAGAGGAGGAGGAAGAAGCAGAAGCAGAAGCAGAAGCAGAAGCAGAAGCAGAAGCAGAAGAAGAAGAAGAAGAAGAAGAAGAAGAAGAAGAAGAAGAAGAAGAAGAAGAAGAAGAAGAAGAAGAAGAAGAAGAAGAAGAAATTTAGAGGCAATGTTTTCAAGGTGTTTTAAGTACTGTATGTGTGTGTTTGTGTGAACTAGCCTTAGAAGACCTCTGCATGTACAGCAACTTTGTGCACCCCTACAAATGTGAGGATATAGGTTACTTTCCAGTGGGCTTTCCCATGACTTATTACTATCAACTGAACAGAGAGCAGTCAGGATTTTGACTGGCTTGTTAATGCTGTCTTCAGTTTACCTTGAATTATTTAAAGTGATTTAATTGTTTATATTATTTCACTTTTGTGTTATTAAGGATTTTTTTTTAATGTTTGGAAATAACCAAACATCTTAGAAAAGTAAGCATTTCTTTAAGTTGCATACTTTTCTTATGTTCTTAAGAAATTGTTCTTCTCATTTCTCCATCTATTTTTTTTCTTTTCTCTTTTTATTTAAAAAATGTACATGCCTCTTCTAATGCAATCCATTGTGTATTTTTGCCTATATCTAATAACAGTGCTTTTTAATGTTGTTTCCACTAATACATTCTTTTTCGTAACATACGCTTTTCTGGGATAGTGGAACTGCAAAATTCAAGTTTAGTTCCATTTTAAAACATTTGTTTCATCTTAGAAACAGGATTCTTAACAATTGCATGCTTTAAGAAGACACCTACACATCCATACACACAAAACACATGTAAGGGCTCTTCTGCACATCAAGAAAAACTCTCCTGAATTGCTTCAAATCTTATTTTGAATATAAATACAAAAAAAAAAAGACATTTCAAAATGATGAACCGTTCTTTAAAAAGATTTTCTTCTGTCTTTTAGAAATGTGTGGACTTCACAGAAACATGCATCCTTTGCTACAAAGTAAAAGAAGAAGAAAAAGAAAGCGGGAAAAAAACCCTCAGCTAACATCTAGCCTTTATTGAGATATGAATGGGGGAGCTGTCATTGTCTTCAGTTTCATTTGTAGGTCAAGTCAGGCCTAATTCTCCCTTGAGTTCTAAGTCCTATTTAGAGCACCGCCAGAGACAAACATTATCATCAGGCCAACATAATGGCTTCCTATTTTAAGTTCAGTTGCATTACTCCTGCCTCTAACTTCATACTTGAATGAACAAAATGGAACCAAACTCCTCAGGAGTATGGAAGGCTGGGAATCTCTCTGACAATAGAGCACTAACCGTCATTTCATGCAAGATTTCCTCTGCATTTTAATGACAATTACCCTTAATTCCCTCAATTCCCCCTACCAGGCTTTTACACAAAAATGTAAATATGTTCATGGACTTAATCACAAACCAACTTGAGATTAGATTACCTCACTTCTTAGACTATCTATAAAGTTTTTTTTTTAATCTACTGAAATTAATAGATGCTCCTGTAAAGAAGATGGAGAAAGATTATTCAGGACTCTTTCCTTTATAAAGGAACAGATTTTTTTCTTTTCGTTTAATCCATAATCTCAAAATTATTTTTTTCTGCTTTAATTAAAGGCACATTAGTCACGTCTGGGCTCACAAATAGGGTCAGTAACACCCGGCTGCTAAACAAAGGCCTCATATCTGGGGAAATCAGTGCCACAACGCTGCTTAGCCATATCTCTTTTCCCAACTCAAGTAGTTCTGAGATGTACCACAGCCAAAAAACCCAGAAATTTCCACTTCTAAAGAAGCAAGGAGAGCAGAGTCTTGGCCCATAGAACCATTGCCAGGTAAAAAAAAAATGTGCCTTGAGATGGAGCCTTTTATCAATAGTTTTTAAAAAATGTTCAATTTCAGTATATTTGCTGATGTGCAATATCACCTTAGTGAGCAAAGAGACAGGACCTATCCTATCCCCAACAGAGAAGCAATAACAACTTTAGCTGCAGAAATATAGATGGTCATTAGATGGCAGCAAATAGATGAAGCTTTTCTTGTCTCTTTTCTCCCAATTTCCTTCCTTCCTTCCTTCCTTCCTTCCTTCCTTCCTTCCTTCCTTCCACCTGACAGGAGGAAGAATGAATGAAGATAAAGAGAAGTGCCCCAAAAGGCCACTTTAACAGGCCATAATTCAGCTCTGTTCCTTCACAAAATGTAATTGATGAACCTGAATCTCTTTCCATTTTTCTCTCACCATGGAGAATGTTCTGCATGTTAAAGTTCTTTATCTGAGGAACAATCTGCAGCCAGCCCCAAATGATTAAATGCATTTCTGCTGGCTGTTCCACAAGCTCTAGATTGGTTTGACCCAAGGCAAATCTGAGCGATAGAAGTGCCCTCCTTTTCACAAGCAGCCAGATATCATTTAAGTGCCCCTGCTACTATATCTCCACACCAATATGCTGGACAGCTCCTGAGCTGCCGAATTGCACCACGCAAAGTAGCTCTTATTCTAGTCTAGCTGATGTGAATAGCTGAGCTGATTGGGAACTGAAAAGCATAATCCGAAAGTGACTATTCCAGTCATATGATTGAAAGCCAGATCGTAGAATATCTTATTTGGGGGGGAAGGAAGGGTGTTGTATAACAGGGGTGGGAAACTATGGCCCTTTTATGACTTATGGAGTTCAACTCCCAGAATTCCTGAGCCAGCAAATCCACAAGTCATAAAGGGGGCCATAGTACCCTGCCTCTGTTGTATAGGCATACAACAAGTCTAGAATAAAGAACAGAATAGCTGTAGCATCATCAAGTTCAAGTTTGCTTGTCCATTTAACTCTAGCAAAGCTGTCCTGATTCTTGGTTGTATCTGTGGCATTTCATGGAGGTATTGCCTCTCCAGAAAGGACGGGAACATTAATGTAGAATCTCCTGAGCTACATATACTGATATTTCAGTATAAAATGGCTTTTCTACGTCTCTTTAGAACATCTTTTCCACTGAAATGTAATCAAACTAAGGCTTCTGGCAAGTGAAATCCTGTAATTTTGGTGAATTGGGTAAGTCTCTGTTTTCTGAATTTACAAAATCTTAGGAAATCCATCATAATCATGTCCAACTTTTAATTCATATGTGTGTGTGTGTGTGTGTGTGTGTGTGTGTGAGAGAGAGAGAGAGAGAGAGAGAGAGAGAGAGAGAGATGAATCTAGAAGGAAAACATTTTTCCAACTGTGGATCTCCAGTAGTAGACCTAGATTATCTGCAAAGAAACCAAAGAGACTCTATTTCCACATTCAGAAGAGAAAAAAAACTGTGGCATTCATGTCAAAAATCAGCATAATCCAAAGTTACACATTCTTTCAGTTCATTTCAGTATAAAGTTAGAATAGCCTTCCTTGCTGTTTGAGGAATTGCTCATTTCTCCAAAAAAAAAAAAAAAGATGTATATATCGGATATATATGGTGCAAATTGCACATTACTAGCACAGTGCAGGTGGGATAACCCATCATTCTGCACTGTCATTTTTGAACATAGTGTTGAATTATTTTTTAGGAGAGTCGGTTTAAGATATTCCAGGAGTAAAGGGGAAGGGATAATGGGGACTCATATGCCTCAGAAATAATGGATGTAAAATAACATGCTTTGTCAAATGTCCAAAGTTTAAGGGGATTGCCAAGGACAAAAGGACCAGCCGATGAAGAAGAGAAGTTCTTTGCTTGGCCAGACAGATTGTGAGATATGAATGGAGTAAAGGAAAGCAGGGATGTGAATGAGCAGAGGAGGGGATGAATGGAGCTGAAGGCAGCAACGCTCAGAAGGAGCAGTCTGCAAAGGGAAAGCTGAATGGAAGCGGGGGAGTCAAAGATGCCCCTTGAATGGAAGGCTAAAAAAAAAAAAAAAGACGAGAGGCTAAATGAAGCAGGCAAAAAGAAGAATGGCGCAAAGTAGAATTGCAGGGAATGGAATGGCATCTCACATCACTCAACATGGTTTTCAAAGGAGTGGCAAACACTAAATGTGACTTTTAAGCCAAGACAAGCAGCCTGTTCCCATCTTAGAGCGTCTTCATAATCCCCTGGGAGCCAAGCATCTTTTCTGCTATTAGTCACCAAGTTCTCATGAAGCCTCCAAGCAAACCTTGTCCCAAAGTTATCTGTACCTCAAGAGTACCTCAGCAAACATATCCCAAAGCAACCAATGGGATACTGGAAAACCTGAGGTGCCAGAGGAGGTGGTCCCAACCAGGGTTAAAAGTTTGTCTCAGCCACAGAACAAACAGGGCTCAATGAACATACAGTGAGGTTTGGCCGTGTAGAATTACAAGGCAGAATACAGACTGCAAAATAACAGAGTTGGAAGGGACCTTGGAGGTCATCTAGTCCAACCCCCTGCTCAAGCAGGAGACCCAGTACCATTCCAGACAAAATGGCTGCCCAGTCTCTTCTTTAAAATCTCCAGTGATGGAACAACTTCTGGAGGCAAGCCGTTCCACAGATTAATTGCTCTCACTGGCAGGAAATTTCTCCTTAATTCTTAGGTAGGATCTCTCTTCCATCCATTACTTCTTGTCTTGCCATCAGGTGATTTGAGGAATAAGTTGAGCCCTCTCCTCTCTGTGACAGCCTCTCAAATACTGGATGTTATTTTGTCATCTCTAGTCTTCTTCTTTGTTAGACTAGACATTAACCTCATCCAATAGTGACAATCTCTAAAAAAAAGCCAAATGAGTGCAACCAACAAACTCTGTAGGGCGGAACAATACAATGTTGTGTACAATAATATCTTGAATCTGTAACTGTAACAGTATCTTTTCTGTACCTTTAGAATTTTTTTTTTGTCCATATAAAAGACTCTGTAGGGTCTAACCCTTGGTAGCATCTGTCAGAAATCCATTTTTTATGCCCCATGGTCATGTAATCAAAATTTGGATCCTTGGTGTGTATATTTATGATGATTAGTGTCCTGGGGTCATGTGATAACCTGTTACAACCTTCTGACAAGCAAAGTCAATGGGGAAGCCAGATCCACTTAACAACCATGTTACTAACTTAACTGCAATGAGCTACTTAACAATTGTCATTAAATGTCATTAATGAAAGGTCATTAAAAGGGGAAACACTCACTTAACAACTGTCTCACTTAATGGCAGAAATTTTGAGCTCAGTTGTGGTCATAAGTTGAGGACTACCTGTACTACAGAAAGCCTGCTCCCCAAACACTGCTTAGTATCTGAAGATGGCAAATGACCTTAGCTATGCCAGTCATTGGGTTACTTTCTGAAGACCCACTTGTGTGAGAAGAAACCATATAAAGCAATATGAAGATACTCAGTTATCCAGGTCATGGTTGTCCCAAAGATGGTTTTTTTTCAAGAGGCAAGTGGACTTTCTAGTTGTTCTTTGAAGACGTTTTGCTTCTCATCCAAGAGAGCTGAAGAAGCTTCTTGGATAAGAAGCGAAACATCTTCAAAAAAAAACCAGAAAGTCCACTTGCCTCTTGAAAAAAGCACCTTTGGGACATATAAAGCACCACATTTGTGATGGGATCAGTCAGCATTATCAGAACAGCCTCAGGGCAGCCATGCTGTAGCCCTTGCCCTGCTGCAAGGACTACAATCTTGACCTTAAAGAGAAAATTTTCCAAGGGTAAAATCCCATCCAGAGCTAGGTCTACCTGCACATCTGACCTGAAGAGTTAGCAAAACACATGCTTGACCTTAAAGGGAACTTTAAAAAGAAGATTCTCATCCAGAGTTAGTCTGTTTGCAGTTCAGCGGGGCAGAGTCACGATCCTTGAGAAAGAAAATTTAGAAACTAACCAATATGCCTAATGTTTTCTGCTTACGCAGAGCTTTGGACTTTTTCAAGTTATTTATTTTTTGACATGTTTTATTTATACGTAAATATCCAGAGGGCAGTTAAAGAAATAGGAGCTTTAGACAGGGTTTGCACTTTGCTGCCATTTTCAAAAGACTAATTGGAGTTTCCTGTCCAGGAAAAAGAAATCCTGTTGAAAGTAGGGTAGCAGCAAAACCATAAAACATTGCTGATGGTCAGCTGGAGTTGCAATATGGAACCCAGAAAATGAGCCTGAAGCAGCAAAGGGCACCTCCAGGCTGCTGGGAAGTTTTAAAGAAAATTATAGGAAGCAAGAAAACTTCTGCTAAGCAATAAAGTTAGCTCCTTGCTAACTGGAAAGTACAATGCAGTTCCAAAACGCTGTGCAAAATTAGTTGCATTTCAGAGTAAACCAGAACACCCAGCGAATCATAATTATTCTTGCTTTCCATCTGTTAGTCTGCGCAGAAAGGTATCAGCTTACACAGGAAGCCCAGCTCCCCAAGTTAGACAAAACAACAACAACAACAACAATGGATATTCTTGCCAGTTCTCTAACCTCTGAAACACTCTGCCCTTGCCTGTCTGTCTCTCCACCTCCCTCCACAGGATGAAGCTTTGTGAGGCTAATGGGTCAAGAGTAGCCTCTTGAAAAGCTATCGAAATGAGGTTAGGCTGTCGTGTTTGATAACACCTGCTCATTAGCAGCTGGTCTTTTGAAACAAGTGGGTCAAATTACAAAGGGGTTGAGGATGACATGAGGAGATCAGGAGGAGATTACATGAAAATGTCTAGGCGTTGGACAGAGATGAGTCAGTGGGCCTCTGAGCTTTACTACAAGGGACAACTGTGTTGGAGAGCAACTATCCAAGTGGGAGTCTGGACTCATTAATACTCTGTTTCTCCAACAATACGGCCTCCCCCAATGGGAAGTCCCAGCATGTTTTATAGGCATGAAATGAAATTAAGCCCCTCCCCCATATTAAGGCCTATATTAAAACATGCGAAATGGGGGGGAATGGTGGGGGGGGGGCTTGCCGTTGGGAAGTACTTTTGTTGCACACCCGGATATGGTGCTGCCTGCATTGACCCCGATACGAAGTGCCCCACCAACACCGAGGTCAACATCCAAGCCGTCGCTGCCCGCCCGCCCGAAGATGCAAGAGGGGGGAATTAAGTCACCCCCGAAAAGACAGCCTAGCCATTTTCGGGGGGCTCAAAAAAAAATAAGACTCGGCCTTATTATATGAGAAACACGGTAAACACAAGAGGACAAGTTCTGACCCTTGCCTCCTCACTATGCCTTTGAGCCTGGCCTAATCTTTCCCAGGTGAAATCTGCCAGTCCAGGGAGATTCCTGTAAAATAGTCATAGAACAATAAAGTAGCTAGTTGAACTTTACATGTGAGGTCTGGTTGTTCATGCCTGACACAATATTAGATATAGTAAGGCGGTACAACAGACAATGCAAAACTTCCATATCTTTTCTTGATTCTTCTCCTGCACTCATTTCTAGTAGTTCATTGCTGGGGCAAAAATCTGTGAAGGACCAGAGAGAAGGAAGAGAAAAAGAGGTAATATCTTATCATTACAATATCTATTACCTCATGCTATGCCAGCAGAGAAAACCCACCATTAAGGAGACAATTTATTCCAGAGGACTCCAGTGGACTCCAGAAAGCATTCCCAGGTTCCCTCAAAAGTTGCTCAAAAGGTTGCAATCTTTAATGTGACAGAAATAGGGGAATTATTAGATACAAAGATGTACTCCTATGGACTGCATTGATATAATATAATTTAATTTAAATCAACTTTGGTTTTCAATTTTTCTTGCCTGGTATCTGTCTGATCTTATTATGGCTGGTTACGAAGCCCTGGGCTAAAAAACAGTGTGAAACCCAGCATTAATACCCAGATGATTAGAGGAAATTCAACAGCTGCAGAACCTGTTCTGAGAATAAGATTAGGAAGGAAACTACCGTATATCTGTTCCACATCTGTCTCTGGTGTAATTTTTCAAGAGAGAAGAAAGGCTGAGTGCTGTTAAATAATGCAAGCCAAAGTCCACTGTTTGTTCTCTGGAGGCTTCTTCTATAACCACTTTGGTTTAGTGATTAAGGCACCAATTAGAAACCAGGAGATGGAGAGTTCTAGTCTTGCCTGAGGCACGAAACGGCTGGGTGACCTTGGGCCAGCCCCTCTCTCTCAGTCCAACTCACCTCACAGAGTTCTTGTCGTTGTTGTGAGGGAAATAGAAGGAGGAAGGAGTATTATGTATATTCCCTGCCTTGAACTGTTTATCAAAATAATAAAGGTGGGTTGTAAATAAACAAGTTTCTAACCAACACTTCCTTGTCACTAGTGTGTGGGGTGGGAGAATATCTCTATGGCAGTCTTCCCAAATCTAGCATATTCCTTGAATGATGGTTTCCATCAGCCACTTGACTGGGGATTCTGAGAGACGCAAAATTCCCAGCAGAGGTAGTTCTTGACTTACAACAGTACATTTAGTGACTGTTCGAAATGACAACGGCACTGAAAACAGTGACAAGTTATGACTGTTTTTCATATTTATAACCGTTGCGGCATCCCCGTGGTCACATGATCAAAATGCAAATGCAAATGCAACAGACTCCTATTTCTGACAGTTGCAGCATCTTGGGGTCCTGTCATCCCCTTTTGCGACCTTCTGACAAGCAAAGTCAGTGTGGAAGCCAGATTCACTTAACAACCATGTTCCTAATTGAACAACCACAATGATTCACTTCATAACTGTGGCCAGAAAGATTTGTAAAGTGGGGAAAGCTCCTTTAACAACTGTCTCCCTCAGCAACTAAAATTCTTGGCCTCAATTGTGGTCCTGTGTTGAGGACTACCTATGCATCTTTGGGCCACAAGACAAATTTCTTCTAAAGAAAGCAGAGGAGAATGCTAAGCCTCATCCTTTTAGACCTTCTCTCGACAATTCAAGGCAGCAAAGGTCATCTTTAAAAAAAACAAAAACCAGGTGACTCACAGAAAAAATTCATACTCAAGACCTCAAAGCCTCACTAATCTCCTCAAGTGCAATAAAGCAGGAGATAATTGAGAAGCTTCTCCGAAAGTTTTCACCACATTAGCTTTTTCCAAGCGTGAGAAACAATTCAGGTACTTGAAGAAATCATTAGAGTGTGAATTCTCCTGAACCATGAATCCCAAAGGTATTTAATATATTGGAATGGAAGTAATATGGCAAAAGATCACGAAGATGGAGGAGGAATTGTATTGGGAGTGAAGGTAGGTGAAAATACTTAGTAAAAGTCTCAGCAAGAGCAAAGGAAGTCGAGATAGAAAAACACCGTTGCCAAAGTCATAGAAGTTTAATGAGAATGATTTAGCGGACAGAGAACAGCACCAGATTAGGGAGGCCTGGGTTCAAATTCCACTAAATTACCCTTTTAAAATGTAATGTAATTGTTTGCTGAAGGAGCCACAGCATACAACAACAGTATGTTCTTTTACCTGTCTATCAATTAAAACTATGATAAAGCTTGTTAAAATATTTTAACTAAGCCTAGCACTGACAACTTAACTAATTGAAATAGGAGGGCCTGGAGATACAAATCATGATGAAAAAGTTAACTTTATGTAATATTTGAATCCCTATAACTAGATGCAGAACAGCTGTGCAGAAAAAAACCAAAATGATCTGTTTAATGATACCATTAAGACTGATGCTCAGTTTTAATGCTTGTGCTGCCATACAGTTCTACCCTTTCCATCTTACAGGAGAGAATCCATTTTGATTTTTAATTAAAAAAAGGAAGTGGGGAGAGGGGGAGATACAAAATTATTCTGGCATGAATTTGTCACAATAACACGATGTTTCAGTTTTCTAATCCAGTATCTTGTTATTTACATGAAGATTTGAATGCTTTTAATTCATCGTCACATAATCTAAGCGTAATTCCTGTTTGCAAAATGGATTACTGCAGTAACAGGAGACAGACGCTTCCGTTTTTTAAATATAAAACTAAGGGATACCTTGTGAAATGATGTTTTGTATAAACATGGGCTTATGGATTTATTAGCTGAAGGACACACATCAGTCTAAGGAAAAAAATATGGCACTGCTATTACGTAGAGGAGACTCAATTCTTCCTGCAAGAACATTCGGATCAATCTATCATCTAATTTCCAAAAAGGATCCTCAAGGTATAGATTATCTGGATCAGGTTTTACACGCCCTCAACCCTCTTATGTCTTTCTGTTTCAGCAGCATTTCAGCATCATTTGCTAAACTCCACACTCGTGAAGGAAATCTGTAGTAGGTGAAGGAGCAGCTGCTATAAATTGCAAGGCCCCATTGGAATAGATGGGTATGAAGACACAACTCACACTTTTGTTCTGTTACAAAGCTTTATCTGTAGCATCAGGGGTAGGATTCTACCAGTTCACACCTATTCACTAGAACCGGTTGTTAACATTCTAAGCAGTTCGGAGAACCGGTTGTTAGAAGAAATTACTGGCCTAATCCTGTAAGGAAGGCAGGAAGAAAACATTCTGGTGTTGCTTACAGAAACTGCCTCTCCGTTAACCATTATTACATTCTTGGCAGGACTGGACTTCCTGTCTCAGGAACCTCTCTGGAGTTTTCTTTCCCTCTTTTGCTGGTACTTTGCTTGTGTGGAGTGACCATTCAAAGTTACAATGGCACTGAAAAAAGTGACTTATGACTGTTTTTCACACTTACGACTGTTGCAGCATCCCCACAGTCATGAGAGGCCAGGCGAGGAGATGCTTGCCTCGATGTGAGTGATATTGAGGGGCCACACCCAGCCAATAACATGACCACCAAGCCATGCCCACCCAGTCACATGACCACCAAGCCATGCCCACCAACTAAGCCACTCCCACAGAACCGGTTGTAAAAAAATTTGTATCCCACCCCTGTGTAGCATGTGTCAAAATGGCAGGGAGGCATGCAGCAAACTGTGCATGGGTAAACTATCCTGAGAGGTCATTAAGTGAGTTTTTTGCTCATTTTACCACCTTTTTTTTGCCTCGGCTGTTAAGTAAATCGCTGCAGTTGATAAGTTAGTAACTTGGTTGTTGAGTGAATCTGGTTTCTCCATTGACTTTGCTTGGCAGACGGTCACAAACGGGAATCACATGACCTTGGGACACAACAATGGTAAAAAAATACGAACCAACTGCCATGCATCTGAATTTTGATCACATGACCATGGGGATTCTGCAACAGTCGGAAATGTGAAAAACGGTCCTAAATCATTTTTTTCAATGCCGTTGTTGTAACCTGGAATGTTCACTAAATGAACTGTTGTAAATCAAGGACTACCTGTATTAAGCAACAGTAGCATGTTGGGGAGGGGGGCTGCCCCAAGCCACCACCTTTTATTACCCGTCTACGTTTTTCTAAGCACTGATGGAGCTGGGAAAGAGAGCGAAAGCCTAAAATTCTTCTATGCTGCTGCTGTTCCTTCTGTCTCCTTCTGTCCTTTATGTTCCCCACCCTCTCAGGTGCCAGTCCTATGAAATTTCACATCTGGGCTTTGTACCATTGTCCTCTTCGGGTCAGCACGGTAGCCCCAGAAGAAAACCCTCCAAGAAAACAAAGCAACCTGGTCTTAAATCCTGCCGTGGAAAAAAAACAAAAAAACCAAAACCAAGAGCCTTCCCCCACCCATCCCCCCACAGCTTCTGAATGGGGGCAGAGTGGGGAAGAAGACCCTTTAGCCTCCGCTCCCCGGTGGTCTGTTTTGTTTGAGGCCTTTGCTGTACCAACACAACTGCACAACAATTCGGAGAATATAAACAGTTTGTGGGAGGGCTGGTTGTGAGGTAGATGCTGAAATACCTCTCTTGAGGCTCTGCACAGGCCTGCACATGCTTTAGGATCAAGATGAGGGCAGACGGAAGGTAGAGTTGGATACGGAATTGGGGACAATCAGTGATGAATTGCCAAAGATGGCCATGTCTTAATTTCTTAATTAAAACAAAAAACAAAAAAACAAATGTTGCCTCCTTCCGCCCAAAATGAATTGCTTAGTCTAATCAAGGATTTTAGATGGTGAAATGCTCAGTTTAACTCTGCTGCTCTTAGCCAGACTCAGAATCCTCATGTGCATTCCTAAGCATCATCCAGACTGATTGTTCTGAAGGTCCAGCCAGGGAAACCAAGCAGAGCAGGGCTCCTGGAATTCTTCCAAACCTTTTAAAATCTCTATATCACGTGACTGGGAAGGAAGAGGGAGGGGGACCTGGAACAAAGGGGCCACCAACCTTCCAAACCGCTGACCCAATTGTCTCATCCATCCAGAGGAATCCACAAGGGACTTCTCTTTTTCTGGCTTTCTCTGGCTTTCTCTTTTTTTGGCAGCCCCTGTTGGACCTGGTCCATTTCAAAACCAATCTTTCTTTCCTTGGCTTCTCCTGCTACATCCAGTTTGGGGCCATTCTGTCTTGTCTTCAGAGATTTATCTATCCCACTGGTAGACCAACAGAAAAGTCCTAAGCCCTGATCATCATTTCTTTACAATAGTCCATTGTGTTGGAAGGAACAACCCAAGCTGATTTGCCTATCTAAGGTCTGCACAGCATTGCAAAGAATTATCCATTTGTGTTTAGGGTTGGTAAGTCTATTTATCTAGAACAAGGGTCTTCAAACTTTGACACCTTTAAGACTTGTGAACTTCAACGCCCAGAATTCCTGAGCTAACATGACTGGAGGAGGAATTCTGGGAGTTGAAGTCCACAAGTCTTAAAGCTGTCAAGTTTGAAGACCCCTGCTCTAGAATGATATTTGGAGCAAATGAAATGCATTGGCTATTGGGCCCTAAGTTCATTCATTAACTATCTTTGTATTTAATTGCCTATATTACATAAAGCAGCAGTATCCCTACAGGGCAGGGGTGTCAAACCCAAGGCCCGCGACCCACATCTGGCCCACGGGGTGCTTAGATCTGGGCCATGGGCCACCCTGGAAACAGCAAAGGACCAGCCTGTGGCGCCTCTGCCAGTGAAAACAGAGCTTGGGAGGACTGTGTGCATCCCCCTGAACTCCATTTTCACTGGGAGAGGGCTACAGGAGGCCTTCGCAACCAAAAATGGAGCCTGGGAAAGCCACGCATGGCCCCCTGAGCTCTATTCTTGCTGGCAGAGTGCTAGCAAAACAAACTACTAGCAAAAGTAGATCCCCCCAGCCCCATCCAGGCCACTACAGGTGTCCCCAACATGAGTGATGATGAGCTGGCCATGTCCACTCTGGCCTCACCCACCCTGGCCATGACCCCCGCAACCCTCATGAGGTCAAACACAACCATGATGCAGCCCTCAATGAAATTGAGCTTGACACCCCTGCTATAGGATGTACAAAAAGGCAAGATGGCTGCCACTGCTGTTACATTATCTTGTTTTTAATCCCTCTGTCCCCTGCATATGCCCAAAAGGACAATATTTCCATCCTTTCCATTCCCCATGGGTCTACTCAATACATCTCAACAAGAGGGGAAAGTCACCCTTGGTTGCTAAGACAAGGGCTGGGGTAGGAACAAGAAGTTCAGTCAGCCAAGTCTTGGACTAGAACAGCTGCAATTTTTGCAATGATTTTTCACTGGTTCTATTTTAAGCTGCTGGCTGCTGTGTATGCAAAGCAGGGGGATACACTGAAATAATATCTAAAATTAAGGTAAATCAATGAACTAAAATTGCTTCCAACCTGTAGCTGCCTGCTTGTTCCCTAAGGCAGATCTTTTGAGCCAATTCAGATGAGTCTCAGATCTCTGCAAGTTAGAGAAATCTGCAAGATATTTTTAGATGGCAGCAAGAATATATTTAGCTGCTAACTATTCCTTTTCTTTGTTTAAAAGGTAACCCTTTGCAATCTTTCTGTTATAAAAGGCAAAATCTTGCATCTCTCTTTGATATTTCTTTATGCTAAGAGTCGAAGGGTTGCAGGATAGGCATGGCCCAGTTCTCCCCTTCTATTGTAGCCGGTGCAATCCCTGATTATTTGCTGCCAAATAAAAACAACTTTTCACTTGTAGGCTCAGACCTGTTGCTACAAGAACATGCAGTATTCCACCTGTGATGTTTCTTCTAAAGAATTCTTGAATTGGGGGTAGCAAGAATGTAGTAGCTATGTTTCCAAATGATATTCTGTCTGTCTATTTGTCTATCCATCCATCCGAATGCAGTGGAATCGACTTGATCATGTGATGCTTAAATGTTGTTTCTCCTTTCCATTCAATCAAGTCTGATTTCTGGAGACTGCCTGAACGAAGTCCCTACAGTTTTCTTCATAATGTTTTTCAGAAGTGCTTTGCCATTGCCTCCATGCTCTGCCCTAGGAGGACTGAGAAAAAGAAACTGGCCCAAGGTCCCCCAACTGGCTTTGAGTTTATGGTGGGACTAGAACTCACCACCTCCCATGTTTCTAACCTGATTCCTTGACCATTATACCAAACTGGCTCTACACTTAAAATGTGTTACATTACTTCTCTACAAGCTAAAAGTTTGATTGAGACCTTTTGTAGACTGACCATAAATCAGGGGTGTCAAATTCAGTTTAATTGAGGGCTGCATCAGGGTTGTGTTTGATCTCGGGGGGAGAAGGTGGGCGTGGCTAGGGTAGGCATGGCCACTTGATGTCATTCGTGTCAGGGGCACTTGTGGTGGCCCAAGCACTCCGCTTGTGGCCCTCCCAAGCTCCGGTTTCGCTGGCAGAGGCACCACGAGCCAGTCCTTTGCTGTTTCCAGGGCGGCTCCACAAGCCAGACTTAAGCACCCCACGGGCCAGATCTACCCCGTGGGCCTTGAGTTTGACACCCCTGCCATAAATTCCAAATACTATTTAAGTTATTCTGATTATTAGGAAAAAAAACATTCCGAAAATGCCACCAGTCACAGTAAGCCATCGTTCATTTAGTTGTACTTTGTTGACTTAGTCATAATTTGTTGGGATCATGTTCTACAATACAACCTATTATTAGTGCATGGGTTGATACTAACTGTGCTTCTGCGTAAACAAAATTGACACAATCACAGCGCCTGAAAACTAAAATAGATATTGGGTTTTTACTTGATATTAAAAAAAAAGATTTTTAGTCCTTGATAACTGCGATCACAGCACTAACCAAGCAATAAGGATAGTTTTAATACACATCAGATGAAAATATGTGATAGGAAAAGGATCAGTATGTACCATTATACAATTTTCTTAAGTTGACTGTCCATCATATCTTGTAAAAATAGATTCTCCTTAGGATCTTTTAGAAGGTACCTTGACTAATTTCAGTATTTGTAGGAGGATTCTTTTTAACTCAGTCTTGACTCCTGGTGATTGCCCGAAGAAATCCCTTAGCAACTTTTCTTGGCAAGATTTTGGGAGTGGTTTGCCCTTGCCTTCTTTCTAGGGCTGAGAGAGAATGTCTGGCCCAAGGTCACTCCGCTGGCTTTCACCCCTAAGGCAGGACTAACCTCACAGCCACTCTGTTTCCAGCCTAGTGATTTAACAACTACACCAAAATGGCTTTTAATTTTTAGGGTGTACTGATCAACAGATGCAGCTAGTGGCTGAAACTGAAAGAATTGATATCAATTAACACAATCTTTAGCCAGAAAGCAATTTGCCATGACGGGTGTCTATAACGATGATGGCAAGCCAATTATCTGTATTATCTGGTGACTTGATCTGTACCTGCACCTGTTAAAGCAGAAGGTTCAAACATACAGGCCCAGTAGAAAATCACCCTTTGTTAATTCTTTCCCTCTTTCTCTTCTTTGTTTGTATGCACCCACTATAAGAAAAGCCAACAACATATTAGGGATGGTTAGATTTGGTCCTGAAAATGGAGATGCTAATATCATAATTCCCTTATGTAAATCAATGGTGCAGCTGCATCTGGAATATTGCATGCAGTTCTGGTTGCAAATATCTCAAATACCGTATGTGATAACCCAGGATGAGGCACAGAATCAACACAGCCAGAGAACAGCTCTAAACATCCCATATTTACTTCAAGTCCTGGAGCAAAGCTCTGATAGGCACCTCCGACAGCCTCTGGTTGTGAGTAGTCCAGTAAGCAAAGTTAGCAAGGCAACAACCAAGGCAAGAAGCCCAGTGATGCAGGCAAACTGGGCAAGGCACACAAGGCAAAGCACAGCAAAACCCAGACATTGGCAACTGCATGTGAGGCTCCATGAATTCAATGCTTGTTCCCCAAAAATGTCCCTCCCAACAGTATCTCTTTAAATCTGATTCCTCCGATGATCTTTGTGAAGAGGGGCGGGGTGCCCTCCCCCCGAGTTGTCGGGTTGCCCTACACTGATCCTGCCTCCCCATTTTTCGTGCTTGGGGGTCATGTGGGGGAGGTAATTGCTCATCACCGGAGATCCATCACTCCTCTGCTCCACTGCCTGCCCTGCCCTCCCCCTTCGCCTAGTCCTCCTGTGCCCCCACTCCCTCACTGGTGACCCTTCCCAGGCCAGAAGGACCCAGGGCTGCTTCGTCCTGGTCCTCTGGCCGTTCCTCTGTTGGCCTCCTCCTCTCTCTCGTCCTCCTCCTCATACTCAGGCTCCAATGGGACCATGACATTGTAGGATATAATAGAACTAAAGAAGTTCAGAGAGGGACAAGAGGCTGGAGAGGCTTCCCTATGGGAAAATTAAGATATTTGGGGTGTACAAAATTGTGCACAGTATAGATACAGGGAACACGGAGAAACTATTTTCCCCTTCCCAACATACAAACACCAGAGGTCACTCAATGAAATTGATTCCTGGACAAATCAGGAAAGACAAAAAGATTTATTTTTGGTAAACAACACATAATTAAACTTCAGTAACACCAGCCTGGTTGGCTTCAAGAAGGGTTGGACCAATTCATGGAAAGCATATGGATCAAGAACTATTAGCCCGCATAGCAGAAGGATTGTCCCTGAAGACCATCTGCTGGGAGACTAGTGGGCTTCTTGTGCAATTGGTTGGCCACTGTAATCAAGAACCATAGGTAGTCCTCAACTTACAATAAGTGAAAAAACCTGGTGTTTAAACCTTGAATCTTTATTTCCTCAGTAGATTGTTTAATAGAGAAATATCACCTTGGATTCAATGACTGCTTGCAATATGTGAAAATAATTCTGTTGTGAGGGAACAGAAACTCTTGGTTCTTTGTAACAACCATATCATTGGGGGGGGAAATCTATGATTGATTATAGGGCCAGGCTACAGCCCATAACTTCCAATCACTGTATAATTAATTTCAGGGGGAGGGAGTGAAATATATCAAATGGTACTGAGGAACAATATACTGCATGTTCCAAATTCAAGAGGCAACTGGACTTTCTGGTTTTTCTTTGAAGATGTTCCGCTTCTCATCCAAGAAGCGTCTTCAGCTCTTGGGACAACCATGATCTGGATGATTGGGAATCTCCAAAGATAAATATAGTGTATGTTTTAAAATTAAGAACACCGTCCATCTTCTCCCTTCCTCTCTAACAATACCTCTATCAAACCATCGTTATGATGGTATGATAAGAGGTATTAATAAGTATTGATAGAGGTATTGGTAGAGATAGAAATACCTCTATCATAGCATCTTTAACTGGCTTGGCCGTGTAATCTGTGACCTTATTTTTTAATTAGTTATTTAATTAGTTAAATATGTGGCACACAGCCACATTTGTTTTACATCAGAGTAAAAGCATTACTGATATTCCTTCAGTTACAACTGTACTTGAGCCCAACATTTCTGTTGCTAAGTGAGGCGTTTAAGCGAATTTTGCCCCATTTTACAACCTTTCTTGACAAAGTTGTTATCTGAATGACTGCAGTTGTTAAGCTAGCAACCCTCTGGTTAAATGAATCCGACTTCCCCGTTGAATTTGCTTGTCAGAAGGTTGCAAAAATTGATCACGTGACCCCAGGACACTGCCACTGTCATAAATATGAACACTTTGCCAGCATCTGAATTTTGATCACGTGACCACGGGGATGCGGTAACAGCTGTTAAGTGTGAAAAACAGTTGTAAGTTGCTTTTTCCAGTGCCGTTGCAACTTTGAACTGTCACTAAATGAACTGTTGTAGGCCGAGGACTATCTATCTATACATGACGCTGTACCTCCCTCAGAATCTAATTTCTGTAGGGCTAGAGTGCGGCCTTTTGAGGAACACCATTCCGCTCCATTCCAGGCACTGATCTGGCACATCACCAGCTTGCTTTTCAAACTGGAGCTGATCTGAAACTCAGCCAGCAACGTGATGTGCCAGACGAAGCCAGACCGAAGCCATCTGCTCACCTCGGCTCTGGGGTTGCCATGAGGAGAGAATGTGAAACATGGACTCCAATCGGAGGAGTCCACCAACTCCTTACAAATTCAAAAGGGGGAAAAAAAGGCCATTACCGCCTTGCCATTACAGCAACGTGAGTTACCTCTTTATGGAGATCAGGTCCCATTTCTGAATGGATCAGTCATTCTCTGTAACTAGGAATTTACATAGCCAGCCTGCAAGCTGCTGCAAGGGTCAGTGGGCAAGGACTGTATGAATACATGAATCCTTAAAACATAAATTAACACCCAGCGTATCTCGATTTAATCTGCAAGCTTGGGGAACAGGGTGGAAAGGTGACCCAGGAACACAAAGTAGAACAGGGCCCCAAGTCTGGGCCAGGAATTCAAGCAAGGTCTCTGCGGGGTGGGGCTGAATGTCATTCATTTATAGCATCTGGATACTCACTTTTTCTAAAAGTCAGCCCAGGCAGTACACAATATTTTTTTTAAAAAACCCACACATCTAAACAACGAAAGACCTAAGATGTTACTTTCAATGGAAGCATATTCAAAGTCATAATCGTAATAATGTATTGAGGCAACAGAAGCAAAATTAAAATCAACAGCTGGTGAACTTATATGGTGAAATTAAAATATATTTATTAGCTAGACTATATAATCTGTTCCTTGCAAATTTGGGTGACAGCTGACAGTATCTGATTGATTTCAGACTCCACTTTATAGGAGGAAATAAATTAGACTCCCTCTCTTCCTTCAAAAGCTTTGCCCCTTTAGGGTTGCCACATGTTCAGTTAGGCAACTGCCCTGCTCCTGTGGCTTTAAAGATGGTTTGATTGGCAAACAATGGAGATAAGCCTTAGTCCACAGCATGCATTATTCAGGGAGCTTTATCTAATTGAGAGGCTGCCTCCAATGTCATATAATTCTTCACACACACACACACACACACACACACACACACACACACCTTGAGCATGATCTTTGAACTGAGCAGACAGGGGCACTCATCAAGGTTACTAGAGTTATATGGAGCCCCTAAGACTAAAGGGTCTAAACTGCAGCCTTATCGGCAAAGAGGAGCTTCTCTTCAAGAGGTGTCAATCAGCAGAAGTCAGAGAACAAAGGGCCTACATTAAGCTGCCAAGAAAATAGGCCAAGAAAAGCCAGGAAAATAGGCCCACTTTCCCTTAATCACATATGATCTTCATCATGTATATTGAATTGCAGAATAACAGAGTTGGAAGGGACTTCTAGGCCGACGCCCTAGTTCAGGCTGGAGACCTTATACCAGGGCTACCAAACTCCCAGTCCACGGGCCGGATGCGTCACGTGCTGGCCACGCCCACACCCAGTTTAATGAAGGGGGGAAATGGCCTGATATGTCACGCAACACTGCCGTGACAACGTGAGTTTGATACCCCTGCCTTACACTATTCCAAACAATTGGCTGTCCAAAGAGCTGCCATTAGGAGCAAACAGCAGCTAACCAGGCCTGAATCATGACATCCTGAGAAGAGATTGTACCAGTCACTAATGGCATAAGTGCCAAAGGAAATTGCCACTGCATGGTGGTTTGTAGAACAGACTTCTCCATGCAGTCGTGTTTGTGACTAATGCAACAAGATACCATGGTTAGGGTTAAAATACAGTATGCATATACAGTCATGTGTAATATACAATGCTGCAAGAGTCTAGAATTAGACTTTTACAAAGTGTTCATTGCAATCTCTCCCCGGAGACATGCCTTTTTTCATTTTCCACTAACATAATATTAGTAAAGAGAAGGAATGCTGAAGACAGACAAATGGAACCATGCAACAAATCATCCTTAGGCATACATACATACTTACCTTTGCACTATTGTAATATTAAATGATCCCCACCCTTACAGCACCTGTACTGTGAAACCAAGAAGACTGTAGCCTGAAGTACAGGTTGTCTGTGATGCATCCAGGCAGGAGTGTCAAAACGGGCGGTCCGTGGGTCAGATGTGTCACGCAAAGGCCACACCCACCCCAGCTCCGCGAACGGAAAAAAACCATTGCAAAACGTCACACGACAGCAACATGACGCCGCAAATTTGACACCCATGCATCGGGACTACTCACTTTTAGGATTCACAACCAGCAGAGCCAAAGATTGCCTAGGAATTCTGGAAATCATAATCCCAAATTTATCTGGAAAGGATCCCATTATTATAAGTTACGGTAGATGGGGTTCCCAACTCCACTGATAAATTCCTGTGACTTCCTCCCCAGCTCCCAGCCTCCATCCCAGCAAAGCAGGAGCAAATGTCAACAGCCCTCTTGCTCTGCCTACAGAAGCCCGATCATCTTGACCAAAAATGTGTCACCAGCCTCCCCTCAAAAGTTTTTTGCAACTCCCCGATGAGGTTGCAAGCCACAATTTGAGAAACCTTGCTCTACCACACACACACACACACACACCGCAAAAAAAGATCCCAGCTTGGGTGCTTCTAAACCGAACACTGAACATTTGCAAATGGATCAAAGGAAAAATGAGCACGCTCTCAACCATTCCCTTGGATTTTCACCTATCCTGAAAACACCGTGCAGACAAGACACAGTATGTGTCACAGAAATACTATTTATAACCATCTCTACTACTTAATCAAGGAGATACAACATGTTCTTTCCAGCCACTCTGATCCACTCCAGTGAGATTTCATTTTGACACCTAGTTATTAATGTTAGAAAGCCTCTTAGAACTTTTTTTTAATTAAAAAAAAAAAACCCTATAAAGCTAGTAGGATTGTAAAAGAAAAATAGACGTTCTCTTCATAACATCCTTTTGTCCCAGGTACAACAACTACGGGCCTTCCCTTACAGTACATGCTTCCCTCACGATAAGCTTCTTCTAATTAAAATGTAGTTCATCCACCCAAGACATGAGAAAAGATCATAACAGTTGGGGCTAAGACGCTGATTGTTTTTTGTTGTTTTTTTTACCCTACTGGCTTTTGCTGAGGAACAGGCAGCGTAACACAGAGCCCAGATTCACAACAGACAATAGCTCTCATGCATTTCATCCACTGTTCTAAGAAGTTGCACACGCAGGTTGTTTTTTTGGCAGTGCGGAAAACTTCCGGCAGCCTGGGAGCACCATGTGTGGTCTCTCATTTTGGAGTTCTTCAAAGCTGAGAACCTGCCAGACGCGCTACAAGGCTGGGACGCAGCTTCTGAAGCAGCAGGGCCTGGCTCTGTGCCCACAATCAGGGCTGCTTTTCTGCAACTTTTTTCCAGGACTTCGATCAGCAGCTTCCCGGAGGGCAAAGGCCAAGAAAGGGATCCCGTTGGCGGGCAACCTAATGCCTTCAAGAGCAAGTCCAAATGCTTTTCTTTTTTTTTTTTTCCAAGCAAATTTTATTAATTTCAAAGACAAACAAATCATCATCAGCCATTACATATTTGAACCTTTTTCCATTATAAATTTTAAGTCAGATAAAACCCCATTTTATACAATACAATTCTACCTTAAGCCATTTCCATATGAGCATAAAAATACCTCTTATCCAATTTCTCTTTACTTCTCTTTACTCTTATTCAATTTTACTATTATTATTTCATCTATTTCTTTCTGACTTGATTACCATTATTCTCATTCTGTATTTCTACAAGGTTTTATTAATACTCTCAAAAACATAAACACACAACAAACAAACATATAAAAATCTTTTAGGAAAGTAACTTGGCCCCAGGTACCTCTCTTTATATGGGCTTCAATTATATTCATGCTCATCTTACATATCATTACCTATTTTGTTTACCATTCTATATCTTCTATATAAACTTCTCCACACATTTCACTCTTCATAGTTCTATCTTATTTAATCCATCTTAATTTAAATCATTATATTTGTATCTTTTGCCCATTCTTTATTATCCCTCTATCTCATTCCTTATAAAAAAAAAAGAATTTCTCCTGAAATCACTAATCAGAGTATGATGCCTTTCTATCCTCCCCCTAAATTAATTAGATTAACATTTAAAATAACACCTAATACCCAATCTAATTCTGTTTGGTACATTCTGTCTACTAATTTTTCCCTTTTAATAACAATAAAAACAGAGTAATAAATCCAAAATGATTAAATACATAGTTAAATAATAAATCTAAATATTAAATCTTATAACATTCCCATTGCCTTTCCCTTTAATATTTTATTACATTTTAAAATCAATCATTGTTAAACATTTCAACATTTTAATTTCTTATTAACTCTTAAGCCATTCTAATTTTCTATTTCTAATACAGATGTTACAATACCATATTATGTACCTTGCAAAATCTTTTCTAAGAAAATTATACTTTACCCTTTGTCCCTAAAAAAAATTCCTCTTTTCCCATCTAATTTCAAAACTTTGTGGCTTTTCTCCGCTTTTCCCTTTCTTTCTTCCCCACCAAATCTTCCTACCCCCCCCGCCTTCTTCTAGCCTCTGCCTTGCTGGCATCCCTTCTCTGTTGTGTTCCCTTTTTCTTTTGTTTACTATCATTATATTTATTTTGCATTTTATTTTTCTCTTTCTTAAATGTTTTTAGATCTTAAGTCCTTCATTTTCCTCGCTTTCTTCCTTCCTTCTTTCTTAGTTAAATTTTGGAATTCATTAAAGATGGCGTCTTCATCTTCTTCTTGTTGTTCTTCTGCCTCCATCTGTCGTATTGTTTGTTGATAGTTAACCAGCGCCATTTCTAAAAATAGGAAGGCTTTTTCCATACCATCTTTACCGGCTGCTTTTGTTTGCTCATATTCTTCCCTCAGTTCCTCAAAAGAAAAAGCCATTATAGATCTTTTCTTTTCTTTTCTTTTCTTTTTTCCCTCTTTCTTCTTACACCAACCAAGATATTTCAAAAAAAAGTAAAACAATCCCAAAATCCACAATCCTCAATCAGTCCAAGCCAAGACAAAATTCTCCCTTTCTCTTCCAGGGGTAGTATCAGACAAAAGAAAAAGAAAGTCCAAATCTGTATTTTGAAGCCTTATTGGAGTTCTATTTCTGTCTTTAAATCCTTAAGGCATCTCCTCCAACAAAATCAAACCAGATGAATATATTTTTGTCCTCTCCTTCCGACTTATCCCATAAAGCTAGTTTTACCTGAAAAAACAGGTTTCTCAATGTCCACTTATTAATTCCGTCGGGAAGGAGAGTAAACTTTCCTTTCAGCACCACCAAACTGCCGCTTTTTCCTCTTCTAGAAGGTATCATTCAGAAAGTCATAATTTTCAGGAGTTTTGTTAAATATGTCTTAGAGTCCTGGGAACCAAGAAAAACGTTCTCTTTTCACAAACTTTCTCCACTTCCTCCTGTGCATTCTTACCCGGCTGCCAGAAACCGGAAGTTGCTCCAAATGCTTTTCATAGATGGAGGCAATATAACCTAATCCAGTTTTGACTCTTCGTCTGATATTGTTTACTTGGACTCGCAGCCTCCCTCAAACTTCTTCAGCAGCCTGTTTTCCACATATATTTGTTCCAAGATATCAGGGACCCAAAAGGAATGCCAGATCCTAGCCCTTGTTGTTATTCTTTATTTTTATTTATTTGTATTCCCACCCCACCCCCCTTTATTATTTTTACAAATAAGATGGCAAACATTTATTTATTTATTTATTTATTTGATTTGATTTGTCAATTGCTTACAAGATAATAGGTATAAATATAAACATGAGTAAGAATACAGGAAATAGGTACAAATAAATGGGAACAACAGGACCAGGACGGGAGGCACAATGGTGCACTTATGCTCACCCCTTACAGACCTCTTAGGAATGGGGTGAGGTCAATAGTGGATAGTTTGAGGTTAAAGGAGTGGGGGTTAAACATATCCAAACACATCTTCCTCCTCTTTTCCCCACAACAACAACAACCTTGTGAGGTGTGTTGGGATGAGAGAGAGGGACTGGCCCAAAATCACCCAGCTGGCTTTCATGGCTAAGGCAAGACTAGAGCTCCCAATTTCTAGTCTAGTGCCTTGATCACTAGGCCAAAATCCACCTAAAATAAAAGAGGTAGGAAATGCTGAATTGCAAAGTCACTATGTGACAAAGTACGGAAGCTGCTCTTGGACACCTGTTTCATCCTATGAGCAGTTTAAAGTCAGGGAAAGCTTGCAGGTTGCTTTTTTGTTCCTGCTACGAGACAATGCCTTCCTAACCTAGCTTTTTAAAAAGGTCTGGCAAATTGTAAAGGAAGCCTATGCGGCACATATTTGTCAAATAAATGGCTTGAATAATTTGGCTATTATGCAGAACAGATGTTGCTGGTTTGATCAGAAAGTAATGACTTTTGAGGGCAGTGTAACATTTAGTTTTAATAGGGCTTCAATGAACACGTAGGGCATTGTTACTATTTTCTAGTTCCAGTTTTTGTCAGGATATCAGAACAGCAGAGTTGGAAGGGACGCTGGAGGTCTTCTAGTCCAACCCCCTGCTCAAACAGAAAACCCCATACCATTTCAGACAAATGGCTGTCCAACCTCTTCTTAAAAATCTGCAGTGATGGAGCACCCATAATTTCTGGAGGCAAGTTGTTCCACAGATTAATTGTTCCAGTTGTCAGGAAATTTCTCCTTAGTTCTGGGTTGCTTCTCTCCTTGATGAGTTTCCACCCATTGCTTCTTGTCCTGCCTTCAGGTGCTTTGGAAAAGAGGTTGACCCCCCTCTCCTTTGTAGAAATTCCATAGATATTGGAACACTGCTATCATATCACCCCTCGTGCTTCTTTTCATTAAATTAGTCCTACCCAATTCCTGCAACCGTTCTTCATTGGTTTTAGCCTCCAGCCCCTTAATAATCTCTGTTGCTCTATTCTGCCAGAGGTGGTATTCAGCAGGTACTGACCAGTTCTGGAGAACTGGTAGTGGAAATTTTGAGTAGTTTGGAGAACCGGCAAATATCACCTCTGACTGGCCCCGCCCCCATCTATTCTCTGCCTCCCGAGTCCCAGCTGATTGGCTGGGTCTTCTTTGGTTGCCCTGCACAGGAGAACAGAGCTGGAAAACAGGTTAGTGGGGTGGGGAGGGAATGGGGATTTTGCAGTATCCTTCCCCTGCCACACCCACCAAGCCATGCCCACAGAACCAGTAGTAAAAAAAATTTTTTGAATCCCACCACTGTCTTCTGCCCATCTTTCCAAGTGCAGCCCTTCCAACAAAAAAAGAGCTTTATACACCCCTTTCCCCCTGACATAGCTTTGCAAAAGGCCTGTGTATTAATTTAGCTTATCAGCTCTATTACTACTCCTGCTTATAAAGGGGAAGGTAGCAACAGAAATGGCAGCCATCACAAACTAGGCCGGGGGCAAATGAATTCTCAGCGAACCTTTCAGGACTCTTTCCCAGACTCATAAATCAGCTGTCAGCAAGCATCTTTCAGCTGCAACTTTCTTTGGCCACAAGTCATCCTAAGTAATACTATAAATCAATGCAACTGGACCTTGGTTACAGCAGCAGGAACCATCGAGAGGTACGCAGGCCAGGTAGATTAAAAAAAAACCCAGGCAACGTCTTACAGTGTTGCCATCCGAAAATAATCATAGTAATAGCTGCGCGAGAGATGGCAACCAGCGTTAGCAAATCCCAGGGGAACACAAAAGCAGCCCATCAAGTCCAAATGCAAAGGTGAACATCTACAAATTGGAACTAGAGCAGAGATCATATATTACGTGAAGAAGACCTCAGTCATGATGTATTATCATAAACCATAGCTGGCTGGGGACAGTAATTGGGTATTCAGACACAACACGATTAACTCAATAGCATCCAGGTTGTCCTTGACTTATGACTACAACTGAGCCCAAAATTTCCTGTTGCTAAGTGGGATGTTGAGTTGTTACATTGAGTTTTGCCTCCTTTTACGACCGGTCTTGCCACGGTTGTGAAGTGAATCACTGCAGTTGTTAAATTTGTAACAAGGTTGTTAAGTGAATCTGGCTTCTCCATTGGCTTGTCAAAAGGTTGCAAAGGGGGATCGCATCATCCTGGAACACTGCAACCATCATAAGTATGGATCGGTTGCCAAGCGTCTGAATTTTGATCACATGACCGTGGCGGATGCTGCCATGGCCGTAAGTGTGAAAAACGGTCATGGGTCGCTTTTTTCAGTGCCCTTGTAACTTCAGTCACTAAATGAACTGTTGTAAGTCAAAGACTACCTGTATACATTAAAAATAGATAATGTTTTTCCTTCCTTAAGGCACAGCATCTTTCCTTATTCTGGACTCCTCCTTTAAGCCCAACCCCCCAAAAAAAATCTGTTAAAGTTTAGCATAAAACAAGAATGTAGCCTTTAAGTGATCTATTGGGCTACCCTGGGAAGGGCCTCCTTGTTTTAAATTATACCCCCTCTTCAGTGATGCAATTCAACTGGTGTAACAACCGGTTCAGTGAGCATGTGCTTTGCCCAAACCGGTCTGAACTGGTAGAATACCATCCCTGCCCCTCTTCCATCTGATGTTCTTTCTACATCATGATAGTGTACTCATCAGAATAACTTCTGATGTAGAACAGGAATAGAGAAATATGCAACACCATGACACTACAATAAAGAAGCATCCTTGTGTGTTACAACAGAGAACTCAACTGCAGCACCCTGTTTTAGTTGTAGCCCCCAAATGGACACAGGATGAGATTAATACCGGTTGCACCACTGAGCACCTTCAGAAATGTATTGTAAAGCCTGTCCTTCATACTCAACCGGGATTGAGGAAACAATGATCTCTGTAGGAGGAGAAACTAAATTTTCGAAGTACATGTTTTGAGGATTCAGAGTATACAATACCTTTTCATGAAGACCTCGGGTACAAATATAAATGTACAGCCAACATGGTGTAGGCAAAATGCTAGGTTCCAATTGGGCAGGAGACCCACACAGGGTTGTTGTCGTAGGGAAAATAGGAGGAGGGAGGAGTATTAGGTATGTTGAGTTATTAATAAAAATAGTAAAGGGGATGGATGGATGGATGGATGGATGGATGGATGGATGGATGGATGGATGGATGGATGGATGGATGGATGAGCAAAGCTGGATCCAGACTGTGCTGAAGGTATAGTCATTCCCAGCAGTAAAACTTGTTGGATTCAATAAAATACAAGCCTGTTTGAAGTAGACATGATGAAGGACTCAGCTGTTAATTAGCTTACCCTATATTCCTTTGAGATCAGTGGGGCAAATTAGTTGTGTCAAGCCCTATTGATTTGAACCAGAACAAATACAGTTAACTTAGTGGGGCTCCAGGCTATGGTGTTGAGCCAGCATTGCTAACTAGGACTTTAAAGATTCACACTTTCCAATTATGCTTCAATTAGGGATTGAAGCTTCTGTTCTCTTTTGATTTAGCTTCTTTAAGCTGTTTCATCCCTTCCTCCAAAAATTATTATTTTACAGAATTTAACCACTGAGTAATGAATCAGTGCCAATGTACAGATCTTCAGCTACATTTATTTAAAAATGTTCAAAGGTCTGGCAGGAGAAAACAGCAGGAGAAAGCCTAAGTTAATGAACTATGCTACGGTTTTATTAATATCACACAGCTCAAGCACTAAACAGGTCTTGAGGACAGAAGTAGAAGTGACACAGAAGAGGACTCTCATTCCATTTTGAAAACCATCTATATAAATAAGTGTGAGAAGGGGTACAAGTCCAAATCCTCCCCAAATCCTGTTTACTAGAAATTAAAGACAAAGGTATGGGCCCACAAATTACAAATCATGGCCCCTGTCTTTGATTAAATTCAATCCCAGGGAGAAAGAAATGCTCTGTCTTTTGCTTCTTGAAAGTATAGAACGAGTAGCAATAGCAATGGCACTTAGACTTATATCCCACTTCATAGTGCATTACAGCCCTCTCTAAGCAGTTTACAGAGTTAGCATATTGCTCCCAACAATCTGGGTCCTCATTTTACTGTCCTCAGAAGGATGGAAAGCTGAGTAAATCTTAAGCCAGTCAGGATCGAACTGCTGACAGTCAGCAGAATTAGCCTGCTATTCTGCATTCTAACCAATGCACCACCATGGAGTAACTTTTTCCTCCACTGAAAACATAGAACAAGTAACTTTTTTCCTCCACTGACACTGCAGGATGCATTGGGCTATAAGCGGACCTCTGGCAGAGTGAAAAAAAATGGGTGAAAAGGATATTTCTTTCTTTAGTTTCCATTTTCCCTTCCATGCTGCAGACTTCAGGTAAAGGGCAGGTGATATTGGCTAGAGGCCTGAACTAATCTTCTCTATAGAGAAAGAGCTGAAATTGCAGCTGCGTGAATTAGCTGCAGGCTGCCCTCTCTAATTGACCACAGTAATACAGCAAATATAGACATAGATCTTCATAGATTGCGCATAGCAGAAAAAGGCAGGACTATAAATAAAACACAGGCTTTCTAGAGTCATTTCCAACCATGAGGAAATCTTGCTAACCCAGCATGGGGTTGTTAGGGTGAAATCAGAAGATTTTTTTTACAAATCCCAGGATGGTTTATTGCTCTCAGAGGCAGCAGCCTTCAAAGAAAAGAAGGACCTTGTTTAAACCAGCCAGCCAGCTGGCACTGTTCCTATATAGACTGGATTCTCCCCTGGACAATTGGGCAGCCAGGAGGAATGAGACAGTAAACACACGGCTGCTTGCATAACAATACTCGGCCAAAAGATGCTCAGCCCTTTCTTCCCCTCCTCCAAGCTATGCTTAAGTTTTAAAATATAATCTTACTTTAATGGAGGTGGAGGTGGTGATCTGAGCAATGCATTAGAAACAGCCTACGCACTAACCAAGCGGGGGGTGGGGGAGAGAAATATCTTGGCATATTTGGCTGGATTGTCAGTACACTGTCAGTACATTATGTGCTTCTGAGAAACGCAGAAACCTCTATCTTTGCACGTAAGGCAACGCTGGGGAATAAAGGCAACAAAGAAGTAATACTTGGCGTGTGGTTTATTTCAGTGCCACATCTCCTGCAATTGTTTCTGCTCTTGCCTTGCAGTCCTTCGTGTGAGATTTATTTCCCGGCGTTTCAGAGGTGGGAAGAAAAGCAGATGTATATATTTTTAATGAGAAAAGCCCTTGAAACTTTTACCAACCCCAAGGAGTAGCAAAGAGATGAATTACACAAAGCTGCTTACTTAAGCTGGCTTCCTCTAGTCAATACTCGCCACAGCCAACTCGCCATGGCCAGCTCACTGCAGGATAACCCACCACAAGACAATTCAACAAATATAAAAGTTAAATTAATTTGAACGTAACCATGGGTGGTGGTAATAATAATAATAATAATAATAATAATAATAATAATAATAATAATAATAATAATAATAATAATAATAATAATGAGGAGGAGGAGGAGGAGGAGGAGGAGGAGGAGGAGGAGGAGGAGGAGAAGAAGAAGAAGAAGAAGAAGAAGAAGAAGAAGAAGAAGAAGAAGAAGAAGAAGAAGAAGAAGAAGAAGAAGAAGAAGAAGAAGAAGAAGAAGAAGAAAAAACAACTCAATCCGGAACTACAAGAGTTGCAATAATTTTGACAGAAACATGGTCACTAATAATAAAAGTAACTGAATCAAACAATTAATACAATGTTGAATTGTCTCACGGGTGAGTTGTCCCACAGCAAGTTGGCCACGACAAGTTTTCCTGCAGCATGGCCACAGTGAATTGGCCATGGCAAGTTCACTGTAGCAAGTTGGCCACAACAAGTAGGCCATGACAAATTGGTGAATTCTATTGGAGTGTTATATGAGCTCCTGTTAGGAATGCAGAACAAAACCCTCATCTTCTAAGCCAAGATTAACTAAGCTCAAGTTGGTCAAGATCACTGTGGCATCCCTGCAATGGACTGGAATTCCGCTGATCTGTTCAATGCACAAGTCAAAAGACCTAACCAAGTCCAAGATGGAGACCGACTGCAATCACAAGGGGATTGAGGAGTAGAAGTCATATCTTCTGCCATGTGCACCTAATGTAACTGTATGGGGATGCTTCCTATTTATGTATTAGAAAGACCCAACATAATGAACACAAGGAGATAAACACACCAGAATGTGTGGGGTTGAGTCTCTGAGTTTGGTTAGTTTTTTTGCAGACATTTCATCACCTGGCCAGGTAACATCATCAGTGCTAGCATTGGGCTAGGATAGAGGCTAAACTGGGTGGTATATTGTCTGGGCAGACTCTTCTAGACTCTAGAACCAATATCAGAGAGCACTAAAGACCACATAATTCAATTTTGAGCCACAAATATTTTCTTCTACTGACTCACCATGAGGGAGTGGAATGGCCCTGATTAATAGATAGTGGCTATGGCTGGATTAGAAGCACTAAGAAGAGGACTATTAAATTAACGTAAGTGGTTTCATTCATAATACAAGAAAGCTGCAAAAGGACAAATAGTTCAAGTTAAGCATCTGCACCAGATTCTGATATTCACCCACCTACTAGTGATTGGTTGGGCAACCCAGATAGTAGGAACTGTGAAAGCATTGTGAATGTCCACATAATTTCAGTTGCTTTGCATTTGCAGAAGAAAAAGCACAATAGAAGAGAAGGTCAAAAGTAGCCTTAGGACTAAAAAGAGGTTTTACAGCATTAGAACAATAACATTTTACCCAACCCCATACAGGCCTGGGTAGATCCACCTCAATGTTTTGGGTCAAAAGAGTAATTCTAAGCATCCCTGTAATCCAGGATGGTGCCAGGTGACAATTCTGACTTCTGCCCAAGAGACCTGGTGTAGAGAGAGTCTCCTTTCACGAAGTTGCTGCAAAGGCTCATGACCACCAGATTACCTGGGTAAGGTAAAAATGAAACCTGAACTCACTAGGAGTTCAGAAGAAAGCTCAGTGATGTCCCCTTCTTCTTAGCTCATTAGCTTCCAGATGTACTGAAGTACAATTCCCATCATCTCCAAAAGCTGTTTGAATAAAGCCAGGGTTCTGGTCGATCATCTCTGCAGAATACCACACTGATAGTCACAAGCTCACTCTGGAAATGCTCTTATTATGTTTAAAGTTTATAGGATGTAATAAAGATCCCCAAGGGGGGGAAACAATTGGAACTATGACCCTTTTTCATTCAAACATCAGCTCAACTATTCAGATAAGCAAAACACGCTTAGAGAGAGCATGGCAGAAATAAGATGCAGTAAGCATAATGATGCCACTACTGCATTTTCCTGGTCTACAGTTAGACTATAGAACTGTCAAGAGTAAGCTCACCTATATTAATTCCAGAAAGGGGGAACGTGACATTACTAGGGAGAAACAGCAAATTCAAGACAGCTTTTTGAATCATTAAAGAGCAGGCATCATTCTGCAGACTGTGAGGAAAGAGCTTCAATAGAGCAACTAGACATCCAGCTCAAGGCAAGCATCTTCTATTGTGAAGGTCTCCTGGGAAGGATGGATTTGGAAGGGTTTAAAATATATGAAGCCGGTCTTGCAATTCCTATTCTATTTGCTTCTGGGCAAATGATTAATCTTGGTAATACTTCCAAGTTCCAACCCTGAAAAGTGAAAATACAAAGATGGGGAAGAACTTACCATACTTTTGTGCAAGAACCACACTAGATCAAGGTGGGAATAGGGGATTCAAAAGAAGTTTCATTTCAAGGAAGGGCAGGGGGCAAAGTAAAGTAAAAGACAAAGAATCGGCCCAAGAGCTGACTGTAAAAAAACAAATGTTGCATCTCGGTTTCAAAACATGGATTCACTCATAAGTTTTGCCTTGTGCAAAATAATTCCCCTCTTTCGCTCTTCCCCATTCCTATCCCAAATATGTAGGCTTGTTCCCTCCATTCTTTCCTTTCACATTTATGCACGCTTACCAACACATATACTCCCCTTCTGTGGGAGAAGGAGTGGCAGAACCTGGGGGTGTCTGTGTGAAAAGAGGGCTCAGTCGAGAGTCTCTATGTAGCCACAAGCAACCTAAGTCCAACCCTCCTTGAATGCCATTGACCCCTACCTAATTGTAAGCTGCTGCCGATTGTTAGTTGAAAAGATACATATTATGCATAGGCTATAGCAATAAATCAGTTTAATTGAACCTTCACATATGGACCTGGTCTTCCATACCAGACCCTTTCAAGCACATCCGTGTCAAAATATGCATACAGGAACACCCTCCTAACATCCTTCCTCCCACCCTTATCCTACAAACGCTTTCTATTGTTTTGTTGCATCCATGTTCCATTCTCCCTGCTTCTCCTCTCATAAGTTACAAATACTCCCTCCTTCATCACCGCTTCCATTCTTCATAATATTATTGTGAAGGCTCTTGACCGCAGAGTGACAGCCTGGCACAAGGAGGAGAAAAGCTTGATTGCCTGCCTGGTGCTATCCAAGGTCCTGCAACTCCAATCTGACCATACGATGACTGTAACTTCACCCTCTTCCATGCATTTGTCGTACTTCATAGAACTGTTGTTAGTGTACAATTCGAACTGTATTTGGCATCGGGAATGGCATCTGGCCAGTAATCGCTCAACTCCATCCAGTCACCCTGATCTTGAATTAAGAGATTACAGGGTCATAAAAATGGAGATAGTTGGTGTACAATTGAAGAGAAAACTCCACAGTTCAGTAATTCAGTGCATGGTCTCCAATGTACGGAGCTGGATTTGACACTCAGCACCTCAAGTAAAAAAAAAAAAAAGTATCTCATGGAAAAAGGATGGGGGAAAGCCTAGCTGGAGATGCCGGAAGGTTCCATTTGATGGAAAAGACTACTTTGATTCACTTGGTTAGACTGGCTCACTAAGTATTGCAGGTAAGTTTCCTCCATTGAAAAGGAATAGAAACATCCTTAGACAGAGGAACAATCAATCCACCTGGACCTTGCTTAGGTCTCTTGCCTGCCACGAGTAAACCAGTTTGCTTGTCTTCAAAGTTCTTTTAAAGCAGGGGTGTCAAACTTGATTTCATTGAGGGCTGCATCAAGATTGTGTTTGACCTCGGGGTGGGGGGTGGGGTCGGGGTGTGTGTGGCCAGATCAACGTCACTTGTGTCAGGGGCACCTGTGGTGGCCCAAGTGCTCTGCCAGCAAAACCGGTCTCCTGAGGTCCATTTTCGGCTGCCAGTGAAAACTCATGCGGCCCTCCCGAGCTCCGTTTTTGCTGGCAGAGGTCCCATGGGCCGGTTCTTTGCTGTTTCCAGGGAGGCCCTGCAGGCCAGATCTAAGCACCCTGTGGGCCGGTTCCAGCCAACGGGCCTTGAGTTTGACACCCCTGTTTTAAAGGATCAGAAAAGCTGAACAGCAACCCTACACTTTTAGATTTTCCTCAAAGAACCCAAAAGGACAAACACATTTTAAAATGCCATTACCCTTATTACCTTCCATTAAGCAGACGAAACTGAGGGGAGGGGGGGAAGGAAGAATAAAAGCTGGGTCATTAAACACTATTTCCTACTGGATTAGTGGATTAGTGTGTCGGTTTTCTTGATTTATTATTAACGTTAGAGGGTTGGTTCAGATATTGTGACCAAATAGCTATTACTGTATATCGGTAGCTTCAATGGGACAAAATATCAGGTCCATACATGAAGGTTCAATTAAACTATTGCTAATTGTGCCTATGCACAGGAATCTTCTCAACTAATGTTTGGAGTTAGAAAAGAGTCAACAGAATTCAAGAGGGGAGGGGGTTGGACTTAATCCACTTGTGGCTATGTGTGTATTCTAGGCTGATCCCTCTTTTAACTCCAACCCCCTGATCTGCCTCTCCTTCTCCTACAATAATAAGCTTTTCATGTATGCCAGCACATTGACATACTGGAGATTTTGTGACAGTGAGATTTTGAGACATTGTGGAACTAGAAGAAGCACCCCTCAACTCTGAAATGTCTGCACACTGAGATGAGACAAGGTGATAAGATGAGATGACATGAGCTACTAGCTCCAAATAGAGTAACTTCTTCAGCGATGCTTCTTCAATTACCAGCAATCTCTTCTTAATGAAAAGGACTTTCTCTCCAGGTACCTCCTTTGCTGAACAATTATGCTGATTGTGGTTTGTTTAAATAGCAATAGCATTTAGACTTATATGCTGCTTTACAGTGCTTTGCAGCCCTCTCTAAGCAGTTTACAGAGTCAGCCTATTGCCCCCAACAATCTGGGTCCTCATTTTACCCACTTCAGAAGGTTGGAAGGCTGAGTCAACTTTGAGCCTGGTGAGATTTGAACTGCCAAATTGCAAGCAGCCAGCACTCAGCAGAAGTAGCTTGCAGTAATGTATTTTAACCACTACGTCACAACAGTACTTAAATATTTGAGTCCCATTGTTTATTTTCAGTTATACCTCCTGGCATACGTCTACTTGACTTCAGGAACAGGGGTAGAATTGCCTAGTTTAACATTAGGTTCAAATTTTGTTTTTAGCCATGCAACTTACTAGGTAATAATTAATCACATTTTGACTAACCAATCTCACAAGGCTGTGTAAAGATTGAAATAACATATGTGACCACACTTGGTTGGCATGAAACTATAGCAGCGTATCATAGCAATGGAATAAATAAAGGCATATTAAAATCTGCTTGCAAACACCCCAGATGGAAGAATAGATCTTTCATTAAAACAAAGAAATATTGTGTTGTGCAAATGAATCCTAGCAGGCTTTCAGACTTGGTTTCTAGAATCTAGGATATCTGGTTTACCCCTAGGCAATAAAATGTTGTACAAATTCAATTTTCATCAGATGTGCTATCTTAATTATGCCCCAGAGACAGATTAAAGTTTAGCATGGGCCCTGTCTCAAGGGAGCTAATTGTTTTGAGACTTCAATTAACTTTTTGCCCATTCTCACCAAGTCTTTATAGCTCTTATAAGGTGAGGGTAGTGGCTCATTTGTATTAGCCTTTCATTTGGCAACACAATATTATTCTTTCTATTTATTTATTTTTGCTCACCCTCAAAGTGGTCAGCACTTTGGATGAATAAGAACCTATTCTTATTCAATATTTCCCAATGTTGCCAGTAGCAAAGCTGCAAAGGGCAGACAGCTGGAATGGCAAGCCTCGATTCTACCCTAACATCAAGATCAACTGAGAAAGAGATTTCAATGCAGGGAGTATCCAGATTGTTCAGCAGCAATTTCCCATTTCACTATTTTAGCCAGTGACAAACAAGACAGCCACATTCGGGGGTTAGCATGCTAGACGATCCAGATTAATACTTTACTCTCTTTCCAACTGAAATGGCTTTAGCCACAAATAAAACACATAACTTTTTTTTTATAATTGTGAAATATCAATAGTGGGAAGAGGAAACACGCAAGTGTTACCTTTGAACAGAGAAAGGGATTCACTGGGTTGTAGGAAGCCACATTTGTCCAACCAGACTATTTGTCCACTTAAAACTGATTTTTAAAGTCAAGTGGAGCTCAACTCCTACTGACACAGCTATGTAGTTTTCTTCTTTCTTCCAATCTAGTCTAATCTAAGATTTCCTGGGTCCAAATATTTACCAGATTCAAGCCTGCTTTCCCTCCCAAAAAAACCCACCCATGTTCTACAAGATGCTGCCATGAGCAGAAACTTTGTCCATGCGGCCACCTTGATTTATTACATTAGGCAATGGTTCTTCAGGATTTTAGATAGATAGAGGCCACCCCCAACCTGTCTCAGGAGACCAGTGGTCAAATCTGGGAACTTTTGCAGGCATTCTTCAATAGAGCTCTTCAAACAAGACAAGTCACAATCACACACACACACACACACACACACACACACACACACACCACCGATCCTGAGAGGAGCAAGGAGAAGCAAAGAATATCCTTCTCTTATGAAGCAAGTAAGTGTTTATAACAGGGGTGGGGAATGATGGCCCCTTTATGATTTGTGGACTTTAACTCCCAGAATTCCCGAGCCAGCCATTTCTGGAAGTTGAAGTCCACAAATCATAAAGGGTCCATCATTCCCCACCTCTTGGCTTATAAGCAGGGAAAAGGTATTTTCCTTAATGTTCCTATATAAGAATGCCCGTATCTGGGAAATATGGGGATAATTGATCCCACCATGACAGGTCAGAGGCCACCCCATAACGTGGCTGCCTGATCTTTCCCTTGCCCTCAGCAGATATACAGTGCACACCATGAAGAATATTGCTCTAGATTTATGGGCTAAATATAGAGCCCAGCTTACCAGGTTTTAAACAGACACTCATCACCACTGGCAGCAAGATTACTTAAGGAAGGATAATAAGCCATCTCTAGGCCTAGTCAGCCTGCTTCAATAGGAGTTTCTGGGTTCAGCCACTCGCAGGAACTATATCAGTAAATTACCTCAGAAATCTATAGATGGACTCTGCCTTTCAGCAAGTCCAATAGAATAACAATAGCTCACCAGCAGAAAGAAATAGTGATTTGTTTAGCTACAAGTGAGTCTGTGGCTAAACTTTGTGTAAGAATACATACACTTCATGTTTCTTCTAAATATTTATTGAGATACTTCTGTGGGTCTTGAGAGAAATTGTACCTTAAATACTACTTTTTTTCCCCACGTGGGCATTTTTACATGTCAGTGTTAAAAGATTCATAAGCACCATATGCATTGTGTTTCTTGTTAGAAGGGGGCTTCAACTCCATGGTAAAAACATAGCACTCTGTAAGTACCACCCAATCTATAAATGCAAACAAGGAATATACAGCACAAGCCACAGGGCAAAATCACTGGATGGTGGCCTTAAACACAGCAGAAGAGCTTGTTCCATCCATTCTAAAGGCCAATTTGTAGCTTACCTGTGCACAGTGGAGATCCTGTTTGCATCAGATATTCCAGAGAAATAATAAATTATAATAAACTATAGTGTGTTGCTTTTAAAAACCCGAAGTTTCAAGATCCTCTGCTGTAGTTAATCAGCAAAAATACATTTAAGGGCTACTGATATATTAATAAGCACCCCTACCAAATTGGTTGTGACCTCCTATTGTAGAGATGTTTGTTATTATTGGAGCTACAAGGGCCTCCGGCCCACCTCAACCCATCTCAAAATGGTGTCCTGGAGGCTGTCAAATCCCCAGACTCTGACCAGCATCTTCTTTCTAAAACTCTGCTTTCTGAACAGGTCACAAACTCCACCTGCTTATGAAACAACCATGGCTTGTCATCATGGGGTTCTTGTCATGTGTGGGACCACAATACGGGTAGTCCTCAACTTATGACCACAAATTGAACCCAAAATTTATGTTGTTAAGTGAGACATTTTAAAGTGAGTTTTGCCCCATTTTATGACCTTTCTTGCCACAGTTAAATGAATTGCCACAGTTGACAAGTTAATAACAGGGTTGTTAAGTGAATCTGGCTTTCCCATTGACTTTTCTTGTCAAAAGGGGATCACATGATCTTGGGACACAACAACGGTCATAAGTATGAGCTACTTACCAAGCATTTGAATATTGATCGCATGATCATGATGGGGGTGCTACAAAGGTCATAAGCGTGAAAAACGGTCATGTCACTTTTTTCAGTGCCGTTGTAACTTTGAACGGTCAGTAAAAGATCTGTTGTAAGTCGAGGACTACCTGTATCCCTGTGGTGGTGTTTCCATTTCCACATGTGCAGATTGGCTGTAGCTGTACTTCAGTCTGCCGCACACAATGGAATAATAAGACTTAAAATATTTACATACTACTATAAAATATTTGGGCCTGAGGGAACCGAACACTTAAGCCTATTGTCAGGATTCCGGCAGTTGCCCGAACTGCTCCTTCAAATTTCTCCCTCTCCCCCTGTTCATGGCCACTCTACAACAGGCATAGAAATGTTTTATGAGTTGATACCTGTATTGAGAGAAATTGGTGACTAGGTGGCCTGCTGGGTTAAATCAGTGTAAATATCTAATATTGATCTGCCTCATATATGGCTGGAACTTCAAACATGGACATTTTATCAGCCCTTATTCTTGGCTTCCTTTTCTCACATTTTTAAATAATGTCAAGTTTACTTCAGTATCAGAATGCCCTGCCAAAGAAACTGACTCCAGGAGGATGAATTTAAGTTTTCTTTCCAGGAGTTCTACAAAATATGAATTCTACAGAAAGGCAAAACAATCTTGAACACATTCAGCTCCTTGCTTTTTAAGGTCATCCCTCTGGTGGGAAAATCTCAGTCAACAACGGGAAACATTAAAGCGACACCCAAAAACACAATGAAGTAGAGAGTAAAGGGAGAATCCAGAACATACTATAAAAACCCAACTGGTTGGGCCAACAACCACACAAAAGGTCATACATCACAGGACACTCAGGAATTCCTCCCTGATGGAGAGACGTATTTGATCTCCCTCATTTAACAGGTGTTAAAACAAACATTTCCAAGTTGTTCACCTACCTGATCAAAGAGAGCTTTCCAGTGCTGGGAAGTTAGAGGGCAAGGCATGAAGGAAAGAAAAAAGAGAGAGAAGGGGAAGAAAATGTAAGAACAAGGAAATGCAATGCATGTCAGAACTCTGCTTGAAAGAAACAAAATACGACATAGGGAATATAGGAAAGGGAAGATCTGCTTATTTTAGTCTAATCTGGGGTGGGGAGAGTGTGGGAGGAGGATGTACAGGCGATATCCCTCATTCCCAGAGAATTATTTCCACCCCAAACTGCACACGCCCAAACTCTCCACAGCCACATGCAGAAGCTTTTTTTTGGTAGAGCATGGCTTTCATTTGCAGAGTATTCTGCAGAGAGTTAATTTCAGTACAGCTTTATTGACTTTTTAAAAATGGTTTATTTATATCTTGCAGAGAGTTTCGTTTCTTTCAGTAGGGACACCGTGGCAAAGATCATTATTCGTTTGCTTGTTTGCTTGCTTATTTATTCCTATTCGCCCCCCTGCGACCCGACAGCATATGTGATCTACAATACAGCAACAAAGGGGGCTTTCTGTTTTCAGCTCCCTTCCCCTCTCAGAAGTGGGGGACAAAGAATAGTTTCTTCCTAGATGCTCTACAAGTCAGGCCCCACAAGAGGACGTAGCAGCACTCCATTGTATACTTCAGAACCCTTTCAACTTCGAGGTGCGAAGACCCAGAAGTATAGGTAGTTCTCACTTAATGACATTAATAAAGACTGGCAACTCCAAGAATGTTACCATAGGAATAGTACATAAAAGGAAAGAAAGACAAATGTAAATATCAATATAAAATTATGAAAGACACTGATGCTGAACTGCTGTAAAGATTGGAAATGTGGTGTACGTGTTGGGAAATACGTAATAAAAATCAATAATAATGAAAGACTGGCAACTCCATATAGGTATAGGTAGCCCTCACTTAATAACAGTAATTGGCAACTCCATCACTAAATGACATGCTCATATAGTACAATGTGATGTGACTGTGCTAACAGCAGTTGAGGTAGTTCTAGTTGCTGTCATTGAGTGAATCTCACACCGTCATTAAGCGTGCTGTCATGTGATCATAATTTGAGCCTCCCCACCAGCTTCCCCACTGCTTGTTGGAAGCTGGCAGTGAAGGTCGCAAGTGGACTTCATGGGACCTGTGGTCTCGTGACTGTCATAATTGAGATCTGATGCCAAGCCCCCGAATCATGATCACGGTTGCAACTATGAGGACCGGCCATAAGTCTCTTGTTCAGTGCTGTTTGAATGGTTGCTGAACAAGTAGTCATAAAGCAAGGGCTACCTGTGTTAAGGGGAAATGCAAATTCCTTTCTTTTCCATTCTTTTATGTTCTTCTGTTAGTTCTGCGATATTTCCAGGCCTTTGGAGGGAACCTCACACTTCCATTTTTCAATTCTTTACTATTGTTTTTTTCTTCTTCTTCCAGCGTTAATGCACAACTCGTGTCAATTTTTACATAGTTGCGTGGACTCAGGAGGTGATAATTAAAGTACTACTTTTACATTGGTTGCAAGAAGAATAGCAATGCAAGAACTTGTATCACAAATGAGAAAGACCAGCAGATGCCACAATAAGAAAACTGTACAACATCTGCCAGTCAAATCTGCGACAAGTGGTTGGCCTGCTTCAAAAAGCGTTTACACATTAACAACAATCAAGTTCTTCCCTAAGTGAATATTCAATTATATAAAATTTCTACTTGTCGCTGTAAATCTTCCTAGTGATTTACCATTCACTCTCAGTTCTCTTTAATGTGCTTCTAGAAGCTGCCAGACGAGGTTGCAATATTACAGCTCAGTCTCTATTGCAAAACTTTCCTGGTAGGGCATTATTACCGGCTGCTGCCAGGATTACTGTCACCCACCACTTTTGGCCATAAGGCCATATTGTCATAGGTGAAAATGCCCAAATACAGGATTGGTGGGAAAATGCCTACACAAAACCTTCAACAATATAGGTAGTTCTCGCTTAGCAACTCTTCAAAGTTATGATGGACCTTCCCAGATCTACTTATGACCTAGTGACAAAGTTCCAATGCCTGCAATCTCCTCCCCGCCACCATAGACATGTGATCACATTTTGGATGCTTGGCAAATGGCTTGCATTTATGGCTGTATGTATGGCACCCCATGATCACATTATCACCATTTTTGGCTGATTTCCGGTGTTTACTTCCGGTTTCTGGCAAAACACACGCATTGAAGAAAAGGGGGGTCATTTAATGACCGCCACAGAAAATGTTGTAAAATTGAGCACGGTCATTTGGTGACTGCTTAATGCCTGCCATGACTTATGATTATAAATCCAAACCCGATTACATTCATAAGGCAAGAACTACCTGAATTTCATAGGCATTAATACAATTGGATACCACTTTGACAAACAGCATCAGTGCTTCTCTCTCTCCTTCCCTCCATCTCTTTCTCCCTCTCACCGCTCTTTTTTCTCTCCCTCCCCTCCTCCCTTTCTTCTTCTCTCCCTCCCTCCCTCCCTCCCTCCCCCTCTCTCTCTCACACACACAGAGATCATAGCATCTTTCATATATGTTGACACCCAGCTTCTAAAATCCTCCACTTTTGAGCTGCATTCTCTTGAAATTCTGAGGAAATTCACTCCTCACACCTTTGGAGGGACCTTTAATGCTTCCTACATAGATCACTGTCTTTACTATCCTAGTCCTAGAGCCATCTTTAATACTAACCTTCAACCTGAGGGCCTGTTTAATATAATTCTACTCACATGTCCATCATTCCCTTCTAGAATGAACAGATGAAGGGGAAGTTTCCTGCATCTATCCCAATTTTGCAGAAGATGTATTTTGATGGAGACAGTTTGCTACTCTGACAATTCCCAGTCTTCATTTGTTTTTGCTATTTAAAAACTGTCTCACTGGTACAAACCTATAAAGAGCCAAATACAAATTACTTATTTGTATTCTGCCTTTATTATTGAGTAAATAAGTTAATAACTCAAGGAAGCACTCATACCTAGTACTACTTCTCCCTCCTATTTTCTCCACAACAGCCCTGCAGGGTGGATTGGACTGAGAGAGAAGAACTGGTCCAGAGTCACATAGTTTGCTTTCATGCCTCAGGTAGGACTAGAACTCATAGTCTCCTGGTTTTTAGCCTGGTGCCTTAACCACTAGAGCAGACTCACTTTCCCAGTTTATAAACTAAACTCATAACCTCCCAACTTATAAACTAAACACTATTTGAGGGCTTGGAAGACATGATACTGTCAACATTTAACATGAATGGAAGCGGGTCCCAAGGGCAAGAAAGCTGCTATTTTTCAATCAAATATATGGATGCTAATCCTGGCTGCCATGTAGAATCTGCCAACCAGGTATTAAACCTTCTAGGAAAGACTCGGCCCCTTTTCTTCAGCCTTGCTCTCCCAGGATTTCCAATATTTGCAGAGAGCATCAGCCTGCCAAAGGCTTCGCTGGTGTGTCTGTCAAGTAAGCAGACACACCCACACACTGACCCAAATCAGAAGCTGAACTAGGGTCGTATCGAAGCCTCGTGGGACTTAATTCCTGCTGAGCTGAGCTGCGCTGCTCACGCGAACTGGTTGTCTGAAGAGTAAGAGAAGGTCATATGTTTATCTATAATGGATAAGCAATAATGGACCTCTGGCACGATCTGATTGCTGACGATAATAGAATAAATGAATTCATCATTCTTGGGCTCTGGGAAAGTCAGAATCTGAATTTGCATGAATCGTGGTTGCAAACACAGCACGAAAGGAGCAAGTGAGAAAGGGCCCACTGCTTGATGCCAGAGCACATGCTTTGCCCTTGAAAGAGCTCTGGTTTTTCTCCAATTTAACTATCATCCAGTGCTCCAGTGGAACCCATGAAGGGCAATCTCACTTTTACAGAAGTGACAGACCAACTTTGCAAGCGTGAGTTCCAAGTGTGAAAAAGGATCCGTCACTATTTAGCCAAAAGTGCTGCCTGCTTGCTCCATTCTAGTGTTTTTTTTCTTCACTCCTTCATACATCCCAAAGTTATCCTGCAGCCCACAAAATCTCCACCCTGGAACTCTCATCTGGACACTGACAGGGCAAGGCTCATTTGCATCCAGAATACAGGAGGCCCTCAACTTACGACCACAATTGAGCCCAAAATTTCTGTTGCTAAGCGAGAAATCTGTTAAGTAAATTTTTCCCCATTTTACGGCTTTTCTTGCCACATTTGTTTAGTGAATCACTGCAGTTATTAAATTAGTAACATGGTTGTTAAGTGAATCTGGATTTCCCCATTGACTTTGCTGGACTGAAGGTCGCAAAAAGATTATCAGGTCGCCCTGGGACACTGCAACCGTCACGAATATGGACCACTTATCAATCACGTGACCTTGGGGATGCTGCAATGGTCATAAGTGTGAAAAACTTTTTTTCAGCGCAGTGGTAACTGCAAATGGTCACTAAATGAACTGTTGTAAGTTGAGGGCTATCTGTATATTTCCCGTAGCTTGATCTTTCTAATCCTGAAAAGCTTTTGAGTCAGCAGTGAAATCCCTCTGATGGAAAAAAAGGGACTCTGTTCTTTATGAGATGATGTTAGGGAAGAGGCAGGGAGGAAAAAGCACATGCAAAACCAGGCTGCAATCTCTTCTTTTTGCCAGGAAAAAAAGACCGAAGTGGAATGCTAATCAAAAGATGCCATTACTGACAGAACATCCTCTGGATCTCTCCCACAGAATCCCTCAGGCCTGGGCCTTTGACAGCCTTTAATGGAAGGCAATCTTTAATTTGCTACAAAAACCTTCAGCGGATGATTTTTGACCAGCAAGGACCTGTCAAAAATTCCAAGAACTTTTGCATTTTTCCCTTAGTCACTGATCGGTTCCCGGCGATGAAGTTGTTGCAGATTTCATCCTACTATCTCACATTGCTTTTAACGTCTCTGCAGTGGAAAAAGGAACACACCCACCGAGGCTAGCCCAGTATTTGCAAGATGGAATTCAAAAAACAAGATTGGAGACACTTTAAACGCTAGACGTTCAGGGAGCTATAATTAGGGAGGGTTAAAAGCTGGTTTGCTTCTGAAAGGCTGGTTCCGGTCTCTTGTGTAATATTAAATGCAGCTTCTTCTCTCTAATTACATGTATTGTTAAACACAGCTTTCCCAGGTAATAATATCAGGCTTTATGATTACTCCCTGGGAAAGAAATCCAGCAAGTCAAATGTCTTTAAATATTAAGGATGGGTACAAGAGTTAAGGAATCTGATACTTCCACCGGGACTGTGTACAAAATCCTCCTGTAATCACCCTATATTCCTGGGAAATCTGAATTCTGGGCCAACATGGACCTCAGTCTTGCAAAGAACTAGGCGGGGCGGGGGGGGGATTAAACCATCACCAAACCTCCCTTCTCTTAGCTAATATAAGCCTATGACAGGAGACTATCGGCTTCTTGGTCTCAAAAATTCATTGCGTGACTTGAAAAATTTGGAAGCACCGCTGGGCTTTGGGGTCTTTCATGCCTTATTTTTAAATGCTTTATGTTGCTACTCTCTCAATGACAATCTTAGCCAATCACAGCAATAGGGCAGGTACAACTCTCTGAACTACTGCAGGAATCTAAAGTCACTTATTTTGCTCACTCATCTAGAGCAGGGGTCTTCAACCTTGGCAACTTTAAGACTTGTGGACTTCAACTCCCAGAGTTCCTCAGTCAGCAAAGCTGGCTGAGGAACTCTGGGAGTTGAAGTCCACAAGTCTTAAAGTTGCCAAGGTTGGAGACCCCTGATTAGAGGCTTAAGCTATTACATGCAAATAATTGTCCTCTGTGTTTTCTATCAGATCTTGCTTAATTTAAGGGAAGAGAACTTGCCTCCAATATTTTTTTAAAGAAGAAGATAATTTTGCACAGTCTCTCATGGCCGGCATGCTGCTTTCTTGCAGTTTATTTAGTTACAAGGTGGACTAACAGTGTATGAATAAATGTCTATGAAAATTCTCAGTCATCCAGGTCATGGTTGTCCCAAAGGTGCTTTTTCAAAAGGCAACTGGACCTTGTTTTTCTTTGAAGACCTTTCGCTTCTCATCCAAGACGCTTCTTCCGTTCTGACTGATGGGTGGATAAATCCTTGCATCCTCCATCATTCAGTCAGAACGGAAGAAGCTTCTTGGATGAGAAGCGAAAGGTCTTCAAGGAAAAACAAAGCCCAGTTGCCTTTTGAAAAAGCACCTGGACCGTACAGCCATCTCTCTACCAATCAGCAGCCTTCCTGGCTTCCTAGATTTCAATTAGATAATAGGGAAGCCATCGAAAGGGGATTCTTCGGGAGATATAAATTGCCAAGGAGGTTTTAAAAGGGGTGCAGTCACAGCAGCAGGAGCCACCTGTAGTAGCTCAGTCAAAAAAGTGAGCTCAGAAACATCAAGAGACATTCAAAAGTTGTTCTCAAGCTCCCTGAGGATGGGAGGGGGAAAAAAATCCAGAAGCTGCTTTCATAGGGGAAGAAAAAAAAATTAAAAAAAATTGCATCCATGTTTGGTGGCCCTTTGTTCCTATCAGTTGAAGTTTATTTCTGTAATCTCTGAAGTGATCTTTCTGAAATGTTAAACTGCGATGTGATTATGGTAATAATCCTTCCATCCTATGAGGAACTTGTGGGCTCTTTTGCTTGCACAGACGCAGCCACTTTGAGTGATGCACCCACATTAGAAGTGCAGGAAGAAATCTTTCTATAAATAAAAATACCAATCAATAAAAGTGCCAGTAAGAGCAGCAGAAATCTGGGAGATTTACTCCTACAAACTTGTATTTAGGAGTAAATCCTATCAACTTCAGTAGGGCTATCTTAATCCATCCTTGAACCTAGCTTCCGTGTACTCACCCCTAACTCTCATCTTATTTAGCTGTTTATGTTTCAGGATCTAGCCACAAGAGATGCTAGATATTCAGTATCCCATATGGGATGACGGGGTTCTTGTTTAAGACTACATTCGCACAATGCTGTTAGGCACAAGCTTTTGTATAGAAGTCGTGCACACCCAACTCATAGTTAATGTCTGGTTCACTGTGCAAAGCCTGAAAATGGGGTTAGCTGAATGAATGGCAATTTGTTTATTGATATGAGAGACCATGCGTAGCTCGGGGTTGAACTGTGCTTGGTGCTTTCTGAGCTTGGTTGCAAAACCTCAGAGCTTATTTATTTAATTTTTAAAATTGCCCGTCTCTTTCACAAACATTTAGCTGTGGGATATGAGTCATGCCAACACAACCAGAGGTGGTATTCAGCAAGTTCTGACCAGTTCTGGAGAACCAGTAGCGGAAATTTTAAGTAGTTTGGAGAACTGGCAAATACCACCTCTGACTGGCCCCGCCCCCACCTATTCTCTGCCTCCCAAGTCCCAGCTGATCGGCTGGGTCTTCTTTTGTTTCCCTGCACACAGGAGAACGGAGCTGGAAAGCAGGTTAGCAGGGTGGGAAGGGAATGGGGATTTTGCAGTAACCTTTCCCCAGGAGTGGGGAGGGAATGGAGATTTTACAGTAACCTTCCCCTGCCGTGCACACCAAGCCACACCACACCACGCCCACCAAGCCCAGAGAACCAGTAGTAAAAAAAATTTGAATCCCACCACTGAATACAACCATTGTATAGCAATAGCACAGATTTATATATTGCTACATAGTGCTTTATAGCACTCTAGGGGAGGTTTACAATGTCAGAGTATTGCCCCCAACCATCTGGGTCCTTATTTTACCAACTTTGGAAGGATAGAAGGCTGAGTGAACTTTGAGCTGGTCAGGATTGAACTCCTGGCTGTGGGCAGAGTCAGCTTGTAATATTGCATTCTAATCACTGCGCCACCACGGCTCTGTATAAGATCTTGGGGATTAAGATTGCATGAGAAACAAATAGAGTGGGTTTCAATGAGATTGTGCAATGCACTGTCCCTGAAAAATGCTGAGCATGAGTGTAATCCAATCACCCTGGGACCACAGATGAACACACCTCTGCAGAAAGTATTCAGCAACTATTATGCATCATTGTCACACTCACTTTGGGCCTATACACTTACCTTCCTTTTCCCTAAATGAACCTGCCTTATATTGCAGCATAAATGGAGCCAGGCCCAGAGGATTGTACAATAGTTTAAGTTAGCTTGTTATGGCTCTTTTGCCCAACCTTCCACATAATTCCCCATGTCCATATAATTGTGTTTTCCATTTAATGAGTAGAAAAACCAGGGGTGGGATTCAGCCGGTTCGGACCAGTTCACATGAACAGGATGTTAAATTTACATCTGGTTCGCCAAACCGGTGGTGGAACTGACTGGCTCACCCCGCCCCACCCCTCCCAGGAGTCTCCACATGGCTTGCTTTGGATGTAGGTAAGTGCAGGGTCCGTGTGCAGAGGCTCTGGGAGGGCACAAAATGGGCCTGTTTCTGGCTTCCGGAGGGCCTCTGGACCCTAGGGGAGGCTGTTTTCACCCTCCCCGAGGCCCAAGGGTAGCCTTTGGACCCCGAGGAAGGCAAAAAACAGCCCCCCTCAGAAGTTCCGGAAGTCCAGAAATGGGCCTCTGGAGCCGGGGGAGGCCATTTTCACCTTCCCTCCCAGAGGCCTGAGGGAAGCCTCCAGACCCCGGGGAAGGTGAAAAACGGCCCTCCTGGAAGTTCCTGTAGGCCATGCCCACCATGGCCATGCCCACCCAGCAACCGGGCAGTGAACCGGTTGCTGGGATTTTTGAATTCCACCCCTGGGGAAAAAACCCCACCCAGCTCTGGAGACAGGGGTTTTTCACACTAAGCTCCATCTACTGCATGATCTGAACCTACCTTTCTAGCATGCTTCTGCCCTTTGTTTGGTTCGCTCTGTGTTCTGGTCAGGAAAGGCTGCTCAGCAGGGGGCTGATGACTTGGCAACTTTGGCTGTGGATCGCTGGTTGGAGTAGAAGATGAACCTTGGTTCCTTCCCTCTCTAGGGTTCTATAATGCAGGAAGTAATGGGATGCATGGATAGGAAGAAAGTAAGAAACAACATATGGGTTTTCTGTCTGCCACTTGGGCAGAGGTTAACTTAAAATGCTAGCAAAATACAGCAACTCCTTTCTTCAATGGATCAGATGTCATCACTCAAGATGTCTGTTGTACAATCCAGCTTTTATCACCCCAGTCTATCAGATTAGGGAACTCAAGGTGGACAGCTCTCAGTTGGGCAGAGGGTGGGAGGGGTATTTCTCATATGACAACTAAAAATATCAATCCTGAATGAACAAATAAGACAGTTTAGAGCAGGGGTCTCCAACCTTGGCAACTTTAAGCCTGGAGGACTTCAACTCCCAGAATTCAGAGTCATCATGCAGGTGATTCCCATACAAAGTTCAACAAAACCTGTAATGGATTTCTAAGTTCCATGTTTTTTTTTTTCAGATAGGCTGGGAAGTGAGATTTGGGTCTGGAATTCCAAAGTTCCAGGATTTCAAAGGGTTCAGAGATGAAGGGCCTTGTTGCTTCTCCAAGATAACAAACCAAGCCCAACAGAGTCCATCGAAACATAGGAGATTATACTTGACGGAGTGCTATTTCACCCTATGTCAGCAATATCCATAAATATTCATTTCTCCGTTGGTTTTTACCTGGCATTTTATGAGAATTCCTTTCCATGTGTGCACTGCCCATCTAAGCCCATTTCTAATCTGCCATGATTCCTATCTGTGGAATCCTAGCAACTTGTGAAGTCGCTGGGGTTTATTCACAAAGAAACTCTAGCTTCCCTTTTGAGCATGCCATAAATCTGAAGCTGCTTCCATGAAACAGTCCAACTAGTTATACAAGCCTAAAACTAAACTGCTTAGGTTTGCCTTAAGATTACACCACAGCCTGGTCTTCTCCAACAAATGTGTTGATGGGCTAGATAGAAGAATTCAACTCCCATAACTTGTCAATCAGCATGCAAGACCCGAAATCGGAAAAGGCTGTTGGGAGACTGTCTTTATGGTACAGATATCTTTAACAAGTAACAGGACATGCTCCATTTCTTGAACTGCAAAAAAAGTCTCTCAAGAAAAACACCTTCTAAACTTTTGGATAATGCTTGGTTTAACGTGCCAAGTTGGTTTCGTACATGAACAAGGGATGGGGTTTAGTGCACAGGGATATAATATACTCTATTAGTTCAGAGACCTGGGCTTGAACCATGGTTTACAGGCCTTCGATCTAAAAAAGTCCTTTCATATTATTTTCTCAGCTGACTTCCCCCAGTCCCTTATATTTCAGATAATGGCAGGGAGATTCTTAGTTCGCAAAGAGGCCTCTTGGCACTTCAAGATGACTCCATTCCCTAAAACAGTTTTTCCTAATGAGATGCCCTCCTTTGGTCTAATTACAATGTCTGTAGTTAGACCAAAGATGCATCTTACCTGTTTAGTGCACCTGAGGAGCGTGCATGAATGGGTGAGAAACCCAGCTATTGAGACAGGGGGCTTATGCAAAATGGGCAGCTATATCATTTGCATGGGAGGTCTGAGATTTTCCAAAGGTTTTTCTTTCAGTTTGGAGGGGAAGATCTTTGGTTAGTTGGTTGCTTTTTTTTAATTAAGCCAAGCTATTTTAGCTTTAAGACTATTGCTTCCATGCTACTACATTGCTGACTTCTGGCAATCCTGTTAATTTTTTTTAAAGACTTTAAAGAAAACAGGTTTGGGAACTGCAGGAGCCTTCAGAGTTCACAGACTTCACAGCCCTGCCCTATAACCCATACCAAACCTGCTGCCCATTGCCAGGAGAAAAAAAAAGAGAGCAAGAACTGTAGTGGTGCCCCATTCAGACAAAATAAACTTCCTTGAATCTTCTGATGCAGCCCATTTATTTAAAATGATGAAGCATTTATTGAGGAGCTGGGAGAGTTTTGCACACCCCTCACAGAGTGAAACCTGAGGAAGGGTCACACGGATTCCCCTAGGGAGAAGCAAAATGGAATCACTAAGTCTATGAATACTTGGCTTGTTTTTCCAGTGGTCCATTTTCAGAAACACATAGTGCAGAAAAAAGAGGTCTTCTTTAGAATCCTGCCAGAATGAGCATCCACAGAATAACTCCTCGGAATAAGACAATTCACTGTATAGAACAGATGCTTAAATATATGTGCGGTCTATCCCTGGGACCTCTTAGCAATTCATCTTGCAACAACAATGGGTAAGAGCAAAGCAGGACATCTTTAAATCTACCAGAATACACTTGTGACGATGAAGGAGTCCACAAAGGAATGGACGAGGAATGCATCCACAAAGAAAGATGCCATAGTTGGTTAAATAATAAGGTTCTCTGTTTAAGAATCTTTAGAGATTAAGGCTTAAAACTAAGTTAGGCTGCTTAGTAAGATTGGAAGTTCACATTTAACACACAATGTCACAGTGAATGAACATGCATATGGACACATTCTAAGCAGACTGTGGGGCTTCAGATAAATGTAGTTTTGGCAAGAAGTTTTCAGAAATTCTAAAATCTTTTAGATTGATGATTGATAGATAGATAGATAGATAGATAGATAGATAGATAGATAGATAGATAGATAGATAGAAAGAAAGAAAGAAAGAAAGAAAGAAAGAAAGAAAGAAAGAAAGAAAGAAAGAAAGAAAGAAAGAAATTAATTCTTTATTGGCCAAGTGTGATTGGACACACAAGGAATTTGTCTTGGTGCATGTGCTCTCAGTGTACATAAAAGAAAAGATACATTTGTCAATGTTAACATTAACTAAGGAATAAATAAATTGGCAGAGATGAGAGTAATAACCTGTAGCTCTGGCATACATGTTGGGGGAGAGAAGTGATAAAAGCACACATCATGACACAAACCCCTTCGTTTCAGTACTGATATCAGAACACAAGTATGAAAGACTGAGGTTTGCATCATGATGTCACTGCACACATGTCATAGTAGTTTGCACTTATGGCTTGCAGTGAAATCAATACAATTATATTGGGAATTCCCTAAAGGAGTGGTTCTCAATGTGTGGTCTGCAGACCCTTGGTGGGGGGAGGGGGTGCAATGTCATCACAGAGGATCCAGGAAGGCTTGAAAAAAATGTTATGATATAAATCTTGACTTAAGTCTTGGGGTTCCATGGACCATGGTCCATGGCCACAAAAGGTATTTAAATGGGGCCCACACTGAAAAAAAATATTGAAAACCACTGTTCTAAAGAATTCAGAACTTGTTTCAGAAGTCCTTCCAAATTATACTGTATCATGTTACATATTAATGTTCTCATGTCATCAACCAGAGTAAGTTAAGGGAAGGACATTAATGCAATGTACAACAGGAAGCAGTCATTCAGCCAGAGAGGCAGAGTGGCAATGCGTGATAAGCCTGAAGCAATTATCCAGCATTGAAGTAGGAAGTAACAATAGTCTAGAAGATTGAAACACTGGTTTAGCAGGGTTTACACATGACATTAAAGTATGTCTGTTTTAACCCTGCTTTGTTGAATAAATTATTATGGTTGGGTTCACGTATCAGATCCCTCCAAGCAAAGTATGAATTTCCATGATGAATGAAGCCAACCGCCATTCTATTTTTCTATGAAATCTCTCTAAGTAAGCGATTTACGGAACCTGTTTGGTCCTCAAAGCAACCCTGCAAGACAAGTAGGTGAGCCTAAGAGATGGGATGGGCAAAGATCATCCAACGTGTTGTGCAGCTCAGTAAGAGCCATGTGTGAGGCCAAATGAGATGTGTTGACATTCTGTCCTTTTTTTATTGCAATTGCTCATTCAATTTTAACTCAGTTGTTGAGATGCAGGCCAATAACCGCCACTCCTGCACATATATAATTGCAGCCAGTCTATCTTTCTATGGCCCAGACGGGTATTTCCCAACCAATGAATTTTTAGCAATTCAATGCTGACAGGGGAGTTCTGAAAGACCACACATCTGGAAGTTGCCTGGTTTGAGAAACACTTCTGACTATTTTAGGCTGTTGTTAGTAATAAGCATTTGAGAGAAAAGATACATTCAATTTAAAAAGCACTTCTTAAGCCTCATCATTAAAACCAAGAAATGCATCTGTTTTTTTTTTTTTTACTAGCTTTTCCTAACCTGGTGCCTCCGGTTGCAAAAGGACTTCAACTTCCATAATCTCCAGGGTGGCTGTTGTGCTGTTCAACATATTCAGAAGCACCAGGTTGCGAAAGGCGAAATATGCTTTTAATGGGAAGGGGAAACACCACTGGCCATTGTATTTCTTATTCAGCGTCCCAGAGATTGAAAAGGGAGGAGGAGGAAAGAAATCCCTCTTCCCCACCCCGGCTAAAAAAAAAACCCCTCTGGTCCTGTGCACTTTCCGACTGGTGAATTGAGCGAGGCTACTTCCCCGGCAACCTAGCTCAGGAAACCCCCAAACATTCCGGGAAGTATCTTCCGACTTTCTCTTGCTATTGAAAAATCAAATCAAAGAAAGAAATCAAAATTCCCTCTCTGGGATGCTAAGGTTTCCTTTTCAAGAGCTCGAAGCCCCCGGAGGGGCGAGCGACCCCCGTCGGCACTTACGTCCTCTGCAGCGCCGGGAAAGCCCTCCTCCTCCGCGCTCTCCAAGACTTCGATCGCTTCTGCCTCGGAGCAGGCGGCCACGGCGGGGGAAGGTTTGGCAGCTCGGGCCGGCTCCGGCAATCCGTCTCCCATCCTGGGCAGCGGGAGACGAGGCCTCAGCCGCCGATCCCTCTCTCCACCGTTCCCGCTCGGGTGCTGCTTCCTTCTCGGGACCGCGGCCGGCCGAGAAAGGGACGAGCGCGCCCAACTTTCAAAGCCGCCTCCGCAGCGCGCGGTTGTCCCGACGCCCTTCCATTGCCGCTGGCAGCCCGGGGCAGAGGCCAGGTCGCCCTCAGGAGCGGTAACCGTGCAGGGCGCGATCGGGTTCCCCCCCGGGCATGGCTTGCCTCGGCTCCGAGTCCAAGGGGGCTGCTTCGGGATCCGCGGAACACTTGGAAAAAGAGCCGGGAGACTCGGCCAAACTTTGGTCACTCGGGCAGCGTCCTGTGTGCACTTCCCACCAGCAGGGCGAGCGTTTCAAAGCACCGTCGGGCACGGAGTCCGCGCCGTCCCCGCCGCTTTAGTCTCACGGGAAGCCGCGCCGCGCCACGCGGGAAAAGGAGCCCCGCTCTTCCGTGGCGTCCCCGGAGCCATCGCCGCCTTCATCCCTCCCCTTTTCCTGCCTAGGAAACGGGGGCCGCGCTCCTTCCCAAGATTGGCAGCAGGGCGCCTCTCCCCACACTCCCCACCCCGGCTGGCCCACCCTTCGGGGCTGCAGCCCGGGAGGCCCAGGCAAGAGATTTCCTAGCCTGGGATGGGATCCCGGGAGAAGCTCGCTCGCTCGCCCGCCCGCCCGGAGTTGCCAAGCCTTCTCCCGGCCGAGAGGAAGCTTCCTCTTGCTGCGTTTCCAGGCGCTGCAGAGGCGCACAACTTTCCGTCGGCTGTCCCTGGATTGCGGGCGGATCTGGGGCTCTGCGCGGTCGGATATGCCGCCGCGGTCGGAGTGCCTCTCCGGCAGCAAAGCGCCGCAACCCGTCAGCCCGAGTCAGGCGAGGGCATGCGTGCGAAGAGCGCCAGCCCTTTCTCCTTCTCTTCTCCGGTGACCTTGCAAAACAAAAAACAAAAAAAGGGGGGGGGAAGGGTCTACCTCCCAGATGCTCCCCAACCTCCCGGCGTTGACAGATTGGCGATCTCGACGACCTCTGGATGAGCCGGCAACTCGGCGACCCTCCCGGGACAACCGCGCAAAGAACGTGGCCGGCTTGTTGCCCTAAGTCCGCTTTGCGGAAGGCGAAGTAGCCGATGGCTGAGAGAACTCAACGGCGATCGCTTCCAGCAACCCCGGCAGGAAAAAACGATCGGCTCCCAGCCGGGACGAAACGGCAGCAAAGGCAACGAGGCGAAGAACCGACGCTCCGAGCCGGCTGTGGCTCTCGACAGCACGTGGGTTGCCCGGGCTGGCATCTCTCAAGCCCGAGGCTGGGGGGAGGAGGAGGGGGGGCGCTTAGAGGGAGCGAGCGAAGCGCGTCCTCGCCGCCGGCACCGGCCGCAGGAGCGCTGTTTGCTGCATTGCTTCGCCGCCGCCGCGGGGATTTTGCTTCTCAGAGCGGTTTGGCCAAGCGGAGGATTTGCGACTGCCTGCAGGATCTGAGGGGACGGGAATAAGACGGGACGGGACCCGACGCGCCCTTCCTGGACGCCAGCCCAGCAGCCTCCCTTCCCTTCCCTCTAGGACTGCGGGCGGAGAGAGAGAGAGACGCGAGTGATTTATTGGGGGGAAGTTTATTAATCGCCCGCCACCATCCCCCTCTTCCCCCATCCCCCTTCCCGAGGACACCCGAAGCGGGAGTCCCGATTACTTTCGAGAAAGAGCGGGGTCTTCATTAGCATAGCGCCGCCCCCTTGTTTACATAGGGAGAATGACGCGTTGCGGAGCGCACGTGGTCATTGCGCCAGCGGTGGAGATCGAGCAGCCGGCGGATGCGGGGGGGGGGGGGGGGGGGGAAGAGCGAGGGAGGCTTCCCTTCGGAAACCCTCGGGCAGCAGGTGGCGGAGCGAGTTGGGGGCAGAGTAATCCTGCGGCCCGTTCGGTAATCTCCGTCGTCTGTTTGTAAAAATGACAAATGGGGCTTTCCCTCAGAATTGGGGACCTGAAGGCTTGGCTTGGCTTCTTTCTCTGCCCGGGAAGGCTATAAATCAGGGGGTCTTCAAACTTGACAGCTTTAAGACTTGTGGACTTCAACTCCCATAATTCCTCCTCCAGTCATGTTAGCTCAGGAATTCTGGGAGCTGAAGTCCACAAGTGTTAAACTTGCCAAGTGTGAAGACCCTTGGGATGGATGGATCCACCACCGTCTTTAGGAGCCACAGACCCTGGATCCACCTGCAGTTGTTATTCTCAATAGAAGATAGCCTTTGCTTCATCTTTGTATCAGCAGATCTTATCAAGATGCTATAAAGCAGAGGTCTCCAAACTTGGCAACTTTAAGACTTGTGGACTTCAACTCTCAGAATTCTCCAGCATAACATAGCTGGATGGAGAATTCTGGGAGTTGAAGACCACGAGTCTTAAAGTTGCCAAGTTTGGAGACCTCTGCTATAAATAAACAGCTGGTTGAACATAGAATAACAGAGTTGGAAGGGACCTTGAAGGTCATCTAGTCAGTCTTTAATACAGGTAGTCCTTGACTTACAACCACTGTTGAGCCCGACTTCCCCCAGTTAACATTTTTATTGAGTTATAATAAAGTAAAATAAAATACAAAATACAAAGTAAAGAGGAAAGCTGTGGGGAGGGGAAGGGGAAGTGAGGAGAAGATAATAAGAGAAAGTAAAAGAAGCCTTGACTTACAACTTTGTGCTACAGTAAAATAAAGCCTTAACATCAAATCGCAACGTAATTTCTGTAAAGATCTAACAGTCTAATCCAAAGTCAGAGTTTCATTTTTTTCTACATCAAGCACCAAGTTCAGAAGTGGCCTCTATGTGGAAAAAAAAGTACTTATGTTCTTTTGTTTAATCAAAGTGGTCAGTTTTGCCATTTCAGCCAACTCCATCAATTTCTGCAACCCTTCATCCATAGTTGGAATCGAAGTATCCTTCCATTTTTGTGCATACAATAGTCTCACTGCTGTCAACATAATAGTAACAAAGTTCCATTTTTTTCTCTAGTTCTTTTTCCATTAAACTCTAAAGGAAAAGCTCTGGTTTCATTTTTATCTCTGTTTTCAGAAATTTTTGTATTAAAATATGAATCGTACTCCAATTTTTTTTTTTGCTTTATCACATGTCCACTATATACAGGTGAAACTCGAAAAATTAGAATATCGTGCAAAAGTTCATTTATTTCAGTAATGCAACTTAAAAGGTGAAAGTAATATATGAGATAGACTCATGATATGCAAAGCAAGATAGTTCAAGCAGTGATGTGTCATAATTGAGATGATGATTGGCTTACAGCTCATGAAAACCCCAAATCCACAATCTCAGAAAATTAGAATATTGTGAAAAAGTTCAATATTCTAGGCTCAAAGTGTCCCACTCTAACCAGCTAATTAAGCCATAACACCTGCAAAGGGCTCCTGAGCCTTTAAATGGTCTCTCAGTCAGGTTCAGTAGGAATCACAATCATGGGAAAGACCGCTGACCTGACAGTTGTGCAGAAAACCATTATTGACACCCTCCATAGGGAGGGAAAGCCTCAAAAGGTAATTGCAAATGAAGTTGGATGTTCCCAAAGTGCTGTATCAAAGCACATTAATAGAAAGTTATGTGGAAGGGAAAAGTGTGGAAGAAAAAGTGCACAAGCAGCAGAGATTACTGCAGCCGAGAGGATTGTCAGGAAAAGGCCATTCAAAAGTGCTGGGGACTTTCACAAGGAGTGGACTGAGGCTGAAGTCAGTGCACCAAGAGCCACTACACACAGATGGATCCTGGATATGGGCTTCAAATGTCATATTCCTCTTGTCAAGCCACTACTGAATAACAAACATCAGAAGCGTCTTACCTGGGCTAAAGAAAAAAAGAACTGGTCTGTTGCTCAGTGGTCCAAAGTCCTCTTTTATGATGAGAGCAACTTTTGCATCTCATTTGGAAACCAAGGACCCAGAGTCTGGAGGAAGAATGGGGAGGCACACACTGCAAAATGCTTGAAGTCCAGTGTGAAGTTTCCACAGTCTGTGTTGATTTGGGGAGCCATGTCATCTGCTGGTTTTGGTCCACTGTGCTTCATTAAGTCCAGGGTCAACACAGCTGTCTACCAGGAGATTTTGGAGCACTTCATGCTTCCTTCCGCAGACAAGCTTTATGGGGATGCTGACTTCATTTTCCAGCAGGACTTGGCACCTGCCCACACTGCCCAAAGCACCAAAACCTGGTTCAATGACCGTGGGATTTCTGTGCTTGATTGGCCAGCAAACTCACCTGACCTGAACCCCATAGAGAATCTATGGGGCATTGTCAAGAGAAAGATGAGAGACCGAACAATGCAGAAGAGCTGAAGGCCGCTATTGAAGCATCCTGGTCTTCCATAACACCTCAGCAGTGCCACAGGCTGATAGCTTCCATGCCACGCCACATAAAGGCAGTAATTTCTGCAAAAGGGGCCCAAACCAAGTACTGAGTACATATGCATGCTTATACTTTTCAGAGGTTCAATATTGTTCTATGTACAATCCTTGTTTTATTGATTGAATGTAATATTCTAATTTTCTGAGATTGTGGATTTGGGGTTTTCATGAGCTGTAAGCCATAATCATCACAATTATGACAAATCACGGCTTGAACTATCTTGCTTTGCATGTAATGAATCTATCTCATATATTAGTTTCACCTTTTAAGTTGCATCAATGAAATAAATGAACTTTAGCACGATATTCTAATTTTTCGAGTTTCACCTGTATGAATTTTTTCTTTTAGATTATAATTTAATGTGAATTTTAAACCCTTCGTCCACATATTTTCCCATTCTTTGAGCATCACGTTATATCCAAAATTCCTTGCCCACTGAATCGTACAATGTTGTACATGTTCATTTTCTAAATTCAATTTCAATTACATTTTATAGATTTTGGCAATAATATCTTCATCCTTGCCACATAATGAAATTTCCAGTTCATTTTTAACAAAATCAAATCCATGACTTTTTAAATCCAGTTTAAACCTTTCTTTCAATTGTTGCTAAGTAAACCAGTGGCATACCTAACCTTCTGATTCAAGTTCTTTCTTTGTCTTTATTATTGGGTCAACAGTGTGCATGTGTATTTTTTCCTGAGGTCTGAAGGGGCTCATGTGTCCATCCTTCCCATACAAGTTACAGGTAATCCTTGACTTAACAGTTCATTTAGTACCGTTTGAAGTTAAACAGCACTGAAAAAAGTGATGATTGTTTTTTACACTTCCAACCATTGCAGCATCCCCATGGTCACATGATCCAAATTCAGAAGCTTGACAACTGATTCCTATTTATGACGGTTGCACAACATGACTCTGTCAACCACTTGGAGAGCTTAAAGCACTATGAAGCGGTATATAAATCTAAGAGCTATTGCTATTGCAGTGTGGTCACCTTTTGTGAGCTTCTGACAAGCCAAGGCAAGGAAGGCCTTAAAATGGGGTCAAATTCACTTAACAATTGTCTTGCTTAGCGACAGAAATATTGTGCTCAATTGTGGTCGTAAGTTGAGGACTACCTGTACTGCAATTTCTTTCTGTCATGTTAATACAAAATTTATATATACAGATACTCCTTGGAGAAGTTGGTGATAGAAAAAATAGCAATGTAATGTCCTCTTCTTTTGTAAAGTCTCTCTTTCTCTCTCTATACCTCTCTTCACACACACACACACACACACACACACATTCTGATTTATCCCTGCTTTGCTTCACAGGAAAACAGATGGCAGAGTGCTATTAAAGTGTGTGTATGTTTAATGTTTCTACCTTCGGGCTTATCACTTCATAGTATAATTCCAAGTTTGCATTAAACATCTGCCTCTTAGTAATTTGTTTCATTTCTTTAAATATCAATTATTACCTTGCTATTAATTTTGGAATCAACCATTAAAGTCCATTTGACACCTGGATGATTAACGTTTCGGGGCTGAATTAATTTCTGCTCTATGACTCTGCATCTGCCATTTCCCAAGTGAAGAAGGAAAAGCTCACCACTGCATGTGAACCAAAAGGATGGGCATTTTTTCCCCCACTACAAAATGTTTCCATAAGAACCCTTCAAAGGATGGTGATGCATTTTTCCTTTCACAAGAATATTTGAATAGCTCTCCCAAATCAGAACAGATTCCCTCTGAACAAATGTTGTGTTTCCACTTTTGAAATTTGTAGACGGCACAAAGGCAGGGACTTCAAATATCCCCATTCAGAAAGGAACTGCCTAGAATCTTGACTAATAGTTCTCGATAATCTGTTTATTTCAGAAACAACAACTTTTGTTTTATTGGTCTGTAACATGTGGTTTTATTTAGTTTACCTCTCTCCTCAAGTCAATTGCCCAATTTGTTCAGACTCCAATGTGCTGCAGAAAGACTTCTGGCCAGAAAGCCCTTTCAAAGTTTCCATAGTGTTATGTTGTGTGCCCAAGAAAATGAGGAACTGTGCTTTCAAGATGTGATTGATTATGTGCCATCAAATTGCTTTGGACACCTAGTGACCACTTAGATATATTTTTCTTCAAGAGGATCGGTCCCTAACCTGATTTTTCAAGTCTTCCCACATCACCATTGTAATGGAGTCCATCCAACTTTGCTGCTGGTCATCCTTGTCTTCCCTTTCCTTCCAACTTTCCCAGCGTTAATGCCTTCTAGGTCTTCACATAATGTGCCTGAAATATGATGATTTGAGCCTGGTCATTTTGTGCCCTTTTTGATGATCCGTTTGTTTGTTGTCATTTGTCAGAAATGGTGCAGGGTCTCCCGCCTGGGCAGGGGGTTGGACTAGAGGACCTACAAGGTCCCTTCCAACTCTGATTATCTGTTATCTGTTGTCTTGTTTATGCCTGGTATTCTTATGAGTCTTATCCAACACCACAAAGTTCAAAACTACCAATACTCTTCTTATCCTGCTTCAACTTGCATTCACGTCTCAAGGAAACATACTGACTTCTGACTACAAACCAGGGTTCTTACTCATGGCAGCATTGACACGCGTTCCTCCTGTTCTTAAGTCTATGAAAAAGAATATCAGGAATAGCAGTCCTGTCCTCACAACAAAGCTTTACTGTACCTTAGCAACGAGAGTGGGCATCTTGTTCTCCTTACAGGTTTAAAAGGGTAGAGTTCCAGGAAATGATTGGTGGATTTTCCACCTTCTGTCTATTCCCAGAAAGGGTCATCTGTCTGCAGGAAAAACCACCACCATGTGGGACAAGATACGGTTTCTGCCTCTAGTCAAATTTTTTGCTGTTTGGGATGGGGGTGTGGGGTTGTCCTAAGACTATCAATCATCTCATGAATGGAAAATACATGTAGTCCTTGACTTATGAGCACAGTTGAGCCCAAAATTTATGTTGCTAAGCAAGACACATTGGTAACTAACTGGATTTTGCCTCATTTTTACCACCCTTTTTGCCACAGTTAAGTGAATCACTGCAGTTAGTAACTTGGTTGTTAAGTGAATCTGGCTTCCTCATGGACTTGTCAGAAGGTCACAAAAGGTGATCACGTGACCTTGGGACACTGCAACTGTCGTAAATATGAACCAATTGCCAAGCATCTGAATTCGGATCACGTGACTATGGGGATGCTGCCATGGTCATGTGAAAAATGGTCATAGGTCACTTTTTTCAATACTGTTGTAATTAGAATAGAAACAGAACAGAAATCTTTATTGGCCAAGTGTGATTGGATGCACAAGGAATTTGTGTTCGGTGGATAAGCTCTCAATGTACATACATACGCTATAGAGCACTGCACACCAGAACAATTAGACACAAGGACAGTTTTTTCCTGAATGCCATCATTCTGCTAAACAAATAATTCCCTCAACACTGTTCAACTATTTACCAAGTCTGCACTGAATTATTTGTTTACTATTAACTTTCTCATCACTCCTTATCACCCATCCCCTCCCACTTGTGACTGTATGACTGTAACTTTGTTGCTTGTATCCTTATGATTTATATGGACTGTTTCCTAGTATGATTTGATTGCTTATTGTACCCTATGACTATTATTAAGTGTTGTACCTTATGATTCTTGACTCTTGATAAATGGATCTTTTCTTTTATGTACACTGAGAGTATTTGCACCAAGACAAATTCCTTGTATGTCCAATCACACTTGGCCAATAAAAGAATTCTAATTCTAATTCATACAAGCAACAAGTGATACATCATGATCATAATCACTATAAAGGTCGCTATGTGTATAGTTGTAAGTTGAGGACTATTTGCATTTTGTTCAATGCATGTATATTTTAAGCACATTTCCAACATTTCCTGTTACAGAAAACCCACTGTAAATATATGAGCCCAAAGCCATCTAAGAAGACATAAAAGCTGAATCTTCATCATTCTGACAACTTTTCAATGTCTTAAATCTGCTTTCACATTTTCTTTTCTTCACCACTGATTCTTATAAACTTGTATATGTCTTTCTTAAACTGGAGGAAGTTTACCTGTGGTTAACAGGTACATCAATCTCATATTTTTTGTGTAACCTCTAGAATCCCCATCTTTGTCATTACTTAAAAGTCCCTTAACCTTCAAAGAAAACAGATGGGTTCGGATGAGGAAAAGAGCTTTTTTGATGGGGCCACCCCATCCTCTCTTCTAAGAGGCCCCACTGGTGCCCACATCATTCTTTTTTGACTGACTACCTTGTTTCTACCTAGTTTGTACTACATGATGTTTTGTTTTTGCATGTACAGGTAGTCCTCAACTTACAACAGCTCATTTAGCGACCATTCAAAGTTACAACGGCACTGAAAAAAGTGACTTATGACCATTTTTCACCCTTATGACTGTTGCAGCATCCCCAGGGTCACGTGGTTTACATTCGGATGCTTGACAACTGGTTCATATTTATGATGGTTGCAGCGTTCCAGGGTCACGTGATTCCCTTTTTATGACCTTCTGGAAGCCAGATTCGCTTAACAACCATGTTACTAATTTAACAACTGCTGCAATTCACTTAACAAATGCAGCAAGAAAAGTTGTAGAATGGGGCAAAACTCACAACAAATTTCTCACTTAAGCAACGTAAATTCTGGGCTCAATCATGATTGTAAACCGAGGACTACCTGTAGTGGATTTTATTTTATATCTTTTAATGCAATATTTATCTTTCAGTGGGCTCTGTTGTAAACGTGCCAGAGAGCTTTGGCTATTGGACAGTTTCGATTATTTAATAAATTAATGAAATAAACACAACAGCCTGCAGTAAATGGCAAAACAGTGAAAGCGTAGCTCTGCCCTCCAGAAGGTAGACATGGTTTGAGCTGAACCATTTGGGATTCAGAGGGTAGCTTAAAGTGCACCAGTTAGGCAACAATGTGAACTTTTTAAATATTTCAGCAATTGGGGCAATATTCAGTACAGTCTGATCAGAAGAATTCTTTCCTGTTGTAAAATGAGTCAAGAGACAGATAGCAGGAATTGCAGCAATATCACTTCACGGTCCCCTGTCCAACTTAAGGTTTCTCTGTAGGAGATGACCAGGCTGAGCCCATGGGTAGGATCGAACGCATCATCGGTCATGAATCCCTTTGCTCTCACAAGAGATCTAAAAGAGCCTACCTTGAATTCCATTGATTCTTATCTACCGCCAATTTGCTCTGACTGTTAGTAGTTCAGATTCTTGTAAAGAGCTTCAGCTTGCAATAAATATTTATATCTATTTGAACTGCCTGGATATCCTGATTTCCCTGATGCTAAGATGGGTGGGCTGCTAGGGGCTCGCAGAGGTTCAGGAGAACCCCTAGCTAAGGTTCTGTGCAGTTCGGAGAATCCCCCAAATCCCACTCCTGGCTGGCCCCACCCACCCTGCCCCTCCCAGGAGTCTCCACGTAACCTATTTCGGATGCAGCTAAGTGCAGGGCGCATGTGGGGAGAGTGAAAAATGGGCCTGCCGGAAGTTCAGGAAGGCTGGAAAAGGGCCCGTTTCTGGCTTCCAGAGAGCCTCCGGAGCCCGGGGAGGCCGTTTTCGCACTCCCAGAAGCTTGAGGAAAGCCTCCGGAGCCTGGGGAGGGCAAACCGCCCCCAGCCGTGGTGTAGGAGGCCGACTAGGCCACACCCACCATGGTCACACCCACCCAGCAACCAGACAGAGAATCTTTTGCTAACATTTTGGAAGCCCACACCTGGATAAGTACAATCTCTTAGCATACAGGTAGCCCTCAACTTATAACCATTTGCTTAGTAAGTCTAAAGTTACAGTGGCACTTTAAAAAGCGACTTATAACCATTTTTCACACTTACAACTGTTGCAGTAGCCCCATGGTCATGTGATCAAAACTCAGGCACTTGGCAACCGGCATGTATTTGTGACAACTGCTGTGTGTCCAGGGTCTGTGATCTCTATTTGTAACCTTCCCAGCTGTCTTCTGACAGGCAAAGTCAATTGGGGGGGAGCTGGATTCGCTTAATGACATGATTCACTTAACAACTGTGACAAAAAAGTCATAAAATGGGCCCAAACTCACTTAACTGCCTTGCCTAGGAACAGAAATTTTGGGCTCAATTGCGGTCATAAGTCGAGGACTAAACATGAAATGGATTAAACAAAGATATACCGCTCAACATCTGTGTTTCCAATGTTCATGTTTTGTCATCTCTGCAGTGTCTTGGGGAAGGTGATAAATATACTCTTAAAATAAATGTACAACAGATATGCATTAGAAACACAGGATTAGCATGAGAAAATGCAGCCTTATATTAAAATAAATGGGGGGGAAAAGCTTCAAATGACAGAGATAAATGCAGAAAAGTATCAGGACTAAGTAGGACATTCATCAGAAAAATTCGGGGCCGTTTAAGGTTTTGATGGTTTAAAACAGCATTCTATGCTCCAAACTAAGAACCAGCTCATTGTTCATGTAAGAATATATATGTTTTTTCTAGCAATTTCTTTTTTGCTGCCTTTTTTCCCCCTTAGGCATTTTAATCTAACAATAGGAATATTTTATTAATCAAAACTCTTAGTGGCAGTAATGGTACTTTTTATTGATTTCAGGTTTGTACCCAGTTTTTTAATTTAGTATACCATAATTCTTCAATTGTGCATCTCTCATCTAATATAAACATTTCAAGCAAACTAGTTAACATTCAAGGCAGGTTAGCAATCTACAGTTTCTAAGTACTCATAGGAGAGATTCCTACATGCAGTTTAACCTTGGCTGGATGTCAATAGTACATATAAAGATAGTCAAATAATTAGTCTCCAAGCAGGAAATAGCCTGCTTGTTTTTTTTGTTTTTTGTTTAAACCTAATAAAAGATGGTACGAATTATACCTATCTGTACATGCATCAAGAATCCTGCATCTAAAACCATGCTTTAGGCCACAATCCTACACAATCCTTACTATGCTTTGTAGTAAATACAATTGAATTTAGTGGGACCTGTTGCTGGACAAGATTGCACAGCTTAAATGGCATTATTCCCATGACAGCAACTACACAATAATCTCACCGTGTTCTATCTTTATGAGTAGTGTTCCTGTTAATACCAATTCAAAGGAATCGTTTGTAAAATTGTGGGCTGATAATGTAACACCTTTGATTAACACTCTTTCTCTCTGGTACACAGTCACACACCGTTGAGTTATTTCAGGAGGTGAAAATATCTCTGTAAAAAAACAGCAGTCAGATATCTCTAGTTCTTTGGGTATCACTTATCTTGATCAAAAGTGTGTAATCCGCAGCTCCAATTCTAACTAAGAAATCTGAATATGTGAGCTACCATTGTCTCCTTCAGAAAAATTACATTTTAAAAAAAAATTAAGGAATTGTGCTGTCTATTCACACGACCTCTTGAGATGCATTTGATTTAGACAGGTTTATGTCTTCCTTACTGAGTCCCAGATGATTGGAGTTTGTGAACTGATCATCAAGAGAGAGTTGTGTGAGAACTCTGGAAATACATAGGTCTTGTATTTCCATGAAGTTTTACGAATACAAGCAAGCCTCCTTCCCTGATATTGAAGTCAGTATTATGATTTTGAGAGGGTAATATGTTTAATGATCTAATGTAATAACACAGAAAGGTCAATTCATAAGTATGCAATAATAAGTGAGTGTTAGCAACCTGAGGAAGCTTAGAGGCCTGAACCCAAACAGAAACATTAATTTCCTTATTGAAAGAGGTTCAAGTGAGCTTTGTGTTTATCTTAAGACATGTTCCTCTTTTTCCCCCTGGATACCTAGTTGTCTTTTTATTTTCAAATAGAAAAATACAATCTGAAGACTTCGGTTTGTCGGCCGCGGCGGCAGGGATTTTAAGCTGCGCGATCCCCTGCCGCGCTAGCCGTTTTTGGGGCTCCGACCCTGGCCGGGTGCGGAGCTAGCTGCCCTGCAGGGGCAGCTGAAGGTAGGGAGATCCGGAGAAGGGTTTGGGGTGTTGCAGACCCCCTCCCTGGCGGCAGAACCCCTTTTCCCAGGACGGTGCAGCGGCGGTCCGTAATGGCCGCCACAAAGAAGCTGGCAGCCGGGTAAGAATGCGCAGGAGGAAGTGGAGAAAGTGATTGAGAGGAGAAAGTTTTTCTTGGCTCCTAGGACTCTAAGACATATTTAATAAAATTCCTGAAAAGTATGACTTTCTGAATAATACCTGCCAGAAGAGGAAAAAAGCGGCTGCTTGAAGGTGCTGAAAGGATAGCTTTCCTCTTTTCCTACGGAATAAATAACTGGATATTAAGAAACCTATTTTTTTAGGTGGAAATTGGTTTTAAGCGATGTAAGTCAGAAAGAAGCAGATGAAATAATAATAATGATATTGAATAAGAGTAAAGAGAAGTAAAGAGAAATTGAATAAGAGGTTTTGGTATATTATATGGAAATGGTTTAAAACAGAATCATAATTTATCTGACTTGTTAAATTTACAAGGAAAAAGGTTTAAACATGTAATGAATAATGATAATTTGTGTGTTTTAAAAATTAATAAAACTTGTCTTAAAAAAAAAAAAAAATACAATCTGAACAGGTGGCAGTTCTTCACTGACTTGTGTCAGCTCTACAGAGTAGATCAGACTAAGAAACCAGTGCTGTGTAGGTCAGGATTACTTTTATTGTGTCAGAATCATGCAAGTCTGAATTTCCCCTCCCTCAGTTTATCATTGTGTGAGTTTAGGAGGGGCTTGTCAGACACATTCCCTTAAGTTCTTTTCTTGGTGGGCTCAAGCCCCTCTTATCTGGCCTTGCCTTGCCAGCAGCTCTTCACCCTGATTTCAAGGCCATTCCTCCTTCCCTCTACCTTGTTAGTACTTCCTCTGCCTTGTTAGTACTTAGACAGGACTCATCCAGGACTGTAGCTTAGAAAGAGATTGAAATAAAAAAGATAACTTAGAAGAAGACAATGGCCAAACACTTCTAGCTTGTGCCATGGAAATTATGGGGATTTGGCCATGAACTCACAAGGATCATTCAGGGGGGAGGTTTACCTCTTACTGAAGCAAAAGCTAAGTGGAAGGAACCAGCAATGCCTTCTACAAGAGAAAACACACAGCACCCTCATTGTAGGAAAAAAACTATTTAAGGATAAAATACTCAGCTTGCATGTTTGTATGTGTGTGTGTGTGTGTGTGTATGTTTCTTTGCAAAATGTCTTTTCTTCTTTCTTGCACATAACATTCATGAGGTAGAACTCAATTCTATTTGTTTAGAAAGAGGACAAGTTATTGTAGGAAAAACACAATGAAGATATACAAAAAGATGTATTGTATGCAGCAATTGTGAACAGAAAAAAGAATAGAAATGAACCAATCCCTTTCCCCTAAGTTTTAATGTTGTGAAACCAAGAAAAAGATGTTTTTCTTGGTTTTACAACATTAGAACTTAGAGGAAAGGGATTGGTTTGGTTCATTTCTATTAAGTGCAGAAAGATTCAAGATTACAAAAGGAATTACTTCCATATATAACACCTTGTTAACCTATTGAAGCACTTGGTATGAGGTGGGGTAACGGTTGCCAATTTAGATGTTTTAAAAATGGGATCAGACAGATTCATAGATGATCCAGTTATACATTTACCTTATCTGTAGGTCACCCTAACCAGTTAAGACTTTGGATAATTAAATACAAAGCAAAAATAATGCAGACAAAAATAACAATGTCAAATTAATTTTAAAAATATCATTTGCACACATACACAGTATCTAGGACAAACGCATATAATTGTAGCAAAAGGTCAGTGGAAATGTACTGGCAACATAGCTTGCAAAATGCTATGAGAGAGACGGAATCGGTGTAAGATGTCCCAGAGCTTGGGCATCTCCATGAAAAAGTCCAACTATTTAGCTCTTACAGGAAAAATCACTTCTGCCAAAGTGGTGCCCAAATATCTACTGTTGCTGCAACAGTAGAAGGTTTTATAGACAATGCTTTGAATTAAGCCTGGAATCACCAGGGCGGCAACTTTAAAACGGGTGTTATTCTGCAGTGGTGGGATTATCTTACCTGCAGCATGAGGCACCACATTGTGTACCAAGGCAGCCCCCACTTCCCATGCAGCCCCTACTGTACATTACTATAGTCTAGCTGCTGGTGAAAAAAATGTGAATTCCCATTTCCAGGCATCATGACCTGGATATGGTTGGAGCTGGTGCATTGGGTGAACATGAACAAAGGCCCTCCAACAGCTTCCACCTGCAGTTTAAGCAGAAGCCCCGAGTACAGGTTGAGTTGGAAACCCTATCCAGGGAAACTACAAGGACTGATTACTGGGGTGTGTTCAGATGTTTTATTGACTGAGTTTTCCATATCTAATCCCTAAAAGCCCATTCATGCTTTCCAGCTCAGTCTACAGTGGCATAATGTATATTTAAATATCAAACATTTCACTCCAAGCCAACAGGTGACCTCTACCAACAGTTTCAAATAGAGATTAAACAACAGGGGAGAGCATTGAGTCCTGTATTATTTATACCAGAGTAGAGCAATTAAGGATTCATCTCCCCTGTCCCCAGCTGCTGACTGAATCCACACTCAGATTGGAGAGAACCCTCCATACCATAATATCGTGTGCTGTAGCCGGAGGTGGATGGGTGTGTGTGGGGGTATTGTTTTTATTTATATTTTTTGTATCTTGTGTTTTTACTGTTTGTGTTGTGGTCTGCTGGCGGCCCACAGAGCTGGCAGCAGAGTCGGACAGTGGGGAGGAACATGGGCCAGTCCTGGAGTCTGGGGAGGGCTTGGACGAAGGATCTGCATCTGACAAAGAGATGGGGCCAGGGCCACCTGAGAGTTACGTGCTGACTCTGGAGCCTCCAGAATCTGAAATCAGTGAGGCAGAGGAACAGGGGGAGCCTGTTCCCAGCGCATGCTTGAATATCAAACAGAAGGTAAGAACAGTTAAGACAAAAGGGGCAACTCGGGAGTAAGGCTTGGAGATGATTGGCCCACCCATAAGACATAAAGGAGGAGCAAAGGGACATGAACCTTTGCAGGAAGAAACTTATTTTGTTCTGATCGATTTAAACTCTGAAGCTCCATGTTGACTTTGTGCTCCGTTTGGCCTTGTACAGCTAATTGGCAATTTAGTCGTTGGCAGCATTTCAAAGGTGGGTGCTTATACGCCTTATCCTGAAAATACTGTGGCAGACTTCTGCTGGGACTAATCACAAACTGTTTGGGACTCATTAAGGGCTGTGAATGCATATAACTCACAGCCGTTGAAATAAAAACAAAGATTTTTGGGAACAGCGTATGATTGTTATTGTCTCAAGAAACCTTGGTCAGAACAGTTTGGAAGCTGCCTAGAGTCACTGTGAGCAAGTAGGCAGCTATATAACTTGTCTAAATGAATGAATGGATGAATACATAAATAATAATAACAATCTGCTGCAGTGAATTCCCTACCCCTTTTTTAATACCTCTTCCCCTCAAAAAAATAAATAAATTGGAAATCGGTTGAAAGTTATCTGAAATGGTCAGATCAAGGGTAACTTTCTTCAGCAGAGCTATCATTTCCTCCAGAGCAGGTGGCTTTATTCCCTCCTAGGAAGTAATGACTGTGTCTCAGATCAGAGATTGATATGCAATCTAACCATGCAAGGAAGCAAGAAGCATCTATCTAGGTCTAAAATCTCAAAGTTCCTACAACACAAAACCTGTTAGCTCCACTAAGTAAACCAGATCAGGAAATCAACTCCACAAGAAAACTATTATTACATTTACTGAGATCGAGTATACTAACATAATTTTGCAGGTCTCAGTTTGCTACACCTCCTTCTCCTTTTTATACTACGGTGAACCAAGATGGCATTTGTATGAATCACTTCCAGATATTATCTTGTTTCTTATCTTGTTATCTTGTTTAAGCCCCCTTTGCCTGGATAATGGTTTCCATCCGTGGTGGGATTCAAATAATTTAACAACCGGTTCTCTGTCCTAATGATTTCTTCCAACAACCAGTTCACCAAACTGCTCAGAAACTTAACAACCGGTTCTCCTGAAGTGGTGCGAACTGGCTGAATCCCACCACTGGTTTCCATCATCTTTCCATCAAGCTTATCTTCTTATTCTCTACTGAACCCTGCCTACTTCCTTGAATTGTACAAGCTTAAGGAAATCCCAAATAGTAGCACAAGATGCCACAAAAGCATTTTGCCCAAGTGGCAATCCAGACCTGGACAAGTTTGACTTTATCCTCTACCCACTCATCCCCAATTTATCTAATGGCATTGCATGCAAATTGTTCCACCCATCTTTCCAGAAAAGACAGAAGTCTTCAGATGCAATCAATGGAAAGAATGGATGCTTCATTGTCCTTACCATCAGTATGCCAACTCAAATATGAACTACTACCAGTTTTGGTCACCTCCATTCTGTTTTTCCATAAATGTTGTTTTGGAGGTTATTTTGGTGCCTTAATTTCTCACAGTTCCTCTCCATTCCTTATACCAGATTGTTCAGGAAGACCCAATTTCAGCCTCTGGGGAGAGACATTGCGAAAGATCTCCTAGATGTCGAGGGCCACTGCCCTTCAGAGAAAGCAGAGAGAAAAAGTCTGGTCTAATCCAGCCCTTGCCCTAGTCACCAATAAACATCAAGGGCAAAGGGACATATAAAAGGATTTGGGAGAATAATTTTAGAATTAATTAGAGTCAATTGGGAAGCATTGTTCTTTTACCTAGTCAGGCCCCAAGACAAACAAGATTGAAAAGATTTTACCATTAGTAGGATGAGATAAATCCAGGTTACTTCTAGATCCATGCTGAGCTATGTTTGCTCAGACATTCACCCTTGCAACAATTGACTCATGAATACCCATGATCGTAAGTTCCAACGAGGAAGCACTTCCATTAGTGAATCCTAAAGGGGAAAATCCCCCCCCTTTCCCTGTTATACCTCACCAAATTCTGCTCTAGGAATTATCTTGATCTTCTTAGCCCACATCTTGTTCTTTTTTTTAGGTCAAAGGTCTCTCTAGCACTCCAGTCCCAGCCGGCCTGTGGAGTCTTTTTTGCAAAGTAAGCTTTACCTTCACTTCTTGACCACAGGTTTTTGTCTCTTTGGCCTCCCAAGGAAATAAGAAGTGGGTTCTTTTCACATCCAGAATGCAAACGTTCTTCACTAGCTTTTTCAAAGACATCTCCATAGTGTCCACCTTTGTAGATACGGAACTGCCAAGAATCCATTCTGTCTCTGGGCTGAAAAGACCCCTGAACTGTGGGATACTTTTTTCTTATATCTTTCAATCCTTCCGTTCTTCATTATTTATACAGCTCTGAAACAAACTTTCTTTTCTGACTACCTTTTTAAAAATTAAATCTGTTGATGGTTCGGGGCTTTAGGAGGGAGTTTTGCCTTAAGCCATGCTTCTGACAAACCAAACACCCTTCTCTCCCTCTGACCGGTCTTCCCGCATGCCTAGATTATGAGCATTTTCAGATTAGAAACTGTCCAAAAGGAATTGGAAAGTGTAGTTAATAGGTCAACTCAGGTCAGTGCTGCCATAGTTTGTCCACTGGTTCTCAGGGGACAAAGTCACTACATGAAGAACACGAGGACAAATTAAAAGGCTGCTCTTGGATTTTCAGTATCAACTATCCCTCCAAAAGGGTCTTATATACTCGACTTACAACAACAGTTCATTTAGTTACCGTTTGAAGTTATAACGGCACTGAAAAAAGTGAATTATGACCATTTTTCACACTTACGACTGTTGTAACTTCCCCATGGTCATGTGATCAAAATTCAGACGCTTGGCAACTGATTCATATTTATGATGGTTGCAGTGTCCCAGGGGTCATGTGATCACCTTTTGCAACCTTCTGACAAGCAAAGTCAATATGGGAAGCCAGATTTGTTTAACAACCGTGTAACCAAGTTAACAATTTCACTGATTCACTTAACGAATGTGAAAGAAAGATCGTAAAATGTGGCAAAATTCACTTTACAAATATTTCACTTAGTAACAGAAATTTGGGCTTAATTGTGGTGGTAAGTCGAGGACTACCAATATATTTTATATACAGCCACAAAAAACCTAGCTTTATGGGAGTTAATTCAGGCAAAGATGCTGTTCTTACAATATTGTACAATCTCTTAAAATCTCCATAGGGGGTGTTACACACAAACGTGTTCCAACTACCCATTTTAACCCAGGATTTTCTGATATCTCAGATTGTATTACCAAGGAAAGATGATATCACTAGCCCTTCCCAGTAGTTCAGGCAACAATACATGCGGCCTCTTTGTTGCAGTCAGTCTGTGTTTGGGGGTATATGTTCTGTGTATCCAGATTAACTTGCTTTTTAAACTGTTTTATAGATTTTTCCCTTCAGGGGACCTGATACACAAACATGGGGCTTTGGATGAGGTTTCGATGCTGTCACCACAAACTAGCTATACTGAATCTTCTTTAAATTAAAATTAACTTGTTGAGAGTTCATTGACTGGGTCAGCTGAGCCCTTCCTGATATTCTAACCACCCCCACCACTCACCATTGACCCAGCTAAGTATGTTGTAAGAGCAAAACCAAGCATGGCTCTTACATAAGCCCAATTCATATGGCAACCTTATACGCCAGAAAATTTTGCCCTGCAGAGAACCAAGGATTAAGAAAGAGAATCTATATATATATAAAAGTGAAATACCACTCACGCTTCATCACAAAATCTCCAGAACCGTAAAGCGTACAAACTCGAAGCTTGGCATGTATGTTCCTCTTGGCTTCTAGGTGCTCACTAAGAAAGGATTTTTTGAAATGAACATAAGAGCATTAGTATTTCCTATATTATTATTAACACACACTGATGCTGAGGAGTTCTACTCCCTCTCCCCACCTGAAAAGAAATCTGTTCCAAATGCAAAACACAAGGAGAGGAATTTCAGTTTCAGAGCAGCAACCAGCTTTAGTATAGAACAGTTGAGCTAAGCCATACCCAGGCTCCTTGCTGTCTCCTTCTTGCTCACACAGCAAATACTGCTTCAGTTTCCAAACAGCCCTCAACTCTCTCACACACTGACAGGACGCTAGCCAGATGAATACCGATGGATGCTGGTAGGCAGAGGCACAATTTTTCCCCCTTATTTTCCTCCCCCAAAACTAAGCCCGATCACAGTTTTGTAGCAAAGTATGGGTATCGAACTAGTAGTGTTATATAGCCAAGGTAGAGAGCACCGGGAAATCTGTTCTACAGAGATGATTGGGAGATGGTCATTCCAAGGGCCTAGAGTAGACAACACTTAGGAGCTGTGGATCAGGGGTTTAAGTTGCAGAATCCAAAAGGACCTTGTTCGTTTTCTACCTCTACTCCCTGATCCGAGCCTTTGAACAAAACAGGCAACCCAGATTCTATGTTCTCATTTTCTAACATCTCCTTCTCCTCTCCAAGAGAGGGTATAACCTGGATGGACATGTCATTGGGGCAGCTGCTTCTTTCAGTCTAACAGCAGCACCAAAGGTGAGCTTGATCCATTCTCATTCGCGTAGAGTTCAGGGCTCCCATATTTTGAGAGCAGTGCAAGGATGAGACAGAAGATGTAAGGAGATCCACTTGCACACTGTGACGTTTTTGAGGTCGGGGAGAATGGGTAGACCTCATACCAATTCCCTGCCCTCCTGAGATGGACCTCACCACATGAAGAATTCCTCCTTTACAAAAGAGGATATTTGGCTGGATACAGTGTGGTTCATTGAGGTATAGTTTTGAATCCTGGAGTAATATACTTTAGAAAAGAATATTTGCAGCTCGGGGTTGAACCGTGGAGTCCTCGGTGCTCCCTGAGCTTGCTTGTTTTCTTGCAAATGTTTTCATTATCCTGTCAGGGAACATCATCCTGATGACGTTACCTAGTTGAGTGAATAAAACTTCTGCAAGGAAACAACGAAGCTCAGGGAGCACCAAGGAGCCTCTTTAAAATGCTGTGGGAGACAACTCCTTAACAGTATTATGCATTATGTCATGGATTTCCCCAGATAGGAAGCCAACTTTGATAACGTTGAATCCCGCTGAGAAGAGCCTTGACTTCTAAATTGGTGCATGAAAGACATGGTAATTCTCCTTGAAGCATTATTTTTTTCCTCCAGTATGTTCCTGCGAAAGACATGGCACCAAATCTTGTTGCTCAGCACGGCAGAGGGAATGTACAAGAAGGCAGCATTCTCAGGAGTACTGGCTGCCTGTGCCCATATGGATGCATGCCTAGGCTTTTTTACGACATGCCTAAAGCAGACAACAGTACTATGTCTCAGCTTGTTATTGGTATACGTTTGATGTTCTTCTGAGAAATGTGCATTGCAGTTATGAAAAACAGAGACAGGCCACCACAGCAAGCTTTCAGGAAGGCGACAGGGTGGAATGAGAGTGATCCAGTATGTAATGAGGTGCAAAGGTGTTCCTTTTCGTAATTTGAATTCTAGGATGCATTACCTAATTGGACTTGTTTTACTTCCTCAGCAAAATGTGTGTCATTTATTTGTAATAAAGCCTTGTTTTGCTTGTGGAATAGATGGAAATATAATTGCTAGAGAAACGTCAGTGCTCAGTTTGTGTTAATTTGGCTCCTTACAGAAGGAATTCTAAATGTTCTTATATTTTGAGCTGCACCATCATACAACAAAGACGTCAGGCAGAAATGAAAGAAAGATATTTCGGTAGCTCTGATAATTCAGGAAGGTTCTGGGAGGAAAGACGGCAGAACGCGAAGACTAAATAAACAGCAAGGCAAGTAGCATCTACATTTAAATATTATGTCCCAGGATGCATAGGCTCAAAGAGTATTATTTTAATAGCAAGCATCTCCTTTGTCTTCTCTCATCAGAAAACAGCGCAATTAATATTATTCTTGCTTGTTCCCTTCAGACTTCCTGGGGAATTCCCAGCAACGTCAGTAGAATCATTTCTGCTCTTTACATTAGAGGTTCTTTTTAAAGAGGTACAACTTTCACATTGTAGAAAGTTAGATCAGAGGAGACACAAGCTATGCATTCAATTTCTTTGTAGGAATATCCAATCCTTTTTGTTCTGATTGAGAAAAATGACTATAAAGCAATAATCTAATGTTGAATCTGGTTTGCTAAAAGAACACCAGTCCTCAAATCCACCTTCCTTTCTTTCTTTCTTTCTTTCTTTTTTTCTTTCTTTCTTTCTTTCTTTCTTTCTTTCTTTCTTTCTTTTCTTTCTTTCTTTCTTTCTTTCTTTCTTTCTTTCTTTCTTTCTTTCTTTCTTCTTTCTTTCTTTCTTTCTTTCTTTCTTTTCTTTCTTCTTTCTTTCCTTTCTCTTTCTCTCTCCCTCCCTCTCCCCCTCTCCTTCCCTCCCTGACTCCTTAATGACCCATGACCCTGGGTGGCTTACAAATAAAGAACAGCCTATAGAGATATGAATAATAAGTGACTTTGGCTGCCTGGAATGACAATAGATCTACCCATTTAGCACACATAACAAACGCGGCCCCTCAACTACCCTATCATAAGGCCCGGGACAACAATCACATCTTTAATAGTTTCCTAAATATCAGATAAGTGGAAGCTGCATGAATCTTTGGGGAAATGTGATTTCAGAGGGCAGGTGGCAGAACAGAGAAAGCTCATAAAATGGCACTGTTTAATCAATAGGCCTACTCAGCTTACCAGATGGACAAAAATAATTGGAGAGAGGCAGTCTCTCAGATAGCCGGGCCCTATGTCATGATGAAGGCCTTTGAAGGTGATAACCAGCTCTTAAATTGCACCAGAAGCTAACTGATAACCTTTGCAGCTTGCAGAACAGTGGGGTCCCATAAGCATATGATGCTACAAGTACTGTCTGCACCGCTGGATTCTGGAACAGCGATAGCAAGCTTTACAGTAATCCAGTCAAGCAAGGCACGAGTGGCCATGTGAACCACAGACTGAAGCCCATGTTGAGCTCATCTGCTTCATGATGCAAACATTGTATGCATCCCTTGCATTGGATGACTTGGTCCTGTGCCAGTTCAGAGGGATGCCTAACTTTGAGAGCCCTTGCAGAGGGAACCAAATCAGGGCACCTCCCATTAGCATAGAGCAATTCCCATTGAAATAATGTGAGTTCAGGGGCCATGCTGGTTCCTCTCCCCCTAGTGGCCTCTTTCATCATTGTTTGCCTGTCTTGAGGCCAGGATTTATTTCACCACCTTAGCATCTCTGGCTGGGCCATAGACATAAGAGGTTTGTCAACATGGACAGCCATCATGAAGCTCTCATGAAAACCTGCTACTGCCTCATCAGCTATGTGGCAGAGAGGGAAGGCTTCACACAATAGAACAGGGCTGTCCAACCTTGGCCCCTTGAAGCCTGGCGGACTTCAACTCCCAGAATTCCCCAGCCAGCTGGCTGGGGAATTCTGGGAGTTGAAGTCCGCCAGGCTTCAAGGGGCCAAGGTTGGACAGCCCTGCAATAGAACATAACTTTTCCAACCAGATGTCCTCCAGGTGTATTAGGATTATAACATGGCTGGGATTCTTAGAATTGTCCGGCCCACCAACTTATCTGTTAGGGTGAACTTATGTAACCTTTGTGAAGAGCACCACCACTTCCCAGTATGTGTACATATGGCAACGTCAAAAATCTACCCTGATCACGTTCAACTCAACAAGCAAAGTCTAAGCTAATTATTGCGTAAGGACATCTGCAGCGGAGGAATGTTCTAATGATCTAAGGGGATTTGTTGAGATTTATGGATCTGAGGTATTTATTTCTGTGTGAAGGCACAATACTGACAGATACTTATTACATGAGAAAATTTGGATGTTATAGGGGTTGCCCTTATTAATATACTTCAGGGCAATCTGACTCCTGGTGAAGTCCAAATATTTTTCTCGAGGACAATTTCCAGAAGTGGCTTGCCAGGACCTTCTTAAGGCTGAGAGAGTGTGATCAGCTTAGAGTTACCCAGCTGGCATTCATGCCTAAGGCATAAATCTGCTCCTCCTGGTTTGTAGCCTGGTGTTTTTAACTCTTAAGACTACACCGGCTTTCTTTTTTAAGGTGTGAGTTATGTTGAATTCTGAAAGGGAATTTGGAGGAACACCCCCTACCCTGAAAACAAAGGTCCTCCAGTAGAAAACACAAATGCCACCAAAGCATCTTCTCCCTCACATTGCCATTTGAGAACTGTTTGCAGTATTAAATAAACGTAAACAGCCCTCATGTAATGGAGAAGTTAGCCATCGTGTCTTGCTGTTTATGAGGTAGCCGGAAGACACACACAGAGAGAAGCCTACAAGGCGAATCCTGTAACCACAGAACAACTGATCTCGATTGTTTTGCCTGCACAAAAGAATGACAAGCAGAACAATGAGCTAGCCAGGGTCAAGTATTTCAGAAGGGCTTGGAGACAAGAATGATTAACCGGATGGCCACAGAGGTCAGCAGAAGCAATGGATGTTCATGACAGAAAGTGGGTAGCCAAACCAGGAGAGCAAGAAACTGCATTCATTTCTCTTTCTGTGTTTTTTCTCTGGCAAGCAATGAGAAATAATTAGAGTGATGTGAGAAGGGCTCTGACTTGGGAAGAGATCTTCAACTGGGAGTACTTGAATACACAGCCCCATTATCTCTGCTGAATCCTACTTTTTGACTTTTTCAATTCTAGGGAACATCCAGCGTCAGCAAATGCTGACCAAGAAGTTGTCTGCAGATGGGAATGCCCTCAATTTTATTTCTTCTGGGATGCCACAATTCAGACAAGCACACACACACACCCGCCAGCAAAACTAATCTATTGTATTTGCATAAAAGTGACGACAGAACAAGAGCTCAGGGTAAAGGATGTTTCCTTTAAAAAATAGCCTGGGCAAATGCTTGTCATGATGGCTTACAGCACAGGAGAGCATCTCCAAAGCTGAAGGACCACACTAGACTCGCCAAGCTGTAGAGCAGCAAAAACAGCTAAGAAAAAGAACTATTTCTTTGTCTCAGCTTCTGCTTCCACCTGAGTTGTTGCCAATAGTTTTCATAAGAGCATTTTCGTTTTCTTGTTTTTTTCTCCCTTCCCTTCATCCTTGAAATAGATTTGAAAGTGTAGGAAAAATGGCTTCACTATTGATGACTGTTTCTTTTCACTCCAGTACATTGATCTAATCCAGTTTTATTTACCAAGCAGTTCCCCAGCCTGTGTGGTTCAGGAAGATCAGATTGCTTTGTGCAGGCCTAACTGGGATAGTAGCACCATCTGGTCTCTTTTTGCCAAGTGGTGAACAAACCAGCACCTTCTGTTCCACTCCAAGATTGTTGTCCTCAAGGACTTCTTCATCGTAGAGGAAAGTTCATGTTGAAGACAGTGGCGGGAAAAATCAATTCCTTCATACCAAAGCTTTACTTGCTAATCTTTGCGAGTTCAACTGCTGTTCAAAACAGTGGGCTAAACCTATTCTGTGGAGTCCTGAAAGCAGATTCTCCAGAAAAAAATATTACTGGTGCTAATATTGAAAATGTCTTCGAATATTTGTTCTTATGTAGACAATTTTCACCCTCCTAGTTGATTTGCTTCTGTTAGAATTGCTTCTGTTCCAAAACGTGCTATTTGATTGACTCTATCTAATCTTGGCTTTGAGCTGTGATCCACCTGCAGGTTGGACATTAGGAAGAGAAAAAATATGACAAAAAGGCTAATCTGTAAGATGTAGGATGGCCTACAACAGATGTGATGCTGACTGTGCTTGGTTGGAGGCAGCCCAGTGCAAAAAAAGAAAAAAAATATCATAGGCTATACCAAGGAAAATAGTTATGGTCTCTTAGTAAAACAATAAAGACATGTATTATAAGGATCTTTGAAAACTGGGATGAACTAAATCCATATGAGGCAAATAATGAAATTGCAGAAAGATACTTATAAAGCAGAAACATCAATCTTAGATGATGCTAGCCAGCTAGCTATTTATGTATATATTGATCAAACCTGAAGCACATTTGGACTATTTATTTATTGAATCTGTAGCAAGTCTGGGTTATTGATTAACTATGCAGATAGTTCCTTAAATAACAACCATTCATTTAGCAACCATTTGAAGTTACAACCACACTGAAAAAAAGTGACATGATTGGTCCTTGCACTCAATGACTGTTGCCGCATCCCCGCAGTCACCAAATCAAAACTCGGGCGCTTGACACTAGGATGTATTTACAGTAGTTGCAACATCCCAGAGTCATGTGATCACAATTTGCGATCTTCCCAGCCAGCTTCTGACAAGCAATTCATGGGGCAAGCCAGATTTGCTTAACGCCTACCCGATTCACTTTAACAACTGCCTTATTTAGAAACAGAGATTCTGGTTGTAAGCTGAGGACTACATGTATAGCAAGTTTGAATTTTTTGCAAGAGTTTTAGGCCTGTGCAGTTATGAATGTACTTTACCAATCCTCCAGTCTTGTGGAAGGACCTTATTATTGCTTACTCTGATAGGAAATATGCAGTTTGGCTTGGGGTGGGGATGTTTCTAATCTTTACCATTTTATTTTTTTGGTTTCTGGATCAAGTGAGCTGTCTGTCAAAAAGAAAACAGATTCCTGAAAGGTAAGCTGGAACTCTCAGCACTCCTAATAGTAAAGGGCCTTGAATCTGACAATCCTCCTTTAGTCTCATTCATTTGTTCCGGGAAATTGACAGTGGCAGCTGTTTTGGGACAGACCAACTCTCAATGCTCGAAGTATATGTCCCTTGGCCCCCGAGTTTTGAGGATCCCTGCTCTTACTTAAGTGATCTGAAAAAATACTTGATCTTCTGTTTCATCTTTATAATGATTCAAAAACTGCTTATTTCCACCTTTTCTCCCTTTTATTATTTGTGTCATATCATGATGAAAAGCAAAACACCTCAGTTTGATATTAGGCTGTTTTAGCAGACCCTGCCTACTATTGCATGGGACACAGATCTTGATTGACTTTCTTTCCTTTTGTTCCTAATTAACCCATGGAATCATTAGTTTGTCAGTCGCCTTTTCTCCTTGCGAAGGGCAACTTGTTATTAAGAACTGTCTTCCTTTGCTCACTCACTGTTTCTATTAAATTTCAAAACCTATTTCCTATTATTAACACACACACCCAATCCTCCTCCATTAATTGTAAAAGCAGCTGCAAAAATGGAGGGGGGGGGGGAGAAACTGATGCAGCACAACTAAAAAGAAAAAAGAAACAGCAAGCAACGATCTAATGCAGCATGAGATTAATACTTCAATACTGCTCTGCCCACTGATTGGTAGGATGTGAATGAGGATGTCACAATGGATTGCTTTAGTCAAAGACCCTCCCTCCCTTCTGCAGCAATTTAAATGTAGCAGAATAAGCTGTCGATCTGAACATTAGGTCCTTGGTGCCTGTTGCAGGTTTTTCTATTCCATTACAACTGAACATTTGTTAAGAGCTGAGAAAATTGCAGCAAGTAACTATCGAGGAGCAAGGGGGAGCAGAATTGGTAGAATCCCAATTTAGGACACACCATAATGCAGATTTCAACCTTTACAGGATTGGATGTATTCAAATATAATCTGTAAATAGATTCACCTAAATAATATGTAAATAGTCAGTCAAGCCCTTGCACTGAATTGTGCATACAGGTAACTTGACACTCTTGCAAAAATAATCAGCAGCACATCCATTCTATGTGTGCTCTGAATAGATCTAATAGAAGCAAGACAGAAGAAGGTAGAAATGGTTCATGAGTGACATTTAAGTTCAAGGTGTGATGTAATCGGGCCAGTGTGTTCCAAGGAGATGAACTGAGGATCAGGATGGGGAACAAATTAGAGGTTCAATTCTGCTTTGTGCAATTAAAGACTGTTCAGAAACAAGCAAGTCACCCATCTTCTACGATGTCCACCTTCATGCCCTTGATACAAGAGTGGCTCTTAAATTAGCATCATGAAAGGAGAAACAAGTAGGCAAAAACTGAAAACACCGATGAGGTTTTTGAAACCAGGCTGCCCTCAGCCGGCAGCTGGTTGCTACTACATTTCTTTTCTTGTCTATTCTTTTTTTAAAACTGCTGGCAACCTTCGCTCATGCTGACTGTCGTGGGTGCCTGTCAGTGGCGATCAAAGAAGTGTTGTTCTTCTAGTCAGCTATGGGCTTGAATATTCTTAACTTTGACTAGAAGCCAGGGGATGTGTATCCTCTCCTCTTGCCTGCCAAAGGAGGATTGGTTATATGTGACAGAACACATAAAAACATTTTCTCCATCTGTTTTCTCTCACAGTAGCCATAAATATTTAGCTAATCGCAGAGTTTGGGTAAGAGAGCTGGTGCTTGCTGGATGGCTGGGATTTCTGTTCCCAATATTCCCAGCTAGCACAGCCAGGAATGTATGTAAGAGTCCTAGTCCAAAGCATCTGGAGACACTCAATTGATTACCCATTTATTTGTTTTTAAAACAGAACCACTCTGCATGGCTCACAACAAATTTGAAACTAGAAAACCATAAAAAGCCATAAAACAAAAACCAAACAACCAGTGCTTCAGTTGTCCTTCTAGGATGTCTGAACAAGTATCCACAGGCTATCACTCTATGCAGTGTCTGGGCAAAGAGCCAGAATCTTGATATTCTGGGGGAGAGATGATGGATAAGATGTGTCAATTAATGCAGCAACTCCACAGAATATAGTTATTTATAAAGACATAAAGCTACAACATAGCTGTTTATTAATCTTGGCTGCATTACATCAATCCCAAGCAGAATGTCTCATAGTTCCTGTCCACAAATGTAAGAAACAGTTGTTCCCTCAATGAAAGAGAGCATGGCAGTTCTCTGAATTTGGCAGACAAAATGAGAGAAAGAGAAAAATCCTGATAGTGATTAAAGACCATGCTTATAGAGAAAGAGAGATCATGTTCCAGAACAGTTGAGGTCCACCTAATACATCAAAGGCACATCTCTTGGACCCATAAGGTGTGTAACCAATGCAAATTAGGTTACATTTTCCCACCATCACCACAACTAAAGTTACTCGACTGCTATTAAGAGAAGTTTCATGAAGGCAACAGCACAACAATCTAACCCAATTTGACAAACTGAAGCAGAAATAAGGGCTCAAAACACTAATTGGAGACTAGCCCACAACAATACAGCAGCCAATAGGATTTGGACATCCCTACCTAGGGAAGACATGCCTGTCTACTTTTTCAGCAAGTACAGTAACAGGACATAAATCATGGGGCACTTTTCCCAACTTTATCCAGATAACTTTTTGTGTGGAATGTGTGAACAACCAACTTGTATTTAGAGCTATGGGTAACTATCCAACGGGATATAGCAATCTAGATGGGATAGAAGAACAAGGTATTAAAATGTTAAGTCCCTTAAGGTTAAATAAATGACACATATAACAACAGGATATCTGTCAATATTAAATATAGTTCTTTAGGAAAAGTGAGTTTGTCTCTCATGGTGGTACTCAAACACTGGGAGAAATTGGTGAGACTGGAGATAAAAAAAAGTTGATGGGACAAGACATGAAATATTATTTAAGATCTTCCTTTTATGTGGTTCAAATTCTGGTTCATCCATTTTCCATTTTGCTCCTCTAATTTTCCAGATTTTGTATATCAAAACAATCGAGGAAGATTCTGCAGAGCTCCAGCAAATCAGACCTTTGAATATCAATATTATCTCATAGGAGAAAACAGAAGTATCTTTATTACATTTCAACCAATGTCTTCATACTTCCTTTCCTAAGTACTGATCAGCTACTACATACCCATCTGCCAGTGCCAGATTTAGCAATCTATCATTTGGAAAAAGCTATTTTCATATATTACCATGGCAATATCTACATCCTTTCTTATTTCTTGCTGAAAGTGAAATCAGGTAGCATGAAGCATACGGAGTAGTAGAAATGTGTTAAGCAGAGAGGCAGGATGATAGCCGATTTTTTAAAAGAAGAAATAGAACATATGATTGGAAAAGGGTTCACATCTCTCTAAAGACCACTGTCCTTCCCCCAGGTTTCCAAAAAAGATATTTAGCAAGGTTTCCTAAACCAAGCCTCCACTTTTGAATTGCCTCATTATTTGAGGCAATGTCCAAAATTCTTCTCCTGTCCGTTTCATGGACAAACATACATACTACAGAATATTTCCATGGAAACAGTGATGTAATTCAGGAGGCAGATTGCCTCTAAGTAAAGGAAGAAGGGAGACCAAGAGAGATGGTTCTAATGCTGGTTTTCCATTAACAAAAAAGCTTCTGATTTTCTGAACCTTAAATACTGAAGGGTGGGAGATGTTATGGAGCCAAGTGAAATGGAGGAAAGAAAAGAGAAAGACAACATTGAATTATGCAAGTAGAAGCCTAGTTGCACAATACTGGATTCTGTCCTTTGTAACATAGCAACTGAGGCAAATATAGAAGCATTCTGTGAAAAAAAAATCAGTAAAATCATCAAAGAACATAATATATGTAGTAGGTTTACTAGGGAATTGAATGACCCTCACCCCAAATTTTATTTGAGCCTGAGACATTCAGTTGATCAATAAATAAATGTCACCTAATACTAAACACTGTCTTCAGTATCTCACATTAAAAAACACAGGTGGCAAAATGAGGATAAGACTCTGCTACCACAAAGACAACAATGATACCTGCTATCATCCTTGAAGCAGACAATAGTTGGCTAGATATTGGAAGAAAACACTTGTTAACACAGAGTAAGAACAGAACTTTATAGATCTAACTTGTTTTATGCCCTTTTCCCCCTGCATGAAGATCTTGTATTCTTGCCTACGGGACATAGCCAGTAGAGTTTAATGCTGGTTCTCTTCTTCATTTGAGCAGGTCCTTCTTTTTATCTATGTCCCAGAAGGCCACCATAGGGGCCCAGAATGCTGATGACCTAATTCAGTGGGGTTCTTCTTATGTTCTAAATGTCATACAGTGCTAATCACCCACTCTGCTCTTATAACTGCATTTTCCAATTGACACAGTGTGACCAAAACTTCATCTTTAGTTTGCGTAGTTTTTTCAGTAGGAATTCTGTAAGGAAACTTTGTTGTCTATCCTACCTTGTCAAACAAAGTACCTCTTCTCCTTTTTGGGAATTTTTTTTAAATTTCCCTTTTTAAGCCGACATCCATGTGAAGTATGGAAGGTGGCTAGCTAAGGCTCTCCTACTGGCATTATTAAGTGAGCAGGAATCTAAATTAAGAGGCAAAACAGGTATAGGCTGGGAATCAAGGAAAAAATAGATCAATACTACAAAAACAAGCATTCAAAACATAACACGGTACAGTTATTTATTGAAATACCAGAAAAGGCCATTGATGAGGAAAATAGGTTGGACAGGAGGAATTTCCATTTAGTAAACCTTCTTGGTAGATTTAAAAATGCCACCTACAGGTCATTCCAGCCAAATACAAGATGCAGTACAAACCATGCAATTAAATTATGACCAAGAAGGGTAAAAGCATGGGATGGGATGTTTCTACTTCAGTTCTACCCCACCACTCCACACAGAGCTTGTCAGGGAATGACTTTCCAAATGAAGGAAATGAAACACAGACTTCTGGTGAATTATAAACAATTATAATACATTGCCCATGGGACTGGAAAAGGCTATAAAACGTCAAGTGGAAGATGAGGGATGTGTAGCATGGTACATGGTGTCAGATGGTGATACGTTTCATTAATGATACTTCCTTTTCATTTAACCAAGGGAATACCGTCCTCCTCTCTCTTTCCTTGAACTGAGGCACCTTTAGTTGCACAAGGAATAATTAGCTCAAGCCCAATCAAATCTGCCACAGAAGAACACTCATGTAACATATGAGCAGTGGCTACAGAAAAAGTTGAATTATTAAAGGGATTTTTTTTTTAAAAAAAAAAAGTCAGTCCTCAAACCTGGTATATCCAGCAGGAACTTTCGATACCAGTGAAATAAATAAACACATGAACGCTGATTCTGAACTTACACTGCCGAAAACAAATTCGACTTGCAATTCTTTCACTCTATTTGAAATATTTACGAATGGAATTTCTAATAACCTCTGGGGACATTAGGCTTCCCTGCCTGAATATATATATATGTATATATATACAAATTATTTTACAATAATTCCCTTTTGGCTTTTACAAGTGTAGCCAAGAGTAGCCACTGTAATGCAAATCTTCTTTTCCACACCCTATGCAATACTGCAAGTTTAGAACTATTATTTAAAATAATCTTATCCATGAATTACAAATAATAAAGTACTTTGCATATATAAATATTTCTAGCAGATTTTAGAATGTACATAAAAGATTCCCCCCTCACTTTGAATAAGCCCTCCCTCCCCCCAAAAAACCCATGCTTTCCTCCAGATCACCGCTGTTTTAATAAAGCTTTGTACATGGCGAAGCCCAAAACAGCAAAGACTGTAGCACCAAAACTTGCTCGAAGCCAAAAGGTAGAGCTCTTGAGGTCTGCCTGTGTCACGTGCCTGAAATACAAAGAATATTTTTTTTAAAAAAATTAACAAATATTGAGATATATACAAGCATCAACATGTGTAAGTTCACTTTCAGAGATCTGCTATGTACTCTTTTAAGACATTTGTAAACTAAATGTTTTTAATGTAATGTAGGGAAGTGAATGTTTTGCTCTGTCTATTCAGAAAAGAAGGATTATATTTCAACTCAGCTAACAGGTCAGTTTGACTGATCTATAATTCCATTAACTTTTCACAGCAACGTAAAGTAAATAGATCACATTTAGGCTTATCCCGCAATATTAAGCCAATTGCTTTTATGCTGTTCTGAAGACTTGGGCATTGGGCAGTGCATAGCTTGTTAACCTGTAATTGTGAAAAGACTAACAATCTAATTAAGGAATGACTATTCTAGAACAGGGGTCCATGGACCAGCACCATGGGTCTGTGGCATGCTAGCAACCTGGCCACGCAAACAAGCGAAGCCCCATCCATGGGATGCAGGCAGCGTGCAAAATCACATCCCCTCTGGTCCACAGAAAAATCTTTCTCCACAGAACCGGTTTCTGGTGCCCAAAAAGTTGGGGACTGCTGTTCTAGAATCATCTAAATATAGATGACTTAAAAAGGAAAACCTAATATACGCTGTGTTGCTTATTAGTCAGCATTTTCAGCAGAGTTGTCCCTTCAGATTAATACCCAAGTGACTTTATGTACTAACTTCTTTGCTGTGATGTTTCTATCGAAAGGCAGAAGGCCTAACCACTGAAAATAATCTTGAACGCCACCACACAATAAAACGGTTAGGCATACCAAATAGTTAACGAAACACAGATATTAAACAGGTGAAACCCAAATGCAACAGAACAGTATGGAGGATGAAAGAAAACCACAAATTTAAGATCAAAATAGCAAAAATTAACCAAAAACCAATGATCCAAGCTGCCAGCATGCCAAGTTTGTGAGCATGCTCAGTTAGCTTTCATGAAAAACAGCCGATGCAACAGATAAAAAGCTATGAGCAAGGAGTTTTTCCAATGACCTTAGTTCAAGGCACAGTGATTCTCAATTGAGTATTACAGATTTGATATAGGGCTGCATTACAGAATAGAACACAAGAAAGAATTCCCTCCTAGGCACTTTTAAAACTAAATCAGAAATAATGGGAAACCTACAAAAGTATACACCATTACCTTCAGAAGAGCAGATTCCAAAGTATAATTCAAAGAACTACTGTAATATATTATTACCAAAGATCATGAAAATATCTACCATCCACTTAAGAGGTCTGGAAATTACTGAATCAGCCATTTGCAAAATGGCAGCACATAAAGGAAGAACCAGAATTGAGAATTATCCCTGAAAGAAATATAAGCTGATTATAAGAACTTTTATTTTAACAAGAAAAAGCCTAACTATTATTTTTAAAAAAATAACACTCTTTCAGATTATTTGCCTCTAGCTCTTCTCCTATCATCTGAACTGGGTATTCAGGGGACAGCATGAAGACTTTTGAGGTCCAGCTGCAAACAAGACTGGGACAAAACCATAATTGGAGAAAATCTGGAACAAATGGCATAGTCTGATTTATTAGACCAAAAAATGGTGTTCCTTTTCAGATATCCAGGCAACAACACATTTAGCATTTTGCATATTGTCTACCTCAAACTGTCTAGCGTGGACCTCACCCCATTCCTAAGAGGTCCTTAAAGGGTGTGTGCATAAGTGTATCAGTATGCCTACCGCCCCTGTCTTACTGTCCCCATTTATTAATATTTACTCCCTTTGTTCTTGCTTTATGTTCATACTTATACTTGTTATCTTGTACATGTTTGACAAACAAGCAAACAAAAATAAATAAATAAATATTCAACAGACTTGCTTGTTTATTGCTAGCAATCAGCGAAGCTGGCAGGTATCCACAGTTAATTTCAAAGTTTGGTTCTTAAGGGATGTAATCTGAAACAGATCATCAGGCAATAGATGCTGATAGGTTAGTTCTTTCCAATCTCTCACAGCAAGACGTTTACTGGATTTCTTCTCCATAAAGAGTTACCTGTCTTCCAATAAATGTGGATCAAGGGATGACTCCATGAAGATGGAATCCTCTATCGACCTGATGGCATGTACTTGGTGTACAATACTGCTCTCCTCATCTGACAACAGCAAGGCACCCAACTCATCTATGTGGGCTCTCAACCTTTTTACACACATGCACACAGATGGCAGTTCACAGCATGGCTCAAAACAGGAAGTTACACATCAACATGGCTTACAATCAGTTTCAATATCCATTTTTAATCAGAAAGTCTTGGCTGTAAGGTGCAGGTTAACAAAGTAGCATGGAAATTAGTGACAAGTCCCAAGGAAATATAAATCTCTCATCAAAGTGTCTCCTTTTTCTATCCCATGTGAGAGAAACCCCATTCTTTCCAGAATTCTTCTTCTACTTTGCTTTGTTTTTGAATTACATTTTTGTAGACATGCAATTTTGAAGAACAGGTCTATCACAATGCTGGATAGGGCAAATAGAATGTTATATTACTAGCAAAGTCCTGCACAGCAGCTGATTAATGCAAAAACCAACGGGAAAGGGGTATTCTGATTGGAGTGTTTGACCATTCCTGGGTCCAGAACTCGATAATTTCTCACAGAAACAATCTGGGATCTGGCTAGAGAGAGGTAGCTAGGGGTTAACAAAGTTCTTGCCTCACATTACTGTAGAAGCACAGGTATTTCACTCTAATATTATACCCCATGCTGGGAGTAGGAGGAGAAGCCTAACTACTTTTTATAGTCAAGCACACAGACTAAAATTAAAAATGCCTTTGAGTGCTTGATCAATTAATTATGTTCAGGATTGTTATTAGCGGGAAGTAATTGTTTCAAGCTCAAAAAAGATATTCACATATCTGTGATTTAGAAACACCAAAAAGCTGCCCCACTTCCACATCCTGTTGTTCTCATTTTTTTTCTCTTCCTGCAGAACAGGAGATTAAAATGTTGAACAGTTGCCCTCCATTCATAATTTAACTGTAATTTACCAAACTGTCAGAACTTCAAAACTGTGGTTAAACTAAACAATGACCCATTTTGAACAAGCCTATTTTTTTAAAAAAAAAGCAAGCCACAACTTAATATTTCTTTGCTTGCAATTAAACTCAGTTTGTCAGCTTGGATAGTCAATCAAAGCAGAAACTGGCATTTCTAAACTCTTCTTCTCTAACATGCAGGAGAAAGGGAACCCCAGGAGAAGACCAGTCCTTTCATATTTGCCTTAGCCAGAACTCAGCATGATATCTTAATTCTATGGATCTCTTCATACCTTCAGATATTTATATATGAAGTACAGAAACTAAATTAAAATTCATTATGGGCCAATAAATACCTTTTCATGAATAAAGTTCTTTATTTCAGAACCATTTTTCGAAATTAATGTGTGAGGAAACTGCTGGGAATGCAATTCATCTACAGATAATATGTGTGTGCGCGCACGCACAAGTGTGTGCGCTAAAGCATAAAACACATACACATAATCAAGTTTGAATTGGCTCCACAAGCAAAAAGTGTATTTGCTGCCTCTCTTTTCATCACTTTAATTTTTTAGCTATTATTTCAACACTACAGTAACTGGACTCAGAAGCAGAAATTGACAAACATATAAACCAATTCCATACTGGTTCAAAAAATTAACAGAGAGGAACTATTAAATTTGCACAGTTCCTAGAAAGAAAGAAAAAAAAAAGACCACATAGAAACAATACAACTATTTGTTTGGTATATTGTTGAATTCTTATCCCATCGTCACAAATTTGAAATTAGCACAAGTTGCAACAGGACTCCTGAATTCCTGCACTGGAAAAATCGAAGTATTAACAGATCTGCCATCAAATGTCAAAATCAATGTCATAATCTCCCAGCATAATAAGCTGCAGTGGAATGATAGTTCTAGATTTTATCTTTCATTCACTTAAAACGAAAATATGTTGGCATCTTATCTGATAGTACCAACCATAAAGTAATGTGCTTTAGTTACTGGTTAATGAGTGTTGAAATTGTCTTTAGACAATGTTTTTTTTTTTTAAATGTCTCTCCATTTGCAACCTTACCTATTGAATTAACAGGAACTTATACATAGATCTTTTTTGCCAAAACCCACCCCCTATGAAGACTGAATACATATTGGTTTATATATATGCTATTTGCAAATACAGGTAGAACAGTCTTATTGCCTCCCACTCATTTGCCTCTGGCTTCCTTTACAAACAGGAAGATACACCTACTCTGTAGCCCAGCAGAGTAGCACATGAAGGCTAATCCCATGATTAAGGGGACATCAAAGAAACATCAGGAACATGGTGGGAAAGATACGCTAATGCACACAATGATGACAAGGCACTTGTGGATCAAGAAAATAAAAGGACTGGAATGCCCCTGATGCTGGAGGAATTCTCTACAAAACTACATAGGACAAACTATATGGGGGAAAAACAGTATGGGTAAAGCTCTTTTTCAGCATAGTGTCTGTGTGTGCAATCCCAATATTATGCAATTAGCTTTCTCTCTCTCTCTCTCAATTATTTATAGTAAGACTCAATTACTTATTAGATTCATTTCCATGAACTCAAATTAAATCCTCTCACCAAAACTTGTATTTTGTTTACAAAAAATGTATTTTGAATAAGACAATTTCAGATGCTTAGAATACTGCCCAATGGAGATTCCCCTTTTTGAACTGTCCAACAACATAACTCACTGAGTTCTTAACCTTGCAGGATCATGTTTACTCAAAGACCTCTCAGGCTCTCTTCCCATGACTGTACCTCAGGTTTTCAAATATTATTTTCATTTTTAAAAAAATTAAATGAAAACAAGCATACTCCAACAAACTGCTGACTTCAGCTGCCATTTTTATTGCCAAGAGGCACCAAAATCATTCATAAAAGTTAAAAATTGTGGATGGCTGCACCCACCATTTATTTACTTTTTTTGGAAGAGCCTGCCTAGAAAAGATAAATGGGTGCTGTGGACTTCATTACGCCCTCTAGGGCAGCTAGAAGACTTAATGTTTGTGCAATAGTATTGGGCTGTCATTAGCAAGACCCAGCTTTAAATCTACCCTCACTCATGAAAATTCCCCTTGCTACTTTGGGGTACTGCTCTATTTCAATGTGGAAAAATAGGAAACGATTATATATGCCCCCTTGAGCCACCCCCCTAAAAGGCAAGATAACAAATGATTACTTTGTGAGCATGCTCATAACATCTTCTCAAAGTCTTAACTCCAACTAGCTCAAATATTTGGAGACTTCAACATTAAAGTACAGTATATGCGTTAAATGACTAATGGAGATTCTCAGTCATCCAGGTCATGGTTGTCCCAAAGGTGCTTTTTCAAAAGGCAACTGGACTTCTTTGGTTTTTCCTGGAAGATGTTTCGCTTCTCATCCAAGAATTGAAGAAGCTTTTTGGATGAAAAGCAAAACATCTTCTAGGGAAAACAAAGAAAGTCCAATTGCTTTTGTAAAAGCACCTTCCGGATATTCTCATTAATTTTTTGAAAACTCTTGAGAGGTATGAGCTTTCTTTTCTTTTCTTTTTTAAAGATGATTGAGGCAGAGGCATAAATAGTAAAGCAGTCTTTACCATTCATGGCACATGCAAATAGCCAAAAAGCAAACGCCAAGCCAATGGTTTGAAAGCACACAATGAATTAGAAAATATACTTAGAAATGTAATATTTTTAAAAAGATGCACAGGAATGCAGCAAGAGGAGTGTAAGTGCCAGCCAGAGAAATGAAAACGAAGACCTAGAGGAAAAAACAAATTAAATCAAAATAATCCAGCATGGTCAAACGTTCCCCCCCCCCCCTAAATTATGTGTGTTATATATTACTTTAAATACAACCCTACTTCTTTTGAAGCCTGTATAGGAAGAAGTCATGGGCAGTTCAAATCAACAATGTGTGTCTCTCAATGACGTCACTTTCACAATAAATGAAATCCTAACTTTATAATGATAGATCTCCCTGCCTCAACTGAAAGAACTGTGGAGCTAAAGCTGTTGTTAAAAGTTCTATTTTAATTTTCTCATGACAGGAAAATTATTATTTTCTGTTTCTAGTGAGTGTAATATCAGATTAAATTTCTAGGCTAAAGGTCAATAAATCCCTTTTTAAAATAAGGCTACAACTACTGGAATGCATTTTCTTCATCTGAATACATTTTTAAAACATAAATGATTCTCACTTATTTAAGCTTCAATTGTATGGCATTCAAAATAAAGCTGGGCTCCCCTATTCTTATTCGGACTTCTGAGAAGAGATGTATTGTGTAATGTGTTACTACATTGTGTTAGTGAGACTAACACAACCTTTCACCACGGCTGTTCAAAAAATGCCTAATAAGAATCGTGCTACCCAGTGAAATGTGGGCAATCTCGAGGGTAAATGTGTAAAAAGAAAATCAGGTTGTAGCTACTTCAGTTCCAAAGAGATTGATAACATGCTGTATTTTTGACTGTGATTTCTTCCTTCCATCCATAATCCGTTCAGTTGTGTGCAAAAATAGGATTATCACACATGGAAAAAATAGGGGCTGCATCTTCCAAGCAATATAAAGTTGCTCTAATGGATCAAGATTGAATATGCCCTACTGAGAAATCTAACAATTTTGTATTTCTTGAGTGCTGGTAGTTAACCTGGAAAAAAGGCATTCCTCTAAGATTGGTTAGGTAAATGTTTCAGGGAAGACAAGAAAAAATATATTTCTCAGTCACCATACAAGAGAACTTACAAAGTTCTCTGCTAACAATCATCCTCAAACTAAATGAGATGCAGCATTCAGCAACATTTCTGTTGAAATACTATTTTTTAAATCAAAATAATCTTAAAATTATTTTAAAAAATTCTCAGAACTGAGGGTTGAGGGGAAAGAAATGGGGGGGCGGGAATCAATCATATTACAGGATAATGCAATGGATGGGGAGAAAAATGGAATAGATCCCATCCTTCCTTTGATGGAATATTACAGATCATATGACCAAGTGCGACCATAACAGTTGATCCTAAGTGTCTTCCTTCTAAATCAGAAATTCACAAGTGAACATGAAATTTCATTTGCTTTTAAAAGAACCAGGCAGCAAATATTTTAGAGATATCAGAGGAAGGAAATGCTTCTGTGACCCAACAGGATAGGCTGATGGCTAACAAGGATATCATTTCACCTATAGCTACAGACTTCTTCAAGACATTTGGGAGAAAGATAATTTCTACCACTACAAGGGAAGGCTAAGCTAAGAATCAGGTGGCTTTTTCTAGTCAGCCTCAAGTCAAAGCCTCATGTCTATCGTGAATTAATCCTTAAAAAATTCAAATAATATAGACAGATCTATAATTTCTTCAGTGTGTACTAGTTTATTGGGTTTCATATTTTTGAAGTCAATGCTCCCCCCAAAAAGGCATCTGAAATGCTGGTGAAGAGTAAGGTCTCTCAGTGACTTGTTTTATTTGATTGGTTGAGTGCCTTACACTATTAAATCAAACCTTTGTATCTATCCTATTTTGTTTAGAGACGATTGGAATGGATATTTGGATATTTCACTTAATCTGATTTGACACTGAGGAGATGAAACTGACCTCTCTTCCCCCAAATATTGTTGACCCTAAATTCAATTGAAACACAAGAAGCTTAGGACTAAACTATCTGATTTCTCTCAGAAGACTTTGTGGGAGTTTATTTAACATTAAAAAATTATCACTTAAACCGTTTAGACAGGTACTACTGCAACTTATCAAAATTGGATCAGAAAAAGAATCTGTTTGAAATGATTGAATTGTCAATTAAATGCCAAACACAGGGCAACTTTAAGTAAGTGAAAAGTGATGCATATGGCAGCACAACACTGCTGGGCTTTAATATATTAGGAAGAAGATCTGAAGGTTATAAAGGATATTTCAATGAAGTTGCTGACTTAGTATGTTTCAGCTATGAAAAATGCAAAGTCCACGTAAGGGATCATTAAGAAAGGGAATGAAAATAAAACCATCAACACTGAGTCCTAAGATAAATATATGGCATGTCAACATCTGGTAAACTGTGAATGGTTCTGCTTGCCATATTTGAAAGAGGATACAAGCGGGGGAGGGTGGGGAATGCAAAAGAAGGAACCAAAATGATCAGCAAGCTACAACACTTTCCTTATGAGAAAAGAGTAAAATGTTTGGAGTTCTTTTAGCTTATCAAAATGATAACCAAGGCTGAAAAAGTATGTGAACAAGGTATACAAAATAATATATCGCATAAAGACAGAAGATTGTACTTTTTCTCCCTCTTAGGACCCCAAGATCAGAGGTCATCTGCAAAACTGACTGGAAGAAGATTTAGGAGAGACATAAAGAAGTACACCTTTCCACAGCCCATAGTGGTGAATGCTCACTAACTTGGATGGCTTTAATAGAGAATAAATAGATGAATGGAGGATGGGGTTCTTGAGGGATAACATCAGATTATGACTACAAACACCAGTTGCAGGGGACCAACTATGGAAGATATTGTTATCCTATGATGCTTGCAAGTATCCCAGAAGTAGCTGGTTGGCTACTAAGAGATATAAATGTTTGAATAAGGTGAGCTTTTGTCTGATCCAGATGCTCTAAGATAGATATTAAATTACTATTTTATGTCACATTCAAAATAATGAGTGGGTAATCATCTTTAAGGGCAAATTGTTTTTAAAACAAACACTCTTCTTTTTACCGTAATTCTATTCCAATGAAGATGGGTAGAAAGGGATTTTTAGCAGTATAGTATAATTCCTTTCAGCCATTTGATTACCTATGATTATATATTTTCTTGCATTTTTCTTATTTCAGGTATATATTAGGATTGTGCAGATTCTCTAAAAAAGGGATTCAGAATAGTGGGAAAGCACCAAACAGCCTCTTCATATCTAATTAAAATGGCTGCATCTTTTTCTAGGACCATACAGCTGTGCTGGAAGCTATTCCCAGCTGGGTGTGTGCAGTTGCTTTGCTGGGGGGGAAATGGAGAATAAACATTTTCCTGACAGCCATCTCTCTCTCAGCATGAAGGCAGGAAGTGGAAACTGATGGGCAGCTGCTTTTCTTCAAAGTTCAGTTTATCTGGCTCTGGATCCATCTTTCCTGACCTTTTGTTCTTGTGGGTTTTCTGAGCGCCTACCAAAAAGAATGGTAGAATTGCCAAGATCTGAGGACTTCTTTCCATCACAATATAATGCTATGTCTACCCTTCTATCAAGCACAGTACAGGGATCAATGTGATCTCCTTATCAGTCTGCCTTATTTATAGGGGTGACTAAATGATTAACTGCCCTTAAACAAGCAAAAAATACAATCCCTTAATATAATTCCCAAATTGCCAGCCACTGGTGGAATGAACAAATTGCACAGTGGAATCTTACTTGAATGCTTTTATATTCCTCCACACACTGAAATAGTGGAGCAGACATTCATGTATTTTATATTTTATATTTCAAAATTCATAATCGAAGGACATAAAATAATAATGCTGGCAGAGAAGGAACAGCAATATCACTGAAAAGGAATCTGATTTGAACTCTCATTCATGTCTTGGGTCAATTTGCCTCAAATGTGACCATGCATTTAATAAATAGTCTGTTAAACCTGTTTTTGTTTGTATGAAAACGTTTAAATAATTTGCAATGTGGTATTAGAGAGATGCAATACTGTTTGCGACAAGGAACATTTTTACTAGATATTTCTTTATCTCAAATTTTCTTTCCAATACAGTAGAATATCCTGAGCAGGGAATCATTTGTGCATTCTTAAAATGAAAAAAAAGTAGTAGCATTTTGTTAAAGAGGGTTGATTTAGTTGTTAAAATGACACAGATCTTATCACACCATATCCATTTATAAGGACCAAATGTATATATTCTGAATGCTGGAAATAAATGTAACTAATATCCAGGATGTTTGTGTGTGTGTGTGTGTGTCTGTATCTCCCCCCCCCCAAAAAAAAATCAACTATTTTTTTTTTATTATCACATTAGAGGCAAAGCCATGGTTTCAGACATAAGTGCTGACTCTCTGACAAGTTGATTTTATAGATGGAGAAATGAGGTTTAACTCCTTTCTCAGAGTCTGTAAGAAAACTATGAGTTGATGAGGACTCTCCTGGCAATTACTTCTGAAAGCCTAGAAGGAGTGTTGCTTTCACAAATGAACTCAACTCCTCTAACTGATGCCAAGTAGTCAGACTGATGTGCTTCAAGATTTGTTACCTTAAAGAGAACAGAAAAAACTATTATTTGCAAAGGCAGTGTCTTCTCCCAGCCATCTCTGTACGCCTAGTAGCTTCCAGTAGGGAAGGCCCCCTTGAAGTCACATCCTTGAGGGCCAGGGACCCACCTTTTCTGTTGGTGCCCATCTGCTTTAGAAGATGCTCCAACCAAGCAAGCCCAAGCCAGCACTAACATTATTGCTGGTCAAATAAGTGGACCTGGTTATTTTGGAAAGCTTCAGGGCTGGATGATATAGCAGTTCTTCCCTGCTGTAGGCAATTATTAGTGTTAGGACATTTTCCTTGATGTGTTAATAGCTACTATTACTGGGGTTTGGTTATTTGTTTTCTTTTATTTATTTATTTTTATTTTGTGCTATCCATAAGCCACACAGCATCTGTAGCAAATAAATCAATAACTGGCAGGACATTTGGCTGCTTAATGGATATGGTGTGACAGGTCTGTCAGTTTACAAAGTTCAGCAATGGATTTCATTCATGTAATTCCAAGCACAGCTGGTACCTAGTAAATAAAATCAAAGACCTGTTAAGAACTGCGGTGAAGAGTTTGTTCTTTACAGATTGCAGCAAGTCTGAGTTGAGGAGGTTCTGACAGATGCAAAATGTACACCTGTTGCAGGTACACATACAGCGTAACCGGGCATGGCTGCGAAAACACACAGAAGGAAGGAGTTGAGACCTCGGGCAGAAACCATGAGAAAACTGAACTAAAACCAAGAGAAATAGGAACTGGGAACATTTGAGGGGATCAGGAAGTGAGGCAAGGGTAGAGTAAAGCTGGGTAGATTTCCAGGAGGAGCATACTATATTTTAAGGGACTGTGCTGATATGCCAGTGTCCCCATAAGGAAAATAAACAATCCATTTTCCACTCACATTGGGCTTAGAAACTGTAGCCTAACAGAATATGCATAGCAGAAGGCAGCTCCTCCTTAATCCACAGCAAAATTGGAATTCAGTTTCCTTCTTTAACTGAAAGTCGTTAAGCAACAGCTACCCTTACCTCTGGCATCCCAACCGACACACACATGCTTAAGAGAATCAAGGGAAGAAAGTCAAATACGCTATTGCTTAGATTTCTCCAAATATTTAAATATTCTAGGTTGCCAAACAGAAATAAGAAGAGTGGAATTTCCTGAATTTAGATTTGGTTTCCCCACCCCCCACCCCCCAAAAAACTGGACTCTCCAAGAAATAGAAGAAGCAACTTTACCTTCACTGAACAACTGAAAGCCTCCCACCCAGCAACACCGATCCTTGCAACTTCAAAATGCTTCCCTGCAGCCTAATTGAGTATAGAAAGATGGCGGTGGATTTTTTTTTTTAAAGGAGAATTTAGGTCAATAGCTATTTACGAGAGAGCTACAAATAGAAAGCCAGTTGTTGTTCAGTTGTTCAAAGGCAGCCTATTTCCAATTCCTGGCTGTAAGAGCAAACTCTTGCCATGTGGATTTTTTTTTTTTTTTGGTGGCTTGGAATAAAGGTTGCCATGCATAGACATTGTCTTTGCAGAAACGACTAGGAAGCCTATATTCCAGCAGAGCCAAAGATACCGGGGATATATATACAATGTGGGGCCTTAGGATGTACTTAATATCGGCTATGGCACCATTCTGAATCTGCCATTTGAAGGACATCTAAATCAAATCCTGAAAGAAAGATTTGTCCTGTCAAATGCAAAGACTGCAGAGTGGGCTTGCTTGGCAACAGAGTGAGATGCTCAATGAGTAATAGCAACCTTTTAAGATCATACGTCTTGAGCTTGACAATTCTCTACAATGCGCGAAACACCAACTGTTCAAAATTTTACCACAAGCCATGTATTTTTGAGAGAGACAAATAAGCAAGAGACTATCATCTAGCGGTTCTTCTCTGGGTGACTAGAAAGAAAGGAGAGGCACATTTCAAAGGAAAATTAAAGCTTTCCATTTTAGCATTGATACACATCAATTTGCTTTAGGATAATGATCCCTTGGGGGAAAAAAGGATCTTTCCCTCCCCTACTTTTTAGTAAATTATGAGATACTTTTAAATACATTGTCCAGCGGTGTCAAACCGGATTTCTTTGAGGGCCAGATCAGTATTATAGTTCTCCGCAGGCTGGCCAGGGGTGGGGGGAGGAGACAGGGAGATGCCTCCTCCAACTCCCTGCTGGCCAAAATGGGGCATGGGGAGGAAAGCAAGGCCCCTGCATGTTCCCTTTTCAGCCTGGACGGCCTCCTGCAGCACCCTGCTGCACACAGCCTCCCATGCCCCATTTTGGCCAGCAGGATGCTAGAGGAGGCCGTCCAGGCTGAAACGGGACAGGGGGCCCGGCCACGCATCCCCCTGCACCCTGTTTTGGCTGCCAGAGGCACTGCAGGCAGGTCCTTTGCTATTTCCAGGCCGGCCCTGCGGAACAGATTTAAGCACCACATGGGCCCCATCTGGGTCTTGAGTTTGACACCCCTGACATAGACTGTGATGTAAATGTCCTTATTTATACAGCTTTTTGTAACTAAGTGCACTGAAAGGTATCTATAAAGTTGATTGCTAGAAAGCTCTAATCAAGTAACACATAGTTTACTTATTCTACCTTGTTCTGAAGCCCATCGTAACAAGTCTTTTAATTAGAATATTTGTACTTTTCAACTATTTTAAGAGAATGCTAAATTCATATGCACTTTGGAGGGGTGATTTTTCCTTATAGCCTGCTAGGGACTGAAGTTCAAAAAAGCAAGCAGAATCATTCAAAGCAGAAGCAATCCTTGCTATAACTCCCTGAGATGAAAGAGAATGCTGATTAATTGTCTCCAAGGGAAATTAATCCATTTACAATTCAAATAAGAATTGTCCCCTAGAATCATGCTGCTATCGTTCATCATCCCTAAATGTAACCAGCTGATGGACAGCTGAGCAGCTTGTTTTTAATCCAATTTTATAGCAGACCATAATGCCACATTTCTAAAAAAGCAGCAAACCATTTTATACATAGAAGCGCTTTGCCACTAGGATCTGCAAAATGTTATGTCATGCAATGTTCCAACCTTAAAACAAGTTCTTCCACAACTGATCCAGATGTGGTCTATCTTCAACATGGGCCTGTTCCAAGGCTCAGAACACTCTGAGATGAAACATTTTGCACATTCCCCTACTTTGACACCTGAGGAGAGAGCTAGTCCTCAAGCCAAAGACCTAGTGGGCATATAGAACTAATTTCATGATCCTTTGGATCCTGGATCTTATGCAAGGAAATGGGCACAGCCCGAATAATGAAGCATGCTGAGGAATAAGCTGATGAGAACAAAATGACCCTAATTGATACATATACCTGAAAATTCATTTCTTATCCATTTAGGAGGATAAAACATTTTAGTGCTGATGCATTTTTTTAAAAAAAGACTAAACAAAACTGTATTTATATTTTGTTTCAGCATCTAAGGGTCCAATCTTTTTGGGACAGACTCACATTTTTGCATTAATGGATGAGTAATGGTAACGAGCAATGCAATGCATGCGTATATGGAGAGAATCGAACCCCATGTCCTTTAAATTAAATCTAATTTGTCCCAATCTTCAAAGATTCTCTGTCAAAAGATTATGTGCCAAATCTTGCGCATAAGAATTAAAAAAAAATTTAAACAGGTACTTAACTTATACTTATCTGCCTTTCATTTATATCCAGCACTAACATCTCCCTCTGTTGCTAAACACAATTTCACTGGGGCACAGAGTTCCATCCTTATGGCAACCACAGCATGCAACACTGTCATGATCCATGCAGTATGAATAGAAAGGTGTTTTGGATACATACGGATACATGGCCATTGTTGTCAGTTTAACAAAGATATCTTTACTTGGTGCATCCATGGTGTTACAAGTAAAGGCTTGGGGTGGAGGCATTTTGTGTTTTTTGCAGAAGTCAGCTGGAGAAGTGCTGTATTCCTGCCGAACGTCATGTAGGTCTGACTTGGCAGCTATCACCAAGCAAGGTATCTTGCTGTCCATGAAGTGTTGCTAGGTATTTAAAATAAAAATGAAATAAAAGTTAACTACCAGTTTCAATAAAACACAAGGCTTAAAATCTGCAGAGCTGTGATTATTGAATTCAACAGAGGGCAGGGTGCAATCTAGGTTTTTTTTAAATGTACATGCCATCCTTTTTCATACAGTTCACGTATACTCCATATGGTTATCATAGTATTTTCCTACTACAGATTCACAGCCATTTTGTAAAGTAAGTAAGTGTGAAAAAGTGTGTGAAAAAGATTTAACTTAGTGTTAATCAGCCCGATATGGAATTTAACACTTCCACGGTCTAAATCAGGGTATCAAACTGGCGGCTCCCAGGTCGGATGTGTCATGTGCAGGCCACACCCACCCAAGCTCCGCTAAGGTAAAAAAGTCTTGTTATGTCACATGACAGCAATGTGACGTGGTGAGTTTGACACCCGTGGTCTAAATGATGTTTTAAGTACCAAGATCCAATCTGGATCAGTCACCGGGACCAGAGGTTTTGTTTTCCAAGCTTTTGGACTCGTGATGTAGCTCATCCTCTGGGAACTTCTATCAGAATAGATTAGAAATGGAAGCCTAATAGAATGTGCATAGCAGAAAGTAGCTCCTCCTTAATCCACAACAATATTGGAATTAATATTGGAATATTGGAATTAATTAGAATTACGTTTCCTTTTTTAACTGTAAGTCATTAAGCAACACTAATACAGCTAACACACTATGCTAGAGAGAAGTTCCCTGAGGATGGGCTCCATCACAAGTCTAAAAACTTGGAAGACAAAACCTCTGGTCTCGGTGACTGACCCAGATTGGATCCTGAAACATTATCCTGGGACATGTGTATTCACCTTCATTCGTTTTAAGTACCATCCCACATGGACTGAAATATATGGACATACATATTGTTGTATGCCACCTAGAGTCACTTTTTGGGAGATGGGCAGACAGGTACATTTCATTAATAAATAAAAATAAAATTAATATTAAAATTCTGAGCAAATAGAAATAGCCATGTCCTATTAATGTCAACTACTTTGAACCAAAATGGAATAAATAAACTGCTGGTTTTCTCTGTAGATATGTCCATTTTTTTTTCAAATGTTTAAAAGATATACACAACTTTCACCATCAGAATTAATTTCTCGGAAAGACAGTTGCCTTTCAAAAGATCCTTGGACCTAATGAATAAATCCACTTTGTCAGGATGCTTTAATGTAATTTAATGTGGATTCTTATACTGACTCGGGTGAACTCATTAGCCTATACAACCCCTCTGAAATCAATGATTCTATGACATAATTATTTTCTATGTGGATACAAACCTTGAATATTCTGGCACAATATTCAAATGATTTGGGATTGCTGATATCGTATACTAGGCAGACTACATCACACATGATCTCAGCATCACATAAGAAATCAGATTCACAAACATTATGTAACTGAAAAGAGAAAGAAAGGCAATGTCAAACACTGTAAAGTTACAAACACTGTAACAAATTTACTTTTTTGTACTCACTACAGCCCATTAAGTTTTTCCAATTTATTCTGTCAGAGATAAATAGATGATGTATTAAAAAAAACTAAAGACCCAAAGTGGTACTTCAATTTCTTTTTTTAATTGGATTATATCTAGGTTTGCCATCACGCACAATATTACACAGATACAGGCTCCTCAATGTTTTATTGTCAGTACATACACTGTTCAAGCAATGTACATTTCATTTAATAGTCTCCAAAGACATACCATTAACCCAACAAACAGAGCAAGGATGTGCCAGCTTCAACCTCAACTTAGGATATACAACAGGCAGATATGATCCGGCAAGCACAAAAATTAGTTCGGATGGTATGTGTATAATAGGCTCCCAATCTAATATTTCAAGTTATGTATCTTCTATGTTGCAATACATATCCATTTTATGAATATTTGCTACCTGCTCTATATTTTTAATATTTATATATTGTATTCTAGTTATTTTTAAAAAATGGAAGCGTAGACAGTTATGAACAGCCTTAGGAAAATCTTTCATGAATAGGATATGTATTTTTAAAGTAAATAATACTAGAAATCTTCTAAGCTCTTTATTAAACAAGGAAGACACCTTACTATGAAAGACAGCAGTTTGTAACAATCTCAAATTGTAGCAAGAAGGTTCACAATAATTCATTGTATATCCCAAGCATGCCTTTGAAGATTAACAATGAAAACTGGGGAAGGGGGGGAATATATACCATTAAAATACAATGTCAATAGTCCTCACAAAAGGGAAAAAGACAAATTTAAATGTTATTATAAGGGTAACTTACCAATAAGTATTTCTCTTGCCCATACACATAAACGGTATTAATTGCATAGTAGGATTTGTGCTCTGGACGTATATGTTTCTGCCTCTGACAAAGGAAAAAAAATTGTAAGAAAGCACATAGTTTTCTAATAAAGTGTATAACATATATCCATTGATACTATTTCCCAGACTATAACACTGCATTAGGCAATGCTATGCGTCTCAAATGTTTTGGATCAAAACAATCAAAATCTCTTTCCTCACTGGCCATGTTGGTTGTTCAAAGTGTAGCATAGGGGTTGGCAAACTACTTGGGGCAAGACCAAATCATTCAGGTAGTGATGGGAATTTTGATGGAGAGAGCAGGCTGATCCCAGAAAAGATGTCCCTGGTGTTTGGTACCGCTGTCGTGGTCTGACACCTGTGTACTCAAACCCAGGACCGGGTCAACAGACAGACCAAGGGCCAGGCTTTCGGCTTTTGGTATTTAATGCCAGGTCAATTAATAACAAAGCTCCTCTAATTTGTGATCTCATCAGTGAGGAGCAGCTCCACCTGGCATGTATTACTGAGACCTGGCTAGGCCCAGAGGGATGGGTGGGTGGCGGTATCCTTCTCTGAAATGTGCCTGGCCAGGTTTAGGTTATGGCACCAGCCAAGACCCCAGGGCTGGAGGGGGGGCAATAATGGTTGTCTTCCGGAAATCCTGTTGGTCTTCAGGAGCGCTGCTTCACAAGTTGCTGGTTATAAGGCCCTGTTTCTGAAGATAGTCTGGCAGGATCAGGTGGTACAGACTGTGGTGGCACAAGCATACTTGGGTATCTGCGGAGGGGGTATATGTAGCACCTCTGCTATATAAACTGCTTTGGGTATTGGTCTGCCTCCAGGTCCATTCTGAGTGTTGGTTATCACCTTTAAAGCCTGCCATAGCATGGGACCAAGCCACCTGAGAAACATCCTATCCCTATTTCACCAATCTGTCCTACTCAATCCATCAGGGAGGGGTTGTTGTAGACCTCATCAACTAAAGAATTTTGGGATCTAGGAAAAGCGCCTTTTCTGCTGTTGCCCCAGCCCCATGAAACATCTTTCCCCCAGAGATGAGGCAGGCTCTCATTATCCCAGCCTTCTGGAAAACCATCAATACCTGGTTTTGCCAACTGGTATGGGAACCTAAGAGTAGCATACAACCTTGAGTGTGGTTGGTGGCTTGAGGGCACTCCCTCTACTTAAAAAAAAATTTTTTTTGACCTCTGTTAACTCTTAACTTTTAAACTTGTTTTTACCAGTGTTTTTAACTATGTCACTTTTCACGGTTTTCATTTGTAAGCTGCCCAGAGTCACTTAGGTGAGATGAGCAATGTAGAAATGTGATAAGTAAATACTGCACTCTGGATCTGTACAGCAAAGCAGTATTGCCAGAACATTAAATGCTGGTATGTGTCTAACTTAGCAGTACATTTCCTTTGGGCCCCAAAGGACCATAGCTAATTGGTTGTGCAGCTGTCCTGCCTCAAAGTTGTTGGATCACAAATAAAAATAAAAATAAACGGAGTATGAAAAGAACCATTTAAAAATACATTGTAAAAGCAGTGACCAAGCGGTATCAACAGGCATTTCCATCCCAACTCTAACACATTGTTTTAGCGAAAAACAGAAGAGTCTTCTTACCAGGAGATTTCTTCCAAGCAGTGCATGAAGAACTCCACTTTTCCCACAACCTTTTAACCCAATTAGATTACATCTGAACACATTCCTCTGAGTCTGTCTTTTTTGAAGGTCAATCTTTTTGTCTCTGGTTACTTTAAAACAAAAATGGGTCACAGAGTGAGACATGTTCCCTAAAATCCCAATGGTTTACTTTAAGAAAAGTATTCTTCAATTACTTTACCCTGCAACCATCCAAATTCTTCCCATAAGAAGTTGGGCAAAGTGAAAGCCAATACCTGTGATTGCTGATGCCTGGGATTCCTGTTCAGTCAATATTGAATATCCTAAATAGCCCAGATACTCGAGGCAGCGCTGTACATCCAAGTATGTAGTTAGTCTATAAGAGAAAACAACTATATTTCCCAAGTTCTCGGCATTTGTTGTAGTCTTAAGGCAGCGGTCCCCAACCTTTCCAACTTGGCAGACCGGGGGCAGGGTGGTTGGGTGTGTGGTAAGAGAGGGGATGGTTCTGGGCAAGCGGCAGGCATGTATGTAAATGTTCACAACACTTGCACAAATGGAGCTTCATGCTGAGTGTGCGCGCCCACACAAAGGAAGCTTCGTGCACGAGCACCTCCCGCTTGTGCAAGTGGAGCTGTGAGCGCACACACACTTGCCCTCTGCTTGTATGGCCCAGTTCTGCACAGGCCACAACCCGATTGTGGGCTACAGCCTGGGGGTTGGGGATTCTTGCCTTAAGGACACTTTGCAATACAAATCTATCGGTAAAATCCAGGAATATTTTATATATAAATATTTTATATATACTCGTGCATTGGAATTCGCACCTTCTCTATTTGGGGACCCCTGGAAACAGATTTTTAAGCTATTGAAGGCAGCAGGAAGCAAAGTTAGTAATTTTGTATCAGTGCTTATATACCACTTCTTACATACCACATAAATATGTAGTGTGTAGTTAAACTATATTGGATTACAGCTCAAGATTTTATAATGTTAAGGTATGTTATACATTTTTATCAGTTTGCATGCCATGTCTCGAAAAGGCAAGATAGCAGAATGGATAGTAGAAAGAAAGGCCACTGTAGTCCATTTCTTGTCATAGTAGTAGTTTTCTTGGGCAACCTGCTTGTTGTATGAATCAAGCATGGCAATCTTTATCAAGCAGGTCTTGAGGAAGCTCCAGAGAGAATAATTGGCTTTTAATTCAATGCAGAATTAACTTGTGAAACACACCTGGTTTATTGCTTCCTGATTAAATCATAGTATATAAGAAAGAGCATTTTGGCTTCATTTCTTCAAATGTGCTTGTTCTTAGAGGGCTGGGAGTTTTCAATACAATAATGTATTTGCAACTAGAAATAGCCATATCCAAAGAAAAAACTACATAGTAGCAATCACATAAACTACAGGTGTCAAACTCAAGGCCCGCGGTGCCTCTGTCAGTGAAAATGGAACTCAGGAGAGCTGCATGCAGCACTCCCGAGCTCCATTTTCACTGGCATAGGGTTGCAGGAAGCTGTTGCAGCCGAAAATGGAGCTTGCGAGGGCTGCATGTGGCCCTCCCAAGCTCGTTTTCACTGGCAGAGGGTTGTAGGAGGCCGTTGCAGACAAAAACAGAGATCAGGAGTCCATTTTTGCTGGCAGAGCGCTCGGGCCACCACAGGTGCTCCCGACATGAATGACATCAAGCTGGCCACGCCCACCTCCTCCCCCTCCCCCTGAGGTCAAACACAACTGATGCAGCCCTCAATGAAATTGAGTTTGATACCCCTGACATAAACTGTCTTTGAAAACAGTTCATTTTTCACTTTCTACCATTAAAAGAATAACTGTTTCTAAACAAGTTGTAGGCAATCTCTTATTTATATGCTACACTTACGTCCACTGAGAAAGAAATCCCTGATATGTTATCCAACCCCTTTCATTTGTACAAACAGTGCTGTTGACATCTGGTCCCCATGGCATGTAAGGGAAGATTTTGAACAAATCTTTGAGTTCTTCAGGAGACAAAGCACAGTCCCGGTCCTGAAAACAGATTTATATTTATTTATAGCCAGTTTGCTTTGTTTAGTAAATCAACTGACATAGTTTGTTTTTCTATGCTTCATTTAGTTGTGCCTTAGATGGCTTTGATTAAGAACTTCTGGGAAAGAGAACGATAAACAGTGAGCAAATCCCACTCCCTTCTAGCACTGATGATGTTATCTAGCTAGGTAATGAAATGTAATGAAAGAAAATAACCAGGCTCAAAGAGAACCAAGGACCCCACAAAACCTGTAATTTTTATGTAACAGTATCACTTGATCGGCAAATCCTAAAATATACCACATAGCAAATCAAGTTAAATATTTAATATATTTTAATCATTTCAAGTGCCTTTAATAGCAAAGATAATGTTTGAAAAATGTATTCAGAAAGTAACTGGGGTGGAGGCTAGATGGCAAGCCTCTCCTAGTATGGCCCCCCGTGTTTTGGAATTCACTATTCTCAGACACTGATGAAGTACTGTTTCTCCAGGTGTTTCATAAAGCAGTTAAAACAACTATATTCCACCAATGCTTTCAACTCTATTTAATTGTTTATGGGCATTCATTTTGAGGGTGTGTTGAATAGTTGTAATATTTTATTTTTTTAGTGCTTACTTTGTGGTATATCTCCAGGAATGTTCAGTCTGAGGCTGGTTACGAAAAAACTATCCAATCATTCAATCAATCATGTGTTCATCTTAAAACAATCCCAAAATCAGATAAAAAAAACTTACCAAATCATGCTTATCAAACATGCGTTGAAGAAACAAGTATGCATGATGGTTTAACTCTGTCGTGCAGTCAGAAGGTATTTTTAACCTGATTGGAGAGAAAGTAGTATCTTTGCAAAAGAAGTATGCTTACCGAACATAAAAAAGAATAGAGCGAGTCTTGCAATTGGGGGCGCGTCATTCTAGAAGTGGTAAACAGACTAAGATAAAAACCCTACCTCCCATCGTGCATCTTGCTTTCTTTCTCCCCATCTTTGTTAATTTTAAACTAATTTAATGTTATTATTTATTGTATTAATGTTTTAACGTTTTGGTTTTTTTTTTAATGATTGTAGGCCACCTGGAGTCACCTCCAGGTAAGATGGGTAGCATATGTTGAATAAATACATATATACAGACAGACACAGACAGACAAGCAGACAGACAGACAGACAAACATACAGAGACAGACAGACCCTATGAAGCCCGTAAGCAAGAGATGAGCACAGCTACTCTTTCTGCAGCTGTTCTCTAAGAATTAATATTGAGAAGTGCAATATTCAAATTCTGAATATAGTATAGATAGTCCTGAACTTGTGACAATTGGGATAAAAATTTCTGCTGTTAAATAAGGCAATGGTTAACAGAACTGCACCCAATTTTACAATCTTTTTTGCCAAGGTTGTTAAGTGAATCACACAGTCATTCAGTAAATCATAGTTGTTATGTGAATCCAGCTTCCCCCACTGACATTACTTGTTGAAAGCCAGCTGGGAAGGCCTTAATTGGCAGCCACATGAGCCCAGGACATTGCAACTGTTGCAAATGTATGCTCTTTGTCAACACCCAAATTTTGATCACATGGCTGCAGGAATGTTATGATAGTTGTAAGTGTGAGAATCTGTTGTATGTAACTTTTTTCAGTGCCATTGTAATCTTGAACAGTCACTAAACAAATGGTGATAAATTGTCCCACATATGGAGGCTTATTCTATAATGCTGGATGCTGAGTGCATACACGGAATGTAGCTAGAAAAATCCAAACATTTTGAAATCCAGTTTGCTTCAATGAGAAAAATTAAGCATGCTCAAGGAGACTATGACTGAAAAGGCATCTAATGATCATGTTACAAGAATTTTACTATCATAGTTTCTTCAAAATCCAGTGCTATATAGGTGTTCAAATTTATTTCCAATTCTCCAGAACTACCATAATTGCTCCATTACCTTCTAATCATCACACTGGTTTCAAAATGTTAGACGCCGACTAACTAAAGGTTTCCTCTTGATGAGCTAGATTAGAATAATTTTGTGCTGTGAGCAATATTCTTTAAAAAAGATCCAATTCGGCATTATGAATTTTGGTTGGCCACAATGGAAAGCAACACTGAATTATATTACTTGGTCAAGTCAATAGACCTTCATGTATCTAGAAAGTACTTGATTTTCTGCAGTGAAACACAGATTTTACATTTTATAGGTCAATAATACCAACTCAATTTAAACTACATTTTAAAAACCGATCTATACATACAGGGGAAATAAATACTCTGGTGTGAGCTCTAGGTCATCATCATATCCAAAGCGCCGCAATACTGTCCAAGTTGTTTCGTGTCTCCCTCGCTGGATGAATAGTGTGTGGAGAAAAAGAAAGCCTGAAAAGACAGTTGTTTAATTGGCAATCTAGAACACAGGCCAGGGAGAGAGGTTAGGAATGAAAACACAACAAAGATGCTCCATGATGCTCTGGAAGTCTATCTTTTAAATAAGATCCTACCAAATGCCATGAAAGCATCGTGCTTCTGTAAAACGGGCTGACCACGGGTCAGAAAGGCTGAGCAGCCCCTCTAGGGAAAAGGTGATTCAAAGCATGTGGACCCAGCTATCATTTCTCCATAGGAATCTGCATGTGAACCCCAAAAAATACATTTTTAACAGATAACCAACAAGTATTACTGGCAGATGTAAGCACACTCCACATCATCTTTTCCCTTGTGAATTTCCCTTGTGGAAAACTGCACATTCCAGTTTATATTTCAATGCAAATATACTAGCAGCCCTCTCTCTCATAGAAAAAGAATAAGCACTACCTACCTCTCCAGTCCACTTCCAGATGCAGGCAAATCAACAGACCCAATTGTTTCAAGCTTAACAAATCTAAAACTCACAGACTCTGATTTACACATAAAATGAGTTAATAAGCTGCCTAATAGTGGCACAGTGGTTAGAGTGCAGTGCTGCAGGCTACTTCTGCTGACTGCCAGCTGCCTGTAATTTGGTGGTTCAAATCTCACCAGGCTCAAGGTTGACTCAGCCTTCCATCCTCCCAAGATGGGTAAAATGAGGATGTTGGGGCAATATGCTGACTCTGTAAACCCTTAGAGAGGGCTGTAAAGCACTGTGAAGTGGTCTATAAGTCTAAATGCTATTGCTATTGCTAACCAATTCCATATCCAAACTACTGGTCTACAGAGAAAGGCCAAAGTACAAGCATAGCACATTTAAACCCATGGAGTTCTGTCAGCTTCCAAATTCATAAATACAGATCAAGTCATGGCTTTTGCTATTAGTTTCCAGATTTATCAGCAAAACCCCTTCCCATATTTCATATAATAATGAAAAAGAATGTAGTCCTCACCCTTCAATGTTAATCCATTGTCAACAACTCCATCACTTAGATTTTTCCTTACTACATTCTTTACATCTTCCAATGCTTGAGATGCCAGTGGTGTGTTAAAGCAAATTCTCTAAAGAGAGTAGAAATATTTGAAATCAATGTTCACTGATAAAGTTCAGTGCACTGTAAATAGCTTCCAAGGTCTCATGTTAGACTCCCAGTTTCATACAAGTAGCAGAATAAGCTACTAGCCCTGTGGTTAAATGTGCAGAAGCAGCATGTTGCAGCTTCTTAGCTGGCTATGTGGTCAAGCAGAAGCCAGTTGCATCTATCCAATTCAGGAGAAACATCACCACTTTTTTTTGCAAGAGTTCTGAATACAGAATCCACAACACTGTTGGTAATATAGAGTGGCTATATTCTGCCATCTTATTCTTCTATCTCTCTGTGCAAAAAATGGAGATGGTGGAGTGAATCTTTAGAGCAGTGCTATTTTCCCCTGCTTTTGTTTAGGAAAAACCAAAAAAAAAAAGAAGTCCACCCATAAATGTCCCTGCCCTTTGGAATATTCTCCCACTGGAGGTGAGGTCAGCCCTCACTTTCCTGGCTTTCTGGAAGAGCCTTAAAAATTTGTTCTGCTGGTTAGCCAGGGCCCTGGTAGGTGCACTCAATGCTAGGGTGGCTGATGGGGTAGAGAGAAGTTCCCTACCCTCATGTCGCCTGCCCTCGTGCTTTTTAGTTCTTATTTAACCTTCTTAATTTTAATCCTACTTTTAAAAAAAACTTTTGATCATTCTGTATGCTGTCTCACTGCAACAGTGAGACGAGTGGCATATACATGTAATAAAGAACAAATAAAGAATTGCTGTATCTTTGCAGACACAGAAACTCACTGCTCCCATCTCTCTGAAAGGACAGGATTAAAAGCAGAAGTCTTGCAACGTTTTCATCCTTTGTTTCTGCAGCAGCTTCCCACCCCCCCACCTCCACCCTTACTACCACCACAAAAATCCTCTCTCTTCAAGTGAGCACAGTAACCTGGCCCTGAATGGCCAAAACTTTAAAGTATCAGCATTGATTTCAACTGAAGTATTTGTCGTGAGATTTAATGAACAGATCAAGATGAAACACAACAGAAAATGGAGGAATACCTGAAAGAAGTTGAGTTCTGCATCATTCAAGGTGCCATCATTATCTTGATCAGAAATTCGGAAGATCCGAGTTAAGGCTTTTATACAGGCAGGTTTCATCTACGGATTTAAGTGAACCAAGGAATGGGGATTACCGCATTTTATTTCCCTGCCATATTTTGTTTCAATCTAAAAACTTTAGTTTTCACAAGATACAATCAACCAAAAACAACAACATCTGAATCAATATTCTCACACATGCTACCTTCCTATCTCTTCCAAAACACCCATAGACATTTTTGTTTACATGTTGTAGATCAGTCCTCCTAAATCTGATTATTTTTTCGAAGTGTTGACAAATGATTCCCACAATTGCAGACAGATCTGTGAGTGTCATGTGGTAGAAACAATATTATGTAATCTACCAACAAGTTTTAAGGGAAAAATAGTAAAAAGCAAACCTGATCTGATTCTTAATCTTTGCTCCTATAAGTTTGTATACTGGTCATGGCTGGGACAATGAAACCTATGATTGAATTAAATAGTTAGGATATCTTAGGGGCCAATCTGGCATTAGATTTGATAGAGATGTCCAAGCAAATACAGAGGATTTTATAATCCAGTCTGGAGTCAAACATGTAATTTTCCTGTGTGGATCACGTATGAGTTCAAAGTGATAATGTTCTGGATTGACTAACAAGGTCACAATACAGACCAACACAGAAAAGGACAGGTTAACGGTGTTCCAAAGTATTGGGTGGCTGACAAAGTCCCAATCCCGATTCGCAAAAAATTGTGTGAGTGGAAAGAAAGGGAAGTATGCAAGTACAATAAAAATAAGTTTCAACAAGAATAACGGTAAACTCCACTTTCACAACCCAAAATCCCATGCTTGTAATATTTAAAACTGTACAAGGTTTTGGATTTCATTTCTGAAATGGGTGCTTCCCTCCCCATTGTCCCTGTAATATTTTACCTATCCTAAAAATAAAATTCAAAAGTAACATTTTCTAGGTTATATTTGGTTTAAGGTGGTTTTGATTGTTTTTTGTTTGGAGATTTTTCCAAACTTGGCCTCATAATGTCACTCATAATTTAGCATGCAGGAATAAGATACATGAATTCAGCCTCTTTTGCAAGTCACATTTCTTAGCTAATTATGAGAGCTACATTTCATCCACCGAGTCTTTAAAGCATAAGAATCAATATTAATTCATCCCTCAGTCTGCAAATTCAAAGTATCATAACACAAGAGGTAACTATTATATGAGAGATCTATTAAGCATTAAGTTCCAAATTAGTCCATTGATTTCATTTAAGATTATTCTTAATTCATAGTCGACATAAACACAAAAGAATTCATTAAGCTGTCAAATTATACAGGAACACTCTGTGGCCCAGTGTCAGATTAATAAATATTGACATATGTTTGACAGACGTACATTTTGTTTTGACGTTTGTATAACTTTTATTTATTCAAAATGATTTAAAATGGTTTGTCCTAAAATACAAAAAAATGGAAAGAAAAAGAAAAAAACATGAGTTTAAAAAAAAACCTGACCAAAGAAAATAACATAGGGAGAAAATAAAAGCACAATGGATTGAAAAAATGCCTGAGCCCTAAATGTTTGTTAAATCAGATAATTCTTCCTCCTTAAATGGGAAGTGGACTTTTAGAGCCTAGATGCAATTGTCAGAATGCCCCACACTTTTTATTTTAGGGGGACACAGTGCAAATTCTCTGCACCTGAGCAAATGACTGACTTGTGAGGGAAGGAAACTCACTCAGAAAACCAGTGAAGGTTTAAAAAATATTCTGAAATGGACCAAGAAGCAAATGTGGAGGTAATTCAATTAATACAATATTGATGTTACAAATTCCAACGGTAGGTTTTAGTTAGATTCCTCACTTCCATAGATTGCAAAAAAAATGAAGTTTCCAAACAGTCTTTATAAAACAGTCACACCTACAGTGTGTCATAATAGCCAACTTGAATTCTAGTAAACTATGCTGACATATATCCTAATGACATTTTATTAATTGTTTTATCAACATTGGCAGCATGGTGGCTCAGTGGTTAAAACGTTGGGCTTATTGGCTGGAAAGCTGGTAGCCAAGGTTCGAGTCCTTAGTACCATGTGATGGGAGTGAACTCTTAGCTATCTTTGTTACAGCAGACTTGGATCCTAGAGCATTCTCAAATCACAATATGATTTCTTCTACATGCCTTTTGAAGTCAAACATTTAAATCCAAATGAAGCTCAGACATAAACAAACTGAACCCTCCCAAATTAAACTTGTATGTTAGCCAACGTTTAGTTATTAATTGTTCCCAAGTACTAATTTCTGAACAAAACTAGGTGTTAGCCTCCAAAATACAAAGCCAATATAAAAAGGCATGTACAGGTAGCATCTGAGCAGAACACTGAGAGCACTAAAGCTGCACTAAGAGGCATATGATCCTGATAAACTGCTATACATCAAACACTGCAGCAACAATTTCAGTCAAAAACAAGACAAAAAATCTGGAACAATGGAATCTGCATCAATTAGATCCAGAGACACCTGGAATTGATCACACAGAAATTATGATCTAAGACTGAGAATAACTGAAATGATTGTTATATTGAAAGGTGCAAGCATCATCAACTCTCAGGGCAGGATCCTACCCACTACTTCTGACTACAGGCATCCTATCCTCCTGAAGATGGTTTCAGAACAGGCAAATGTCCTGTCTACAGGCAGTAAGCCTCACTCTTCCTAAACAGTCTGCCAATGTACTTAGGCTGCACGAAGCATCTACACTGTGCAGTATCTACATTGACAGGAAAATATCTACATTGACAGGAAAAAAGTGGAGTTTTAGGAACGTTCATTATGATACTGTATCTGTAATCAATGTGGAATCCAGGTCACAATAGATTCTTCAAGTTTTTATCCACAATTATTTGTAAAGTGATCTTGTTGGAATATTGGATGTTTTCCACTTACCCCTTCACAAGGAGCCTGTATGTCTTTGCCACTCAGAAAGGCAACACATATTGTTACTGTGTGGTCACAATGCTAGCAAATCTCTTTGTTAAGTAGACCCTAAAATAGCTTCTAACTCATGCTCAAGGTTGTCATAATTTTTTCTCTATTACAGTAAAAGCTATCAATCCTGTCACTTCATTATTCCCATTTTGTAGAAAATCAGGAAGCTTTTACAAGTAGGAGAGACATAAATATTTCTCAATATGCTAAATTATGGTTCAATAAACCACAATTAGCTAAGTATGTACATTGTGCAAAACCAGAACCAAATGAATAATGGTTCGGTATGATGCACCAACTCAGCTACTGTGTTAATCTTTTGGATCTTTTCCTTATTTTAGGGAACAATCAGTATTTTGACAGTACTGCTAGATAAGACCAAAGAGAACTAACTAGTCAAGAGCTATCAGGAAATCATCTATTTTATGTAATCTTTCATTTGTGAAGTAACAGGGGTGCCCGCTTAACATATAAAGTGAATAGATTCTTGTGCTTTTGCTTGATTTTCAGAACAAATATAACTGATCAAGAGAATGACCTATTATGCAACGTTTAGGAACGGTAAAGAAGAGAGGCTTAACGTCATAATGAGGGCTTGTAGAATATCAGTTTGTAATTTTCAATAACATTTTGGTTTGCTTGGGAAAGGAGACTACCAAAGAGTAGAAGAAATTATTAAAAATAGGAAGATAGGACACATCAATTCAGAACGTTCTGACTTGGAGAAGGATGGAAGGGTGAAGATATTTCTACCTTCTTAAAATGGTATATCTGATTCCAATCACTATACCTCTCTACCTTAAACAGCATTCATGTTTTCACCTTGGATTTTTTTCTTCAAAAAAATCTGCAGATAATGAAGCAAAGAATGACAAAACATTGAGAACTAGATGCTGAAAAATCCCTTCAAAATATACTGAGTGTCTCTTTTAGCTTTTTAAGAGTTAGTGACAGAGATGGATTTTATAGCAAAAAAGTATCAAAATACCTCTTTTTCTTCTGGACAATAGAGGGGCCCTGTAGGGTGTAAAACTGCTTTCTGTGCATAATAAAACAATTCAGATATGTTCTTCAAATTCTTTGCTGAGCACTAGAAAAAAAAATTGAGAACAGTTTTGAAATCTTTACCACAATATGGAAGACAAAGGCTTAATTTATACCTATTGGATTTGAAAGTCTATTCATCCAAGCATTTGCATAGTCTGCTTAAGGAATAGTGTCATGATGGAAGAGATATCAATGTACAATATCAAATTGCAATTTGTTTATCTCATTTAGTGTTTAAAGTTTTAGTTATGCAGACTACTGTTATCTTGACATCATTTTACCATACGCAGCAGTTTCATTTTTATTTTTAGATGCTTCAATTTTATTTTTAGATGCTTCAATTTTATTTTTAGATGCAAATCCTTGAAATTAATTAAAATGGAAAATGATTTCAGAATACTGGGCAGTAAAAACAGTTACACTACTACTTCCTTTAATTATATTTTAATCTAATTTCCAAATAAATAGTCTTCCCCAAAGCAGCTTACATTTTTAAAAACCTGCTGATTTATAATCTAGAAAGACATTTTTTAAAAAAAGAATGGTCAGTAAAAATGGCATTTGTATTCAGTCGTGAACAGATTTCTTTTCTTGTTGTTAAAAGTGATAAAAAGCTAAAACTCCTCATTTGTACAGAAAACAGAATGTCCTTCTCCACAATTCAATAGTTCATTAAAAAAACTACCAGCCAAAGCATTACTCATTCTGGGAAAAAGGAGCTATCTGTATCTGCCCCTTTTTCTGATCAATACAGGTAGTCCTCAACTTACAACCACAATTGAGCCCAAAATTTCTGTTGTTAAGTAAGATGTTTGTTAAGTAAGTGTTGCTCCATTTTATGACCTTTCTCACCATGCTTGTAAAGTGAATCATTGCAGTTGATTAGTTAGTAACCCAGTTGTGAAGTGAATCTGGCTTCCCCATTGACTTTGTTTGTCAGAAGGTTGCAAAAGGGAATCCCATGACCTTGGGACCCAGCAGTGGTCATAAGTATGAACCAGTTGCCAAGCATCTGAATTTTGATCATATGATCATCAGGATCCTGCAAAGGTCATAACTGTGAAAAATGGTCATGTCACTTTTTTCAGTGCCATTGTAAATTTGCACGGTCACTAAATGAACTGTTGTAAGTTGAGGACCACCTGTTGCTGAAGCCAAGCAGTTCTCTTAGTATTTTCTAGGACAGAAGAATCCTAAGAATCCCTTATTCCCCCAGCTGGTACAGTAGGTGCTTCCCTCTACTACTGCAATCCCAGATTTATTTAAAACTAGAATTTTGATTTCCATGAAATAACTATGAATACCCACAAACATGTTTTCTCAATACCTCTACACAAGTTTCAATCTCTGTGTACTGGTTCATGATGGGAAGGATGGTTTCCATGCTACTGTACTCAACCAGGTCTGACTTGTTTCCAACCAATATAAGCGGAAGCCTGGGGAAAAAAAGTTCTCACACTGAAAAATTAAAACAATATTAGACAGCTCATAAACATACAGCAAGAAAAACTATTATTTGCTGTTCAAATTGGTATTCAAATTCTAGCCCCAATATTATAGTAAGGGAAGATAATTTCTGAAGCGATAGGAACATCTGTCAAATCAACCATGTGTAGTTTTATCCTTTTAATATTGTAAGCTCCTCAGTTTCCCTATGATAAGATGGACAGCCAATAAATAAATATGTGAAATTGAAAAATCTGGTTTTCTTTTACCATAAAACACAATAGTTTTAACTAACAAATCGGTTATATGGCTGATTTGAAGGTTATGTATAATCTTTCACTATCACAGCACGGGATACATTCTGATAAACATGGCTAGTATAAAGATTACGTTAATTTAAGTTAACTATGCACAATAAATCTGTTCATTAAAATATGAAGACTGATTTTCCCTTACATGAAAATCACAGTTCAATACAGTAACGAATTCTGGCTTCCCTGGAGGACTAGGGAATGTCCATAAATGTAAATACCTTATATAAAATAATGCCACACAGCATTTCAGTCATGTTTCAAATGTAATTAAGGCATCTAATAGTTTAAGATTATTACCTGGATTAGACTAGATATATATATTCATTGAATTACCCAAATTCCCTTACTGTTTTCAAACCATATGCAAACCATCACAGCCAGTGGAACATAATGTTTATTAGTGGTGTTGGACTGGAGAGCTAAATTAAAGTCTTCCAACAACCATGAAAGCACTCTGGATAACTCTGGGTCTTTCTTTCTCAGCCGAATCAGCTTCACAGTCTTGTGGTCATGAGGAAAATTACAGGAGAATGCTAGGTACACCACTTTAAACTCCTGGATGAAAAGCTAGATATAAATCTAACTTAAAACAAACACAATTATTTTTTAAGCTTCAATTCCAGAAATCTAAGCATTCCCAACAGTGCAGTAACAATCAAGCTAATGAAAAGCTCAGAAAATATTGAGCTTATCAATAATTTTCCTGTAAAATGTAATTATAATTGGAGTTATCAATATTCCTTAATTTTTACTATTTAAACTTAAAAAGATGTTAATGTGCACCTGCTATCTTTGTCTGTTCTTTCATTGATGAGAGGGATCCATCGGCTTGTTACCTAAAGCAATAAATCAATATTCATTTTTAAAAGTTCGGTTACATTATTCATTTCACTATATATTTCTATTTTGCTATTAGTTTTCTGAATGTTTAAAATACATTTGAAGAAGAGTGAGAGTGCAAAGGATATGAACAAATAGGCAATACAAGGTAATCCTTATGGCAGATATACAAAAATTAAGTTTGCTTTCCTTCACTGATAACTATGAAATGATCTATGGCAGTGTCAAATGTAGGGGGTAAAAATAAAACAAGAACTCCACTCAGCATAACTGTATGCAAAAATACATAATCTGCTATGTAGGAACTGCACATTTTCTTCAAAGATATCCACCAATGCCACAAACAATTTTCCTACCCCATACCTCAAAATGAGTGCAACTTTCTAAACAGTTGCATCTTTTTCAAATTCTAATATAATTACCTAATGCAATATCCACTGAATTCAAATTACTTTTACATTCCATGCCTAAATATTAATGTATCAACACTAGTAACACTGATAAGTTAGTCTAAAAGAAATATCACAAGATTACATCAGAAAAAACTAAAATTACTGTGGAGCTCTTGGTGCCCTCTAAACTTGGTTGTTTGCTGCAGATGTTTTATTACCCAACTAACATCATCAGTACCAGTGAGCGTGGGATTTGCTCCCTGCTTATATACACTAGCTTGCTCTCCCAGTGCTGGTGGGAATGTGGTTTTCTCCTTGGTAGTTCCTAGATTGTTTTCTGCTTGTTTCTCTGGTTTGCTTGGTTGTTATGCCAAATTCAAAAATGCTAGGGAATTCAAACAATCGGCCATTAATTGACACATAGAAAGAAAACATATTTACACACCATTTAAAAGAGACAACATAAAACTAAGGAGATAAAAAAAACAGGAGTTGTTATTCTCCAACAGCCAATATCCAGATAAGCGGGATTAATCTAGAAACTCAGACAATCAAGCAGAAAACAATGCATAATCAAGGAACTATGTCACTATCAACACTGGCAGGGCAAGTTACTGTGTGTAAACAGAGAGCAAACCTCACACTGGCCTTGATGTTAGCATTGATGATGTTACTTAATAGGGTAATGAAACATCTAGGAACAAATAACTAAATTCAGAGAGCATGAAGGACTCCACAATTTAATCATAAGCTGCTTTAAAAGAATTCTTTTAAAGATGAGATCCCTAGTTTTGTCATCTGAATCATTCAATATGTTAAATTTAAAAAACAGCAAAATATGCCCTTTTATTAGATGATTACAAGTGAAAGGGCCACATTTTGTCTATCAAGAAAACAAAGCAATTCTGCCACACCTTTTAGGACTAAATAAGAAAAGATCCACTTGGATTGCTAGAAAATTAAGAAAAGACAAATTCATCACATCTTTCAAAAAGGCAATCTTAACACCTGAAACATATTCAAGGTAAAAAAAAAATATTATATTAATATCTGGACAAAATTAAAAGTGCTTTCCTCATACCTTATCAATTGAATTCTTGTTGTTAACTGCATATACTATGCAAATTACATTTGCCTGGGACAAAGAAGAAGCAAATGGTTTATAACTGTAAGGTTTTCCTAGCAAATATCTTAAAAGACATTATGAAAGGCCACTTGATAGTTTCTTCTGATATTCAATAAATATGAGATATTAAAATTGCGAACCAACAATTTGCTTGTAGATTTTGTACTGGTGGCATAAAGAATAAAAATACACATACGGTACATATATCTCTTTTTAAAAATTGAAACTTGAATGTAATTTGATGAATCTAGTTTGGTGTTTATTTGGTGAAGATTAGAAAAATCATAAATGGATTTGCGAGGATATGGAATCACATGCTTCAAAGGGAACTATACTCACAAACAAATTCACTGAATTTCCCACCAAAATTTATCAGTAAAAATTCCAGCATCTGAAAAAAGCAGCCTATTATTTCAACAGAAACTCTTTTGATTGTGCAAAGGTAATTTCTTCTCCATCTTTTCCCTATCATATTATTTCATTGTTCCATGGGATGAGTTTTCAGAGGTTAGATTGGAAAATTTCAATCCATAACAGGAAGTCTGCTCATTATTCATCAAATCAAGACAAAGACCCATTAGTTTATTTTTAAACCATCTTGTATGCCCATTCTAGTCCAGGAAAGGCTGCCTGTGATCACTCATGCCTTAATCACTTCTCAATTGGATTACTGCAATATATTCTACAGTGATAACCTTGAAAAATGGCCAGAAGCTTCAACTGATCCATATGCAGCAGCATATCCAATTCTGAGTGCATTGGATGCAGTTTGTATTATTCCTATGCTAATCTGCTATTGTGGGTGCTACACCGGGCTCAGTACAATTCTGGATATAGTTAAATGTGGTTACTGCCTTCAAAGCTTTGCATGGCACAGGATTAAATAACTTATGGAACTGCACTTCCCCAAAGGTTTCAGTTTTCCCAGCGGATCTGATAAAGTGGGCATGCTCCAGGTCCCACCTATTAAACATTATCTGATGGGACCTAGGAGACATGCCCATTCTGTTTCCTCAAGATCAGAAATATCCCAGCATTCCAGGTGTTCTGGAAGGACATGAAGACTTGGGTGTTCCCTCAGTGGCTGGGTTGTTAATTGCGCCCATTGTAGATATATTGCTGCACTCTGAGTTTGTTCAGGTGCTTGCCTATGGTATTATGGTTATTTTTAAACTTAGTTTGTATTTGTGTTTGAGGTCCTGTTGTATATTTTTGGTGAATTGTTGTTTAGAAACCCAGGGTTAGGTATTTAAAATCGATGGCCCTGTAAAAATTTCTCAATAAATTTATAAATGTTTTTGCTTAAGTTTCCTCTGCACCCCCCCTCCCCATTCTGGCATGCAGGACTTTGAAAACCAGGGCCTGTTCTTGACAACCACACAGCTGCAAGGGTGTATTTTACTAAACATCCACTCCAGTTAAGACATTTCAACTGACAGTCTAATGGGAAGAACTGAGAGTGATGATGTTTTATAGCCTGAGGATAAATTCATCATGGTACAAACTTTCCTCATTCCTACATCAGTACTCAGATAAATCATGTCTTTTAAATGATGATTCGCCAGGTGTCTAAAACCTGGCTCATTTAAAGCAACCAAATCACTTTGAAGATACAGCATAAATATATTAAGCCTACAAGAAAAACAAAAAGCCTGTGTACACACTGGGCTCTCAGCAAATCACTTGCAGCTTGCGGAGTTGCCTTGGGCAAAAACAGAATCAGAGCTTATATATATTTGACCTATTATATTTCAAAGACAAGACAAAGAAAAAGACAGACCCAGTGTAAATTACAGCATGATACTGGAATGCTTTTGAAAATCCCATCTGGAAGGCCTTCTCCTTATTTATCCCGTCTTACTAGGTAGTATGTCAGCTATACTAAAGTTGAGATAAAGTCTGTTTTTTCTGTCTGCTTTTTCCCTTTCAGCACTCAGGATCAATCCAGCTTGTTCTGAATATTTCACTATAAGGGTAACTTAAGTAGTTCACATATAAGGATGGGTGAGGTGGGTATTGGGTAGGTTTGGTAATGAACCCAGCTCACATGTGTAAGGAGAGGGGGTACTTTTTATTACACAATAATTTCATAATAATTGGAATGATTCTGGCTTTTCTTGTGGAGAGAAATTCACCTGGGAACCAAATTACACAGAACAGGTAAATCACAACTATTTCAGAACAGAAGACACTCACCTGAGATATTTCATGATGGAGTTGTTCATCGCTTTGCTCATATTCTGCATGGAACAGAATGTCACAATTATTATTGATCTAAATACTAAATGATCAAAGAAAGGCCAATAAGTACGCTTAAACAGTAAGAGAAAAAACTTTTGCCAGTCTTAATCAGACTTTTGGTTGAAAAGGCATTACCTCAAGTGCAAAGTCATTTTTATTTTGCACTTTGTAATATTCGCAAAGACGTAAAACAAGAATACAACAGAACATATTTAGGCAGTATTAAAATGTGCTTTTTCTTTCTTCAAACACGTATTTTAATGTTTTTAGCAATTTCTGCACCCCCATTAGCTAAAAAACCTAATTCTACAGGTTACAGTGTACTTTATCAACTGTAGATAGATGCTCCCCAGAACTGCAAAGCAATTTGCAACACTGTTTGGTCACTCACTTGGCAATTGCTTTTGAAAATAGCTCTGAATACATATAAACCATAGACATGTTGCCATAGATTAAAATCACATGAAATCTGCAATAAAACATTGCAGTTTGGAATTCTATTCATAGTTAATAAATTGATTTTCAAGATGCTCCATTACACATTGCTCTAGGCACATGCACACAAGTTGGGATATAAAATAAATAAATTTCCACATATTATTCTAATTTTCTGTCACCAAACACATTCCCAAGCCAAGCGATCTGTTATTCCACTTGTACTTTCTACTTTCTATCAACCTATTAAAAGCCACCTAGGAAGTCCTTATCTTTGGCTGATCTCATTTTGACTACACAAACACTAGCATTCTAGAGCCAGAGAAGACAAAGATCACTTAAACATGCAGGTTCAATGTATTGGAAAAATAAAGTCATACATTATTCTTTCGATTGTGCAACATAAGACATCCTTGATCAATTATTTATTTTCCAGTCTCCCAAATAAAGTTAGATAAAATGGAAAATAAAAAAAGGACGGGGTATACATTAAAATCTTGAGGAGGTAGTATTTGTTAAATGTGAATGTCCATTATATTTCAATATGTATCACTTGCATAACATAACATGCTAAATTATGTAATAAGGTAAGTTATGTCTGCCCTGAATTTAGATCTAGGGGATTTGTCCACTAAATAAGGTTAGACTGTCTCCTAAATTGGGGTGAAGTCTGGATTAAAATGTTGCATGCTAAATGAAAAATCAGTTAAATCAAGCTCCATAAAACCAAGGTTTTATAACAAAGTGTCGCAAATAATGATCCGAGTAAGGATAACAAATGAACTTCCACCAAGTTATTTTCTTGCCTCTCATCTTAAAAATAATTTGACAAATGGGAACTTTCTACGTTTACTACATCTTATAAATGAATTTAATAATAGGGAAAAAAAATACAACATCACTTCTAAGAAAATGATGTTTGGTAAAGTAGTGCTTTTCCCATTGATGTTTCCAGCTTCTCCCATTGACTTTTTTGTCAGAAGCTGGCTGGGATGGTTACAAATGGTGATCACATGACCCCAGGGCAGTTCAACTGTCATAAATACATGCTAGTTGCCAAGTGCCTGAATTTTGATCACTTGATGATGGGGATGCTGCAACAGCCATAAGTATGAAAACCAGTCATAAATCACTTTTTTCAGTGGCATGTAACTTCAAATGGCCACTAAATGAATGGTTGCTAAGTCAAGGACAACCTGCATACTTTCCAATTTTCAATTCAATATCCCAGTTTTCAAGAAAAATCCTGAAGTGTGCTGGTATGTTGTACGGCAATGCACATATGTAAGATTAAAGAAACAGGCTAGGATTTGTCTTCATGCCAAGTAATATCCTAAATGGATGTATTGATATTAATTTGGATGTTTCTCCAGACTAAAAAGCAGATAATATTTATCAATATTCAACAAAATGTATGAAACTCCACTTTCAATCATATGGATGCAGATTATTATAATAGATTATTATAATAGGCAATTCTAGGTTTGCTTTACATTGGGTGGAACCTAAATTACCTACACTACAACTCTAAATTCCTAGTGCTTTATAGTTACAAACAGATGATAGACTGGCACCTGGCCACTTTATACTTATTTCATAATTCAGCTGCCATGCATCTTCTCCATTATCTTCCTATCTAAAAAAAATATCCCCATTTCATCGGCTTCATGACAAGCTGCCAGAAAACACTGGCTCTGTTGGGAAAATGTCAGAAGAAATGGTTCCATTTAATAGAAGTAGACCTTATAACCCAATTCATTATTTTATAAAGAACTAAAGTTTTATTGATGCATTTGTGAGACTAAGAAAGGAGCAAAGAGACTGATATTTTAAAAAAAAATCTTGTTTATTAGATGCATAAGCTGTAAAGACAGAGAAGCACTATTAGTCGAAGAGAGGATTTTCGATACATTAACCTTGGAGCTCTATATGCTACTGCCCATATTCTTCCTTTCTACAGCTGATGAATTGTTCTTTGATACCTCCATTCCCAGAGCACCCAAACCTGAATGTATGTCTCTTTTTTAATTTATAAAAACAGAGGCATTACCTGAATAATCCACTATATGGGTTGGCACTCTTTCTGGGGTAACATCAGCCGGGATAGTGATTTCTTCAGCTCGTGGAGGAACCTTGGTGTAAGAAAAGCAGAAATCCTAGTTAAAATGCTCAATTATTACATAAATTGCAAACTTTGTAACCTGTAATAGGAGAAACTGAGCAATTATCTATGATACCCCTCCCTTAAGCAGGAAACTACAAACCAAGTTAAGTAAAACAAACTTTTACCATTTGCCACTTTATTTGATTTCGCCAGTCTCCATTAAGGACATTCAACATTGCGCATTTCTTACCATAAAAAATTCAATTTGTTCCAAAGTCATTTCATGAGTGCTACATAAATAGCTATTTCTAACAATTCCAAGTTAGAACCGCACAACTTTCTAATCAATGAATCCCATGACTAATAAGGTTTGATATGAAATGATAGAAAACAGCTAGAATGTTATATTCCTTATTATTGATTTTTTTCCCACAGAACATAATGGATAACAATGGAACTCTTAGAGCTCTCCATTCCATTCCCAGACATTCAATGATTTTTACCAAGTCATTCATCACAGTAGTCAGTCTCATATACTGGCATATTTTAGCCTAATGGAAATTATGGCAATAAAATCTTGCATGCTAATGATTGAAAATATATTGTTATACTGTGAGAAACTTTGTCATTCATAATATCAACTATGAATAGAAATGGCAGCAATATATCCTAGTGGTTGAAGTGTTAAATAACTTGTATATATTAAACATGCAAATTTATTTACATAATTTCACAAATTTTTGAAAGCTTATAAAGACATCACTCTTTTGTGTATCTAGAAGAAAAGAACATAAAATACTTTTAGAAGCAAATACTTATATTAAACTCTAAGCTTATGCTTTAGGAGTGATTGTATTTCTATTAAGAGCTTTAAAAATATAGTGAAACATGACTAGATTAACCAGGGGATGAGTATCTGTTTCTACTGAACATCTGGTATGTTGACATGTATGCAATTATTGTGATTTTGTATAATTTACCATTATATAATATACAACTTATATAAAGATATCCGTTACAGATGATGGCAATGACGTACTGTAATTTGCATCAAACATCATTAGCAAATGTAACTCACAGCAGAATGCTGTCCACTGTATGTGTAATCTGTTACATCAAAGTCCAGCAAATTGAAATTTAATTTCACAAGGATTTTTTTTTTAAATCAACTGTCATGAAAACTTACCTCTTCAGGAAATTCTTCACTGACAAGAGACATGATAAGTGATGTCTTCCCAACTCTGGCTGTGAAATTGAGAAGATGAACATTCTGAAGGATTTCCATAGGTAATTCTTGGCCGGGGTGGGGGTGAGGGATAGTGTCAGAGTTAGTATCAGCAATAGTATTGCTAACCAGCAATAAGACTGTAACAAACCTCATAAAAAAGAGCCATGATTCTTTGAAATGACAAATATAAAAATAAGGCAAGTAGTTCTGATAAAAAAAAAATCCTTGCATGAATATACCCAACCTTTCTGGTGTCAGGGACCAGTTCTGTGGAAAACAATTTTCCACTTACTGGAGGAGGAGGGGAAGATGGTTTTGCACGCTATCTACCGATCCCACACATGCGTAGATGAAGCTTCACTTGCTTGTGCAGCCTGGTTCCTAACAGAACAGACTGGTACTGGTCCATGGACCGGAGGATTTGGGACCCCTGATATACAACCTTTCCAAATAAGATTAAAACTACAATATCCTCATAATAAAGAATTTTGGGGTTCAATTTAACAAACAAGACTTCAGCAAATTACTGAACTGATCAATGCTTTTGAAGACTACTGGTTTACTATATACAAGGATAGCAATTGATTGTGGCTTTCTTTCTACAACACCCTTAACTAGGTCAGTTGTGGATTGGTTAGAATATCTGGGGAACATCATAACCAGATCAACTGATCTAGTCAACTAAATTCCAGGTGGTCAAACATAGCTCAAATCATACCTAGTATTGCACTGAGTCAAATTAATTACACCAAATCAGCTGTGATATAAGTACACACAAATGAGTAATATTAAGATTAGGTAACTTGCTGTAGTAGCCCAACAACACTTGCTGCTGGCAGCTCCGTCAGGAAAAAGCTAGTAAGCGGTTCAAAGGCTCATGGAATTGATGGAAAAGGTGTCCGGTCTCATGTAATTCCAAAATGGAAACTTTTGGCTCACTTTTTGTGATTATGCGCCACTTTCATTTTCCAGGAAATCTCACTATGTTAGTGGCTGAATAAGTTACATGTGTTGCTTAGATTTATACCGGTATTATTTTTGAATGAAAAGCAAATTGTATTTACTATAAAGAAGTTTGAAAATGAATTAAGAAGAACTGTCAGAAGAAACACCCCAAATAATGGTCCAGAATTCTCACTACAGGTAGTCCCTGATTTACAACCATTCATTTAATGACCGTCTGAAGTTACAATGGCATTGAAAAAAGTGACTTATCATCATTTTTCACACTTATGACCATTGCAGCATCCCCATGGTCATGTGATCAAAATTCAGATGCTTGGCAACTGACTCATATTTATGATGGCTGCAATGTCCCGGGGTCGTGTGATCACCAGTTGCAACCTTCTGACAAGCAAAATCAATGGGGAAGCTAGATTCACTTAAAACCATATTACTAACTTAACAATTGCAATGATTCACTTAGCAACTGTGTCAAGGAAAGTTGTAAAATGGGGCAAAACTCACTTAACAGAAATTTTGGGCTCAATTGTGGTTGTAAGTCAAGGACTACCTGAAACAACCCATAGATATCATGTGACATTGTCATTTAAAGCAAAAACTGTCATTTCAACAGAACAGAATGAGACACATAGTCGATGTCAGGGGTCACCAACCTTTTGGACCTCAGGAACCACCAAACTCATAATTTTAGATCCTAGGGACCACTAACCAGTTCTGTGGGCGTGGCCTAATTTGTGGGTGTGGTTTGGTGGTCATGTGAATGGCTGGGCATGGCTTGTATGTAAATATTATAAACATTTATATAAATATTGATTTTTTTATAAAAAAGAGCAACTTTTACTCAAAATCAGGCAAAGCACGCAGGCAGATTGAATTGCTCACAGAATCACAGATTCATTCAGAGATCTATCTATCTGCCATTGGCTAGCTCAGTCTGTCACATAAAATTTGCTTGCAAGCAAACTCACAAAATTAACTCACAACACACCATGCATGTAAATATTGAATTTTTTTATAAAAAATAGCAACTTTTACCCAAAATCAGGCAAAGCAGGCAGATTGAGTTGCTCACAGAATCATTCAGTGATCTATCTGCCATCAGCTAGCTCAGTCTCTCAAATTTGCTTGCCGTGAGTCTGCAAGGAATATGCTTGAAAGCAAACCTTCAGTCCTAAGGGAGGTTCGGCTGTGAAGATCTAAAGACTAGCTAGAAAGCAAGAAATCCAACCATTTCCTGCTTCCTAGCTAATCTAAATCTCCCGGCATAGCAGAACAGATGATGGTCAGAAAAAGGAAAAATAGCAACTTAGCAGGCAAGTTTACCGGGTAAGGAGTGAGTGGGCAGGGAGGGTTCCCGTGGGCCATGTGGGTGGCGCAGCCTTGTTTCTGTGCAGCCTGGATTAATTGCTTTGTGGGGGTGCTCTTTGTGGGGGTGAGATTTCTCTGCGGCCCACCAAAATTTTCTAATAGCCCACCAGTGGGCTGCGGCCCACCGGTTGGCGACTGCTGGTCTATGTCAATTAAGTAAGAAAGAATAGGAGAAAGCTAAGTTACTTCCCTTCTGAACTAAGAAAGCTTCTAATGCTGCTGCTTTGGAAGATTTTTTTAAAAAGCCTTTTAATGTCTTTGTCTGACAGGAAGAACTGAATGAGCGTAATGACTTCATGCAAAATGACTGCTGGCCAAATAAGATATTCAAATGACTCTGAATTTCCTAAAGTTAGACCTTGTTGAATCTTGTTATCAGAAATAAAATTGCTATTAATACTCTTAAAACTGGTACAGCACTGAATCTTCTTGCAGATGGGCATATAGTTCCCTAGGAGATATGGACATCTTTGTTTCATGTTTGATATGCATATAACTGGTATAAAAATTTAATAACCACAATATCTTGACTGAGCTTGGCAATGCAAGCTTACTTTTTACTATCTGAAATCATAACAAAAAAGGAGCATGTCTTTTTGCCTGTGAAGACTGGATTAGAATAATTTTCCTTTCTTTTTTAAAATTTCCTTTATTTTCTGTTCATATATCAGCCTGGACAAAATCAACCAATAAAAAACTCATCAAGTAGACATGTCTATTTTAATATTTAGCTTAGTATTGACTTTGTGTGGCATGTTTTGGTATGCAAAAGTTTACATTGAGACATTTTAGCTTTCCAAAATGTTAAAGTGGCTGTAATGTTGCTGAAACTGAAGCACAGTATTTCCAGAAAGTAGCTCATGTCCTAATTTTGTTTTAAAAAAACATGAGTTGCCCACACAAGTAAACTTCAAATACACCAAATGTGTCATAGCACACAACTAAAAATATAGCTTAACAATTGGTATATTTCTAATATCCTTTCATGCCCAAATCTTAAAACATCGACAATTACAAGTAGTCCTCAACCTATGACCACATTGAGCCCCACATTTCTATTGTTAAATGAGATATTTGTTAAGAGAGTTTTGCCCCATTTTATGACCTTTCTTGTCACACTTGTTAAGCGACTCACTGCAGTTGATAAATTAGAAACATGGTTGTTAAGTAAATCTGGCTTCCCTGTTGCTTTTGCTTGTCAAAAGGTTGCAAAAGTTGATCATATGACCTTGGGACACAGCAACAATCATGAATATGAGTCAGTTGTCAAGCGCCTGAGTTTTGATCACATGACCATGGGGATGCTGCAACAGTGAAAAATGGTCATAAATCACTTTTTTCAGTGCTGTGGTAACTTGGAATGGTCACTAAATGAATTGTTGTAAGTTGAGGCCTACCTGTATACTAGCAGACTACCCCCTGTATCTCTCAATGTGTGATCCTTCACTGCTATGTTTCAATTTTATACTGAACCTATGGAATATGGCAGAGAATACACACAGGAACATTTAAAATACCTAATGTGTGCAAAAGTGTTTCAAATAAAAAAGATCCTCTATACAATCCAATACAGTTTTGATCATTCTGCAAACATTCCATAACAATTTCAGCTGAAAGTATTTTCAGAATTGGCAGTCTCCTAAATAAAAAACTGGTCTTGATATGAAAGGACTTGGGAAGAGAGGAAATATGTACTACATATTATGGGAATTATAAAAAAATACACCAACATTTATACCTGTCAATTGCAGTGAAGCAAACCCGTTTTTCTACAATCGGACTATGCTATGAAAAGTTATGAAACCAATTTGGCTCTAAGAGGACACATTTCTATAACAATGTCAGCATGCAAGTTTTTTTAAAATATTATTTTCAGACTGTACTTTAAAAATTAAAGAATATATTCTAAAGGCATGACCCTACTCCTGTCAAGGAATGCCTTGGTTTTTTTTTTTTCCTGGCAAACAACATTTCCCTAAATAAGAATTCTATTTTCTAAATTTAGGCTCACAATTTCAACAGTCACTAGATAAATCAAAGCACAGCTAAAGAACAGCTTGAAGATTTTGGTCTCCGCCCAATCTTCTGAGCAGGAACAGCCTTGTCACATGTATGAACCACATGTATTAACATGAAGCATTTCTGACAGTACCGTTCCCAGCAGCTAAAACTTTCTCTCAGAGAGCCAGTCTGGTGTTGTGGTTAATAAGGCACTGGGACAGAACCTAGGAGAACATGAATCCAGTCTAGACTTAAATACAAAATCAGCTCAGTGGTCTTGGGCCAGTCATTCTATTTCAGCCCTAGGAAGAAGGTAATAACCACTTCTGATATCTTGCCAAGAAAACCACAGGAATCTGTTCAGATAATCACCAGGAGTCAACACTTCTGATATCTTGCCAAGAAAACTACAGGAAATCTGTTCAGATAATCACCAGGAGTCAACACTGACTCTACAGCAAGCACATACAAACACAAACACCCAACCACAGAGAACTAGAGTTGAGAACTAGAGTTGCAGCCTACTTTCAGATGGTTTTAAATTCAGCTTCATCATGTTTAGTCAGATAGCAATGTAGTCTATTGTCTAATCAACAGAATTGCAGAAGATATGTATTTTGATTTGATTTGAGGACAACACTTTGTCTCAAATTGCACTTTATTGTCAGCTGGTTGCCCATACCCAGTTTTCTGATTTTAAAAGTTGTTTGCAATCTGCATAAAATGAATAGTCAAGCAGTTCAAAATGCCAATCTATGGCTTTTATGATGCAAATACTTGCTTTTAAGAAACAATTTCAAGGTCACACAACCAACAAGTCAGGAGACAGGATAATAATCTCTTTCAACAAATCATTCTTTATTTAAGTCTTCCAAGAATATAAAACACACTCTCTATGGCTGAATTCTCACAGATTATTTTTAACACCACTGACCTGGAAATTCAAACTAAACACAAATGAACTAATAGCTAAATATGTGTACATTCTCAGTGCAAGATTATGTCACCATGCATACCCAAATAAATGACCTAATGTCCTCTGAAGGTTTTGGACTTTATCTCCCATCAGTCTCCCTATAGTGGCTAACAGCAAAAAATATAATTGTACGAGATCAAAATCTCTGGAATGCATCAGGTTGCTATCCCAAGAAGAAAAGATTGGTTTGGAGAACAGGAACTCCTTCTAATTTATAAATATTTCACAGTATCTGGCAGGTACATAGGCAGTCTTCTAAGTAATTTAAAAGAAAAAACGATGGGGTCAAAAGAGAAAACAGCACAACAAAATTATTCTCAATTCCTACCCAAAATCTCATCAAGGCACTAACAGGGCTTTAAGGAAAACTCCAAACTCTCAATTTTGGACTATTCTAAATATAGCAAATCAATCAAAACTATTTTAATTAATTAATCCCTCAATCAAATTTCAACAATAATTCATAATTGCTAGACTCACAAGACATGAGAGTCATTAACATCAGAGCAATCTTGGTAATTTTACACAATATTACAGTCATCTATTTTCTGACACTATTCACACATCATTCTTCGTTAACATACCACCCAAAAAAACACATTTAATGGCACACATCAGAAAACAAATCTTCCCCAACTTGTTACGCAAATTAGGTTGCTGCTCATTCTGTAATGAATATGCATTCACAAAGACTTCAACCTGTAAGTAGCATACCACATATTTAAATTGCAGACCTATTAGTATGTATTCCATATACAGTTACAGAACACAGCCAAGCATAATGTGCATGCCAGAAGACAGATTATCAAAGACATGGAACAGTAAAGTAAATAACTAGTTCTAAGTTAATTGTAGCCATGTGAGTGCCAGATATTTTGGTCTATAACTTCCATATCCCCCAAACACAATGACCAGCAGTCAGGGATTGAACAATTTATAAGTCAAAAGAGCTGGAATCTAATATATTTCTGAGGTGCCCTGTCAGTTTGTATTACTTATGTAGGAGCATACTTTCAGCAAATATATTTTTATCTCAGTGAAAAACAGAGCTCTGGGCATAATCATTTTGCTGTACAATTTATTAGGACATCTGCTGAGGGAGCATACAGTACTTTGGACATACTTGTCCAAAACCCTGTTTTGAATTCCATATTTAGAGCCAGGATGAGTCAAAAAACCTTAGGCCCATATCTCCAGTAAAGTTGTGTTTAAATAATCAATGAAAGCCTAGCAAGAGCATGTATCCTACAGTGAGCAGCTGATTGGGGGGGGAGGGGGGGGCAGAGGAAACTTGGTCTTATTTTGAGAGGACAGCTGGTGCCCTTGTGACAACAACTTGCTACTGTATAAAAGAGCAACAGCTTTGATACAAAATCTAAAAGCAGAAGATGAGCTGAATAAACCTGACAAAAGATGGAAAGGAAAGCACCTTTTCCAGGTGAAATGGTTATATTAACTCACACCTTTCTATATCTCCATCTGTCTACCAACTAATAGAAGCTCCAAAAATTAAAATAAACCTAACCCCATATGAAACCAGTCTCTGGGTGCCCATCAAAATAGGGTTTGGATGAGATTACCTACCTAGTAGCGTATGCCTTCCTCAGCAGGTGTCCTAATAGTGTATTTTAGAGCAGACTTCATTATTATAACCAAAGAGTTCCCTTTGCCACTGAGCTAAAATATATATTTGCGGAGTACACCTTTCTCCCTTCAGTTTTGCTCTGCCTCTTTGTCTGCCCTTTTTCTGCACCCATTGTCAAATATCCGTGTCTCCTAAAACTAATTCCCTTCTTCTTCAGCCAGTTTCTCCCCTCACACACACACACACACACCACCAAGGTCCTATAAAATCCCATTACTGCATGCTTAATCCTCTGTTTTCTTCTTGCTTTCTAATACCCTGCCTGGCTGTCCTTTTCCTCTCCTACTTTCGCTTAAATCCCCGCACCTGGTTCTCCCCCACAACACTTTCTCCTTCTCCCCAGCCACCTTTCGGACAAGTCCACCCGACAACCCCCGTTCCAGTAAAGACGTTAAAACAAGACACACGTGTGGTCTTAACCTTCGCAAACACCGACTCTTCCTGTCCTCTCCTGAAGCTCAAGCCAGCCAAGCCTGGTCCATTCAGCGGGACGAGCCGGCTTCCCATCTCTCCGGCCCAGTCCTCTTCCCTCCTCTTCCATGCTGACCTTCCCAGCCGCTCCCTCCCTCCTTCCCTTCTCTCACTCACGTTCTCCCACCAACAGGATCCTCACGTCCTTCTTCATCGTGCTCTGCCTCCGCCTTCTGGGTCCGGCGATCCGGCTCACATTAGGGTTTCGGCCAAGGCTGGGGGGGAGAGAGGGGGGGGGAGAGCTACGGCCTACTACGCTCGGCCCGCTCGTGCCGTCCCGCCTCCAACAGCCGGCGCGCGCTCGCTTACTGGCTCGCTCGCGCGGCCGCCCCTCCGAGCGCCCGTTCGCAACCTTTCCCTCCGCCGACCATAGACGGGAGGCTAGAAAGAACGGGCGGCTTTGAACTTCCGGAGTCGCAGTCCTTCAAAGGCAGGGAAAGCGCGCGCGCTCTCTCTCTCGCTCTCTCTCTCTCTCTCTCTCTCTTTCTCTTCTTTCCAGGTTGCTCTCTGAGAGCTCCGCAGGGGCCCATCGGCGTTTCCTGATCGTACGAATCGGAGAGGCAGTCAGATGGGGAGCAAACCGGAAGTGTAACATATGCGTATTCTATCTAGAGGTTAATTTTTTTTTTAAATAAAAGCACGCGTTCAGGAGCACAGAAGCGTCTTGGGGTTTTTTTTCTTCGTTTTCTGTAATTGTAATTCAATTTAGTTTAGAAAATAATACGAAAGTAACATGCAAGTATTTAGGGTTACAATATACACCTGGCATTCAACTATTGGAAAAATGGGTTGCTTGCAGAGCTGGCGATAGATTTATCGTTGGTATCGCTAGAGGCATTTGTTGCATGATGTCAGTGATGTGTATTCAACATTCATTTTAATTTCATCTGTTTTTGAAATGTCCATGCTGCCCTACAGAAACAAATTTTCTAAGCGTTACAATTACTGCGATTATTATACAACATAAACCCCGAGGAAGAGCATCTCTGGCTTTTGTTACTTTTCTGCCCTCCGCTAGTGTTAAAATCATACCTCCAAAAAGTTTTTATCTGCCGCAGATGTAATTTATTGGCTTGATATCTTTGTTGTGATTATGGCATGGGTACATAAAAGTCAACCAGGTAACTGTCAATCATTGACTGAAAATCCTAACCCTTTTGATGGAGGAAATCTAGCACAAGGCCACCGAATTAAGGATATAATCCATTGGTGAATGAAACTCACTGTTGCAAAAAAAGAGAAGAACCTGGCTGCTATTTATTTTAGCTTCCAAGATAGGGAGTTTTCCTGTAAAATCCATTGCAGCTTTCAAATAAGGTCCTCTAAATCACTTGTTTTTATGGATTTCTCGAAGTATCTAAATAGACTTGTTCTTCCAATTATGTATCTCAAAACAAGGTGTGGAAAGATGGAAATACATATTTGCCTACTACATTATCCCAAAACTAATTTGGACAGAATCTCAATTTATAACTGCTGTTGAAAGGCTGTCAAAATGCCTTTCTTCTGAGGATTCGATTTTCCCGCTGGGAGAGCTCCGGTGCAAGGATACAGACAACTGCTTGAAAGCTGGATCTTTTTATTTTTCAGGAAAGATAGCAAGAAGTCTGCGTTCCTGGGCTAGCTACCTTGGTATGGTAAGTCCCTGATTTTTATACCTTTTTCTCCTTTTGTGTGTGAGTGCTTGTGTTTGTATTTCTTAATGTTTTAAATTCTGTCAGGGGTTGTCTTCATTTCCGCCGGAGGGTAAACTCCGCGGGGTGCGGAAGGCAAACTTTGCGGGGTGGTTTGATTGGATTATCGGTTTCGTCCTAATCTCTTAGCTTAATGGTTTCTTGTTGTGACTGCGAGACTTGAACCTGATCAATCAGCAGATGTGGGTTCGAGCAAGGAAGAAGATCTGGCATTGAGATTCGAGCCTGCATTATTAAGTGACTTAGAGGGGAGTCAAGTAGAGGGAGAGGAGTTGGATTTGAGAGATGAACCTGATTTATTGGAAGATTCAGAGGCCACTCTTTCCCCTGAACCTACTTCCCTAATTAAACCTCAGGTGTTAACTGTTAATCAGGAAAGTGTGTCGGAGGTTTCAAGCGGAGATGAAACTGCCGGATGCTGGCTGGATACCAGAACTAGGAGAAGATTGAGACATCAATCTCAATTAGAAAAGAGACGTCCAGCAAAGGATTAATTAATGAGACTGACACGCCCTCTCTTAGAGGATATAAGAGAGCGCATGACTTTGTAATATTTGCTGGAAACAAAGTGAGTTTTGCCTTGGAAAGATTTGCATCTGATTACTGTGTTGTGATTTACGAACTATACAGAATTGCCGGACAGATTCTAGGAGGATTGCCAAAGGACTGTGATAACAGAGCAACTGAATCTTCTGTCTCTGGTTTTGTAAAGTATTTGAACTATATAACTTGAAGTTTCATCTGTGGATACAGGTGGGACAGAACATTATTGTTTCCAGCCAAACTAAACCATCTTAAACCAAGATGGACCCAACCCAATTGAAGCAACTGGTGGAGCAACAACAACAACAAATTGACCAACTCTTACAGAACAACCAGGTTCTGCAACACCAGGCAACACAGTTGGTAAATCATCTTTCACAACTACAGGCCCCTGTTCCTCCCCCAGTTCCTCCCCTTAAGAAATGCCCAGTATCTGTGCCAGATAAATTCTCGGGACAGACTGATATGTTCCCGGCATTTATGGGACAATGCCAATTATTTATGTCCTTGAGGCATGAAGATTTTCCGGATGACCGGGGTAAGGTGGGGCTTATTATTAGCCTCTTATCAGGTCCGGCTGCTAGATGGGCTACTCCTCTGCTGATACAAGATAGCCCTTTACTAACTGACTACCAGGGTTTCCAGCAGCAATTACGGGTCATTTTTCAGAATCCCATTAAAAGCCAAACTGTGGCCAGACGCTTGAAGGACAGTCGTCAGGGGAAACGTCCTTTGCAAGAATTCATTGCGGAGTTTCATTTGCTCTGCATGGACTCTACTTGGAATGAGTCAGCCCACAAGGATGCCTTTCAGGAGGGCTTGGCTGATGACATCCAGGATGAGCTGGTGCATGCAGAGCGGGCTCTAACCCTGGATGCCTTGGTCATACAATGTCTACGTATTGACGCCCGGCTTCATCAACGCAAAAGCAAACAACCAGTTCCGGAACCGCCCTCTCACGGCCGCAACCTCCAGTACAACCCGCGCCCTTGGTATCCCGGAATACTGTGACCAGGACCGAGGAGCCAATGGAGTTGGGTGCACTCCGCCCGCAGTTGACGGCGCAGGAACACTCGCGAAGGTTCCAGGGAGGTTTGTGCCTTTATTGTGGGGGACCGGGACATTTTGCCAGTTCTTGTAAATGGAGGGGGACACGAAGACCAGTGCCAGAATCGAATCCTGGGCCGTCGGGAAACGGGGTGGGCCCGACCTCGGGGAAACCTTAGGTCGGGCACGTATCTCCCCACCACCCAAAGTGGCTGAGGTGAACCCTGGCCCTCCCCGGCATCTACTGTTGGACACGCAGGTTTTCCTACAGTCCCGGAAGGAGGGGATTCCTGCAGTTGCGTTGGTGGACTCAGGGGCTACAACTAGTTTTATGGACCGGGCCTTCGCAACTCACTTTGATGTCCCTTTGGTTGCTGTGGAACCACCCATCAAGGTGGAAACCATTGACGGGCGTGAGCTTTGCTACCCAACCGTTGCGTTTGGTTATTGGAGACCACGAGGGGGCAATTAACTTCTATATCACCTCGGACCTTCATCTCCCTTTGGTTCTCGGCGTGTCCTGGCTACGATTGCACGATCCTTTGGTGGCTTGGGCGCAGAACGTCATTTCCTTCCCAAGTCTCCAGTGCGTGGATCATCTGAGACATATCTGCGCTGGTCAGGACATCGCCGCCCCCGCTGTTTCCATACCACCGGAGCTATCGGACTTCTCCGACGTTTTCAGCGAGAAGGAGGCGGATCAGTTACCACCGCATCGAGCCTATGACTGTCCCGTGGACCTTCTACCTGATGCTCCACTGCCCAAGAGGCAATTATATTCCATGTCTGAGCCTGAATTGACTGCTCTTCGAGAGTTTCTGGATAAGAACTTGGCCCGGGGATTTATCAGACCATCGTCGTCTCCTCTTTCTGCTCCCGTTCTTTTTGTGAAAAAGAAGACGGAGTTACGTTTGTGCTGTGACTACCGCCGGTTGAACGCCATCACGGTGAGAAATAGTTATCCCTTGCCGCTCATTCCAGAGTTGATGGAACGGTTGAGGGAGGCCACTGTGTTCACCAAGCTCGATCTTTGAGGGGCCTACAACCTGGTGCGGATGCGCAAGGGGGATGAGTGGAAGACGGCGTTTGGCACCCGATACGGACATTTTGAATACACCGTAATGCCGTTTGGGTTGACCAACGCTCCCGCGGTTTTCCAGCACTTAATGAATGATATTTTACGGGACATGCTGGATCGATTCGTGGTGGTGTACCTGGACGACATTTTGATCTACTCTCGGTCCAGGGATAGCCACCTTCGCCAAGTCCGTCAGGTATTACAACGTCTTCGGGAGCATAAACTCTATGCGAAGCTGGAGAAATGCCTCTTTTTCCAGACTTCCGTAGAGTTCTTGGGACACATCATCTCTCCCGAGAGCATTGCCATGGACCCGAGGAAAGTTGAGGCCTTGTGTAGTTGGGAACCCCCTCGTCGAGTAAAGGACGTGCAACGTCTCTTGGGGTTCGCTAATTACTACAGGACCTTCACCCTGGACTTTGCCAAGCTGATGGATCCCGTCACCCAGTTCCTTCGCAAGAAGGTCCTGTTCCAGTGGGGGCCCCCGCAGCAATGGGCTTTTGAGGCTCTAAAGAAAGCCTTCGTTGCCGAACCGATATTGAGGCAACCTGATCCGAATCGTCCATTTGTGGTCGAGACAGATGCCCCCAACGTAGCTATTGGGGCGGTGTTGCTACAAGCCCCAACGGATGGCGCAACTTTTTTCCCGTGCGTATATTATTCAAGGAAGCTTACAACTTCTGAGCGCAATTATACCATTTGGGAAAAGGAGTTGCTGGCCATCAAGGCTGCGTTCGAGACCTGGAGACATCATCTGGAGGGGGCTCGACACAAGATGGAGGTTCGGACGGATCACCGTAACCTGGAACATTTGTCCACTGCCAAGAAGTTGAACCAACGATAGATTCGGTGGTCGTTGTTCTTCGCGAGGTTCAACTTTTCAGTCACATACGTTCCCAGTGGACAAAATCGGAGGGTGGATGCCCTATCTCGTAAACCCGAGTACCATAGTTCTGAGGACCCTCTTCCTCCACGTACGGTTCTGCCACCGGAAGCTTTGGCTGTTATTCAGGACCCGGTGGATTTGAGGGCTCGAGTAAGAGAGGTGCAGCGCATAGACACTTGGTCACAACAAAGAATGGGGGAAATTAGACCTGACTCCCCATGGACTCTAGAGGAGGGCTTGCTATGGCATCGAGGACTATTGTATGTACCCACCAGGACGCTTAGAGCCCTCATCATGACTCGATGTCATGACAATTCTGCTGCTGGCCATTTTGGCTTCTTAAAACTCTTCACCTCGTCACACGGACTTTTTGGTGGCCGCGAGTCCGACATGACGTTTTTTCTTACGTCGCCTCTTGTATTACGTGTCGACAAGCGAAGGCCGCGTCGGGTGCGCCTCCTGGACTCCTTCAACCACTGCCGACTCCGAGTAGACCATGGGGGGCGATCTCCATGGACTTTTTGACGCACTTACCCTCGTCATCGGGGTATACGACGGTGCTCGTGGTGATTGACATGCTCACCAAGATGGCTCATTTTATCCCTTGTCGGAAGTTGCCATCGGCCCGTACTACTGCCCAGTTATTTCTGCAGCATGTTTTCCGTTTACATGGTCTGCCGGACAGGGTGGTTTCAGATCGCGGTGTCCAGTTTACCGCTCAGTTTTGGAAAAACCTCATGACGGCATTACAAGTGCAGGTGTGTTTGGCGTCGGCGCACCATCCGGAGACTGATGGCGGGACTGAGAAAGTTATTGGCATCCTCACTCAATATCTGAGATGTTTTGTCAACCATCGGCAGAACGATTGGGTGACTTACCTCCCTTTGGCGGAGTTTGCCTTTAACAATTCGCACCATACATCTACTCGCGTAACGCTGTTTTATGCGAACGTGGGCTACCATCCACGATTTTTCCCGTTGTCAATTGTGGACTCCCCGGTCCCAGAAACGCGAGAATTTCTCGAGGAGTTGCAGTCGGTTCACCGATTAGTGGCGCAACAACTGGAACGGGCGAAGGAGGACTACAAACGGTTTGCGGATCGTTCACGTCGGGCGACGCCTCCGCTAGCTGTGGGTGACAAGGTGTGGTTATCCACAAAGCACCTTCGGGTCAATCGCCCGATTAAGAAGTTGGACCACCGCTTCATTGGTCCATTCCCTATTGAGGCGGTCATTAATCCCGCCGTGTATCGACTCACCCTGCCGCGCTCCATGCGCATTCATCCTGTATTCCACCATTCCCTTCTGGTTCCTGACTCCCCATCGTGTACACTCCGTTCTCCCGAAGGTGCGACTTCTCCATCAGTACCCAGCGATGAGACTGCCGCTGATGATATGATTGTCAGCGTTCAGGATTCTCACTGGTTGAAAGGACGCTTTCAGTACCTTGTCGGGAGGATGGCAGATGGCGTGGAGGTTCTCTCTTGGGTGGATGCTTCCATGGTTCGTGCTTCGGACCTTATCCGGAGGTTCCATGAACACTTTCCGTCGAAACCGCATCCAGCTCGTCAGACTCGGGGGAAGGGCCCTGCGGTGAGGGATAGTGACTCCGAGACTTGAACCTGATCAATCAGCAGATGTGGGTTCGAGCGAGGAAGAAGATCTGGAACTGAGATTCGAGCCTGCATTATTAAGTGACTTAGAGGGGAGTCAAGTAGAGGGAGAGGAGTTGGATTTGAGAGATGAACCTGATTTATTGGAAGATTCAGAGGCCACTCTCTCCCCTGAACCAACTTCCCTAATTAAACCTCAGGTGTTAACTGTTAATCAGGAAAGTGTGTCGGAGGTTTCAAGCGGAGATGAAACTGCCGGATGCTGGCTGGATACCAGAACTAGGAGAAGATTGAGACGTCAATCTCAATTAGAAAAGAGACGTCCAGCAAAGGATTAATTAATGAGACTGACACGCCCTCTCTTAGAGGATATAAGGGAGCGCATGACTTTGTAATATTTGCTGGAAACAAAGTGAGTTTTGCCTTGGAAAGATTTGCATCTGATTACTGCGTTGTGATTTACGAACTATACAGAATTGCCGGACAGATTCTAGGAGGATTGCCAAAGGACTGTGATAACAGAGCAACTGAATCTTCTGTCTCTGGTTTTGTAAAGTATTTGAACTATATAACTTGAAGTTTCATCTGTGGATACAGGTGGGACAGAACAGTTTCTTATATTTGTTTTGTGGCAATCTCCTGTCTGTCTCCTTTGCAATATATTTTGTGTCTTTTGTCTGTTTGTTTTGCTGATTTGGCATGTCTTGTGTTTGTAAGGGTTTTGTTTTCTTGTTTCCCTAGTTTTCTTAATTAGTTGGGCTTTTGTCTAAGGGGCTTCTTTAATACCTTTTGATTTCTTTTCCTATGCAAGTTTGTTTTATGGCTGGCTTGATGTTCCCTTTGGGCTTTTCCTGCTTGGGTGACACCACTGTCCTTGTGAAGTTCCCTTTCCACCCTGCAAAGTTATGTGTTTAAGCAATAGTGTTCTGTATTCTTTTGGTCTGCCTTTGATCATATCAATCATATTGCAATCCTGATGACAGATCTGTAGGCCTTGAATGAGGTCTTAGTAGAAGTCAGGTCATTTAATAGAAGAATGTCCATTATAAATAACATCCCCTAAGTTTAGCAACCTGGACTTACCTATTCACAGTATTTTGAAATTTGGTTATATGGAGAGGATAAACTCCAATTTTTAAGAGCTCATGAGGAGATCTTGGAAATTATATGCCTGTAAGCTTAACATCTGTTAAGATAGTGAAGTGCTATTAAAGATAAAGTGTCAGAGGCCTTGTTGAAAGATGTTCAACATAGCTTTTGTAAGTGTAGGTATTTTGAAAATGTTGATAAAAATGTGGATGGCAGTAGACATCTACTTAGATTTTCAAAAAGGCCTTTGATAAAGTCCCTTCTCAAAGACTTCTCAGTAAATTCAACAGTCATAGAATAAAATGGCAGATCTCCTTGTGGAAAAACAATTGACTAAAAAATAAACAGGTGTAAATAGACATCTCTCACAATGAAGGAATATAATTTACTGTGATCCCCGGGGGTTCTATTATCACTTTTAAGTATTTATAAATTATCTGTAATTGGACATGACTAGTGGAATAGCTAAGTTTATCTCAGAAATTTTCTTCTGGTTTTCAACAAAACTGGTGCATTTAACTACTGTGACGGTCGTTTAACAATCACTGCACAAAAAGGTTGCAAAATTAGGTGGTGACCCACTGTATGACCATTATGAAAATACAACTATAATGGGCAGGCTCCAGTATGATCATAAATTGAGAACTATGTGTAATTAAGTTTTGGGATTCAGTGCCACAAGATGTGGTGCTGGCTACCAGCTTGGCTGATTTCAAACAGGTGTGGGGTCAATTCAGGGAAATTGTGGGAATCAATTGCTGTTAGCTTGGATGGTAGTCAAACTGCCGCTGAAGAAGCTACTTGGATAAGCAGCAAAATGTTTTGAGCCAACAGGGAAAGAAGTCCAAGTGCTATGATTCAACTTCCAGACAATTCTATCTGGATGAATGAAAATCTTCATTAATAATTCTGGTGGCAGTTGATGGGATCTTATCTGTCTCCTGAAGGGATTTTTTTTTCCTGGCTTTTGTCCTGCTTAGGTGCCTGCTTAATTTTAGGTATGCAGCTTCATCCTAGTCTCAAACTATCAGGATGCCAAAATATGGCCAGATCTCAGTATTAAGATCAATAGATTAGTACAGCATACTATCAACTTGTTCAGTTTCAAGCAATAGGGTACTTCTGCTTAGCAAAAAAATCAGCATAACTTTTTATGGGCAGATTATTGTCTATTTCAGATGGAATTTAAAGCAGGGAGAAAACTGTACATTGCCTATGGGGACTTATCCTCTGGCCTGCTGGGAACCCCATCCAAGTTTACTTTATTTTAAAAAGTTTTAGTTAAAAAAAATCAAACGAGACTGATGGATGCCAAAAAAAAGGGTGCGAATTGGATTCTAGCACAGAGGAACATGAAAACTAGGTTACTTAAGAAGTCCTTTCACTGATTATTAGGTGTCTTGCTCTCAAAATAGCTATCTAAGAGTAGAAGACAGTTATTTTTCATTCCTTCTGTTATAGAATTTCTTTATGTTTTTTTTTATTTTGCTTATGCTTGTTCAATAACTTTTAAGTAGGGAGCATTCCTGAGTGAGTTCATATTTTGTTGCAGGCATCAAAATGGTTTTTAAAAACTCCTTTAAATCATTAAATCAGCTTAAGCCATTTAAACAATTAAGATTAAATGCAAAACTACCAGAGATCTTGCAAGATTGGGCTTTGGGATGTTAACCGAAGCCTCAGCTGGGTTCTGTTTTCCCATCACTAATCTATATGTATATATAAATACTACTCACGCATCATCACAAAATCTCCAGAACCGTAAAGCCTACAAACTTGAAATTTGGCACATATGTTCCTCTTGGCTTCTAGGTGCTCACTAGGAAAGGATTTTTTGAAATTACCATCAGAGCATTAGTATTTCATATATTATTATTAACATGCTCTGATGCTAAGGAATTCTACTCCCCCTCCCCACCTGAAAAGAAATCTGTTCCAAATGCAAAACACAAGTAGAGAAGTTTCTGTTTTAGTTTCACAACAGCAACCAGCTTTAGTACAGAACAGTTGAGCTAAACCATGCCAGGCTCCTTGCTGTCTCTGCCTTGCTCACACAGCAAATACTGTTTCAGTTTCCAAGCAACCCTCAACCCAACAACCCTCTCTCACACACTGACAGGATGCTAGCCAGATGAATATCGATGAATGCTGGTAGGCAGAGGCACAATTTTTCCCCTTTTTTTCCTCCCCAAAAACTAAGCCCGATTACATAATTTCGTAATGAAGCACGGGTAGAGAGCTAGTGACCAAGTAAGTCATGCTGAAGCAAGGGAGGCAACTTTCATTTGTTTATTTCTGCAGAAATAGAGAATCTCATACTTGGGACAGGAGTCTAAATCAACCCTAGCTCCAAGTAAAACCTAGCTCAGATCTTTATACAAAATGTTTCTCTGTCATTTTACAATGTGTCATTATATGTAATTTCTTACACAAAGTTGGTGTTTATATTTGGTTGATTACATTTGTTCTGTTTGGTACAAGATTACATTTGCTGTAATGTAGAAGATAGTGAAATTTTCTCAATCCTATTATCGTCAAGAGTTTTCTGCTGCATGACTGTAGTTTCTCAGCTTCGCAAAGAAGCTGACAAAGAAAAGGGTAACTTAAGACAGCCTGGTGGGTAATTTAACCAGTGCTAATATTTCTATATAATTTTATCAATTCCTGGATAACTTGGTGTTCAAAACATTATTTGAGACATTTTCTTATGAATGGGATTTTTCTCATAAAAGTGATAACTTTTATCAAGGATTTAAAGGGACTTTAAAGGATTCCATTATTTTTATATTCTTCATCATTTTATGTTCTTAAGCTGCCATCAGGCTATTGGGGGACTCTTTTTAAATCCCTGATATTGTTTTATATGTTGGACTTAACTTCCATTTAGGGGCACAGTAGACCCCAACCAACCAATGACCACCTTATTTCTTCACTGCAGGTCTTTAAAAATGAATCGCTTAAACTTGCCTTTCCCAAATAGGTAATTAATTGCTGTCACATTCATCACATTTGACATCTGGCTGAATTTCCAAATCATACATATTGCTAAGCCCAGTTTGTTGAATAAGCCTCCAAGAGTCGGCTTCAGAAAACACAGTAAAATATTAGTCTATGATTTACAAACCACAATATTATGTTCATGCAACTTAACTAAGCCAAAATAAAACAAACCACATTATCACACACTGCAGTATACAGAATCCAGGTTTTATTGCTGGAAAGTGGTTATTAAATATATTTTTACAACATATACAAATCGTAACTATAAATAGCACAACTTTGCTGATCAAGCAAAATGTTTGTAAGCTGTCTACTTTGAAATATACTATGTAGAGAAAGCAGGATGAAATTTAATAAAACAAGGGACATGTTATTATTTTATTTATTCGCATCCATCTCTATTCCTCTAAAAGTTCTTACTGAATTTCTTGATATATGAGTTACAGAACTGAACAAAGTACCGCATGTCACTGTTTTGTCACTGTTATCAAGTTATGGCTCCATTTATTTTAATAGTACTTTTTTTTTAATAAAATTTTATTGATTTTTTGAAAACAAACAAACCAAACATAAAACATAAAAAATCTTTTTTGAAAGCAGCTTGATCCCGGGTTACATCTCTTCGTACAGACACAAATTCAAGTTCATGCTCATTTTTATATATCATTCCATATCTTATTACCATTCTACATTTTCTATATAGCTTCTCCCCTCTTTTTTTTTTTTAAGGTTTTTTAATGTTTTTATTAGCAAATCCGAGAGGACAACAACAGAAATCAGGTTAATGTCCTGTGTTGCATTATTTTATATGTCCCGGAAAAACAGTAAAGCCGCAGCTACTATGTCATTGTTCCAATCTCTTCAAAATCTAAACGAACATTAAAGTACCACCAGATATGTTAATATGTACTAAATCACTTTTTTTAACTTTTAAAAAAGGACAGTGGTTATATTTCAAAACAATATAGTGAAAAACTATCAAACACTTCATTGTAACACTATGTTCCGTAATACTTGCTTCTCATATATCTTAAAATCACAAGTACATTTGTGAACCAATCAGTCTCCTCAAAGAAAACAACAGAAACTGCACGTTAAGGCTTCCAGTCGCCTGTTTTTTTTTTTTGGTTTTTTTGAAACAAATTTTATTAATTTTAAGGACAAACAAACCATCATTAACCATTGAATACATAGAACCTCTTTCCATTATAAATTTTACAAGTCGAATAAAACATTATTTTATACAAAATAATTCTATTTTACACCATTTCCATATGAACATATAAATATCTCTTAACAAATTTCTCATTATTTCTCTTTACTCTTATTCAATTTCATTATTATTATTATTTTTCCCTATATTTATCCAATTTATAGTTATCATCTTCATTTCTCTCTGACTTGGTTACCGTTATTCTCCTCCAACATTCCTCCAATGTTTTTTAATTCTCACCCAGACATAAACACACAAACACAAAAACATAAAACTTCTTTTTAGAAAGTAGCTTGGCCCCAGATTACCTCTCTCTATATGGACTTCAATTAAATTCGTGCTCATCTTATATACCATTACCTATCTTATTTACCATTCTATATCTTCTATATAGCTTCTCCCCGCTTTTCACTCTTCTTAATTCTATTTTATTTAATTCATTTTAATTTAAGTCATTATGCTTGTATCTTTTGTCCATTCTTTCCAAATTATCCATTTATCTCATTCCCTATAGTAAGAAAAAAAGGATTTCTCCTGAAATCACTAATCAGAGTATGATGCCTTTCTATCGTCCCCCTAAGTTAACATTTAAAATAACGCCTAGTACCCAATCTAATTCTGCTTAATACATTCTACCTACTAACTTTTAAAAAGAAGAAAAAATAATAAATTCAAAGTGATTAAATACATAATTAGATAATAAATCTAAATATTAAGTCTTGTAACATTCCAATTATCTATTTCAAAGACAAATGCTACAATAATAAGTTTATAATAACATCAACACAATAGTCAATTAAACTCTTTAATTAAACTCAATATTTTAAACATTCCCTTTAATATTTTGTTAAATTTTAAAGTCTACCATTACTAAACATTTCAATATTTTAATCTTTTATTAATTCTTATAACATTCTATTTTTCTATTTCTAATACAAATACTACAATACCATCTTATGTACCTTGCAGAATCTTCTTTTTTAAAGAAATTATACATTACCCTTTGTCCCTAAAAAAAAAATCCTTTTTTCCCATCTTGTTTCATACCTTTGTGGCTTTCCCCCCCCTTTTCCCTTCCTTTTTTATCCCACCTGATCTTTTTATCCTCCCCTCTCATAACCTCTGCCTTGTTAGCTTCCCCTCTCTGTTGTATTCCTTTTTTCTTTTGTTTTCTAACATTGTGTTGTTTTTGCATCTTATTTTTCTCTTTCTTGGGTGTTTTTTTAAGTCTTAAGTCCTTCATTTTCCTTCTTCTCTTTCTCCTTTCTTTCTTAATTAAACTTTTGGATTCATTAAAGATGGCATCTTCTTCTTCCGCTTTCTCCATCTGTTGTTGTGTTTGCTGATAAATAGCAAGTGCCATTTCTAAAAAAAGAAAGGCTTCTTTCACAGCATCCTTGCCTTCTTTCTTTATTTTTCCATATTCCTTTCTAAGTTCATCAACAGGTAAAGCCATTATAAATCTTTTCTTTTTTTTTCTTCCTTCTCCTTAAAACAACCAAGATGTTTCAAAAGTTAGAACAGTTTCCCAAAGTCCCAGAGTCATCAATCAGTTCAAACAAAGCACAAAGTTCTCACTTTCTCTTCCTGGGGTAATATCAATAAAAGGAAAAGCAAGGTCCAATCTATATTTTAAAGCCTTGTTGCAGTTAATTTCTAGTCTCAAAATCTTCAAGGCATCTCCTCCAACAAGATCTTAATATATATTTTTTGTCCTCTCCCTTCCCACTTATAACAAGGAGCCAAATTTTTACCTTCTACAAAAAGACAGGTTTCTCAATATCCATTTGTTGATTCCATAGGGAAGGAGAGTAAACTTTCCCTTTCAGCACCTCAAATTTGCCGCTTGAAATTCTCCTCTGGAAACAAAGTATCATTCAAAAAATCATAGTTTTCAGGATGTTAGGTGTATCTTAAAGTCCTGGGTCAGCCAAGAAAAAACTTTCTCTTCAAAACTTTCTCCCTCTTCCTCCTGCACAGTCTTACCCAGCTGCCGGCTTCTTTGTGGCGGCCATTACAGACCGCCGCTTCACCGCCTTGAGAAAAGGGGGTTTTGCCGGCTGGGGAAGGGGTCTGCAACACCCCCCCAAACCCCTCTCCGGATCCCCCTGTCTTCGGCTGCCTCTGCGGGGCAGCCTTAGCCTCCAGACCCGTTGGGATCGGAGGCACCAAGACGGCTAGCGCCGCAGGGATCGCGCAGTATCGCGAATCCCTGCCGCTTCCGAAGCCGACAAACCGGAAGTTCAGCTTCTCCCCTCTTTTAACTTTCTTAATTTTATTTTATTTATTTCATCTCAATTCAGATCATTATACTTATATTCTTTGTCCTGTTTCAGCTGTCTATTATCTTTTCTCATTAAACAAAATTTCTCCTGTAATCACTGATTGGAGTATGACGCCTTTATATCTTTCCCCTAAATTTATAACACTTAATATAATACATAACTTCCATTCGGATTCTGCTTAGTACATTCTAAAGCTACACACTATATTTTAAAAAGAGAAAAAATTATAAATATATAATATAATTAGAACAACAATCCATACCAGTTCAATTCTATCATTAATATTAATTTTCATTTAAATCTTAAACATTTTACACATTACTTTTCAAATGGGTATCATGCTTCTATGGGAACACTTATAAACTTTCCATAATTACTTCCTCCCCACTTCACTTATATTTTAAAACATTGTGTCATTAAAATGTCCCCATTCCTTCCTAATTCAATTCTCTCATTTATTTCATTTCATTTATTTTGTTCACAAAAGTTTCACTGAATTACACTGAGTATTTTATCCCACTTTTTAATCATATGTTGTTTCCAATTTTTCTAACATTATTTCTAATACAAATATGACAATACAATCTTATGTACCTTTGCAGAATCGCTTTTTCAATTAAATTTTTACCCATTATCTCTGAATAAGTCCTGTTTCTTTACATCTTGCTCCACATCTTTGTAGCTTCTCTTCCCTTCCTTCCTCCCTTGCTTCTTCTCTCTGCCCTTTTTACCCACTTGTCTCTCCACCTCCATTTCCCTCTTCTGTGTTCTCCTTTTCTGTTGCTTTCTAACATTATATCCACTTTTCACCTTATTTTTCCCTTTTGTGGTTGTTTTTTTAGATCTTAAATTCTCCATTCTCTTTCCCCCCTCCCTTTCTTTCCCAAGTAAAGTTACTTGTTCATTAAAGATGGCTTCTTCTTTGTCCCAATCTTCTTGTTGCGCAGTCTTGTAGTTTCTCGTAGGTACAGATCGCCATTTCTAAAAATTGAAAAATGGAGCCAAGAGAGCCCTTCCCTTCTTGTTCCTCTTCTTTATATTTTTTAAATTCCATTTTCAGTTCATCCACAAGTGATGCCATTGGAAAAAAAAATTTAAACAACCACCTGAGTGTTTTTAATCATTCAAATATAATTTCCAGAAGTCCCAAAGTCACCAAGCAATCCAAATACACACAAGCTCTTTCTTTTAACACTTTCTTATTTTTTCACTTTCTCTTTCTGGGGTTACTATTTAGTTACAAAATTCCAGTTAAAATGTCTTTTAGAAGTCTTGTTAAGATTTAACTTTAGATGCTTTGAATTCCAGGCAGCCTCCTCCTTCCAGATCTTATTCTTATTCTTTTCCTCTCCCTTCCCACTTACAGCAAAGAAAAAAATTTTTTTAGTGTTCAGAAATCTTTATTGTCCCCTTGGCATTTATTTTTCCAGTTTAATTACCTGTTGATGCCAAAGCGGATTTTGCCGATTTCTCATTCATCTCTGTTCGCTGTCAATGTAAGGAAGGAGAGTGAAAAAAAAACAAAAAACTTTCCCTTTCCATTTTCATTTGCTGCTTCCGAATCCTCTTTGGGAGCGATGTATCTTTTTTGAAATTTAAATTCCAGGATACCTAGTCGTTGCTTCTTATCCCGGTCAGCCAAAACTTTCACTTCTTAACTTCCTCCTGCACTTTCTTTTCTGGATGAGTGCTTCTTTGAGGTGGCCATTTCTGACTGCCGCTCTTACCGCCTTCGGGAAAGGGAGTTTAGCCAGCTGAGGAGGAAAGATGCGGCTTTCCTCGACCCTGCTGGAATCTCCCCCCTCTTGACCACCTCTACGGGGTGGCTTAGCCCCAAAGCCAGTTGGCTCGGGGTGCTCCAGTGGTGAGCCCAGGCAGAAACCACGCACGATCGCGGATTCCTGCCTGCTGCCGAAGCCCTGCAAACCGGAAGCTATATTATTTTAATAGTACTTTAATACCTCTTCATATACTCTGAAATAATTGTCACTGAAGTATATTCATTTGCAAATATATAATGTTACATCTGCTCAATATCCCCCACAGTGTTTTTTATCATTATGCTTCTATTCTGATTTTCACAGGTGGCACACATGGAACCCCTATCAATCCTAAAAGGTATCTGGGTTGAATGTAAATAGGAAATGCTATGGCCATAACTTTGGGCGCCAGTTGTAAATCCACTGCTCAGCACTGCCATAACTGCGAATGGATGCTGAACTCACTATTGTATGTCAAGGGCAATCTGTAACTGGCTATGCAGGCATTATGATATATGATAATATTTATACATCCCAAACCCAAACCTTCTTTTGAAACTCTGCATCTTCTAACCTCCATCCAATGACAGTGCAAGCTTCCAACATGCTCACCCTGTGTAAGACTCATTCCCATTCAGAAAGCAGGAAAAGATGAGGCATTTCATAATTCAAACAGCAAATCTTAAAAGAGTCTTTAGAGGCAAATGCTTATTAAGATAATTTACAATTGTGGCATAAAGTTAATTCCTATGAATATCGTTTATAGTTAAACCCTCACCAACATTTAAACCATAAATCCAAAAAGCAGGGTAAACTGGATTTGCTGCATTGATTTCAAACTTGTGTAAGCACGTTTCTTGATCATTGAGAGAATAAAAAGAAACACTTTTTGTTGGAAAGTCAAGGAAAACTCCGACCCGCAAAGGTTTATCTACGACGTCAATGTTGTTTGCTTGCCCGTTGTGCCATGCTGAGATATGTTGAACAATGCATTCAATGCACCAGGATAATTCATTCCTCCCTAGTCGGTCTCTTCTGCCAATGTCCCCACTGGCAACACCAATGGCCCATCGAGAAGATTCCTCAGTGTTTATTTCCCAGTAATGGCGGCCTTCAGAGAAACTCTGAGAACCCAGCACCTGACTGCTGCAGAATCTCTTAGTGGAATGTTTATATTCTTTGCGAGTACGAGACACTCTCACTTTCCTTTTATTGCCTGTGAGCTCAAGACTGCAACCAAGAGTTTCATCGTCAAATGTTATAATGGACATCCCTAAGTGAAGTAAAATTAAAAACATTCAGATCTCTAGCAGCCTTAAATCAAGGAGATATGTTCACAGTTCAAAACCCATTTTCTCTACCTGCAACCCTTTTGCCTTAAGTCTGGATAATGCAGCTTACTTTGACCAGTGAGTTGAAATTTATTTATTTATTGGTTGATTGATTGACCAAATTGGGCCAAGTAAATACATAAAATAATAACACAACATGCATTAAACTAGTTTATAGGAGATTAAAACTTATAAAAAATTGTTATAAAAGTCCACATAATTTTGAAAAACATACCACTGCTATGTGCTACATAACCAAATAAATTATTGCCCAAGACCTCTGAAAACTAACCTCATTTTGTTTTATTAACACTAGTACATTTATTTAATAGATATATATCATTCTTTCTAAAAAAAGCAAAATAGAACGTGCTCTTAAATGGAATATAAATTATCCGTTTCAGAAAAAAAAAACTAGTTTGAAATACCAATTCAACAGCTGGTTTTCAAATTATTTTTGAAAGAGAAAGTTTGTATGTTTCATCTATAGATCTCAATATTACTCTTTTGTCTGTGCAGCAATATACATACTTACACTGAGAAAATCTACTCGAAATCATTGGCAATTCTCTATCCCTAGGAGATGGTGCTGCTGATGAAGAGCTGCTTGCTTCCTGGATGGAATCATTCCTTGGGACTGTAAAAAATCATTCAATTTTTTTGCAATGTTTTGCAACTCATAGTAACTTAAATATAGGTAGACAACATGCTGCCCATGGTCATTGCCCTAGGCATGGGTGACAGTTCTGTCCTATTTCCTGCTAAGTGTCTGTCTCTAGTATCATTTTAATTTCCAAGAACAGCACTCAGTATCACATGGATCCCAGAGACAGCCTTAGAAATTTAAAAAAACAACACTTTTTTGCCTTTTAATGAGTGATGATCAGTGATGATGAACCTTTTAGACTTGGTGTCAAAAAATTCAGAAAATGCTCACCTTGACTCTGTTGGGATGTTTCACACACACACACACAAACACCCACCCACCCACACCCCACCCTGGACAAAAGAAGCCTCTGGACCTTCTCACCTCTGGACTCTCTAGAACAGGGGTCGCCAACCTTTTGGACCTCAGGGACCACCAAACTCATAATTTTAGATCCCAGGGACCACTAACCAGTTCTGTGGGCATGGCCTAATTTGTGGGTATGGCTTGGTGATCATATGAATCGCTGGGCATGGCTTGTATGTAAATATTATAAATATTTATATAAATATTGATTTTTTTTTATAAAAAAGAGCAACTTTTACCCAAAATCAGGCAAAGCAGGCAGGCAGACAGACTGGTTAGCTCAGTCTGTCACATAACATTTGCTTACAAGCTAACTCATAAAATTTGCTAGCAAGCAAACTCACAAAATTAACTCATAACACACCATGCATGTAAATATTGAATTTTTTATAAAAAAGAGCAACTTTTACCCAAAATCAGGCAAAGCAGGCAGATTGAGTTGCTCACAGAATCATTCAGTGATCTATCTATCTGCCATCGGCTAGCTCAGTCTCTCAAATTTGCTTGCCGTGAGTCTGCACTGAATTTGCTTGGAAGTAAACCTTCAGTCCTAAGGGAGGTTCAGCTGTGAAGATCTAAAGACTAGCTAGAAAGCAAGAAATCCAACCATTTCCTGCTTCCTAGCTAATCTAAATCTCCCGGCACAGCAGAACATATGATGGTCAGAAAAAGGAAAAATAGCAATTTACCAGGCAAGTTTACCGGGTAAGGAGTGGGCGGGGAGGGTTCCCATGGGCCATGTGGGCGGCGCAGCCTTGTGTTTCTGTGCAGCCTGGATTTGTGGGGGTGCTCTGGGGGTGAGATTTCTCTGCGGCCCACCAAAATTTTCTCACGGCCCACCGGTTGACGACCGCTGCTCTAGAAGACACGCATCTTCTGGAGCCTCAGAAAATTTTGCAAGAATTATTGTGCAATTTTCAGATGCCTCAGGGGCTGTGCAAGAGTAAGGTCTTCTAGCACAACTTTCAGAGGATCTAGACTAGAGGCCTGATGTGTCACCGTTAATGTCACCTGTGACACTGGTGTCATACATTTGACATCACTGATCTAGATAATGTTTTTTTATCCAATTGGGAGGCCAGTTGTACAGGTCCCAACTGGGGAACCCAGTGATGGGTTCCAGGGTATCACAACTGGAGAAATCCCCAAAGGATTGTTTAGAGTAATAAATGACAGTCAAGCAGATAATGATAAGAGTCCTAGATCAGTATAAGCCCAATGCTCCCAAGCCAGCCACAAGTACTCACAATATTTCTCCCTCTCATATAAACCATGTAACAATCAGGAGATGACCAAACAAGTGATTAAGAATACTATTATTATTTTATTCCACAATGATACTTATGCTAAGCATATTGATTCCTGTATATTAATCCCATGTTATTCCTATGATTGTGATTTGAGCTAATTAACGTGCACAAATTTGTACTTTATAATAATTTGTACTCTTTAAAAAAAGAGCTAACAAGTGTTTGTGTTTTGTTCAATCAAATCAGGGATGTCAGAACATCAGAACAACATGGATAAGCAATGGAATGTGGAAAATGATTTCCTAGTGGAATAATTAATATGATCTCCTTCAAAATTAATTAAAGTTAATAAAACTACCTACAGGAATCACTGGAAAGGAACATTCCTTCTGCTCCATCATCTGTAGCTTCACTATTGTTGCTGGTTCCTGGAAAAGGTTCTATTACAGTAAAAAAAAAAATCCAGGCTGTTAGTTACTGACACTAGGAATCGGCGTGGCAGAACACAGGTAGCTGCTTATGCTTCAGCTTCAATCTCAGCTTAAGAAGGAGACCTCCCTGATCCATTTTGGGAGGTTCCCATATCACTTTGATCAGTCCTTCATTTCAGAGAAACGCCATTTTGACAGGAAATGGGATCATCCATAGGACGTATTCAGTTCAAACTGAATGAGGGAGCTAATGGCTGTCCACAGGTTGCATAAGAACCACACCCATTATCCACAGCCAATGGCAAGGAATGAAGGGACTTGTGATTCATTAGCATCCAGAGCCACTTATTCTACCTAAACAAAGAGTTTTGGAGATACAGCTACTATTGCTTAAGGAGACAGATTCACGTCTAGACTTGGCAGCTGCTAATTCCTATTGCAAGGATAAGATATTGAAAAGCATTCAGGAAAAAAGAAGGCATCCTGCAATGACGATTTGTCTCACTGGAATTCCCCAAACTGAGTACAGAATATAGGCCAGGACCTCCATACGCTATAAAGTCTACAGCTGGCAATCGGATCAAACATGGTCTGACCTTTCACTGAGCAATTGAAATTTAAATACACTCTTCCCCATAGGATATATTTCTTTGAAATATTACAATTTTTTTAAAAAAAGCTTGCATAACATAATAGAAGGTACTATTCATTGTTAAACAGCAAAGCCCTTTTATTTATAAAGTTTCTAGCACCTACAGTAACAATGTCCCAAAGGGGCTTTTTCAAGAGGCAACTGGACTTTCTGGTTTTTCTTTGAAGACGTTTCTTACCGACTCTCTAAAAGATTGCAAATGACCAGCTGTCTGCAAGGAGTATAAATCCTTCTGTTCCCCACCATCCAGTCAGAGCAGAAGATTCTTGGATGAGAAGTGAAATGTCTTCAGAGAAAAACCAAGAAAGCCCAGTTGCCTCTTGAAAAAGCACCTTTGGGACAACCATGACCTGGATGACTGAGAATCTCCATAGACATCTATAGTAATAATCAACTCGACCGTAAAGAGAAGCAAAACTCTGCTGAAGTGATTCCATGTCCATCTTACCAGTTAGTTCAGCATATTTATAAAGCTCGAAAAAGTGCCTGCCAAACAACAGACAACACACTTTAGGGATGCTTATGGGTCAGGTCACTTAAAGCAAAAGGTAATAATAATATGGATATAAAGGATCAGAAGAAGGAACAAAATAAGATTCAATAACCAAAAGTAAAAACAGTAGTATGTTCAAAGGCTTGCAAAAATGATGTATAAGGACTCCTGCCTTGGGCAGGGGGTTGGACTAGAAGACCTCCAAGGGTCCCTTCCAGCCGTGTGATTTTATTTCCATCATGCCCTATTTATTCGCTACCCAGGAGAATTTGGTAGCTACAGAACACCAGTCATGGTAAGATCTGATCCAACCACACCATCTTTCTCATGTTTAGCATCAGATTAGAATAACCATGCCAGACCATAGTGGTTTTATTTCCCTAGTGATATTCAAAGCCTTATAATAAGTCAGCACATGTTTACTCTTAATGTAAGAGGGCAATGAAAATTCCACCAACTCTGAGATGGCTGCGCTGGGAAATTCCTCAAAATTGCTGCTTCCAGCTGTCTCCTTAACTCTTCAACAGCACTGGCAATATCGCTGATCTTCTGAATGGGATCACCAATATAAGCTGCTTGCCCTGATGACGTTTTCTAACAATTAAGAAATAAATCAAGAATTAAACAAGGCACCAGCAACATTTCAATAAATATTTCTATCAATTCTGTAATTAGAATCTGAATAATAGAACTTTTTTTTTCTTCCCAGTGTTTCCCTGCGAGCAGAGAATCTGTTGGTTTGGCTTTTGTTTTTTTGGACCAAGTGTTGATCCATTGGTTGTGACAGGAACTGACAGACTGGCTTGTCACCAGAATCCAATGTTGTGGGCTGAGAGAGAGTGACTGATCCAAGTCACCCAGTCAACGTTGCACCCAAAACTCACAGTCTCCTGGTTTCTAGCCTTACGCTATAATCACTAGACTAAATTCTAGCCTTATGCTTTAACCACTGCCCTAACCAACTGATAATAGAGCATATGAGAGAGAGAAAATGAAATTAATTTTCAAGAAGATGGAAGTTCTGTAGACAAGGAAAAGATTTTGAGTTTCAACCATGTTTTAGATGGAGTTGCACTCCTAGTGTGAGCAGCTTTACAGTTTGGGAGTATTGCTTGAATGTCACACCTGCTAGTTAGGTTTGCAGATTATGAGTATTGTAAACCTTTGGTAGGAAATGTACCAACTCCAGTCTTCCCTCAGTTGGTTGGACAGTGACAGTTGGAACTGATCTTGATCACCCCTATTGGCATCATTATGGAGCTACCCATAAAAATGTCTGCTAAAGTAGCCTCAGAATAAAGTAGAACTAGATCATCTGATCATACTTCCTTGTCTGATCTATCTGGGAAGGCTGATATCAGTCTTGAAGTCTGTACAAATCTTCCAAGGCCATTCTCACATACCATTATATGTGATCACAATTTGGGTCTTGGTGTCCTGCAATCATTGTCATTTATAACCTTCATTTCTGGCTTCTAGCAAGTCAATGAGGAAGCCAGCAGGAGGTCAAAAATCCAATCATGACATCATGCCTAATAACCATATAGGGTTCACCTAAGGACAGCATTTGGGACTGCCTGAATTGCCATGTCAATTCTTGCAGCATGGAGAAAATGAGATTTTAATACTGTATTTTTTGCATATACTCAGAAGTAAGCAAAAGAAAAAAAAAGAGGAGAAGCAGCACTGGTAACAGCCTGTGATCTATAGTATAGAGCAGGGGTCCCCAACCACCGGTCCGCGGACCGATACCGGTCCGCGGAACAACTCCTACCGGGCCGCTGGCTTGCTGGGCGCCGCCATCTTTTTGATTAAAAAGTGCTTCCAGTGAGCTTTTCCGGGTAGAAAGCTCACCGGAAGCACGTTTTCATCAAAAAGATGGCGGCGCCTGCTCGGTGAGCTTTTCCGGGTAGAAAGCCAATTCTACCCGGAAAAGCTCACCGAGCGCTGGCGCCACCATCTTTTTGATGAAAAGTGCTTCCGGTGACCTCACCGGAAGCACTTTTCATCAAAAAAGATGGCGGCGCCAGCTGATCGTACCGGGCGCGGCGCCCAGCTGATGCCGGTACCGGGCCACGGCGTAAAAAAGGTTGGGGATCACTGGTATAGAGTATTCAGAACTCTGGGTAGGGCTGGAGGGAAAAAAACCCCTAGATTACTATACTGAGGAGCCAACCCAATACTGTATACTATATACTTCTTTACATATATACTTCTTTACATACATGTATCTATTGTTTGAAATCATGACATCTGTGCTGTCCCAGCCAGTCTATGGGAATTGGATAGTTACTTAGGAATTATGAGCTGTCCCCTTAAGGGAATGCATCATGGTAAATGTAGTTAAAGGTATCCTGGGAAATGTAGTTCATGTCATTTGGCCACATCTGTAATCCTGATTGGTCACTAAATTGACCCTCCAGGGGTTGGGGGAGTTTTTCCTCACTTTGCCTGAATTCTCTAACTCATGGCAGCTGCTTTCTATCGCTATGAAATGGGTTAGGAGATAACCAACTTTTACTACAAGGCAGATATGCAAAGGATTGGTCATTAAAGAAGAACTTTGTCACAAATGTGAATTATGAGGATACCTGATGAACCAATAAATGTACTTTGTTATGGATGTCTTGTTGAGTTTATCTATCTGCACAGTTTAAAAATCCATTACTGTGCAGAAGACAAAAAAGTAAAAGATGGTTATCTCCTAACCCATCTCATATCGATAGAAAGCAGCTGCCATGAGTTAGAGAATTAAGGCACAGTGAGGAAAAACTCCCCCAACCTGTCGAGGGTCAAATTAGTGACCAATCAGAATTACAGATGTGGCCACATGACATGAACTACATTTCCCAGGATACCTTTAACTACATTTACCATGATGCATTCCCTTAAGGGGACAGCTCATAATTCATTAGTAACTATCCAATTCCCATAGACTGGCTGGAACAGCACAACATCTCTGTCCATTAACAGCAGTCAGAATGCCTTCCAAATTATATTTTTAGGATCATCAAATTTAATAACTAAAAACCAACCTATTCTGCAACGGAAGGTCCACCAAAGCACATTAGCACCCCATTCCTACTCTTGTTTGTTCAGAAATAGTTCTAGGACTTACAGTGTTTTAAATATGTTTACAGTTTTGTAAGATGAGCGACCATGTAAATAGGATACATTAATAAATAAAATAGATATTCATGGTACCGTTAATGCAATGATTTACCTTAACTTCTTCAAATTTCTTCTGCAAATCCAAAATGTTGTGATTTTTTCCATTGAGCTGCTTGTCAGTGGAGTCTGTTATTTGTTGAGCCACTTTCCATTCTTCTTCAATGATCCTTAGCACCACTTCCTCTTGATCACAAATGCACTTTTTCATAAAACTGAAGGCTTCTGAAATAGAGCTTCTGGTTTGAAGTATATAATCCTAAAATCAGAAAAGAGACTGTTGCGGATGAAAGATCTCTATACAGAAATCTGAAAGTTTTCAATGTTTAATTTCCCCCCCTTTACAATTCCATCAGAAAGCTTCAACAGTTTGAGAGCTAAACCAGCTCCTCTCACAATCCAGTATTCTCATCACTGCTTAAAAGTAAGTAGTACTTTTTTTGGATCGAACTCCAAATTGACTCAAACTCAGCTCTTGCTGACTTCACAATCACATCTAGGAAGTTTCTGGGCACACACTTCTTCCAGAAATGGTTTCAATTTCTAGTCTGTTGCGACAGTTTTCTACCCATGTACTAACTAGGCCCAGCCCCTGCTGATTTTTCTGAGATCAGCCAAGAACAAGTAGGTGGCTTCAGCTGGCAACACTGGCTCTTTGTATCTTGCTTTTGGAAAAGTAAAACCAGGCCGCTCACAACTGTCTCCTTTCTTTTAATGACTGCTCTTCCAGGAAATGCAGAAAAAGCAGTTCAGAAAATGCCAAAGGGAATAAATTAGTAACAGAAAGAGAAACAGAAATAAATACTGGGCAATGTCCAGCCAGAGTGTTTGCACTCTTTCAACTAGCCTGAGCCTCTCTGGGTCCATTTTTCAAGCATGTTCTGAATACTGGGGGGAAGGCCTTGTTTAGTGCTACATTGATCTCACTGCTCTGCAAGACAGCCTCCCACTTATGATGAAGCACAGGATCTGGGCAACTCCTCAGTGCCATCAGGGCTGTTTTTTTCTGGAGGGCAACCTTTAGTGTCAACTAGAAGTTGACTCCTCTGAGAGCCTGGGTTTCTTCTGTGAATGTCTGGTAGATCTGGGGACACATACCCTTCAAGTCAACTAACTATTCTTGGGTCTACGTTGAACAGGTGGCCTTGATACACATCCATCTGCCAACCCCACAGGTAGTTCCCTATTACCCATTGCATATGCCTGAAGACAAGCTTGCCTGTCTTCTTTTGTTTTTGTTCCAGGATCTCCTTCTGATAGTCCTGGGTAGTTCAGAATGTTTTAGAGGGGGGATTGTGGGTCAGACACCTCTTGAATAGCCTTCCTTCACCTCTCCTTCATATATGGAGGAACAGAAGGCCAGTATTCTCTCGCAAGCAGTGACTTGAGCAGGTACAGCTTCATTGCTCCCAGAACGGGAGCTCATCCCAAGATGTTGTGAACATCACTCGAGTAGTTCCCATGTTAGCATTTCAGCCAACAGCTGGTCAATATAGTCATCCATATTCACCATGCTGCAGATGGATATACCTAGTCCTAAAGTGTCTCTAATTGGAAAGTTCAGAGTGGATCAGTTGCAACCGGAACTCAGCCTGAAAAATCCTTTGCTTTTGTCAGGCCTTAACCATCTCATTTACACACTCACACAGCTCTGACACAATGAGAAACGGTTTATCACACCTACTCCACACCTGATGCAGGGCTTTGTGCCACTGACCCTCTGCCATTAGCCCTAACCGTTGATTATAACAGATCCGGTGGTAATCTACTGTCTCATAAAAAATAATTTGCCTTCTATTCTATTATAGTACAGACACTGCAGAAATGGTCACACAAATGTTGCAGAATGTAACGACTTATGGCAAAAATGCTGAAAATGTTCTACTGATTCTGGGATTCTAAATCAAATATAACTTTTAAGAAAACAAGGCACACTGTACAATTTTCACACATATATCCAGTTAAATTATTTGGATCCCTCAAAGCTTAAATACTTCATTGCATCGTAAATAAGTCTCTTTAAAGGGGCCCAAATCAAATACAGTTTTGACTTCAAAGCCATGAAAGAAGAAATAAACAATTGAAAAAAAGCTGGAAGCAAGTAACTGGTTCGGGAACAGAGGACAAACGGGAGAAACCAGTTATTTGCTTTTTGATTATTGGTTTACTAAGGAAGAAGGCTTTCCAACATACTTCAGGGGTCATCAATGCAGAAGATCCCAGGTTCGAATTTTAGCCCTGAATAGGACATCCAGAGCAGCCCCTGGGAGTTGTATGTGTGCCTCTAGGTCCCACCAAAGGAGCCACAAACTGCCTCTTTCCAGAAGTAGGATAGCTAGAGAGGATGGAAGCAGTTTTCCATCTTGAAAGAGAAAGGCTAGAGAAGGCTACTTAGATTTAGGCTTAAACTTTAGAGTTTAGACAATACTAAGACTCCAAGGCTCATGCTGGCTAATGCAACAAAATGAGGTTAATCCAACGAGTAACCCTTCCTTTATCCAAAAATGTCCATCCTATCAATGGCAAGCTGTTTCCTTACAGTGCATCTGTGTATACATGGGTATACATCAGTGGTGGGATTCAAATTTTTTTACTACTGATTCTGTGGGCGTGGCTTGGTGGGCATGGTGTGGCTTGGTGGGCGTGGCTTGGTGGGCATAGCAGGGGAAAAGGATTACCGTAAAATTCCCATTCCCACCCCACTCCTGGGTGAAGGTTACTGCAAAATCCTATTCCTTCCCCACCCCACTAACCTGCTTTCCAGCTCCTTTCTCCTGTGCAGGGCAACAAAAGAAAAGCCAGCCAATCAGCTGGGACTCAATGGGAGGCCGAGAATAGATGGGGGCGGGGCCAGTCAGAGGTGGCATTTGCAGGTTCTCCAAGCTACTCAAAATTTCCGCTACCGGTTCTCCAGAACTGGTCAGAACCTGCTGAGTACCACCTCTGATACACAGAATTAAAATGTGTGCAGAGGTGTAATAACTCTTTCCCAACCAATCTAAATCTGCATTTCATGCTGCAGTTAAGAAGGAAGAGACTGACTTGCCTTAGAAGCTCAGAATAACACTGATAGGACCGAAAGCCAGCCAGCTGGTCAACAACCCCTGAAGAATCAAGGCTAGACCCCGATCTTAGACACGCCAAGAGTCCGTTCCTTCTCACCTGAAAACCGCGTGCGGCAAGGGGGAAGTCCCGCTCCGCCAGACACGAGGTTCCCGTGGGAAGCGGGTCGCTGGAGGCTAAGCAGTTATACTTTTCCAGGATCGAGTTCAGCAAGACGGTGCGCTCGGGCAACTTGTAGCCCACACGGCGCTTGCAGATGGGACACTCGCTGTTTCGGGGCTGGCCCTCCACCCATTTTCGGATGCAGCCCAGGCAGAAGCTGTGGCCGCACTCCACCGTGGCCGGGTTGCTGAGCAGATCCAGGCAGATGGAGCACTGCAGGTCCTCCGCCGTCAGCCACACGGGCATCGGCGCCTGGACAGCAGAAGCCATAGCTATATCCTCCGCTGACTGTGTCCCAGAGTTTATTCACGCCGCACTGGCCACGCCAGCTGGACGGCTTTTCCCGGAGGGCGGAGCGCTGCGAGAAACAAAACAGAAACCGGCGGCTCAGGCGGAAGTCACCCCGACTGGCTCCAAAGAGAACCGAAACGACGCGGATCGCGTTATTCTTCTCCCTCCTGCGACGCTGTTTTGCGTGCTCATTTAATAGCGAGTAAAACTATTGTTGTCGCCGAGATGGAAGAAAAGACCCTTCCATCCATGCCTGCCTGCCTTCTGGCCAGTTTTTAACTCCTGACAACTACCTGGTCTGATCCCTGCAGTTTTCCTGGCAAGTCCCAAAGGTGGTTTTGTCAAGAGGCAACTGGGCAAACATTTTATTTTTTTTTTTTTTATTTTTTTTTTTTTTTTTTTTTTTCAATTTTAAAAAAAATAAAAAAAAAAAAAATAAAAAAAAAAAAAAAAAAAAAAAAAAAAAAAAAAAAAAAAAAAAAAAAAAAAAAAAAAAAAAAAAAAAACAGTGACCCCATGCACCCCCCCCTCCCCCCCCCCCACACCCCCCCCAAAAAAAAAGACAAAAAAAAAAAAAAAATTAAAAAAAAAAAAAATTAAAAGTTGAAAAAAAAAAAAAAAACAATAAAAAATAACAAAAAATACCCCCTTTTTTTTATATTGACCTGGATGGCTGAGAATCTCCATAGACATTTTCCTGGCAAGTTTTTCAGAAGTGATCAGAAATGGTATAGGGTCTCCTGCTTGAGCTACAAAGGTCCCTTTCAACTCTGTTGTTCTGTATTTCTATGTGGTTTGCCAATGCCTCCTTTTTAGGGCTGAGAGAAAGTGACTAACCAGGTTATCCCTAAGGCGGAATTAAAACTCACACTTTTCTGAAGTACAGTAAACACTGATAGAAGAGGATATTTGTAGCTCAGGCTTGAAACTTTACAGTAAGAAATGTATTTATCAAGTGTGCTGATTCAACAGAAAATTTGGGCTCAATTGTGATTGTAAATCGAGGTCTACCTGAATGCTGATAATGTACTTTTCTATTGTGTGGTTCACCTTGAATATTTATAGATGCAACTAAAAGGGCAGCATATGGAGAAAATAATTGATTTTCCAGCAGCAGTTGTTTATCAAGACATTTTTTTTACTGCTGTTCCTACGGAAAATGTGACATGGAGGAGGCTCCTTCCCAGGGGACAAATCATAGTTTCCTATCATTTTAGTATGACAACAACCACTCTATTTCACTTAAGAGGTGGGGTAGGCAAAGGATAAATTTCCAAAAAATTAATTCAAAGCACACAGGCATTTGGAATATAGCTATAAATATGCCTATAGTGCCAGATTAAGATACTTTTGCTCCTCAAAAAACTCAAATTCATTATCCCAGACACTTTAGAAATTCTTGTTGTACCTGTCAGCCAAGAATTCACAATTTCAATGTTCTGTCCTCTTCCCCATTCACAGTACCAACTGAAGATGGCTTGTGTGTGTATGCTTTTTACTTTAAAATACCTTCTGAATCAGACTTCCTCAACCTGGTGCCCTCTGCATGCATTACAGGTTTCACATGGCTGCTGAGTGGGAATTTTTGGAAGATGGAATCTCAGTCTGTTGGGCATGTGCATAAGTATGGTATTCTGTGCATTTCTCTTTGAAGGCAAAAGAGAGTTAGCTGGAGCGTGCATAGTGTGACCCATCAGGAATTGGAAGAAGAGAAAACAAATCAAATTTTGATTTTGGGATTTGAGGATTATATCTGATTTGATTACATAATTCTGGATTCTTAATTATATGGTTATGATTTATAATTGGTAGATTTGTTATACGTTAGACTAACTTTGAATTAAAACATGAATATTGGGGTTTTGCAAACATTGATGTTTTAAGGGTTTTCAGGTATTTATATTATTTAATTAACTTTAGGCCAAGGTTGTCATATTATATAAGAGAATATACAATAAAATAAGAAAGTAAGAGGGTCAGTTTGGTTTAGGAGTGAAGACACCAGGCTAGAAAGTGGGAAACCCTGAGTTGAAGTTGTGTCTTAGCCATGCATGGCAGCTGGGTGGCTTTGGACCAGTCCCTCTCTCTCACAGTCCCAGCCTTCCTCACAGAGTTATTGTTGGGAAAATAGGAGGAGGGAGATGTGTTGGTTAATCCAAAGGTGCTTTTTCAGGAGGAAACCGGACTTTCTTGTTTTTTCTTTTGAAAACATTTCGCTTCTCATCCAAGAAGCTTCTTCAGCTCTGACAGGATAGTGGGGAATGGAAGGATTTATATTCCTTGAAGATGGCTGGAGATCTGCATCCTTTTAGAGGGTTGTTGATGCACTTGGAGGTTTATCTGTGTCCTCAGGGTCACCTGAGTAGTGCTCCTGGTTCCTGTAGTCAGCAATTTTTTTCCCTCTGGAAATCCATTCCTACTCCCACAACCGTTCAAAGGGTGTCCATCCCAAATTGTATAGCTAAAAGTATGTAGAGAATCTCAGTCATCCAGGTCATGGTTGTCCCAAAGGTGCTTTTTTTCAGGAGGTAACTGGGCTTTCTTGTTTTTTCTTTTGAAGACATTTTGCTTCTCATCCAAGAAGCTTCTTCAGATCATTGAAGCACTTGGAGGTTGTCCCAAAGGTGCCTTTTTTCACCTACTCAGGTAACCCTGAGGACACAGATAAACCCCCAAGTCCCAAGTGCTTCAGTGTAGGACTCCGCAGACACAGGCATTCCGTTTCAGCAAAGGTGTCAGCCTGAGGAAAAAGACTGCTTTATACAAATGAGATAAGGTGTGGAAGGACACAAGAACACGTCCGTGTGTGTGTGTGAGAGAGAGAGAGAGAAACCTCTGAACACAGAGGAACCTTTTTCCGCTGGGGCCGGAACTATCCACGTGAACTTTCAATACAGCCGGTACTTTGCTTTTGGGGAACCGGGCAAACAGGATACGGGGAGAGGAAGAAAAAACGCGTGGCGCCGGTTAGAAGAAGGCGAGGATGAGTTTGAAGCGCCTTCCCGGGCTGCTCTGGGGCGGTAAGGAAACGGCATTGTGGAAGCGGCTGCCCTCCGAGCGGCCGCTTTCGCAGGCTTTGCTGGCGGAGGGGCAAGGGAGTTTGCCGAGGGCCTCGCCTTTGAAAGCGGGAAAGCGAGTGTCGCCAAGTTTGAGCGATCAGAAAAATAACATTTTGTCCATTGCTGCCGCCCGGGAATTCTAAGTAATGTTGGTTAGATGGACAAGAGCGGTGAGGACACTGGTTATGCATTTGCATGCAGGAAACGGGGATTAGCATCTGCCCTGTTAATTGTATGCTTGCAAGATACACAGCGATCCCAGGAAATAAATGAAGATCTGCCGGGTTGTTGTTTTTTCAACTTACTGCGTGGGGCAATTTGTGAACCATCACAACTGGATGACACTTTTGGAGAAAGCTCCGTCAACGTATTTGATCTAGTGGTTAAAGCACCAGGCTAGAAAGTGGGACCTTACTCACTTCACAGGATTGTTGTTGTGGGGAAAAATACCCAATATTAGGTATATTTGCTGCCTTGAGTTATTTCTAAAAAGAATAAAGGAGGGATAAAAATAAATATTATTTGATATTAAAAGGAGATAAGAAATGCATATTTATTGTTAAATTATGTGGTGTATACTGGAGTTGGTGACCCTTTGAGAGCTGTTGCAATGAAATTTCACTTTAATGTATGTCGTATAGTGTACATTCGAAGTGACAATAAAGCTATTCTATTCTTTTTTTATTCATGTAGCTGGCGGGGCATGTGGGTATATTGGCAGCATGTCTTCATGGACTATCTCCAATCAGATGTTAGGCAGTAGATCTAGAATTTTTTTAAATTTAGCAATGAGAATGGAGCAAATTGCTTGAGTACAGTTTTCTCTTGTACATTCACTCTGCTGTGAAGAAGCTAGGGGGTTGTAAAAATCTTGTTCCTTTATAGGATCAGTAATGATGGATAAACATTCCCCAAAAATCATCCAGATCACTTACACTATTCACTTTTATTATTGCATGCATTTTGAAGTGTTTGAGTATAGAACTGGGCAGAGATCTAAATCAAAGGGCAAAATGTGATTTGGAGCACATGCGCACATAACATGCTTTGTGAATCTCTCAAACCAAATACATTCCTTACCTGGGAGCATATATCAGCTGCAAAGGGCAGTTTTAGGAGCCCACCTATTTTAAGCTGTTTCTGACAATCATATTTTAATTTTAAATCCAGAAATTTGCACAGATATAATTTGTATTCTTTTGCATGTGGTGTTGAGACTTACCTGGGTTTGGGCAAAGCTCAGTATGAACAGAGATGAAGCAAACTTTGACTTATTTTGTAAAATACTTACCCTCTTTTCATTTTTTTAACTGACACCTTTTAAGATTTAGTTGATCAGATTAAATCGCTTTTTGTTTATAGCTTTACCATTTGAATAAAATTAAGCTAAACTATCCAGGCAAATGAGTAACTGTTGTCAATTGTTGACCTAGAAGCATTTATTAAATATCTGGGGATAGAAACAAAGTATCTGGTAGCCACATTAAGTGATTTGTTGAACTGTAGTTATTCAATAAATTACGTTTGGCTGTATTTGCCTGATTTTCTCTACTAAAAAGCATAATAAATGTACTAAACATATCTCACCATTTTCTGTTTGCACTTTGTAATTTATGGAGTCCCCCAATTGTAAAATGATTCTGCAATTGAGGTTTGCAACCAAAATGGGGTAACTAGAAACCTTAAATAAGGGCTGTTTTGAGTTCACACAGCATTGTGAGTTTAAAAATGGGGACATATAACACCGACATATACAGCTAATACATAAACATATACATATACATATACAGCATATACATAAACAAACAGCTGGACTCATACAACATGTAGGTTAACATTTTACACTATTTAAACGGATTTTTAATTTAAAAGATTTCCAAATCTTGAATTTCCCCTTGCTGATACTTTTCTTTCTGTTTTATGGAGGATCCACTCAAGTAAATAATAGATCAAACTGATAATTTTAAGGAAAGTTTGTTTGTTTATTAAATTTACATGCCACCTGTCTCACAGAGTGATTGGGCATCTTACAGTGCATAAAAGCATAAATACAAAAGCCTTAAAAGCATTAACAAGATTAAAACCCCAAATTTACTATCAATAATCCAAATCCAACTGATTTCAATAGGATTTGAAAATTGCTAATTTGCTCCCTTTGAATATTAGAGGCTAAACTCTAGGCCTTTTACTAATAGGAAATCAATTTCTGTATCCTGTTTATTGTAGTATTTTATATGAACCTGGATAATTGCAGATTATTAATAAACCATGTCTACAGTAGATCAACGGTAGTGTGTAAAGGTTTTCCTTAATGTAGAAAGCCAATCACTTTCCCTTTCCCCCATGCTCCCAAGGAAATAACATTTGGGGCTGTTATAGTAAAAGAGAGGATGAGTAAGGACTCAGTAGAGCTCTAAATCACAATAGTGCTGAAAAAATGCAAATCTGTTCTCATAAAGTTAATTGAAGAAAAAAATTGGGGTCAAATACTTCAGCTTTTGGTAGAATCTTTAGGATATGTCAGTAATACTGTGAGGAATTTACATATGAACTGAGAAAAGCGTCGTAGGGTTTCTAGTAGATCTAACTAGGAACCTGACTTCATCAGTAAATGCTTGAATGAACATTACTGTTGCTAGTGGAATGATTGAAATCTATCTTTGTTTTCAGGAAGGAGATGCTTTCTTCAGGTGCTGCTTCCTTCATCTCGAGGTCTTTGGTATTGTAAGAATTCTACAAGTGCCAGGAAACCGGTCTCTCCATCAGGAACTGAAGCAAAAAATGCAATAGACGCCTTGTTTTCTTCTGAACAGCAATCTGTTATTTTGCAGTTCCTCAATTCAGCATCTGAAGAAGAACTTTCTGCAGTTAAACTATTGCAAGGGAAAAAGTCTCTTAATGTAATAGAGTATAGAAACAACCATGGGCCATTTCAGGAATTACAGAGTTTACTGCAAGTGCCTTCTTTTCAGTATAAAACAGTGGTTAAAGTATGCAACTTTATTCTCAACCCTCTAGAAAAAGAAGAGAAAAAAAACTGCAATCCTATGTCTGCCAGGAAATGCATCAGTCCTCCAATTAAAAGAAGCAGTTTGAAGGTATGATTTTCAGCAGGACTTAGTGTTTCCCCAACATCCTAATGTACAGTTTATCTTCATATACTTGAGAGCTGCTTTTTCAACATAGCTGCCTTTCCAAATTTTAACAATTGAATATTAAACTTTGTAGTGTGACTTATTTCCATGGGGAGAGAACAGTGGAGACTCAAACAGACTTGCCTGTTAGAAAAATCACTTGTGAATTACTTTGCATTTTGAGGTAGGTTGGTAATTAAGGAGGGGTTGGGAAAGATAAGAAAAGTTCTGTAATTCACAGTGGTGAGTAGGCAGCCTTAAATAACAAATGAACACATTAAAAAAAAAACAATGCCAGAGTAGAAGAACTCATTAAGAAAGCTTTAAACTCCTTGACAGATGCTGAAAACCGAAAGCAATTCTTTTCCAGGCAGGATTCTCAAGCATTCTTTTTAGCAAGTTTTGTTTAACACTTCCAGTTTTCCTTGCCTGCTTGTAAAATAACTCCTAACACTGCTAAATACTTGAGATTGTAAGTCAAGGAACACCAGGATGCATACCAGATTACAGTATTCTTCAATTAAGAGTATGAGGTTAAATAAAAAACATCTAGAAGTTCTTCTGCCTTCCTTACCTGAATATGGCCTTTTGCATCTTAAGAGTTTGACAAAATTATATAAAATGATAGGAACACAAAGAGCCATTCTAGAAGAATTGAGACTACTTTAATAAATTTATTTATTTGGATAATTTTTATAGCTGACACTCGTGCTCAGTGACTCTGGACTGCTTACAAAAATATGACTGCTGTTTTTAGGCCTTTTCAGTAGATCCTTTTGCCCTAACAAATATTTAAATTTCAGTTCCAGAAATAGCTTATTCGGTATGTAGGCCAGCTATTAGAAGCATAAGCAAAAGTTCTTCAAATATGCAATACAGTGTCTTAGATCATGTGTCTTTCATAGCTGGTTGTTTAGGTTGTGAATTGTAGGAGTGATATTCACAGTTCGGGAGTGTACTGGTTTAGGGAGTGCTACATCTAAAGTGGTGCGCCAAATAGTATGGCTAAATAAATACACTTTGGTTTTTATGCATGAAAGTTCTCAACCATCTGAGTTTATGATTGATGAATATTAGATTAATATGCCTTGAAGAGTAATAACCATCCTGTCTTTACTTTGTATTTAAAAAAAAAAATCCAAATAAATATATGCTGTTCCAAGAATTTTGTACCTATGTTCTGGAGCAATTCCATGTTCTTTACTAAGTGGAGGAAAAGTAATACAGGTAGTCCTTGACTTACAACCTTTCCTTTAATAACTGTTCAAAGTTACAACGGCAGTGAAAAAAGTGGGCTTAGGACTGTTTTTCACACTTATGACCATTGCAACATTCCCATGGTCACGTGATCAGAATTCGGACGCTTAGCAACTGGCATGTATTTGTGAAGGTTGCAGAGTCACATGATCACCTTTTGCGACCTTCTGACAAGCGAAGTCAATGGGGAAGCCAGATTTGTTTAACAACCGCGTAACCAACTTACAACTTCAGTGACTCACTTAACACCTGTGGCAAAAAAAGGCTGTAAAATGGGACAAATCTTGCTTAGGAACAAAAATTTTGGGTTCTATTGGGGTCGTAAGCTGTATATTTACTTGCACTGGAAAACCTGTGCCTGTAAATGTTTAAATGCTGATCATTCTTTTTCTCATTTTCCCCTTCAGACTGCTAACAGTATTGTATCTATTGTTTTTGGCGTGCAAAAAATTTCATGGGCTCATGTTAACAGAGATTTGGTTGTGCAGAACTGGCATTTGGAAAACTACAGACATAAGGAAGAAACATTCACACCAGCGGTGTACCTGGAGACAGTAAGCCACCTTATCTTGCCTTGGTGGGATGCTCTTTTTCATTCTTGAAGTGTTGCCTTTTTACAGCAGCTGGGAGGTCTGTATGTCACACATGCAAACTCATGATTTGCCATAGCCACCCACCAGTCTTATGGAATTGGCTTCCTATAGATAAACAGTATCATGTATGAAGGACTTTTGTGAAGCCCTATATTGCAACGTTAAGTTTGCTACCTTGCGCAGGGTATGCTGGAAAGATTCTAACAATGGAGAAGAGTCTGGAAACATGATTGAAAACTGCAGGATGTATTGGGGGATAAGCACTCCCATGTTTGTGCAGGATGAAACTAGAAAAGGTGGCTCCCTTGCTGTCTCATTTTACAAGGGAGATGAGTAATCCATTGAGTGCAAAAGGGGAATTAGCACTGCACATCTCACCTTGCACAGATCAGCCTCAGGCACCATTGGTTTTCAAGCATTGGGGAATACAGTGCAGCCAAGGCCGACTTGGTGGGTAGGCATTCCAGCTCAAGCCCTTGGTAGCATGGCCCTCAATTGAGAACAGAACAGGCAAGTGGAATAGGTCGCTGGAGTTAATTTATTGTATTATGTGGCAGGATGGGAAAGAGGCTGTTAGTTTTGTTGGATTTATGTTGCTTCTGAAATGGTTTTAGTTCAGGCTGTCTCTGTTTTATTTTTTTATGGATTTTTTAAAATGTTGCACTCGGAATTTATTGCAGTTGGGCAGCTATAACAAATGTTAAATAGATAAGACAGGCAAACAAAGCTTTAGTTGAGACCCTGGGAGCTTCCTAGCTAGCAAATAACTTTTGGAGTAGACAGCCTCTTGCCCCGAGGGAAGTTTTGGGCTGTAGTTTATAAGTTCATAGTTATCCAACCTCTTGGCATGCCTGGGCCATATTGAGTGAAGAGGAAATGTTTATAATGCATATAAACAACAAACTGTATTATATTATTATCTTGTGGGGGCCACATTACTAGCTGCCCAGGGCTACACGTGGCCCATGTGCAGGGGCTTGATATGCCTGATATAGATAAAAAAGTTTCATGGTTATGATTGAGAGGTGCAGGGAAAGATTTTTGCTTTCAAACTCAGTGACTCAAACCATGATGTTTCAGCACTCAGCAACCGCAACTGAGCCCAGAATATGCATTGTTAAGCAAGGTGGTTGTGGAATTATCCCTAATTTTACAACTTTTTGCCATGGTTGTTAAATGAATCCCTGCAGTTGTTAAGTGAATTGTGGTTTTTAAGCAAATCTGGCTTTCTCACTGACTTTGCTTGTGAAAGCAAGCTGGGAAGGCCGGAAATGCTGATCGCATGACCCAGAGATACTCCAACAGTCATAACGACACGCTGGATGCCAAGCGCCCAAATGTTGATCATGTGACCATGGGGTGGGTGGGGATGCTGACGATTATAAGTGCAAGGACTGGTCATAGATCCTTGCACTTAGAACTATCCCAGCATCATGCCCTTTTTTCAGTGCTGTTATAACTTTGGTCACTAAACAAGGTTGTAAGTTGAGGATTAGTATCTGTACTATGACATATTTTCTTGGGAAAAAAATCAAGGAGAAACCTGTAAAAGGGAAAAATCAAAAGAGATTCATAAGGCTAAAAAAATTGTTACATTTATAAAAATTTTGCTTTACGAAGGAAATTCAAGAGCAAAACCAATAAAATAAATTGGTAAAGAAGTCTAAAGGCCAGTTTTCTGGAAGGACTGTCCTGCATAATAAAGTTACTTAGCTATACTTCATCCCTTGATTTCAATGTAAACACTAATAAAATAGAAAAATAAGGAGTAATCCTCAATTTACAACCATTCATTGATCAATCGAGATTAAAATGGCACTGAAGTCACTTATAGCTATTAGTGTATCCCCATGGTCATGTGATCAAAATGCAGATGCTTGGCAACTGGCATGGATTAATGGTGGTCACTTAGTCATGTGATCACCTTTTGCAACTCTGACAAGCAGTCAGTGGGGAAGCCAGATTCATTTAATAATTGCTACTAACTTAATTGCAATGATTCACTTAACAACTGTGGCAAGAAAGGTTGGAAAATGGAGCAAAACTCACTGAACAATTGTCTTGCTTAGCACCAAAAAATTTGGCCTCCACTGTGGTCATATAACAAGGACTACCTGTGGTTGTAATAATTCCAAGGAATGTATTATGCATGACTATTTTGCCAGTTTTTTTCCTCCCTCTATCACCCACCTTTGTTCCAGAGCAGTAGTCCCCAACCTTTCTGGCTCTGCGGACCAGCAGTGATGATGGCAGGAGAGAAGGGATGGTTTTGCATGCACACCTGCTGCTTGCGCACAAAGAGCTTCATGCGCTTCCACGCTTAGTCACTTGCTGGCTGCTTGCACAGCCCGGTACCGACCTGAGGGTTGGGAAGCCCTATACCATACCTTTTTGCAGGGACATGCACAAAAATAGCCAGCTAGCAAGAATCTGCCAGATTTGTAGCCCACTTTTGAGTAGAATATCTTCATCTAGGTATCTATGGAGATTCTCAAATCATCCAGGTCATGGTTGTCCCAAAGCTGCTTTTTTCAAAAGGCAACTGGACTTTCTGGTTTTTCTTGCATGAGAAGCTTCTTCTCAGAGCTGAAGAAGCTTCCTGGATGAGAAGTGAAATGCCTCGAAAGAAAAACCAAAAAGTCCAATGGCCTCTTGAAAAAGCACCTTTGGGATTCCCATCTAGAGGAAGTTTTTGATGGACCCAGTCCATTCTGTACCAAGTTAAATCATGAGTTTGTATACTTACTCATTCAAAACTGCTTTTAAGGTATGGTTCAAAATAATTTCACCGTAGTATATACATTTCTAATAGATACACAGATGTTAACCAGTGCATGCTTTAGGATTTGTGTTGCTGTATTTGTTTGGTAAAACTGACTTATACTTGTTTGTTTCAGGTATCTACTATAATATCCAAGATTCCTGAAGCAGACTTTTATGTTTTGGAAAAAATTGGACTTCCTCCCACAAATGCTGCCTTGTTTCCAGTAACGTTGCATCTTCGTATAATGGAAGCTGTACTTTATGCGTTATTGCAAAAAAGTTTTGGAAAGGATGGACAACCCCAAGTGTTGAGCATCGCCCGGAATGCTGTAGGCAGATATTTTGGGTTGATGTTGGGAGAGTCACGAATTAGTGGAATGGACCTTGTAAAACAGTTTCTGTTGGACTCTGCTAAACAAACAACCCGTGTGAGCTTTGCAAACAACGTAGTTGCCAGGCATATGCATATCGTGTCAGGTAATTCATGGAAAAGAGAGGAGGAACTATGTGATTCATTATTGCAGGCAATTGCTTTTTATGAGCTTCTGGTATTTGACACTGGTGAAATGTCTTAAGAATTAAATAAATTCATGATTGTACGACTTCTGGATTGTACAATAGCTCTGTGACATTTGATGTAACATTAAGCTGAAATAACCTTCAGGTGTTAAGTGTCAAAATTATTTCCTGTTCTCAGCTTATCGTAACCCTCCCTAATTGTAGATAACAGTTGAACAAATTAAAAATGAAAGAATTATATAATTAACATGTTTTGGATCAGTGACAAGTAACTTATCAAATAAGCAACTTATCAAATGTTTCAAAGCCATATTGTATGTCTGGTAGAATATGCTAATCAAGAGGGCTTTTTAAAAAAAACATAAGAATGGTTTTAACGATTATTTTTCCACTTGGCCAATTGACATGCAACAGACTTCAGGAGTTACCAAGGATGGAAATACTTTCTTTTATTCTAATCCAAACAATCTGCATTATTAGGATTAAAAGTAGTACAAGGAACATGGAAATTATCTAGGGAGAAATGAGTAGGGGAACCCAAAATTTGCATTTTTACCTCACAAAATTACCGTATAAAAAGTTACGCCCTTCCTTCCAGATATTTTACTTTATTGCAGGGATAGAAACTTTTAAAAAACAAGTGTTGGTACAATAATAAAATAGTATAAAAGGATGTACAGAAATGCAGACAAACAGCTGCAAAGAGTTGTTAATGTAAGAAAGGGATTTACAAAATTCACTGTTTTCCCTCACAGACTTCGCCTGCTAGGGACCAATGTACAGGTCTGCACATTTGCAGATGCATGCAACACACCAACCACTTCAATCTAAAGCAGGGTAATTGCTGAGTGTCACCTGTTAACATTTGGTTAATCTGGATTTATTGTTAGATCAATTCAAAGAGGTGCTTTTTTAAAGCTTATCACTGCATCAACTGATTGACTTGAAAAAGATGTGGCTTTCTGGCATTAAGATGTTTATTAACATCAGAAAGCCACATCTTTTTCAAGTCAATCACCTGATGTATTGATAAGCTTTGAGCTGTTTTTTAAAGCATCTGAATTGATCTATTGTTGTACAAATTAAAAGCTGACCGGGAATGTGGAAAGTAACTAGTTGGTATATCTGCATCCTTCATAAATAAAGATTAAAAATATAATAGTCTTTTGAATATACATTTCTATTTACAATGTTATTCTTGGCCACTGTTTTAAGGAAAGTCAGTTGCCAGGCTGTTCAAAATTTCTTTGGGAAGATGAATCCCTTCCAGATAGTGGAGAAACCTGTTTGGGGGGAGGAAAATAGTAGTTTAGATTCAGTATCGATGAAAACATCTTGATCATTTTAACCAGATTACTTTATAATTTTGTCTTTTGTCTGTAACTCAGATACATGCATAGATTGTATTCCAACACACCAGAAAGTAAATCCTTTTGAATTCAATGAGATTTACTTCTATAGATAACTTACCTCCTTTTTGTCTTCCCCTGTTCTTTCTGTTTCTCTGATTTACAAATGTTGCGAAGAATTGGCAGATATTCCATTACACTGGCTTTTTTGCTATTAAGACTTAAAGGTGTACTGGAAAACACACTTTTAATTAATTCTATCCTCTTCTGTGCATTATAGTGAATGCTGTAAAAGAAAAGTACATAATATATTTTCTATCAGTTATATTTTTAGAAGTGAATATCTGCAGCAGATTGCTTCTGCTTAGTTTCCTAATCTTTTTCTTGTATTCTATAAGAAAGCTGGAATATCCTTTTCAAAAAATGAAAATCTGAGGAATCGTGTAATAAGCAGAGATTAAGATTCTATATTAAAAATAAAAGACATACAATTGAATTAACATTAAATCTTCCATGGTCATTTTACTACTTCTAAACCCATTAGATGAGACGTAGTATAAAGAGAAGCAGCTTGGATAAGTGTAAAATTTTTCTCCGGTATTAAACAAGTTTATTTCTAAAATAATTTTGTTGATAAAACTGTTCTCTTCCATCTTAGAAATTAATGTGACAACTTGACAGTCTCTGCTTTTGTCTTCAGTTTCAAAGTCAACAGGAGAAATTAATATCCAGGCCTTTATCAAAATATTATAAGCTCTTTGTTCTCTTTAGGGCTTCTGCTTTACATACCAAGGACACTCTTTTTCCCATTTCATACTGTAAAAACCTAAGAAAAAGTTTTTACCTGGAATTAGCTGCTGACCGGCCGAAGTATAAATCAGCTTGTTCTTTTGAAACATGGGGAGAGAGTTCTTCAAATTCATTCTTCTGGAGAGTTTTATTACAGTTCAAGCAACTGTCCATGATTTTTGAAATACTCTTGGAGCATTTGTTAAAACTTAACGCCTCCATTGTTGCTTTTAGTTCGCTAGAGCTTTGAGAATTCCACCAGTCAGTGTACTCCACACTAAATTCATCAGAGAGACCATTTTTTATCTTCCCCTTGGTCCAAATAAAATCTCCATATTTACCGGCCTGCTTGGATGCTTGGGTGGGTTCAGTGAAATAACAATCCAAGAAAGACATATTGTCCAGGTATTCAGTTAAGGAATTTAAACACTGGGATACAAATACAGAATCTTTTGCGCTGACAGATGTCCCATCCTTCGGTACTCCTGTGCCAACCTTCATAGATTCCACTGTGCCTGTTTCTTCTAAGCTTGAAGTGCTTGTGTCAGGGGACAGTGTAACAAACCCGGAGTAATTTAATCCACGTTCAAATAAATCGCTATCGTCCAACACAGTCATTTTTTTCAGACATTTTGATCGTTTAGCCTTTTTCACAGGGGGGGCTTCCTCTAAGTAGTCAGTATCAATGCACATACTACTTGAAGCCTTTTCTGCAATAAAGCTACATGCAGGGCTGGCTATTTCAATTGCTTCTGGAATTATATTAAGAGGCAAAGATGATACAATTTCAAGGTTGCTGTAAGTAAAGTCTGTATTCCTCATCTGGAATTCTGTGAGCAGATGTATCAGTTTGTTCCAATCTTCTTTTGTTCTGATTTCACGCTGTTGAGAAATCATTAGAAATCATTATCATGAAGGAGAAAGAGATTTGGAGCCTACTTGATTGTAAAGGCTGTCTTTTAATCATGCCAGAAATAGTTAATTAAATAAGATACACGAAATCTATCGGAAAAAGACATCTGTGTTTTTTAAAAGTAATTTTCTAAATGTGGTTACTTAACTGTAGAATTAAGTTTCTTATAATTTCTGTCTTTTGAATTATCTTTTTATTCATACAGATAGCCATGGACTTACATCCATTCATTTAAACACCTTTGAAGTTAAAATGACTTACAACCAGTCCTCACATTTATGACTGTTGCAGTGTCCCAAGGTTGTGTGATTACTATTTGTGAGCTTCTTGCGGGGCTCCCACCAACAAAAGTCAACGGAGGGAGCCAGATTTGTTTGGTAACTGTTAAGTTCACTTAATGACTACAGCAAAAGGTTGTAAAATCAGGCGTGACTCAATGACCGTATCACTTAGCGATGGAAATCCCAGTCTTAATTGTGGTTGTTAACTCCAGGACTACCTGTACAAATGTTCTACTGCTACCTATTTCATCTACTTTGATCAGAACTAAATTCGGAAATCCAATGGTTTGAAAAAGGGCCATTGTTCTAGATTTGATTTAAGACTGTAAGCATTCATTGCACATAGTTTTTTACCTTCAAGTTTCTGCATGAGTATTTTGTTAAAGATATAATTTTTACTGAAGAAGTTATGTCATCCTCCACCGAGGCCTATAAATACATAAAATGCTGGTTTGGATTTATGACGTGGGGGGAGAGGGAAGAAAGCCAATGAATCAGAAAAGGACCTGTCTTTTACAAGCGGAGCCCGGACTCAAACCACTCTCCCCGGTAAGCGGAAGGAGCTTATTGGCAGACCAGCAATAGAACAAGCATTCCTCATCTCACAACGATCATTTCATTTGGTGACCGTTTAAAGTTACAACAGCGCTGAAAAAAGTGACTTATGACCATTTTTCACACTTAATAACCATTGCAGGATCTCCATGGTCACGTAACTGAAATTCAGACCCTTGGCAATTGACTCACATTTATAACGGTTATTTATGACGGTTGCAGTGTCCCGGGGTCATGTGATCCCCTTTTGCGACCTTCTGACAAGCAAAGTCAAGACACAAGCCAGATTCACTTAAGAATTGTTTTATTAACTTAACAACTGCAGTGACTCACTTAACAATGGTGGCAAGAAAGTTTGTAAGATGGGGCAAAAAATCAACTTAATGACTGTCCTTAGCAATGGAAATTTTGGGTTCAACTGTAGTCGTCAGTTGAGGACTACTTGTAATAAAGCCTGAGTGGATATATAGCACTGTTCTTTTAACCTAAGTCCAGTGAGGCTCTCTTGTTCACTGACCATGCAATACAGCCAAGGAAAAACAAATCCAAGGACAAGGGAGAGAGATCAAATGGATGGGCCTAGCAAGATCCATGTTGCAACATTTGGTTGAAGGTTCATTTCTTGTTAAACAATTTAGTAAACGTACCTTAAGAAATGAGAACAAATCTTCTGAAGGCAAAAATATGTTCTTAAGTCCAAGCAGATTCTCAGTGCAGCCAGTATTACATTTTGGAATATTCTCAAGAATAGGTTGCTTTGAATTCGAGCTATTCGATTCTTTGATGGAAGCGTTCTGTTTTATGCCATTGATCTCTGTCCAGTTCCCTGTAGACAAGAGTTTTGTACCTCAATATTGAGCGAAGCAAAAGGCCATCAATTTACTTCAAATTCCAGTCAGACTGATATATCAGACCTCACTTAACTATGGGATCGTAAGTATATCAGAGCTAAATAAAAGATGTGCCGTTCTCTAGTCAGAAAGTGAATCTCCTCCCAGTTTTGACCTCCTGATTTTGGAAAACTTTCTGGGGACAGATCCTAAAGGAATTGTTTCAAAGTAATTGGAGGGGATTGGATGGTTTGCAGGCTTTGGGGGATGCCTAACAAAGTTCTATCTCTACTACCAAATTACTACTAGATCTGTAACCACATAGTCAGGTACAACCAACTCACACAAGGAATAATCTGGCCCTCAGATTCAGTGTAGTTTAGTTTACTTGATTGTCATTGCACCTTGTACAATGAAATTAAATACCATCTTCAGTGTACATTATGACTATGAAAATAAACATAAACACACATCCTTCACATTCTATACATTGAATTGAAAACCTCTGATTTTGCATTGCTGTCAATAACGTTGGCTAGAATTCTACCCTTCCACTTTGGTTATATATCAGTAATTCCATCTCATATTTACACTGTTACATTTCCGCAAACCTCATTCTATTCCCTGATCTTTGCTTTTTCTCTTTTCATAATCTATTTGGAGGCCAACACAGTAACTTGTGTCTTACATATACTAATAGCACTTAAACGTGTATATCGCTTCACAGTGCTTTTACAGCCCTCTCTAAGCAATTTACCAAGTCAGCATATTGTCCCTAATAATCTGGGTCCTCATTTTACCAACCTCAGAACGATGGAAGGCTAAGGTCACCTTGAGCCTGGTGAGATTTGAACTGCTGGCTGTCAGCAGAATTAGCCTGCAATACTGCATTCTAACCACTGCGCCACCATAACTCCACTTTAAATTGGAATTTGATACTATAAACATGTTTAAATATAAAAGCCTAAACCAGGCACATCCATCCCATGGCCCATATGCGGCCCTGGACAGCTAGTACTGTGGCCCTCACAAGACCATAAACTTTCAACATTATTATGCGATTTATTTATATTAACTATAGTATATATTTCATATGCAGCCCAAGACAAGTTCTCTTCACTCAATTTGGCCCAGCCAAAGCAAAAGGTTCATTTAAGTTTCATTTAGTTTCAAATGAGTTGTAATTATGATAGACTGTCATACCTTTTTCTTTCAAGTAACCACCACCACTCTGGACCCAAAACTGCAAATATAGAATACTCTGCCTGATGTCACAGTTATTCACAGTTAACAAGGCAGCAAAGTCTCTGATATCGGTCCTTAAATTCTCGGCCAAACACAGAACTTGGAGATAGCTAGCCACATTTATCTAAGTACAAACGGATGAAAAGATTGACAATACTTGCCTTTAGTAAACATATCAAAGAATGTTCTATCGCAAGACTACAAATTATATTTATTTGCTAGTGTTGTTAAAAATAGGTAGTAAGCCAATTAGAAAGTGTGATGTTAGATGTTCGTTTCCAAAATTAACAATTTTGTTACAATATGCATTGTTTTTAAATCCTTATTATGCAATAGATAGCATATACTGTACATTACAGCTAAAAATTGGAACATTTAGGATGTAGAGTGCTGAACATTACAATGCAGATAAATAAAAACTACCATGTTTTTTGTTCTGTAAGACACACTCTCCCCCCAAAAAGTGGGTGGGAATGTCTCTGCGTCAGTGCTGGTCCTTTGGTGAACAGCAGCTGGGCTGTGGTGGGGTCCTTTTACAGTGCTGAACCCCACCTCTTCTGTCTTTGTCATTGCCCACCTCTTCTGTCTCTTTTCTGCAACTGGAGTCAATAGGCAGAGCTGGCACATGAAAGGACACCTATCTGTGGTCCTCTCAGACTACCCCTGATTTTTTTTTCTTGTTTTCCTCCTCTAAATTTAGGTGCGTCTTATGGTCAGGTGCGTCTTACAATGCAAAAAATATGGTAGTTTCATAGCACAAAAGCTGGTTTTATCTGGAAAACCAACCCAAAAAGACTTTTAAAGGAGTGGAGCATTAGGGTTCTTTGTTTTTTGCCTCGAAAGCCACACAAGTGACCAGTAAGTTGAGGGTCATCTATAAATATTTTCTGTAATATAGACATTAATCTATAATCTCTTTTGGCACATTAATTAAATTGCGTGGATAATATTTTCTGGGTAATGACATAAAATGGTTGCATTAAATTACAGTTTTACTTGGGACAGGTTCATTGTCCTAAGAAACTCTAATCAACATTTTTGGAATTCTAGAATTGAAAAACTTACCAAAGAAGGTACTCTGAAGGTGATTTGTTCAAAGCAGCCATCAAATGTTTCACTGAACAATGGATCTACACAAAAGGTTCATAATACAGACTTTTACCATTTCGTCATACGGAATTATTTTTGCTTTTATAAAACAGACAGAAAAATATTTCAAATATTAAAATACCTCTCTTTATACAATGGTTATGTAGAAATATTCAGCACGTTTGAGAGTACAGAACTTACTAGAAGTATTAGTTTGTATTGATATTATTATCAATCTAGGTTATTTCTTGGTTATAAAAAGTGCAAAAAGGTAACAAAATTCAACATCGGTTATTTCTATTGTAATAAGGATGCAGGCACCCAATAAATGGAAAAAGAGTAAGACTCACTGCCGTAACTGGTTAATAAGATAATAGCCATTTATCAGAAATGGCTATTGATTCTCCTGCTCAGTAGAGCAGGGGGTTGAACTAGATGACCTCCAAAGCCTCTTCCAACTCTGTTATTCTGTGTCATGTGAGCCATGATCTTGACTGGCTCAAGGTTGACTCAGCCTTCCATCCTTCCCAGGTTGGTAAAATGAGGACTCAGATTGTTGGGGGCAATGTGCTGACTGCTTAGAAAGGGATATAAAAGCACTGTGAAGTGGTATTGCTATCCTACGGTAAAATAGGATACATAGAAATCTTGGGCATATTTACCAGCATAAATATGTTTTCCATATACCATCTTTTCACTCAATTTTTCCTTACTTGGAAATACATACAAAAATAAAACACCCATCTTTACCCATCCTTATCTATCTGGCCATATGGAAACCCAGGTTCCCCCGTGGGCACAATAATAATTCTTCTCTCAATCACATCCACTTGAATACTCAGACCCCTTCCCGTCTCCATCCTTCACCAACAAACATAACACAGGTAGTCCTTGATTAATGACCACTCCTTAACCAACTGTTCAAAGTTACAACAGCACTGAACGAGTGGTACTTATGACCTTTGAGTTCCAGCTTTCCCAGCCCGCCCCCAGTGATGTAATCATGAGCTCAACACTTGGCAAACAGCTCGCCTTTATGATGGCTAAAGTGCCCTGCAGTCATATCACTATTTGTGACCTTCTCTGCTGACGTCCCATAAGCAAACTATCAGTGGGGAAGCTGCTATGGAAGGTTGCAAGTGGTTCCTGCCACTTTCTTGTACACCCTCCAAAAACCCACCCCATACCCAGCCATAGTATGTGTGCCCCTCAGCACTTTGTATCAGACTCCTCCAACCCACCCACCAACCTGCTTGTGAGCCACCTGGAACAAAGTCCACATTTTGGGCAGAGGGGACCGTTGGTTTCAAAGAGGGGTCAAAGAGACCATCTATGTCAGGGGTGGGCAAACTTTTTGGCTCGGGGGCCGCATTGACTTTTAAAATTTGACAGGCGGGCGGGTCAGCACAAGATTTTGGGGAATCGCCCCCCACCCTTCCCCCCTTCTCCTCCTTCCCCTCCCCTCGGAGGCCCCTGAGTCAGGAGTTGCTACCGCCGGCGCGGCTCGGCGCGGCTCCAGTCCCGCGTTGCCTCGGGAAGGAAAGGCAAAAGGAACAGCCGCGGCGGTGCTTTGCAAGAGCAGCGGCACCGGAGGCTCAGGCTCAGCGGCTCCTGGTTTTGCCTTTTCCTTCCCAAGGCAACGCGGGACTGCGCACAGCTGCGCCGGCGTGCTGCTCCTGACAGCCCAACCAGACACCTGAGCGGAGCCGGGCGAAACTGCCTGTTGCTGCTGCCGGAGCACCGCCGGGTCGCCTCCTCAAGCAGCTCGCCCGCCCGCCGGGCTTCCCTCTGTCGCGTGGCTCGGGGCCAGGCGCGGCGCCCAGCGAGTTAAAAGAAAGCCGAAAGTTGCTGGGAAGTTGCTCGGGTGCTGGGAGCAGGCTTTTAAAGTGCCGCCCGAGCAGGACCGCCGAGCCAGGAACGGGGCACCATGGCAGGGCAAGGCTCCACCAGCAGCGGCCTAGCTTTAGGTGGCTCAAGCAGCCCGCCCGCCCGCCGGGTGGAACCCTTCCGCTCCTCGGCAGGGAAGACGCTCCAGCCTGCAAGCTTTGCCTTTGCAAAGTTTAAGCCTGGAAGCCCGGGAAAAAAAAGGGGATCGGGGACTCACCTTCGGAGAGGTCGCACTTGAAGGTGATTTCGAACTCCCAGCCGAGGCCTTTGCAAATTTCTTTTCTTTCCTACCCCTAGATCGCTTCGCACTGTTTTGCAGCTTTGGGGGCCACGCGGCACAGGGCAATACGCCACACCCAGCGATTTTTTTCAGGGCGGGCGGATTGGACAGACCAATGGCAGTTATTTTTTTCAGGGGCGGGCCGCATTGGACAGACCAACGGGCCGGATGTGGCCCCGGGCCGTGGTTGCCCACCCTGATCTATGTCAAATTAAACACCCCTCTCTCTACAACAGTCCTTTCAACAGTTCCAAGAAAGCTCCATGCCTATTTGCACCACTCAGGTGACCCTGATGACACAGATAAACCTCCAGGTGATCTAAATGACCTGATAAAAGAATGCAAATGACCAGCTGTCTGCAAGGAGTATGAATCTTTCCATTCCCCACCATCCAGTCAGAGCTGAAGAAGCTTCTTGGATCGAAACCTCTTCAAAGAAAAATGAGAAAGCCCAGTTGCCTCCTGAAAAAGCACCTTTGGGACACCTGGAACTTCCAACCTCCTGCCAGGTTGCCCATTGACTTGAAAAACAGCAGGATGTCGCAAGGAGGCCCTTACTGAATTACCTGCAATCCCTGCTTAACGTTGGCAACACGGATTGCCATTACTAAGTGATGTGATGCCACACTTTATGACCTTGCTTAGTGACCCAAATCCCAGCCCCAATTAATGTCATTAAGCAACAGCTACATCAATATTCACAAGAAAAATAGCAAAAGCAATAAGACTTATATAGCGCTTCATAGTGCTTTTACAGTCCTCTCTCAGCAGTTTATAGAGTCAGCATATTGCCCCCCAACAATCTGGCTCCTCATTGTACTGACCTTGGAAAGAATGGAAGGCTAAGTCAATCTTGAGCTGGTCAGAATCAAACTCCTGGCTGTGAGCAGTGAGTTAGTTTACAACAGGGATGTCAAACTGGAGGCCCGTGGGCGGGATGCGTCACACACATGCCACACCCACCCCAGCTCCGCGAAGAGAAAAAAAATGTTGCAATACATCATGTTGACATCAACGTGATGCAGCGAGTTTGATACCCATGACCTATAATATTGAACGCTAACCACTGCATCACCAAGAAGGTCATAAAGTCCCCATTTTCTCCCCAAGGAAGAAGATTAAATTTTTTGCCCATTTTGCTAAAGAGATCAATAAAAATTGATTTACAGTACCATTTAGGGGACTCTACAAGAAAATTCATAGTATAGAGGAGGAAATCAGTTTGTTGAGAACATTAAAATGGATTATAAAATATTGAACAATCAATTTACTCTACAGCCGTGATGGTGAACCTATGGCATGCGTGCCGGAAGTGGCACGGAGAGCCATTACTGCTGGCATGTGAGCCCTCAACCCAGAGGTCTATTGCGCATGCACCGCCCGACAGGCGATTGTCGGATATCTGGCACATGCGTGGGGGGCAGGGATGCGCAGGAGACACATGGCGCACATGGTGGAGGTTGCATGTGCATGCGTGGGGGGGCTACCCACATGCATTGCCTTCTGGGGGCTGGCACGCGAGCGCAGTTATTGGCACAGGAGCCCAAAAACCACTGCTCTACAGCAAACTGCTTATTTCCCTGACCTAGCCTTCAAGAACATTAAAATTTCTGTTTTGGCCCTGATTAAGTCTCCTAGAACTGTACCTAGTAATGCACTCTCAAAATTTTGTACTGTTCTTGAGGGAGAAATACTTGATAATCAATACCATATGGGGGGCTGCAGACCCTCAACGAAGAGGACAGGATGTTTGTCACTGGTTCTCACACATACCCTGTGAATACACTATTAGGGTCAACACAGGGATATATTCAGGGCAAATATCTGGTCTCCCTAAGTCTGCACTGACTTGTTGTTTTTGAAAACAGCACTAACAAACTATTACTCTGGACAACAAACAATATATTAGAAAATTAGATTTCATTTTGCAATTGCAATTACGTCACAGTGACAAGTCTTACTTCCAACAACTATTGAATTTTTCTTAGAACAAGTTATGTTGAGAAGATATTTGGTTGATTAATAATAAGGTTCACTTTGCTAGGATGAAGCTAGTGGAGTTCTAAATAAATAAGGGCAGTGAAATAATTCTTTAATTTAGAAGTTAACGTCCATAAAAACTATGGTGCCTAACCAGAAATTTGTTCTCCAAAGATTCCTTGGAGCCCAAACAAAGAAATTAAAAACAGATAGATGGGCAAAAGCTGCTAAGATCATCCAATCTGATGGGACTCTGGCACTCTTGTCCAAAATCTCAAAACATCTCATGTGGGAATCCCAAAACAAATGCTAGTTATTTTTTAAATTTAACTTTGGGATCCTGAAAACTGCTATGGGAGCAGGACAGGTTTATGCTCTGGCACCCACAGTCACCCACGACTGATTACTTATTACTTATTATTATTTATGCACTAGGCCTCAAAATTTATTGATGATGCTACAGAAGAAACTGTTGCCCAAAGGAATCATAATATTCTTTCAATGCACAAAACAGTAGCTAGGCAATTCATTTTTGGAACTGTCCTCTTGAAGTTAAAAGAGCTCAAACAATAATATTAATTAAATCTTATAAGAGTGCATTCAAAATGGTTATTTAATGTAAGATTACAGCAGCCAGACAGCTGAGGAATTACAGAAATAACATTTGCCTACCATTGGTGGTTAGAATGACAGGTCTCTTGGTAGTGCTCATGAAGGTCTTTATTGCATTTAGAAATCCAGTATCTTCATCAAATATTATATCAACCTAGGAGAAGGGAAACATGTTTCTAATTGTTGTATACAGGTAATGCTCAACTTACAAGTTTATTAAGGCACCATTCAAAGTTACAACGGCACTGAAAAAATAGCAATAGCACTTAGACTTAAATACCGCTTCACGGTGCTTTACAGCCCTCTCTAAGCGGTTTACAGAGTCAGCATATTGCCCCCAACAATCTTGGTCCTCATTTTTACCAACTTCGACGGAAGGCTGAATCAACCTTGAACCTGGTGAGATTCGAACTGCCAAATTGCAGGATGCTGACGTAGCCTGCAGTATTGCATTTTAATTCCTGTGCCACTGTGGCTCAGTGACTTATGACCATTTTTCATACTTATGACCACTGTAGCACCCCCATGGTCATGTGATCAAAATTCAGATGCTTAGCAACTAACTCCTATTTATGACAGTTGCAGTGTCCTGAAGTCATGTGATCATCTTTTGTAACCTTGAGACAAACGTCAGTCGGGAAGCCAGATTCACTCAACAACCATTTTATTAACTTAGTAACTGCAGTGGTTCGCTTAACAACTGTAGCAAGAAAGGTAGTAAAATGGGCCAAAATTCACTTAACAAATGTCTCACTTAGTAACATTAATTTTGTGCTCAGTTGTAGTTGTAAGTCAAGGACTACGTGTATTATCTTAGTTTTATGCAAGATTTTTTGGAGCTGGGTTGATTTGAAAAGTAGAAAGGTACCTACTCTAATTTGGGAGTAAACAAAATTTGTATTTACAATTAAATATAGGACCTGAAAAGTAAGTTAAATGCAGCAGTAAATCAAGCAGCGTATTATTTAGAATCACTAGGATTCTATTTCTTGGAAATAACAAAAGTTGAGTGGAATCTATATTCTGAATTAATAAGTATAAAAATTATATTAATCATTACATTAATAATTAACCTTGTAAGCCACCGCAAGTCACCATGTGAGAGTTGGGTGGCCATATATTTAGCAATTAATTAATTTTTAAAAATTGACTTTGTCCTTTTTCCTTCATTCCGGAGAGTCGCAAAGGGAATAGGATCTGCAGCTAATGTTACCTCTTCAAAAAGAATAAGAGAAGTTGCACATTTATTACTGGATTCTTCTTCCTTTTTTCTTCTTTTTCCTGATTTTAACTCTGGTTTGTTTTCGGCTAAGCTTTTCCTATTTTCTGTGTGAAGAAAAAGGTACAATCAGATTTGTATCAGAAAGTAAAAAAGTAATGCAATACTGGGATGTAAAATGTCCTCAAAATATTATTAAAATTATGGCTCCCCTGCTTCTAAAGCTTAATTTTACAATGACACATAATACAATTGTGGTTCGTTAGATTAGCTGGAAATAAAAGATAGGTACTCCTTGACTTACAACAGTTCGTTTAGTGACTGTTCAGTTACAACAACTCTGAGAAGTGACTTAGAACCATTTTTCACACTTATGACCATTGATGCATCTCCATGGTTACGTGATCAAAATTCAGCCACGGCCATTGACTCATAATTACGACATCTGCAGTGTCCTGGGATCATGTGATCCCCTTTTGCAAACTTCTGACAAACGAAGTCAATGGTTAACATTCACTTAACAACCAAGTTACTAACTTAACCACTGCACTTAACACCTGTGGCAAGAAAGGTGGTAAAATGGGGCAAAACTCACTTATAATGTGTTTCATTTAGCAACAGGAATTTTGGGCTCAACTATACACTGAGAACTACCTATACAGAAACTAACAACATATAGCAGCTGAAGAAAACAAATTGCACCTCATTTAGGCCAACAGCAGGAAATGTAACTCATATAAGGCAAGACAAACATTTATTCATTTAATTAGTTTCAGGGGCAGGCTGACTCCAGCCTGACTCTGAGCAGCTAACAGCAGTACCAAAAAAGATCTATGCATTCAGACAGCTATCAGCATTCTACAAGTATACTATCCCAAAGATAATAAATTACAGAACACTATGTGGACTTGATCAAATAGATATCTGGGGAGTATTGGTCCAGAAGACAGGGACTGTGACAGAGAGAGCCTACTTCCTGGGTCCCTTTAAATGGAATTGTTCAATCAAAGAGAGGAGGCAGACATAGCAGTATGCAATCTTGCACGGACATTGGCATTGAGTTTAAAAAAAAAGCTTGCAATTTCACCTGATATGAAGGCTGCCAGATCTTGCAAGATTTTGGCACTCTCACTGAGATCTTGATGTATCAGGTGAGAGTACTGAAATCACCTAATATTATAGTAGAGATGTCAGGAATTTTCTGTTGCCAACTTAAGAGAAGTATAACAGTTTCTTGGCTGATTTTTAAGTGCAGCCCACTACACAGCAAATTATACGCAACATCTACATGGCTTCAAATACAGGTTTTGATTCTGTTTTAAAAAAAAGGGGCGGGGGGAAAGGACAAAGAGCTCATATTTCCCTCATTCCCAAAGATCACATGCTACAAGTTCTCGACCTCTATAGCAGCTAACAGATCACTCATTGTACCTAATTGCACCATGGATTCAATTTTTACAAGACAAATTAGCACTCTCAGTACTTATGGTAAAGTTTACCTTTATTGCTGCTTGGTACTTTTTCTTCTTGGTTCTTCAGTTTGGAAGTTAATTTAAAATAATTGTCTAGGGTTTGGGGCATTAAGCCTTGTTTTAATCCAACTTTTCTGGGTGAAACTGAAAACTTCCTTGGGGACCATTCTTTTCTGGGAGATTGTTTCTCTATAATAGCAAATTTAAACATAAACTTACAACAGGAAAACATTAGCTTTTATATTACAAACAGAACTCTTTTCCTTAATATAAATCTGCTATTTCCAAAGGAATTTATCTCAAAACTAGTCTGCATTTGACCTTTGGGAAACATGCTGAGGGCCACATCCTAAAAGGTACTTGGGGCTAAGCTGAATTAGTTTTAATTATTGTTAAAATGAAATGTAGCTCAGGGATTGTGTTGTTAGGTGTTTTGTGTGGGGAGGAGAAGAAGGGAAGTTGTGCTTTCGAGTCAGGGTTGATTCCTGGCAACTGCACAAATTCCTGCGGGTTTTTTGGCAAGATTTTTAGAAGTATTTTGCCAGTGCCGCCTTCTTCCTAGGGCTAAGAGTCATTCAACTGATTCCATCATTAAAGCAGGACTAGAACTCGGAGTCTCCTGGTTTCTAATCGACACTAGTGCCTGTAACCATGACACCAAATTGGCTCTCTACTCAGTTTAATTATATTTAACATGACTCTCCATGTGTTGATAGCAGAGCCAGTTTGGTCTAAGGCATCAGGCTAGAAACCAGATCTTTTTTTTTTTTAAATAAAATTTTATTTGGGTTTTCATACATACAAAATACAAGTAAAACATCTTTTTTGAAAATAGCATGGTCCCGGGTTGAACTTCTTTATACAGACACAAAACTCAATTTCATGCTCCTTTTTGTGTTCTATTCCATATCTTATATTATTCTACATTTTCTATATAGTTTTCCCCTCTTTTAATTTTCTCAATTTTATTTTGATTATCTCATCTCAATTCAAATCATTATATTTATACTTTTGTCTGTTCTGTTTCAATTTCATATTATCTTTTCTCATTAGACAAATTTTCTCCTGTAGTTACTAATTGGAGTATGACACCTTTATATATTTTAATTACATCCATTCAACTCTTATTTAAACTTCAATATATACCTTAAGGTTATGACCTTCAATATAATACATAATACATAACTTCCAATCGAATTCTGCTTGGTACATTCTTATAATACACACTATATTCTTAAAAAAAAAAGATTATAAATATATGTAATTATAAACCCCCATTCCATTCCAATTCAGTTCTATCATTAATAATCATTAAAATATTAACATCTTTAACACTTTTCAATTAAATATCATACTTCCTTAAAGACACATATAATCTCCATAATTAATTTTTCCCTTATTTCTCTTCACATATGTTTTGTAAATCATTAAATATTCATTTTGTTACATTTATTTATTGACAAGCATTCCACTGAATTACGATAGCTATTTTATCAAACATTTTAATCATACATTGTTTCATATTTTCTAAAATTATTTTTGTTTCTAATATAACAATACTATCTTATGTACCTTTGCAGAATCCCTTTTTCCATTAAATTTTCACCCATTATCTCTAAATAGACCCTGTTTCTCTATATTTTGTTTCTGTCCTTTATAACTTCTTTTCCTTTCTTTCTTCCCTCTCATCTTCTCCCTCCCCCTTTTACCCACTTGTCTCCCTACTTCTAATTCTCTCTTCTGCATTTCCCTCTTCTGTTGCTTTCTGATTTTATACTTATTTTTCACTGTATTTTTTTTGGAGTTCTTTTTCCCAATCTTAAAATTTCCATTCTCTTTCCCCACTTTCCTTCCCCCCACCTAAGATTACTTGTTCATTAAGGATGGCTTCTTCTTTGTCGCAATCTTCTTGTTCTGCAGGCATTTCTTGTTGTTTCTCATAATTCCAAATCTCCATTTCTAAAAACTGAACTACGAACCCAAAAGAACCTCTCCCTTCTTGTGCATCTTCTTTGTACTTTTTAAGTTCCAATTTCAGTTCTTCTAAAAGTGGAGCCATTTTAAACAGTTTTAAACAACCACCCGATTGATTTTAGTCATTCAATACAATAACCAAAATCCAGAAATCATCAAGTAATCCAAATAATCCCAAGTTATTTTTTCTTATTTCTTTTTCCACTTTCTCTTCCTGGGTTTTTTGTTGCGATATTTCAGTTAAAATGTATCTTTTGGAAGTCTTGTTGAGATTTTGCTGTAAGTTCTTTTTAATTCCAGGCAGTCTCCTCCCTTCCAGATCCTGCCCTTTTATTCTTTTTCTCTCCTTTCCTGTTTTCAAAAGCTTTTGATTATCCAGAAATCTTTATTATCCCTTTGACTTTTTATTTTCAGCATTAAATGCCTATTAACGTCAAAGTGGATTTTTTCCCAATTTCTTGCTTAAGTCTCTTAGCTGTCAGTATAGGAAAAGGAGAAAAAAAACCCGAATCTTTTCCCTTTTCTCTCCTTCGCAGCTTAAAAATCTTCTTAGGGAACAATGTTATTGGTTTTTTAATAGTTTCAATTCCAGGGTACCTTATTTTTTGCTTTTGCTGTTTGACCCGGTCAACCAAAACTTTCTCTTCTTATCTTCCTCCTGCACATTCTTTTCCGGTCGAGTTTTTCTTTGTGGTGGCCATTTCTGACCACCGCTACAACCGCCTTCGGGAAAGGGAGTAATGGCCAGCTGGGGAGGAGAGCTGCGGCTCTCCTCAACCCTGCAGGCAGCCTCCCCCTTCTTCACCACCTCTACGGGATGGCTTAGCCCCGAAACCAGCCGGCTCAGGGCGCTCCAGCGGAGAGCATGGATCGAAGCCTCGCAGAGACGAGGTTTCGGTCTGTAGCCGAAGAAGCTCAAACCGGAAGTCCAGGCTAGAAACCAGATCTTGAGTCCTAGTCCTGCCTTAGTCATTAAAGCCAGGTGGGTGATTTTGAGGAGGTCCCTCTTTCTCACTTCACCGCACAGGATTGTTGTTGTGGGGATAAGAGGAGGAGGAGGAGGAGGAAGGGGTATTAGGTATGTTCAATGCCTTGAGTAATTTATCAAAAAAATAATAAGAAATTCTCTATCCTTCTCTGCCATTAACTTAAAATACCAAATGGCTAAATCAGTATTTTTCAATCCTGGCAACTTTATGTGGACTTCAATTTTCAGAATTCTTGGAGTCGAAGTCCATGCCTCTTAAAGTTGTTAAGGCTGAGAAACACTGAGCTAAGTGACGTTGGGAAAGATATTTTATAATCCCTGTCAGCGATATTACTGCTACTATAGACAAAATATTGATCAAGCCCAAGCAAGTAAAGGAAACACCCTTACTATTAGCCATAAAGTGCTGATAGATTATGATTACAAGGAAAGTTCAGGCTAGATGCTGATAGACAACAGAGATAAATGGTAATTGATCAGGTAAAACTGAAAAAAAAACCAATATTAATTGCGCTATCCTTTCTTTTTAATGCCTGCAAAAAAGGAAGAAGAAGGAATATCTTACTTGGAGACTTAGTGCTGCTGTAATGGTTAAAGAAGCATGGCTTATGAGCATGTACCCCTTGTTTGTTCACTTGGTGAGACTGCGTAGCTTCTTTTAATTGTGAGAGAATTTGCCTTCCACTGCGCTGGCAAGAAGCATTTACTTCAAATATCTGCAAGGTAATGGTAAAGAACAGGTGAGTTCATAACCCAATGACTTCGTCTCCCCTCTCTTTGCCACTATAGCACGAACCTTGAAGCCAAGCTCCTGTGCACAAGCGTAGACAGCTGCTGTCTTCCCTATCCCTGGGGGTCCAACGAGCAACATGGTGTTGCACAAAACATTCTCTTCATCGCTGACAGATGTGTCGTCTACAAAGTCCAAATGCTCCGAGGAATCTGTTGAGTTACAGAACGGCACAGATAATAAAATCAGCCTAGAGCGTGTAAACCTAGACCAATTTTTAAAAAATTCTTGCATTCATTAGCCATATTCATTTCAAAATGTATGTCCTGGCTTTCCATGAGAAAAACAAAAGGTAGGAGGAAAAAGCACCACAGATCAAATTAAGCATTAATATTTAACACAAAACGTGTACCACTACTAGGCTCTTGATATAGCTCACATTATAGTAAGCGTGATACATTTTATTTCAAAGAATGGAGAAAGATTCCAATATACCATCTTTGCTGCCGTTTTTCTTTTCTTTTTGTGTTCTGTTTTCTTCCCAACTGGCTTTTCTTTTCCATTCGCACAGCCATCTAATAAAGAGAAGGCTACATTACCACCAGCAGCAATACAGGTAGTCCTCGACTTATGACAGTTCGTTTAGTGACTGTTCAAAGTTACAACGGCCCCGAAAAAGTGACTTATGACCCTTTTTCACACTTATGACCATTGTAGCCTCCCCATGGCCACGTGATCAAAATTCAGACACTTTGGGCAGCTGACTCATACTGATGATGTTTGCAGCGTCCCGGAGACATGGGAGCCCTTTTTGTGAACTTCTGACAAGCAAAGTCAACGGGGAAATCAGATTCATTTAACAACCGTGTTATTAATTTAACAACTGCAGCAATTCACTTAACAAATGTAGCAAGAAAAGTCTTAAAATGGGGCAAAATTCATTTAACAATTTTTTTCACTAAGCAACATAAATTTTGGGCTCAATTGTGGTCATAAGTTGAGGACAACCTGTACATTCATGTGTCAAACCCTCCATGTTTCTAAAAGAGTGTATGGATGTATGTATATTGCTAAGACAGATACTGATAAGTAAATTATGCAATGAGAGAACCAGATATAACCGTGAGGGCGAACCTAGGGCAAGTATGCCACAGGTGGCACACATAAGCCATTTGTGCTGGCATGTGAGCTGCAGGAAAATTTACCTCACTGCGCATGCGCGCGCCTCACAGCTGATTTTCGGCTGGTTTGAGGCCTTTTTCGGCCTCCCAGAGGATTGAAAAAGCCTCTGCAGGCCGAATAATAGGCCCGTTTCATCACTTCCAATAAGTGATGAAATGGTCCTATTATTCGGCCTGCAAAGTCTGCAGAGGCTTTTTTCAAGCCTCTGGGAGGCCGAAAACGGCCTCAAACCGGCCGAAATTCAGCTGTGAGGCACAGTGCAGGTAAGGGGGCAGCGTGTGGCGGGGGATTGTGCACGCATGTGCAGGGGTGTAGTGGGGTGCATTGCCTTCTGGGTGCTGGCACCCAAGTGCACAAAAAGGTTAGCCACCACTGAGACATAACAACAATTGAAATTGTTTGGGGGAATATCCTCCAGGCAAGAGGAGAAAGAACCATAGCCAGGACAATGCTCTGAATAGCAACCTCTGTCACCAGAAGGAATGGAATAGTGGGAGTCCCTCTCAAGAGGGACCCTCCCTGAAAAGGAAAAGCAAGTGGGGAGAGATGGGCTCTCAGACTTGCAAGAGTTTGTTATGGCAAACAGAAAGTAAAAGTAGTGGTAATACTCAATGTTAGGGATAACATTGTTTACCCTAACTGGTTTGGGTAAAAATAATAAATAAGGTATCATGGTTTGTTAGTTAAAATGTGTGTAACTTTAACAGCAGGAATGTAATTAAGGGTGTGGTTGTAAAAGCACTATATAAGAAGCGAGGCAATTGCAGCTCGCTCTCTCTGGCTTGAAGATCCCTAATTACTGGATGGATTGATGACTGCGTTCTTGCTGGAACGGGGAGAGAAAAAGGAGTGTTGATTTTTCTCAACGGAGAGAAGATAAAGATTGGACTGATTTATTGTAAGTTAACTGACATTGGCTATTCAACACGGACTTTGCAAATAGAGTATCCCCGACAAGACTTGACTGAAATTGATATATGACTAATGGACCGTTTATTTTGACTATGCTATAATTCTTAAATGGAATAAACTATATTTTTGATAGCACAAGCGTATCTGTATTTTTACTGCGTGTTAACTAAAAAACTTATCTCACACATTTACCTGTCTTCCTATCTGACTTCGCTGCACGTTCTGTTTAGTTTGTTTTCCTTAACACCCGTTGGGGAATCCAGGCTTAACACTCATAGTATTGGTTTCTTGTCTGGACCACCTCAAAGGGATAACAATCATTTATATATATATATTTAAAAAAGTTATTTCTGACCTATGTAGCTTTTTAATTGCTTCGATGTTGCCTATAAGTTCACTGGAGTTTTGTGGCTGGTATTTTTCGGTCCAAAGCATATCTCCACTTGCAAAATCTGTAGGCATGAAAATAAAGTTATTCATTTTAAGTTGCCTCATGCTTTTATTACATCAAAACCTAGCAGTTATCTAGCTCAAATAAAGGTTTGAATTCTAATCAGTAAAGTTAATATATCGTTGCTCTAACAATCACACTGCATTCTGGCATTACACCAAGCGACACTACTTGAAGTTTCATTCTGTCTTCAATTAATCAAAGTTTAATACCTGAATCTAAAACTGCAGTTAATTTTAGTTATCACTTTAAACCAGGTTCGTGATACAGATAGCAATTTGTTTCTTTCAATAAGAAATAATGAAAATTAACGAGAGGTTTTCAAAGAAAAAAGAACAAGTTCGATTAATCTATATTCATAAATATTGAAGGTATAGATTAACAGAGATTCCACAATTTAAAGTTGCTAAATGTTTGTAACTAAATAATTAAAATGGATCATGGATTCAACATTATAGTGTAGCAGAAGGCATGTCTGGGAATTCACTGTTAATTATCTTCCATTGTTAATTATCTTATCAGTCTGCTGTTCATTTTATACTTTCCCATTACAGTTCTCTGGAGCATGCAGTGCATTAGCCAATTTAGGTTCCATTAATCTTGTTCAAGCTTTCTATACAGGTAGTTCTCGACTTACAACTATTCCTTTGAGTGACCGTTCAAAGTTACAAAGGCACTGAAAAAAAGTGACTTATGACCGCTTTTTACCCTTATGATCATTGGACCATCCTCATGGGCACGTGATCAAAACATCGCCTCTGACCAACAAATTCAATGAGAAAGCCAGATTCACTTAACAACCGTGTTACTAACTTCACAACTGCAGTGATAGACTTAACAACTGTGGCAAGGAAGTTCACAAAATGGGGCAAAATTCACTTAAAAGCTGTCTTGTTCAGCAATGGAAATTTTGCACCCAGTTGTGGCCCTAAGTCAAGGACTACCTGTAATATACTCCTTGCTGGGGAAAAAAAAAACAAGTTCTAGCTTTATGACTCTTTCGTCCCTCTGCTGCGGCTCCCTGTCACCGGTCGGCTCCACAATTGATAGGGCTTTCGGTTAGGACAGGTAGAGGAAAAAGGATGCCGTGCTAAGAGGAGACTCTATGGTGGGGGAAACTGGACTTCCGGTTGGCTCCAGAATTGAACAGGGGGGTTTCCAGTTAGGACCTTGGTGGCTCTTTGAGTGTTTAAAGTTGCCGACCCCTGCTTTATGACTATCTTCTAAAGCAGAGGTCTCCAAACTTGGCAACTCTAAGACTTGTGAACTTCAACTCCCAGAATTCTCCAGCCTGGGAGTTGAAGTCTACAAGTCTTAAAGTTGCCAAGTTTGGGGATGCCTGTTCTAAAGCATTCAGAATAAAGTCAGTTACCAGAAAGACAGGAGATTTTTGATCCAGACTGAGAATCTCCTGTTATTTTCATCTCAGACTTTTTCACCTTATCCACATCTATTAGGAGGCTATTTTCTGCACCAATCGGTTTCGTACCTGGTATCTGGGAAGAGCTTTTTGATAATTCAGGCTCTTGTTTTTCCTTCCGGTTCTTTCTTTTGCATTTGCGATCTTCAGTTTTCCGTTTTCTTTTGCCTTCTTTCTGAACTTCAACTATGATTGTTTCAGAATTAACGGATTCACATTTATTTACTGGTTATAGGGAGAAAAAAGCAAGATGTCATATCTCTGTGCATTTCTAGCATCAATATTTAATATAACCAAAAATTAATTGGACTATAGTCTTAAATATTGTATAGTTCTGGGCATATAGTTCTCTTTCAGTTACATGTGCTCTCAAAATGAATCTATTCAGAATTAGGTGAATTCTCCAGGACAGACTAATATCAATTTTTCTGGAGAATATATTTCCCTCAATTAAAATTTTTTACTTCTCAGTAAATCCATATATTTTGCATTATCTACACAATAACTTTACACACACTGCTAACCTTGTTCATTGTTTTCAGGAGGAGCTTGTTTTTTCAAAAGTAGATCAAAAAATAGTTTCACTGGAAACTGAGCATTGAAAGATTGAATCTCTTCCAACAAAACATCCCTCTGCATTTTGGAAAATACCAGTTGCCACCCAGATGGCTGCAAATAAAAGAAAACATATGTTGCTTGCATAGTGAACATTTCTGGTAATTAACAATTGTTTGATAAAGGATACAATATTCTCTATAAATTATGTAGTTAAAAATTTACTTTAATAACATTGTTCACATAAAATTTATTCACATGCATTATTCAATACCAATTCTAAGTCATGATTTCTGTGAATTTTATCATTCTTGATTAAATGTAATCCTTTGGAGAGGAATCACTAATATTTTCCTTTCTTCCTCCCTCCCTCCCCCCATATTTTCTTTTCATACCTTTGGTCTTATGCTGTTTTTGTCTTTTTATAATGTTCTTGCAACCTGTCCAACAGTCATTAAGAGTTAGACAATATATAAATTTAATTTTTGGTGCTGCTGCTGCTATTATATTATTGTTGGTATCCTTGGGATGGTGATATTGTTCAGTGGGTAGCATTCTTTCTTTCGAGAGTGGGACATTGGATTTCATTTTAATGTGTGCTGTTGTGTATACAGGTAAATGACTGTGATGACCCAGGGTGGGATACAAAACAAACACAGTCATAGAAAACAGGTGAAGCCCCTTTTATTCCTTCAGTTTGCTTCCAAGCTCCGAATATCTTTGACGGAAGACAAAAAAAACTCCCACACAGTTACACGAAGAAGGAAAAAAGCAACACAAACCAGGCAAGATAAGGGCTGGAGGATGTCCACAAATAACACACACTGGGAAGGACACCAAACTCAGAGAGGAACTATAAACTAGAGATATTTACATGATTTGTTTCCAGCGTTTACCAGTACGCAGGTCCAAACTCTTATTCAGTTGTCACACCTGCAGCCCATGAAGAGGATCAAGGCCCTCTCCTCCCGAGGAGACCACATCTCTCCCATATCCTCTCCTCCCTGTGTGCCCTAGGATGGATAGGGGATGGGCCTGGGTCCTCCTGACTGCTCAGCCAGCCTCTGCCCTTCCCCAGCCTCCTCTACAGCCTCTGGAGACACACTTCCACTCCCTGTCGGCTGTTCCTCCTCTCCCTCAGAGTCAGTCTCCACCAGGGGCATGACAATGACAATGAAGGTTAGTTTACCTTAATTTAATTTAATAATTATTATACCATTCCATATAATATTGTTCTTATGTCAGTAAAATCACATATATAATGCTTCCAAGTCGCCCAAACACTACTAAGACATTTCTAAAATGTAAAGTCCACAACAATTTATATTAAGAACCTAAAGACAGGGACTAACTTAGCTTATAATTCCTGACTTAAAGAAAAAGCAAATCAAAAGTCGTTAAACTTTCTTGCTGAATTCCTATGAAAAATGTTCTCACCACTGGGAGAAAATAAGCAGGAGCAATGAGGCAGCTGCACTAACATGTTATTTGCAAACAGTGAGAATTCTGGTTCTCTATTTTTTGTTAAGTGTCCCTACGTTTACTCAAAATAGTCATAAGAATGATTATAAAATACTAACCACCACAACTACAGAATCATTGTTATTAGGTTGTGTAGTTAAAACTGAGAGTTCACCCAGTGAAAGAGTAAGTTTTGCAACATCAGTTACTTCAGAATTCACATCCTTAAGTTTAGTTAAGAAGGAACAAGAAGGTGGTGCCAATCTCCACATCAAGCATCCTACAAAAGAATAAAAATTCAATTAACAACTTTTAGAAAGTTGTTCTTGAATAGAAATTATAGGAAAATCAAATGATGGGATAATATTCATTCAACTGCAATACACTTGTTGATAATTAACAAATGTCTCAGGAGAAAGCTAGACAAAGTACTGGAGAAAGCAATATTGTACAAAAAGACTCACTCTAATGAAATGTGAACTTAAGCACAAAATAAACACCTGACTATTAAGTTCTCTTAGCGAAAACTCATTGGTTGGCTTGTCCAATAACACAGATGCAACATTACTACCCACTTAGTAGTTTTTACTCCTATTACAACCTACTTTTATATTTCTAGTCTCTTCTTTGGCTATCTTTCCTTAATATCTGGTGTTTTATTCCTCCAAAGTACTAAGATTCTGATGTAAAATACTTCCATAAACACAAAATAACTACACCATCAAATAAGGCCATTTAATGTATTAAATGTGTCAATAAACCACCCTTAAGGTGAAAAAATTCAATCATTTAATATTTATTACAGAAATGTCAAAAGATCAGAACTCACTGTCGTCCTTCTGCTGAACATGGATCACTTTTTGAAAACAGGAATTAGCTGCAGAATATGCTTCCAACACCGCTGTTTTTTTTGCAATCTTTTTCTTTAAAGATTCTGGCAAACCACTCATTAAAAATTCACGTTTTGCTTTGAACTCTGTGTAATCTTGCGAGTTTTCAGACTCATCTTCACTAATGAAAATGACAACCAAAAATAACTTCAGTACACAGCAACTGGTTACAGCAATGCTTTTTGAAAAGACCTGAAGAAGCTTACTAAGAATATTCAATGAGATCAGTAAAACAGGTTTTTTGAAAACAAAAATGACCTCCCCCTGCAACGAATAACCAAAAGGGAGTTTCAAATGTTCCCTGTTTGTAAGGCAAACATGAAGCCAAGTAGACCATCGTTAGTCCTCGATTTATAATTGCTCCCTTAGCGACCACTCAAAGTGATAATGGTCTCCCCAAAGGATACTTATGATTGAAGTTGTGATGGGCCATCCGCCAGTCATGTGTTCACATTTCAGGTGCTTATCACTGCACCTGCATTTACAACTGTCTCCAGCATCCTATGGTCAGTCACTAGTCTGGAATGGTATAGGATCTCCTGTTTGAACAGAGGGTTTCTAGAAGACCTTCAAGATCCCTTCCAACTGTGTTATTCTGTTGTTATTCTGACCAGCCTGCTGTCTGACACCAGTTCTTTCTGAAATACTCTATTGGAGTATTTGGGCTTCGAGACCTGGGAGACTTTAATCACTATGCATTGGGTGCCGAATATGGATAAGCTCCAGGTTTCATAACTTCCATGGGATTGCCTCTGGTGTTCTAATTCAGAAGTTCCTAACCCCTGGTCTGCAGTCTGGTGCCTGGCCACGGCCCCTTGGAAACTGGGCCGCGTAAACGGCAGGCGAGTGTGTGAAGCTTGCCCAGTTTGCAGAGCCGGAAAGGTTGGGGACTGCTGTTCTAAATCTTAATACACTTTGGCAGTTGCATAGTAAAAAAGATGTTCTTGGCGCATCCTAAAATAGATGGATCATTATTCAAAGATAGAGGACACTGCTGTCAGGCCGTAGTTACAGTCAGATTATTTTCTGAGCAATTTGCAGTTTGTTGATATACTTGTCTTCTGGGAAACCAATTCAGATAGAGACCATGGGCTTACAGAAAGCCCATTTAGGGCTTTCAGAGATGAATGGAGGTGGGCTATTTACTGTGCACCTTATTCAATTCTTTAATATGCAGAGTACAAAGATATTGAATAACATTGCCTGAATGGTATCTCAGTACTAGTTGCTTCCAAGGGACATCTTGGTTTAATATATCTGGTTTGACAAATACTAGCAAAATGCAATTTTCAGCTAAATTTAGAGATAGAGTAACTCCCACAGTGGACTGACCTGGATTTGACAAAAATAACTGCTTCATCTGTAGATTTTTTGTTTTTTTTCCTAATTGCCAGAGACATTTTCTCCTTCCCTTTAAAGAAAACATATTGCTAAATTAATATTAAATTATGCATAGGCAACACTTTAGTCTTAATCTAGTAATAAAACAACATAATAAGAGAAATGAAGATCTCTTAATGAATCATTCATTTTTATGAATCTTTTCAGGCATTGTTACACAATCTTACCCAATGACAAGGGTTCCTCTAATTTTTCTCTTTTTAAATATTTTAAATGTTTAAAATTTTGGTGATTCATTACCACCTTTATATTTTCTTTTCATCACAATTTTTGACAACTTCTATGTTTAAAAGTGAGAAATATTAGTGATAAAGAAGTCATTTATTATGTATTAGCTTCCACTGGATCAGTCTAAATTGACAAAACATTGTTTATCAAAAGCTCTTTCCTACCCTTCGTGGTTGTTCCTATCCTAGCCAGCAAATGTATGGCTGTTATTTATACCAGGGTCCCCAACCACCGGTCCGTGGACTGGTACCGGTCCGTGGAACAAGTCCTACCGGGCCACTGGCTTGCTGGCGCCGCCATCTGTTTTGATGAAAAAGTGCTTCCGGTGAGCTTTTCCAGGTAGAAAGCTCACCGGAAGCACTTTTTCATCAAAACAAGATGGCGGCGCCCAGCTGATGTCGGTACCGGACCGCGCCATAAAAAGGTTGGGGATACCGGGCCGCGCGTAAAAAGGTTGGGGATCACTGATTTATACAATTATAAAGGGACAGGGGTTATGATCACAGATCTCACTTTGTTTGTCTCTATTGTAGCCACTGACTGAACGTATTGTAAATGAGTAACATTTATTACCATTTGATTTCTTAGTTGCCTTCACAAATTTGGTCTTTTTCCCCAATACATCATTTACACTTTGGAGTTTTTTGGGCTTTTCTATGTGGTCTGAAACAGTGCCTGAATCCAGAGCTTGGGAGTTCTGCATAAAAAAAAATTAAGAAATTAATATTACTACTCACAGACTGAAGGAATCTTTGATTGCCTGTTGGTGATGTATAGGTGCATACTTCATCATCTTGCTCCCTTGTTTCCACCTCCCCCAATAATTTGTCGAAATTTCCAAACCTTTAATGCATAAATTCTCTGGCAAATTAATATCCCTTTATATTTCATGCAATGTTAATAAGTCCATGGAGCTCAGGGCACATAATATCTCCATGGCCAATATAACGCTTCACAGTGCTTCACAGTCGTCTCTAAGTGGTTTATAGAGTCAACATATTGCCCCACAACAATCTGGATCCTCATTTTACCAACCTTGGAAGGATGGAAGGCTGAATCAACCTTGAGCCCCACCAGGATCAAACTCCTGGCAATGAAATGAATTAACCTGCAATACTGCGCCACCGTGGCATATATAAATAAATGTGGCAAATCATTATAACCATGATTTATCATGAACATAGCTGCATACATCCACCAACTCCTTCTTTCACTGGCTCAGTTTTATCATGTCCTCTTCAAGCAGTCTTAGGCATAAGTAATAGATGCTTTCCCCCTAACAAATATGCAATAAATGAAAGGGATGCTCTCAGGTTACAGGAATAAAGAAGACCCCTGCAGATGACACAGTAAGTCCAAAACAAATAATGGACAACTGGTTTGTAGCTACCACTTAGGGAAAGAAGCCGCTAAGAGCAAACATTCAAGAATAAGCTTAAGATTGAAACCTTTCTTACAGAACAAATATCTTCATATGTGCTCTTCCTTCGTTTCCTTTTTTACAATGTTATATTTAATGTTGAATGAAAAAGCTAAACAATCATAACACTGGTAACATTAATGTTTTAAATTGTAACTAATATTGATAGAATATTCAGTTTTTATTTCTTCTTCTCTATGTTCAATTTAAGTTATTTAAATAATAGAATATTAAGAATGTAAGAATACTGAATTGAAGTAATAAATTGTATAAAGATTTACATTAACACAATAATAAAGAAAAAAAAGAATATGGCATGTTGTGCTGTCCAAATCTACCCATTATAACTCAGAAAACACTTGGGTCGGTTGTAAAATTTCTATTGCATGTTTTCCTATAATTAAACTTGAAATGAATGTAACCCAAAATGTGTAAAACAAAGCAACTTTATTCAGTTATTTCAAACTCAACAGGAAACGTTTAAGTTAATTTCAACAGCAAAATTATAATTACATAAATCAGTGATCTCAATAGACTTACTTCTATTTTTTCTAAATGTTTCCTTTCAGCAAGAGCCTTTTGTCTAGAAGAGCGTCTTAAAGATACATGTAACGCTTCTTCCATGGTTCTTGATATTCGATTATGCTGTACAGCCTTTGCTTTCTCAACCAATTTCTTTGCTTTGAAAATATTTCTAGAAGTTGAATTCATCTACCACAAAAATGAAAAATAATTAACAACTGTGAGCAGAAATACATGCACCCTTTCCAAACCACGTTTTTGTTCCTATAAGATACCTCCGAATATTAATGGCACATATTAAATAGACCCCTGATATGGTGTAAAATAATTATACAGTTATAACAAATATGTACATTGCTCATATATACGCATACAAATTTCCAAGCATTCTAGTGAAGTTGCCAATATGTGCCAGTATACTCATTTGCAAAACCTCTTAAGTGCAGCTAGATCAGTAAATCCCTCAAATGCCAATAAAGAATTCTAATTCTAATTTGCTTTCATTACTTCTCTAAATATATTATTTGACCACAAGATAATGCAGGCAATTGAAAATTTAAGTTACATGATCATAAGAATGGCAACCCTAGCTTCAGGGTAAATATTTTCCATGAAGTGTGAAAATGGGCCTGTGCAAACCTTATATTTTTCATGGGCTTAAGAAGCTTAATTTCCATACATCATTCAAAGATCATTTTCACACTTTAAATTCAGCTATCTAACATTAAATTTTACAATGATGCCTCAAGGGTTACTTTCATTCAGATTTATCATACCTTTACATTCTGCTGCGCAAATCTGTCTGAGGTATTAATTCGGGTGAACTTCATCCTGTATAAACAAAACAAAAAACAAAACAACCCCCCCACCATAATGTTAAACTTTTTTTTTCAAAAAATGCAACTTTAGTATGTTTAGAAACACTGATAAGTTTCTATTTCCAGACAAAGTTATGTAACAATCATTACTTTTACTCTCAAAATATGTCAAAATAATATTACCTTATTGGGCTCTGTGAATCAAAGGGCTCAGTTATCACTTCAGCTGTATACAAGACATTTTTAAAAGATCGGTTTGTTTTAGGAGTAGAGGTCTGCAAAGGACAAGCATCTGGTGGATTTTCAGTGATAGTCTGTGAAACCATGGCTTTTTCCGGTGTACTCTGGCTTCTCTTTTGCCGACAATGTCTTCTCAACCCCTTACTTTTTTGAGAAAGTTCTCTTTCTTTCTCAGTTGGTGTTGTCCTATTAATTGGACCATGAGCATTATTGTTCTGGTTATCATTTATATTGAAATCCTTCTCTTTTGCTTCCACTACGCCCTTCCGCTTTTTGGATTTATTTCTTACTCTGGTGCTATCACATTTTTCGGTAATGTCATGGGCAGTGCCACCACCAGAAGCTATCAACGCATTATTTGCAGTTTGTTGGTTAGAGTCATCCTCACATTCTTCCCCTTCTAGTGTGTGGCCTGATGGTTTTTCTTCAACTTCTTTCTGCTTACTAGGTCCTCTTTTAGCTCCATTTTTTACTATATCTGCTCCTGGCTGTCTAAAAGCTTTCATAAATTGGTATCGTTCTTCTGCAGTGCATTTTGATTTCACAGTCTCTGAACCTGCACTTTCTAATACGGCCAGTTCTAACTCTTCTTCCGCAATCACCACATTTGACTTTCTTTTTTGAGTCACCTGTTCAATATACTCCCTTTCTGAGGAAGCTGGACACTTTTTTACTTTGGCTTTGCTTTTTTGATTTTCAAAAATAGAGGCAATTTTTTGGGACCGAAGAGATTTTGGAGGGACAGAATGAATTTGGGCGAGGACAGTCACTTTCTTAAGTGGCAAATCTTGACTATCTTGATCAACGTCTGCTTTCTCAGAGGCAACACAATCATCAGGTGTCTTTTCTCTTGGAATCTGTTCGATGTGTTCTCCTTGACTTTTTAAGAAGTCTTCAAATGATACAGTAACAGTATTGTATGATGTCACCTGTGCGCTAGCCTCAGAATCCAGAGTAAGCAGTGCAGTTTTATTTTCTGATTCAGTGACAGATACAATTTGTTTATTAGTTTCTTTACGTGAATCCTTTGTCAGTGTCTCTGTGGTAGAATTTTCAAACAACTCCATTTCATTCTTAGGCTTCTTTCTTTTTAATTGTTTTGTATTGCTTTTTACTACAATTCCTTCTATTTTAGTTTTTCTTTCCTCATTCTCATAGCTAACTTTATTGATATAGCCTTCACTACAAACATTTACTGTCTCTTCTCCATTTGTGAGGCTAATCAATGCAATATCATTGAAACTCGCCTTACAGTTCTCTTCTTGTGGATTGGGTGTTTCTTTATCATTATCCTTATCTACCAAAGGCTCAAATGTTTTATCAGTTTTTAATTTATTATTTAAGTTATTCCGCTTTCCTCTCCACTTAAGTTTTGATGGAGGCTTTGAAGAATTTTCCAGTGATAGTGAGTTTGCTTTGCTTTCTTGCTCCAGTCGAGGTAAAGGAGCATTCTCATTTATAGGAGGTTTTTTGAAATAATCCATTATATTATTAGACTTTGGTGGTGACAATACGCTCTCAACATTTTTCCCCAATGGCGAAAAATAGTTGGTAATTGCTTTAATAGAAAGGTTGTCTTCCTTTCGTTTTGTACATGACTGTAAAGAAAAAGCATAGGAATAAGTACAATAAAATGCAAATGTCATATCTTATCCAGATGATATTCACTTGGGAATTATTTTTAAATATTTCCAGCATATTACTCAGAATGAATGGCATTATTTTAAGTGTTGTGCAGTGCTTCGGATTCACTACTAAAAAGATGTTTTAAAACATTTGGGGTCTGCAAGCATAACATCTTTCTGCAACTTAAAGCACACATTATTTATTTCAGACATGTCTTCTTGTTAACAGGCAACAAATTCAGGCTTTAATTCAGAGAACCTAAACCAACTTCCAGCTGAATTATTAGTGCCAGTGCACAAAAATCAAGAAAAAAAGATTCATCTTCTTATAAGATCCATCTCATCCTGGGTACCCTTTTTTTTTTAACTATTGCCATCTGGCAGACAGTACAGGACAATTAAAACAAGGACAAATAGGCTGAAAAACAACTTCTATCCCAGAGCAGTGACTATATTGAATTCTACTGTATAGTCATTGTGCAATATTAATGCAATATCAGGGGTTTTCAGTTCAATTGTATAAATGTGAAGGATGTGGTTTTTTATGTATAATGTACACTGAAGATGGCATTTAATTTTCTTGTACGAGGTGCAATGACAGTAAAGTAAATTAACTAACTAAAAAGCTGAACTGACATATAATATAGGTAATCCCTGACTTTTGTTTAGCCACCCATTCAAAGTTAGAACATCACCGAAAAAGGTAACTTACAACTGGTCCTCACATTGACAACTGTCACAGTATCCCCAGCCATGTGATCAAAATTTGGGTATTTGGCAATTGGCTATGTTTATACAGGTTGCAGCATTCCTGGCTCATGTGGTCATCATTTGTGACCTTCCCAGCTGGTATCCAATAAGCGAAGCCAGTGGGGAAAGCTAGATTTCCGTAACTACTATAGGGATTCATTCAACAACCACGGCAAAAAAGGTCATAAAATCGAGCATGAATCACTTAACAACTGCCTTGCTTAGCAATGGGAAACCTGATACCAATTGTCATTGTAAGTCGAGGACTACAATGTACTTATTTATCTTTTATATTACAGCAGATTATTTCCTAATTTCTTTTTCATGAGTCAAGCAGAACAAAGTAGCCATGCATGCCTATTTAAAGAAAAGTATGGATGTGAGCATGATCTGGCTGCTAGATCAATGGCATAGGTTGACTTAAACAAAATAATACCAATCAGACAGGCCAAGGATAAGAAAATGCCCTTAAATACAAGGTTCTACTGCTAGAATTATTACCAAGCATTGGATAAATCTGAACACAACTTCTATACTTTGTGAAGAAATCTTGACAACTGTAATTAGTTTAACTTTCTAGGGTATTTGTCTTGACACTAAAATCTTAAAAAGAGGGACTACAATCTTTGAATTCCACAGAGACACCACCGATGGCCCTTCTTGAGTCCTCCTGGTTGGGAATTACAATATGCAGAAAGACCAGAAAGTCCAGTTGCCTCTTGAAAAAAGCACTTTTGGGACAACCATGACCTGGATGACTGGAGAATCTCCGCATAGACAGTAGGCAGAAAGAGTTCCTTGGAAAGCCAGCAAAACAAAAACAAAAAACCAGTAGAGTTTGACACCTCCTCTCTAATCTTGGACTTTGCAGTTCAAGGATTAGCTGCCAAGGATCCTCGGTTTTGGGAGGAATCGCAGAACCAAGTGTGCGTACGCTAAAGGAGACACATGAAATCAACAGGCTAATACAGGCAAAAAGAGAATTTCACTCCCGGCTTAAAATCCAGATTAATAGGCAGATGTTGCATGCACATATTAAGGGGGGAGGCAAGAAGGTGTCAAAAGATTAAAGCCGGTTACGGGCGCCTATACAAAGAGATCTCGGCATCCCAACCGCTTTCCCCTCCGCGCTCGGCGAGCAAAAGCAGGAAGATCGAAGAGTGTCCTCCTCTTCTTTCCCTTGCTCTGTCTGGCGTTTCTCTCCTTAGCGCTTACCTGAGCCGCCCCGTCAGTCGGCGAAGCAGTAGCGGCCGCGAACACCGCCATCTTCCTTGCAAGAAAGCCGCCCTCGTCCCCGCCATTCAGCGCGAAGAGGAACCGAATCAGAAATTCCCGCGCGACAAATACAATCGGGCAAACCAGAAAAAACCGCGCGAGAGGCGGGGAAGAGGGAGGGATTTGGAGCGCAGCGACGCTGCGAAGGAGAGGGGGGGGAGTGCGCTCCCGGGAAGCACGTGACCAGAGAGCGGGCCCAAGACCCGCTCGTTGCCGTAGTCGATGTCACGTGAACCTCTAAGCCAATTGGAGGAAGGCCCCTCGCGGCGGGTGTGGGGCGAAAGGCTTTGTCTTCAAGACGCAAAGTCGCCAAAGGCTGTTTTGACCTGAATTCGGCCCCTAGGAGGGCCGTCTAGTTCGTTATTTCACTAACAATATTGGAAGTGGGTGCATTGTACTGTACCTTGCACTGTGTTCTTCTGGGGTGTTGCTTTTAATTCATTGTTTTATTTCATTTAATTCATTGTTTTCACTTAGGATAAATTTCTAGAGAGAAAGCCATGTTTATATTATGTAGAAAACTAATATATAATCTTGTAAATGTGCCTGAAAAGCTTCCAGAGCCTTGGGTAGGACCCTCGGAGATTTGAAAGCTGCAGTGAAATTGTATTATTGCACTGAATTTAATACAGGCATGCATTAAAACCAGCGTAGTGTAACAGTGGAGACCCAGGTTCAAGTACACCTGCCATAGAAGGTGTGATTTAAAACCAAAATATGTCAAGTTATGTGGAAGAATCAGAGGATGTTCATACTGAATTTGTCATTTTTATCCACCTGTCTAATCTTTCCCAAAGACCTGGGATAGGCAGATGTTCGAGGATGCTAAAAGTATCGTTGCAGGATACAAACTGTTCTAAATAAAGCTGCCTTCTGCAAGACTGATGGTGATAACATCAAATCACATCTCCCTGTTTTTTAGCTGGTGTTGGCCTTCATACACAGCAAATTATTCCCATGAAATTAGGATTTAGTATCACTTTAGTAGATACGTAGATTCAACTTGTAGAGTCTTGTAATTGACAGATGGAAATTTTTTCAATGTGCAGATTTTCTAAGGGCTGTCCAAGGCTTGTTAGTAGGGCAACCATTGTACTGACAACCACTGGAACTACCACAGGCATTTTATATCATAATCTTTCAACTTTGATTTTTAGATCAAGATTACAAACTTTGTAATCTTCTCCAGTTCAGCTATTTATTATTAGTTGGTTTCACAGTCAGCCAGATGTTTAGACTGGATTTGGCATTTTAATTCATCTGTCAAGCCCTTCCCAAGTACCTGGGATAGGCAGATGTTGATGTTTGACTGTATTAGAGGTATTGTCACAGGATGTAAGGCCCTTCCAAGTAAAACTGCCTTCTGTAATTGACTGCTAGTGATTTTGTCAATGCCAATGGTGTCTAGTGCTCCAGTTGTTTTGGGATTGCTCCCAAGTTACAGTAATTATTAGTAATATTGTTTTTGCTTTCTTTTGCCACAGTGTTCTATTTCTGCTTTATACTGTTATGGATTTTCCCCCCAGTACTTTGTCTCCTATTCTGCTGTTTCTAAATATTGCAATGTCTGCTATCATCAATAATTGTTAACTCTGGGGTATTATTTGGCAGGTGCTTGTCTGTTAGAATTCTGAAGTCCCAGAGCACTTTGGCAAGTAGTATTACTTGATGTTATTCCAATATACCATTGTTGCTACTATGTTATGGCATTGTTTGTAATCTGTGCCACCTTCTTGTAACATCCAACTTGTTGGTCCACTGTTTTTTCAGTGTTTTGCAGAGATGGCATTTGCTGGGTGTTGCTGTCTTCCCAACGCTGGATATATATGCATTTGTTTTTAAGGTATAGGGTTGGATGCTTCACAACTTATTCATATTTATGATGGTTGTAGTGTCCCAGGGTCATGTGATTATCTTTTGTGACCTTCTGGCAAGCAAAGTCAATGGGAAAGCCAGATTCACTTAACAACCGTTTTATTAACCTAAAAACTGCAGTGATTCACTTAACAATTTTGGCACGGAAGGTCATAAAATGGGGCAAAACTCACTTAACAACTATCTCACTTAACAATAGAAATGTTGGGCTCTGTTGTGATCATATGTCAAGGACTACCTCTGGGGATGTCAAATTTTCACCTTTCAATTTCCAAACATTAGGGGTGCTCAAACGTTTTTGACATACCTTGGGGATTGTAAATATATTTTGGTTACTTTAATGTAATTTAGGTGTCCTTGGTAAGTAACTATTTAAATGTAACTTTTAACATTTTTTGTTTCATCTGTACAATAGCATGTAACACAAGTATGGAACAGCATAGCTTAGATTATGACCTCACAGCACACAATTTATCATTTTGGAATCTCTTGGCTAACTGAAAGAGCTATTCATAGATTCGTATTTACACTTATTGCTTTACAGTAATTATTGAAAGCTAGTGATTTATATTGTCTCCAGCATCCTTCTCCATAGTACTATAACACTATTAGCTCTATAATGGGTTGGTGGATGGTGCAAGTCCCGAGTGAGAAAGAGGAACTATCAAGTTAAATAACTGACTTATGAAATAGCTTCTCGGGATGACGACCGTATTCTTTTTAACACGTACGTGCCCATCTACATCTAATTTGGTGTTTTTTTAAAGTCCTTTTTGGTGTTAATTAACCACGTCGCTTCGGTTAAAATCAGTCAAGAAAACAGCTCCGGATTATAATCTTCATTCATTCTTCAGAGTTAGGCAATTGGAATCGGTGATAATTCCGAAAATAACAATATTAAAATAAGGGATTCGCATCACGAGTGGAAAACCTCGGAGACTCCGCCCCTCTTCCTGTCTCTTGCACGATTCAAATGCCCGGATGTTCTTCGCTTCCGGTTGTGAAGCTGCTGCCAATAGTGGGCTTGGCTGAGCCAAGGGCCTGCCGCTCTCGCTGCCGACTGGCGGTGGGTTATCATCGGGAGGGAAATGGAGACGGAGGCGTTGTTGCAGGAAGCGCACGAGAGCATCGAGGCGGCGCGTACTTACCGCCGTGAGCTGCAGCAACGCCTCAAAGGGCTGCACCTGGCTCGCCAGCAGGTAACGATGCGGGGCGCGCCCGCCTGGAGAGCCTCGTCTTGCGGCGAAGGGTGTGTGGAGAGCGGATGTGTGGGGGAACCTGAGGAATGTACAGTACGCTCTTCATTGCAATGCCTTAGTCTCCTCTAAGGTGGAAATAGCGGGCTCCCTGTTTTTGCTGCGGCATCTTACTCTATCCGAGGGGCAGCTTTAGGCGTAGGTTGCCTTGCCCCCTCCGGTCTGCTCCTTTACGCGCAAGTTTGCAGGGAGAACTTTCCTTGAGAGCTTATCCTAAGTATTGCTTCTTTTCGCCGTGTACAGTAGTGGCTGCTTCCAGCCTGACCCAGGAAAGGAAATACAGTATAATTCCAGAAAGTTGGAGTGCCGTCTGTTATAATTTGAAGCATGCTTGTGGTCCAAAGGAGTGGGTTGGGAATGCAGAAGCGTTATCTCATACTAGATGAAGTATTGCTATGGTGCTGGCAAGAAATAATAGCACCAAAAGGAACTCTTAGCTCCAATTTTCGTGGCCTAGTCTCTAAAATGGCAATATACCCTCGTTTTTATTTGTGGGCTGAAATAAGAACTTGCAAGGACTGCAAGCCTTTTAGGTAAGTTTGTGGGAAGGAGTATTGCAAAATGAATGATGTGGAAGGATAATATTAAAATGAAGTAAAAAGCTCCAGTATTGTTCTCTCTAGCTAGTTTAGATTTGTGTTGTAATGACGAGGCAGTCGAGTTGTTTGATCATGAACAACTGAATCATGATGAGCTTTATTGGAGTCTAGTCTAGTAAATATACACATTTTTAGTTATCCTCCATCACTGGTTAACTTTGGTTACTGCTTAACTTTCGTTACTGTTTAGCACAGTAATCCATACAATTAATTATCTCTAGTTAAAGTATAACATATGTTTACTTCCTCTCTCTAATCCTCCTTTAGATTAGTGACTTTGTTTACCTGAGTTGTATTTGCTTGGAAACATTCTTTATCTGAGGTTTGCCATCCAAGATTGGAACATTCCTGCAGTTACAACTCTACACATTTGCTTTTATATTTTGAAATAAATTACTTATACAGATAGCCCTCAACTTAAAACCATTCATTTAATGACTGTTTAGTTACAACAGCACTGCAAAAAGTGACTTCTTATAGTTTTTCACACTTACTACAGTTACAGCATCTCCATGGTCATGTGATCCAAATTTGGACTCTTGGTAGCTGGCTCATATTTATGAGGGTTATATTGTCCTGGGGTCATATGATCACTTTTAACTCATATTACAAAATACTGTACTGTATAGTGTACTTCCACTTTATGTATAGGTACACAAATATCAGACAATATATTTTTAGAAAGTGCTTACATCAGTCGAGAGTTTCTCAGTCTCTCCGTTACTCACAAGTTTTCATCTCCTTCATATATTTATTTACAATTTGATTTTGATTCCTTTTGTTTGATGAAACATCTTAAGGTGTTTTTTCATGTGGTATTCAATCTACATTCATTCAGTCTTACCCGTACTTCTTGTTTTAGGGCAGACATGTTAAGAAAGCCATTCCCACTGCTTCCAATTTATTTTTATGTTTATCCTGATAAACAATTCTCCCTGCCACAAAACAGAACTTGGAGAAACATATAGAAGCCACTTTTGCTTCTTTGACCTTTATTCTGTAGAACAGATCGCATACATACCACTGCCTTTCTACCAAAATTTCCATGTTTCCATACACAAACCTGGACTGATTTTTGACTTTGTATGTTTTTGTATATTTTTGAGTGTATTTTTAACACTGTCTATAACTTGAAATAGTTCATTCTCTTTTCACAAACATCCTCAGTCTTCAGTATTAATGCTGAGATTCATATATTACAGATCTGACTCTGACCATGAATTTAACATTTGCTGTAATCATTCAAGTTCTCAGTCAATAATAATATGGCATAGTCATGTTCAGAGCTACATACATATTCATACTCCTAGTCAATATAGCTTTAATCACAAATATTCCTTACATGTTATTTAAGACATTAAACAGTCAAGGGCTATCCTATATTCTTGTGTTACTCTATGTTTGGTTTTGAACCATGAAAATCTTATAATACTAAAGTCTGTTTACTCCATTCTTTGATCAAATCTATATATATAAAAGCGAAATACCATTCACGCATCATCACAAACTCTCCAGAACCGTAAAGCCTACAAACTTGAAATTTGGCACATATGTTCCTCTTGGCTTCTGGGTGCTCAGTTTCAGTTTCATAGCAGCAACCAGCTTTAGTACAGAACAGTTGAGCAAAGCCACACCCAGGCTCCTTGCTGTCTCCTTGCTCACACAGCAAATACTGCTTCAGTTTCCAAACAGCCCTCAACTCTGACTGGATGCTAGCCAGATGAATACCAATGGGATGCTGGTAGGCAGAGGCACAATTTTTTCCCCTTATTTTCCTCCTCAAAAACTAGGCCCGATCACATATTTTCATAGCAAAGCACAGGTATAGAGCTAGTATCAAATATCCATGTAAGATACCAGTCTCCATATTTTGATAATACCAACTAAACAACATTAAAAATTATATGTGGAGGTGGGAGGGAAACATCTTGCCCAGACACCCATACTTAACAGTTCTTACAATTCTTATGAAGACCAGGTAGATGGGTTATTTCATGTAGCACAATGGATGGCTGCATTTTTGGAGAGGGAAGAGAAGTAGCTAAAAGGTGTCTGGTATCTCAAGAGAAATGAGTATTTTCTTCTCTCCTTCTGCTCTGCATGATGGAAGAACCTCAAAATTAGTCTAGTCCAATGTTCTGCTATCTAAAGTATCTCCAATGTGACTGATGCTTCTGAGTATCCTTGTCATGGCTGTTCAGTTTCATCTTAATTCTCGCCAATGAAATAGAGTTTATTAGCTCTTTGGGTAATCTGTTCTGCCTATGGTTCTTACTGTTAGGTCTTCAGAGTTGGAAGGGGCCAAGTTGGACCTCTCTTTGATTAGTTTCCATCTGTTGTTTCTTGTCTTGCCTTTAAGTGCTTTGGAAAATAGGTTGATCCACCTCTTCTTTGAGGCAACTGAAATCTGCTTTCCTATAATTTTTATCCACAGGTTCTTATTTGTCTCGGCTCTGTCTTCTGTGATGTCCTTCAGATATTTATAAATTTATATTTAGATATTTATAAATTGCTACAATATTCCCCCATCTTCTTCTCATTTATGAAATAAATATATTTAGCTATTTCCATTGTTTCCCTTAGAGCTTTTCCAGGCACTCAACATCCTGGTGAGTGTCTTTGAATGTATTCCAGCTCTCGCTGTCCTTAAATGTTGTGCCCAGTGTTCTAAATGAAGCCTAATTAACATGGAATACAGTGGAATTATTATTTCCTCAACCTGTGCTTCTAGGACTGCATAATGCTTTTTAAAAAAATAACTGCATCACACTGCTGAGTCATATTCAGTTTGTATTCCACTAAAAGCCCAAATTGCATATCAGTTGTCTGGGAAACACACACACACACACACACACACATTTTTAAATGACTAAAGTGCAAGATTTACATTCCTTTCAATTACATGTCATTTTAATCACAAACATTTTACATGTATTGTGTTTCAGCCCAGTGTTTTTTTCTAGAGTCTGTCTTTTATTAGGTTGACTATCTCTACTACTGTAGAGTTAGTCTCTCTTTCCAAACTCTAATCTATGGAAAATGTTATATGAACCCTTTAAAAACATGAGTTTTTAAAGTCATTTATGGCTAAGAACGTTGTGTATGAACTTGACCAATTCAAGCTTATTCAATTCAGTACTAAATAATAGACTAAATAATTGTTTAGTTTATGGGTTAACATTAGGACTAGAGAGATCCAAGTACATATCCCCGCTTAGTTATGGAGCTGATAAAGAGATTTTGGCCTAAGAGATAATGTACACCAATAGTCCTCAATTAGTGACCACAGTTGGGATGGGCAGCTCCATCTTTAACACTGCAATCACTAAAGCAGAAAGTCATGTGACCATGGATGTACAAAATCATTGCCCATTTGGTCATGAAATGAATCATCACCATGGTCGTTAAAACTTATGTTCTCTCCATTGTTGCATACTGGTTGGGAAACATGCAAACTGCAGTTCTGTGACCATAGAATGCTATCATGGTCATAAGTGCATGCTGGTTGAGAACTGTTGGAATGGCAATCATGACCATGGAACACTATAATTATATATAGTACTATATAATAATAAATGTGGGGATTGGTTGCAAAACATTCTTTATACCCTTGTGACTTTGAGCGGTCACTAAACAAGGCAGTTGGTAAGTAAGGATTTCCTGTAGTCCAACCTGTTCATAAGGTGGTTGCTATGAGAATAAAATTTGAGGATGATGGCTGCCTTAAACTTCCAGAGGCTAGATCATGGGATATATATGGCATAAATATTATTAATTTGTCAAATTTGTATCCTGCCATTTCTCCAGGAACTCAGACAGTGTTGTATAGGTATCTTCCTTATCCCTTAATAGGTAGCCTACAATAACCAATAAAGTTGGTCTAGAAGATAGGAGCAAAAACTTCCATGGTTTGGGTGAACTGGAATCTGAGTTTCCCCATCCCAGTTCAGATTTTAACTATAACATGAAGTAAATATGTGAACCAGATGGGGTTTTTCCTCCTCTCTCTGCCTGCCTGGTTTTTCTGGGTGAAAAGCAGAGGTTAACAAGTGGAATTTTCCTGGTTGGCTGCACCATTTCCAACAGCAACCATTTTATGATTAGTTGTGCCCCACTTCTCTACTATGCTCATTTTGTGGTTGAACCCATCATAGTTTTTCAAAATTCACTGATTGAACCCAGCGTATAGACAGGGCTTCTCGTATTTTGTGTAGTAAGTACTGTTGTAGCATGACCTTCAGTGCAGATTGCGTTTCTGATAGCCTTTGCGGTCTGCATGGTGAGTAAAACAGTTTGTGTTCAACTGTGATATATGAAGATGTTCTGATCTAGGAGAGGGTAATGATACCATCCATTTTTTATATAACTTTATTTTTGTTATGTGCTTCCATGGTGATTTTTCTAAGGGGAAGGAAATACAGTGTCAGCTTCTTAGTAAAAAAAAATGGCTTAATTTTGCCTTAATTTTTAGAAAAGAGATTGGCCATGCTAGCTGATAGTTGTAGTCCCAGTACATATTGAGGATGCCAGATTGAGGAAGGCTGATTTAATAAATGAATAAGTCTCTCCCTGGCTAATGAACCCATTCTATTTTGTGCTATAGAACATTATAGAAGGATAGTTACTTTTATTTCAAGATCAGTATCACAATGCATACTGTGTGCCTGCAGGTAGCCTTAACTTTTCTGGCATCCCCCATCTGCTTCCAGTCGCTGTAAAAGTTTCTTATAGTCATTTATAGATAGCCCTTGATTTACAACAGTTCATTTAGTACCATTCAAAGTTACAAGGGCACTGAAAAAAGTGACTTAGGACTGTTTTTCACTTACAACATGTAATATGATCATAGAACCATGGTTATATGTTCAAAATTCAGATGCTTGGCAACCGAGTCATATTTATGATAGTTGCAATGTCACAGGGTCATGTGATCACCTTTTGCAACCTTCTGACATGCAATGTCAATGGGGAAGCCAGATTCACTTAACAACTGAGTTACTACCTTCATAACTGCAGTGATTCACTTAACAACTAGGGCAAGAAAAGTCATAAAAGGACTTCCGGTTTGAGCTTCTTCGGCGACAGACCGAAACCTCGTCTCTGCGAGGCTTCAATCCGTGCTCGCCGCTGGAGCGCCCCAAGCCAGCTGGTTTCGGGGCTAAGCCACCCCGTAGAGGTGGTGAAGAAGGGGGAGACTGCCTGCAGGGTTGAGGAGAGCCGCAGCTCTCCTCCCCAGCTGGCCATTACTTCCTTTCCCGAAGGCGGTTGTAGCGGTGGTCAGAAATGGCCACCACAAAGAAGAACTCGACTGGAAAAGAATGTGCAGGAAGAAGATAAGAAGAGAAAGTTTTGGTTGACCGGGTCAAACAGCAAAAGCAACAAATAAGGTACCCTGGAATTGAAACTATTAAAAAACCAATAACATTGTTCCCTAAGAAGATTTTTAAGCTGCGAAGGAGAGAAAAGGGAAAATATTTGTTTTTTTCTCTCCTTTTCCTATACTGACAGCTAAGAGACTTAAACAAGAAATTGGAAAAAAATCCACTTTGACATTAATAGGCATTTAATGCTGAAAATAAAAAGTCAAAGGGATAATAAAGATTTCTGGATAATCAAAAGCTTTTGAAAACAGGAAAGGAGAGAAAAAGAATAAAAGGGCAGGATCTGGAAGGGAGGAGACTGCCTGGAATTAAAAAGAATTTACAGCAAAATCTCAACAAGACTTCCAAAAGATACATTTTAAATATCGCAACAAAAACCCCAGGAAGAGAAAGTGGAAAAAGAAATAAGAAGAAATATCTTGGGATTATTTGGATTACTTGATGATTTCTGGATTTTTGGTTATTGTATTTGAATGTCTAAAATCAATCAGGTGGTTGTTTAAAAAACAGTTTTAAATGTTTGATAAAATGGCTCCACTTTTAGAAGAACTGAAAATGGAACTTAAAAAGTACAAAGAAGATACACAAGAAGGGAGAGGTTCTTTTGGCTTCGTAGTTCAGTTTTTAGAAATGGAGATTTGGAATTATGAGAAACAACAAGAAATGCCTGCAGAACAAGAAGATTGTGACAAAGAAGAAGCCATCTTTAATGAACAAGCAATCTTAAGTGGGGGGGGGGGAAGGAAAGGGGGGAAAGAGAATGGAAAGTTTAAGATTGGGAAAAACAACTCCAAAAAAAAAATAGAGTGAAAAATAAGTATAAAATAAAAAAACAACAGAAGAGGGAAATGCAGAAGAGAGAATTAGAAGTAGAGAGACAAGTGGGTAAAAAGGGGAGGGAGAAGATGAGAGGGAAGAAAGAAAGGAAAAGAAGTTATAAAGGACAGAAACAAAATATAGAGAAACAGGGTCTATTTAGAAATAATGGGTGAAAATTTAATGGAAAAAGGGATTCTGCAAAGGTACATAAGATAGTATTGTTATATTAGAAACAAAAATAATTTTAGAAAATATGAAACAATGTATGATTAAAATGTTTGATAAAATAGCTTATTGTAATTCAGTGGAATGCTTGCTAATAAACAAATGTAACAAAATGAATATTTAATGATTTACAAAACATATGTGAAGAGAAATAAGGGAAAAATTAATTATGGAGATTATATGTGTCTTTAAGGAAGTATGATATTTAATTGAAAAGATGTTAAGATTTTAATGATTATTAATGATAGAACTGAATTGGAATGGAATGAGGGTTTATAATTACATATATTTATAATCTTTTTTTAAAAAGAATATAGTGTGTATTATAAAAATGTACCAAGCAGAATTCGATTGGAAGTTATATATTATGTATTATATTGAAGGTCATAACCTTAAGGTATATATTGAAGTTTAAATAAGAGTTGAATGGATGTAATTAAAAGATATAAAGGTGTCATACTCCAATTAGTAACTACAGGAGAAAATTTGTTTAATGAGAAAAGATAATATGAAATTGAAACAGAACAGACAAAAGTATAAATATAATGATTTAAATTGAGATGAGAAAATCAAAATAAAATTGAGAAAATTAAAAGAGGGGAAAAACTATATAGAAAATGTAGAATAGTATAAAATATGGAATAGAACACAAAAAGGAGCATGAAATTGAGTTTTGTGTCTGTATAAAGAAGTTCAACCCGGGACCATGCTATTTTCAAAAAAGATGTTTTACTTGTATTTTGTATGTGTGAAAACCCAAATAAAACTTTATTAAAAAAAGAAAAGTCATAAAATGGGGCAAAATTTACTAAACAACTGTCTTGGTTAGCAACTGAAATTTTGGGCTCAGTTGTGGTCATAAATTGAGACCTACCTATATATCCATGTCTACATTTCAATAATAAGGTTCTATTTGCATTTCAAAGTTATGGTGTGAGCATATCCTTCCAATTTGAGCAAATCAGTCTACAGAAAAAAACTAGAATATAATATTTTCTATCAGACTGGTTTATACTTGGATGGAAAACCACTGAGGAATTTCAAGGCTACAGATAGGCCAGAAGGTTCAATAAAATCAGAGAGAACCTTGGAAACAAATATTTTCTGTACCATTGCCAGAAAATTAGATGGATGCATTTATGAAATTGCCAGGAGTCAGTCTTGACTCATAAGACTTTTATCTTCTATAATTTTACCAACTGATTGATCAAGGTTGAGGTTAAGGGTAGTTGAAATTCTGGATTTTCAGTTTAAAGACTGCACATATATTTTGCCTTAGCATTAAATGCAAAAACACAAAAAACCCACTGGTACTTCACATTTCACCTCCATTATTAATTAAGAATAGTTTTAATCAATTGTGACATGTCAGGACTGTCAGCCTCATTGGGTACTGGATGATTAGCACTGGTAAACCACGGTACTCACTATATGGTGTAGTAATAAGGGTTTATTCCATCATCAAACATCACATGTAATCTCAAATGGCAACACTGGATAAAATCCAAGTAAAGCTAGCGCTGAGAGCAACTGCCTCTCAGCGCTTATTATAGCTTCCTGTCCCACCCAGCTAACCTACATCCGCCCATGGCCTCCCATGCCTCCACACCTCACCTACTTACGCCTAACCCATTTATAACCCATCACCTCCAGACCCCCAACACCCCAGGAGCAAAACCAGATAACCTCATCACCCAACACGCCACCCAACATTGCAGAGGGGCAAACAAGTCTGATGCCTTCCCATGCCGCCCATCATCTCCACACGCTGCTGATCGCCTCCACATGCCAAACACCTGATGGCCCGCCCTGGTGTTTCCGTGCAGTTGCAGCACAGTCCGTGAATGATGGCAGTTTGCAATGCTCCCCCACAAGCTTGAGGAGGCTGGTGTTGCTGTCCCCACCGTCTGCCGGAACAGGCTGGGCTCGCTCCCCCCACAAGCGACGCTCCTCCACAGGCTCGAGGAGGCAGGCGTCTGCTTTCGCAAAAGTGTTGGGCTCCAGGGATGACTGCTCACCCTGAGCCCGACATGGACGCCTTTTAAAATTTTGTAATTAAGTGCCAGTCACTTGCAGTAAGCAGAAGGTGAAAAATCTGAGTGAATTTGAGGATGTTAGAATGTTTATAAATTTGATCTGTCCCAATTCTGGCTACTTACCAGGAGTTTCTTCCGTGATGTCAATTGGCATCATAATCATCTATGAAGAGTGGAGGTAAAGGTTTCCCCTGTCCAGTTATGTCCGACTCTAGGGGGCGGTGCTCACCTTTGTTTCCTAGCCAAGGGAGAGGACATTGTCCAAAAACACTTCTGTGATCATATGGCCGGCATGACTATATGCCAAGGCACACAGGATGCTGTTACCTTTCCACTGAAGTGGTACCTATTCATCGACTCAAATTTGCATGCTTTCAAACTGCTAGGTTGGCAGGAGCTGCGGCAAGTAACACCAGCTCATCCTGGTGCGCGGCACTCAGGTCTCGAACTGCCGACCTTCTGGTTGACAAGACCAGTGTCTTAACCTATAGACCACCATGCCCCCTATGAAGAATATGTACCTGAATACATACATGTGTTTTCGGATGATAATATTGTTGTAAGAACAATAAGATCCTGATCAGTTGCTTGCATAACTTTGATTTGCTCTTCCTCCATTAACTTTAGCCCTAACTCTGCATTGTTGTCCAATTCATTGCAACCGGCCTCCTCATACTTGCTCTGATGACAATTTGCTCTTGCTTTAATGTCTTCTGCTGATGTTTTGCAGCAATGGGACAGGGATTGATAGCAATTAGAGAGAAAGGAAACCTAGCTGTACTTTTCTCTCCCACTCCTACAGAATGCTACTGTCATGCATGGCCATATCACTATAGCTTTTGTTATGTGATGCTCTTATTTATCCACCACAGTGTAAAGAATTACGTTCATGTAATCCAGATCTATATCACCAGTGAGTCCTCCAGAGCTCTAATCTCCACCCTTCCCAGCACCCCTTTCATAGTCTCATGTTCAAGGCTTAAAAGAACTTGTTTTTTTAAAAAATGAGAACATACTTATTTCATCTTTCCTGCCACCTCTGTGGGTTGTTTTTTTTTAACGTACCGAGGCATATACTTCCTTCTTTGAGTCATGAAGACTTGAAATAACAAAACTAACTGCACAGGGACTACAAAATCATACAAGTATGACATAAAGAGGAAGTGAGTTTTGCATAACCTGACCAATGTGATGCATCCTATGTTGTTTGTTAGTACTTAAAGAGATCAAGGAGCGACTTCTGGCTGGTTTTGCTCAGCTTCCTCCATTCATAATAAGCCTTTTCCTCCTTGTTACTATTCATGACTATTTCCTTCCTAATCAGAATTTTAAAAATTGGATTAAACCTTATGGTGCTGACACGCCTTGCCTTTGCACTTCTGTACACTCTGACTTTGTTTTTAGGTTCTTTCAATTAAATAAAATAGATGAATGAAAACTTTTCAGGTTGCAGGACACTTAAGTACGCTCCAGTTATGCTTTTTTTCTTTTATCCAGAACCCCACATACATCTTCTCAGGCCAGGGGTGTCAAACCTTGGCAACATTAAGACCTGTGGACTTCAAGTCCCAGAATTCCCCAGCCACAATAGGATACAGTAGCTGGCTGGAGAATTCTGGAAGTTGAAGTACACAAGTTTTATGGACTGAGGAATGACTGCTCAGATAAAATGACAATTCTAAGTTGCGATGCTACAGAACATTCTAGTTAATGTATCCAGAACAGCCAATAGGGAGAAAACTTTGCAGTTGCAATCACTGATCTTTGTAGGCATTTTGTGATAGCAACACAACATGCTGCTGAAGTTCCAAATGGTAAGAAAAGCAGCTTAATCTGTATTCTTGCTGCGTTTTGGCCTTTTCTCACTTATATCAGTCCATAGTTAAATAGCTCAGGAAAAAAGGAATTAAAACTGATTCATTTTCAGATACATGTATTATTGTTACACACACTCCTAGGTTTGGTTTATGGTCACAAATTCACAGGATCAACAGCCACATTTGAATCACTTTCAACCTAACAACTGAGGCACAACCCATTTTTTCAGAATACTAGGAGATTTAGTGAATTTAAAATAACATCAAAACTTTACTGGTTCCGATGTACATTTGCTCTTTCCGATACGCACACATACACACTTACCTGTGTCCTTCTCAACTAGGTATTAGCCAGAAGGATGGAAGCCACCAAGCTGGGATCCAAAGATAACTCAAAGAGTGGGCTGGCTTCAGGATGCCCTTTATCCCCCAAAGTCCTTCCTCACTTTGTTGATTCTCAAGATCAACAGCAACACTTGCCTTGATTTTCAAGTCTGGTAGCTGTTGATGGGATTTGGGGAGGGGGTTTCCCATCATGCTCAGGCCCAATTTCTTTTGTCTGGTTCAGGTGATGTTTTTCCTTTGTTTCGTTAATGGATTTGTTCCTTCTTATCTATCTGCTTCTTACCTACCTCTTGGTTCCTGACATATGCTCTGCTTATATGTCTGCTTCATCTTTAGGTATGGCAGTTTCAGCCTAGTCTCATACTATGAAATCTCTTTCTTTACTTTGGGATAGTTTTGGCATCAGATGCTACGCCACAGAAAAGAGTGAAGATACTTGGGTCATCTATCTTTCCCTCCCCTTTCCCAGCTGAGTATGGTCCATTAATTAGACTTGGAGGTTAACAGGAGATCTAAAGTGGCTCCTTTTTTTGAATTTGCAGAAGTTAGACTTTTGAAGCATTGCTTTCTTGGAGGTTTCAGTTCTGATTTCATCTGAAATTGCAGCTGCACTGAGTTCAAGGCTAATTCTGGTCAATGAGATATGCATAATAACTCGTTCCTGTGGTTTATATGTCATGAGAATATGTCCTTGCTAGACTGGATATAAAGCAGCGTGTGGGAACCTGGAACTGACTCCAGGGTAAACATTCTTTCTGGAAGATGTTTTCCAAACAACAGAGAAAAATTACTTCCAAATACCTGTTTTGAAATTAAAGTATTCTTCTTGGAATTCATTTCCTGCTATTTTTTAATCTGCATTATATGTTTTCCTCTTGAATTAATATTGAGAAGAGAAACATCTGGAATGAGACATCATGCCAAGCTAGAATGTGATTTATTTGGAGGGCTTTTTGCAATGCAAGTAACAGCTGTAGTGATTTATAAACCATGATTTATAGCTTAAAACGGGGATCTCCAAACTTGGCAATTTTAAGACTTGCTGGCTGGGGGATTCTGGGAGTTTAAGTCCCTAAGTCTTGAAGTTGTCATGTTTGGAGACTCCTGGCTTAAAGCATGGCGCTGCAGGAGTTGTTAAATTGCATCTTAGAACAACCATAGCCAGTAGTGAGGGATGTTGGGAGTTGCAATTTAACTACATCTGGAATGCTAAAATTGTCTAATTCCAGACCTAGGTTGTATTAGGTTCTGTGGCTTGTTTCAGAAACCATGGCCTGGCATGACACATGACTTCAGCCACAGAGAAAAATTTGGAGGTGCAATTGGTCCTTTGGGAAATGGATGAGAATGGCTCATGCCCAACTATTTCTTCCTTTTTGTTTATTCTGTTTCAAATTTGAGAGATTTTATTTATTACATTTTTATGCTGCCCATCTCCCCTATAAGGGGACTCTGGACTCTGTTTACAAATATGAAAAAGATAAAAAGTTATTAAAATATTAAAACTATGCAGATTAAACTTTTTGCATACTTTGCAGTCCTAAATATATATTTTTGGCTAGAACAAGTTGCATACATTCAAAGGAACTTAATTTTATGGCTGAATTCACAGATCATGCAAACCCCCAAAGTGGCTCATTTGGTTCTTAGCTTAAAATGTGAATCTGACCTTTGTTACTTGAAAATGGTGGCTTACAGCAAAGGCTGTTAGAGATTTCCTGTGAAAAGCTTACTGCTAGAATTGTGAGTATTTTTATGTGATAAACAAGGAGGCAGTTGGAGGAAACAGCAAAAAGAATTCAGACTTTTGTGGGGTTGCTGAATTTTTGGAAGAATCTGATTTTCTTCAGTTACTTTATGGGGCCATGGTTTGGTGAAGCAAATTCATTCAGTCCAAGATACGTTTTAATTCACCTGACATGCAGTGGTTGATAGCAGCCTTTTTGCTAGCAAATTCAGTGTGGTAAGAGCCTTCTTTGAGCCATTCTCCTTCAAGGCATTACAGATTTCTTTGTCTCCCTTCAGATCAAAAACAGTGCTGCACAAACCCGGGAAGTGCTGGAACAACATTTCAGTGACTTAAAAGGGACCTTGAAGAAGTTGCTGGATGAAAGATTGGCCTCCTTGCTCCAGGAAGTAGACAACATAGAACAGGAAAGTATCAAGCCCTTGGATGAGTGCCAGAAGCTCATAGAACAAGGAGTTGGGACAGCCAATGAACTTGTCCAGGAAGGTAGGAGGATCTGCTTTTAAAACGTTTTCTTTGGGGACCATAGAAGATTTCTATCAACCTAATGGCCACTGGAACTCTTGTATTTAATAGTTCCACCTGTCTGCCAAAGATATTCCATGTGTGTCTATAGAGGTCTAAATTAGTTCAAAATGCTTCTATATTTAAAGAGATATGGTTAAGACTTGCTTGGACAATGAGATGGCTTATACTTTGAACAAATAAGAACAAATAAGATAAGACAAGGCTGAGAAGACGCAGGTTCAGGTCTACTCTTGAGGTGTAAAAGCTTGCTTGGTAAAATTGGCCCAGCTGGTATAATTTAACTGATCCTTCCTCATTATTGTTGTGTGTGTGTATGGGGGTGGGTGGGATCATGCAGAGAATACTGTGTTGTCAGGTTGAGCTTTTGTAAGAAAAGCAGGGCATAAATCAAACAGATGATGATTATGCATAGAATGAGCATGCATATAAAGCACATTCATGAACCATTGAACAGAAATAAAATTTCAGATGATATGTCTATTGTTGATCAAGAGTAAGGAGCTCTTGTTGCATCTCCCTGTCTTTTCTTTCCCCATCTATATACACATTGGCTTGTCTACATACTGTGGTTTGTTGTAAAAACATAATGTCTGAGAATACATAAACACATTAATAGGTTTTACAGGCCATAGTATCTTGGTTTACATAAATAAAATATCAATAAAGCATGTTACTGAACTGTGGTGGTGCAGTGGTTAAAATGCAGTATTGCAGGCTGACTCTGCCCACTGCCAGGAGTTCGATCCCAATGGGGCTCAAGGGTGACTCAGTATTCCACCCTTCCAAGATCAGTAAAATGAGGACCCAGATTGTTGGGGGCAATATGCTGGCATTGTAAACTGCTCAGAGAGTGCTGTGAAAGCACTGTGAAGCAATATATAAGTCTAAGTGCTATTCCTATTATGGCTTCACATAGTGGATGAACCCTACCATTCTACCAATATGTTCATTTTAATTCGATGAGATAAGTTTCAGACCCATTTGCTAGACATGCAGGAAATTATCATGGATAACAATATACTGAGAATTCAGAGCTGGGATATCTTAATCCAAAAAACAAATTAAAGATGTCTGTTGAATTGTTTTGGCTGTTGAATAAGATTGCAAGAACCTCAATTAACAGGACTGGGACAAAAGGATGGAATATGTAACTCAGCTATCAGCAGTCTTGCAACTGCTTGTCACAGCTGTTCCTGGGCCTTCTGCAAGACCACAATAATACTCAATTAAACAAGTTGTGATGTCATTCTAGTCAGCATTTAACTCTGCATCATTCTGGACAAATGGCTGTCCAGCGTCTTCTTAAAAGCCTCCAGTGTTCACTTCTAATTGCAAGATGTTCCCCATGTTCAGGGGTGTCAAAGACCCATGGGCCAGATGCAACCCACGGGGTGCTTAGATCTGGCCTGCATGGCTGCCCTAGAAACAATGAAGGACTGGCCCGCGGTGCCTCTGTCAGCGAAAGAGGAGTTCCATTTTTGCTGGCAGAGGGTTGCAGGAGGCCATCCCAGCCAAAAACTGAGATCGGGAGCCTGTTTTCCCTGGCAGAGCATTCAGGCCACCACAGGCGCCCAATCAACTAGTGCAGGGGTATCAATCTCAATTTCATCAATGGCCGCATCAGGATTGTGTTTAACCTCAGGGGACCAGGGTGGGCGTGGCCAGCTAGACATCACTCGTGTCAAGTGATGTCAAGCTGGGGGGCCCTAACCCGGTCCCCCGAGGTTAAACAATCCTGATGCGGCCCTCAATGAAATTGAGATTGATACCCCTGTACTAGTTGATTGTTCTGTCAGGAAATTTCTCCACTGTGGTCAGAATGTAATGATCCATTGCATTTGGACCTCACGTGCTGTTAAAACGGCCATAAATATACATGTTGGATGAATATCTGCAAAGGAGACGTGAATGTCACAGAAGCCTGTGGAACACATGTCCTTGGCTGTGACGCCCTTCTTAATAATAACCTGCTGCTACTGCATTACAGGTGAAAATGCCATTTGTGGAATTACAACGGACAACAGTGACAAGCTGTGCAGTTTTACAAAAAAGGCTTTGCATATCCAGCTGGACAGGTAAGAGCCACAGGTTGGGGCTGGATTTTCACAGTTGGTGGCTGACAGAAGTATCCTTGGGTTGTAGAGGTCCCTTTTCCACTTAGGGTAGTTTATGTGAATGATGCAGAATTACCGTTTCTAAGGTACACTTTAAACTACTTGATCTATTCAGATAGCAGGATTGATGCTTATAATAGCATCAATCTAACCTTCAGATAGCATTATTTGACATTATTTGATTCAGAAGGCCATTGATTTACATTGAAAAGCTTTCCTTTCAAAAGAGTAACCAAGTTAAACTAATCTTCAGCTAGAGTTGCTTTGGTTATTGAGATTATTATAAATTTAATAAACAAACAAACCAACCATTTACAGAACTATCCCAATGGGAAATCTGAGCACTCAAAAAAAAAAAAAAAAAAAGGAAAATCTCAGCAAAGCTGAAAAGAATGTACAGGTAGGTAGTCCTTGACTTATGACTATAATTGAGCCTGGAATTATGGTCATAGGTTGTGGCATCACCTCACCAGACCTGGTTTTTGTTTTGTTTTTTACATTTTTTGGTGGTGTTTGTTAAGAGAATTTCTCCTCAGTGGGCATTTGATTTGCCAGAAACCAGCAAAACAGTTGCAAATTGCAGTCACGGGATGGTACAAATGACTGTAAAGATGAGCTGGTTTCCAAGCACCCAAAATGCTATCACATGACCATGTTTGTGCCTATTGTAACTTTAAGTAGCTTTGTGTGTGTGTGTGTGTTGTAACTTTGAATGTTTGTTAAGTGAGTGGTCATAAATCAAGGATTACCTGTGTAAAATTTGAGAATCTCAAAATTTTAATGGAGGAAATTGTCTTCACGGTGGGGTAGACATTAATTAAACCAGCCCAATGAATTTTCTGAGTATTTCCTTGGCGAAATATTCAGTCAAGGAACTTAATCAATCCAGAGTTTCTTTCATGCCATCTTCACCACCTTTCAAGTTTATATTTTTCTCTTTGGGAAACACCAGGTGCACAGCTATTGGCTAGAACCCTGCCTTCAACCTTATGGAGGTAGGGTTGGTGAATAGAAGTCCATAGCCTAACGTTTTATACCTGTTTTGATATGCTTCTTTTTATGATAAAAATAAGTAAGATATGGATTGGAGTGGCTAGAGAAATTAATCTAAGACATTTAAAACAAAAACAAATCAAGCGTTCCAAACATCATTAAAGGATCTGAATGGAAACCATTCCTTACCTACTATGCATATTGATAAATGAATGTCTTCTCTCTTTAGTTTACCTGAAGTGCCATCGCTGGTGGATGTGGCTAGCTTATCTGCTCAATGGGACGACTCCTTTTTTACAATAATGAAAAGCTACATCTTCAGCCATGGAACAGTAGCATCTCGACCTCCGATACAAATAGAGGAACTGATTGAGAAGCCTGGAGGCATCTTAGTACGGTGGTGCAAGGTGAGTTAACAGCCTTTTCGGGGTCAGGTAACACCCAGGGCTTTTTCTTTTGTGCGGTGCTTTAACCCAACAGCCTGGTGGTGATTTTGCGATGGGCAGAAACCCATGACAGGTAGTCCTCTACAGGTAGACTACATTTCAGCCCAGAATTTCTGTTGCTAAGCGAGATCGTTGTTAAGTGAGTTTTGCCCTATTTTGCCACCTTTCTTGCCACGGGTGTTAAAGCGAATCACTGCAGTTAAGTTAGCAGCATGGTTGTTAAGTGAATCTGGCTTCCCCATAGACTTTGCTCATCCAAAGGTCGCAAGATGTAATCACATGGCCCCAGAGACTGCAACCATCATAAATATGAACCAATTGCCAAGCATTTGAATTTTGATCATATGACCATGGGGATGCTGCAGTGATTGTAAGTGTGAAAAACAGTCATGGGTCACTTTTTTCAGTGACATAACTTTGAACAGTCACTAAATGAATTGTTGTATGGTGGAAGAGATTTGGGATATTTTCTATTACACGAAAATCTCTTCCTTGAGAATAGAATGTAGATCAGGGGTCTTCAAACTTGACAGCTTTAAGACTTGTGGACTTTAACTCCCAGAATTCCTCCTCCAATCATGTTTGGGAATTCTGGGAGTTGAAGTCCACAAGTCTTACAGCTGCCAAGTTTGAAGATCCTTGATGTAGATAGTAGTTAATACAATGTATACTGGTTTTTATGTGGCTTATTGATTTCTGTTTGAGATGGCATTCTTTTTAAATTGCAACTAATTTAATAGCTGTCCGATAATTGGCACCTTGTGAAATAGATTCTATGTGATTGTTCCTGCTTCTTAATATTTATATCACTTTTCCAGATATGTTGGGACTGGAATTCTCAGGATTCTGGCCAATGTGACTGGACTGGCATTGTGTCTAACCATTCACCTCACAATAGTAATTTTGCAATTGTGTCCATTGCACTTCTTGATAATGCCCAGTGTGCTTCTAATCTCAAAACACCGGGTGCTTCAAGCCTTCGCCTTTCAGAGAACAAGTTAGTCAAAACAAATGTTTAAAGAGGGAAAAGTTTTAAGATATGTGATAGTGTCATTTACTCTGCTTAGGTTGATGAGGACTTCATCCCGCAAGACTACAGACTTCAGTATCGCAAGAGCACCACTTGCCATTTTGAAGATGTGTACGTTGGTTCAGACACTGAATTCACGGTGTTGCACATCGACCCCAACGTCGATTATCAATTCAAGGTTTGTGCGCGGGGAGACGGCCGTCAGGAATGGAGCCCGTGGAGTGTTCCTCAGACTGGGCGTTCCACATTGGTGCCTCATGGTATGCATTTCATCATTTTATTCTGCAATTAAAAATATTTTGGTCTTGCTTCATCTTCTTTCCCTGAGCTGTGAATCTAGCCTATTGCTATCATCTATTTTGCTCTGTATGATAACTTTTCATACTCAGGTACACTTGTTTGACAGTAAGGCCGCTTATTACACAAACATTTGATTTTATGGAATATTGCTGTATTTTCAAGTGCAGAGCATATGAAATCAATTAAATTGGGTTTTAAGCAACACTGTAACTCTGAGTTCTCCTTTGAAAGCGTAAGTTTATTGATCCTAACAAGGCTTGTCTCATTGATTTAGCCCACAGGTTTGTATGGGATCAGACTGTTGTGGATTACAGTTAGTCCTCAACTTACAACCACCGTTGAGCCCAGCATTTCCATTGCCAAGCAAGATAGTTGTGAGTTATGCCCCATTTTACAACCTTTTTTGCCACAGTTGTTAAGTGAATCACTGCAGTTGCAAAGTGAACCAATCACTCATTAAGCAAATCTGGCTTCCCCTATTGACTTTGCTTGTTGGAAGCTGGCTGGGAAGGTGGTGATCAGGTGAGAGCCTGGGACCGTGCAACTGTGATAAACACATGCCAGTTGCCAAGCGTCTGAACTTTGATCACATCTCCATGGGGATGGCTGCAATGGTCGTAAGTGTATAAAACATTCACAAGTCCCTTTTTTCAGTGCTGTCGTAACTTTGAATGGTCACTAAATGAACTGTTTTAAGTCGAGGACTGCTGTGTACAGGTAGTCCTCAAGGACCACCATTGAGGCCGAAATGGATGTTGTTAAGTGAGAAATTTGTTAAGTGAGTTTGCTCCATTTGACAACTTTTCTCGCTTTGTTTGCAAAGTGAACCACTGCAGCTCTCAAATTAGTGACACGGTTGTTGAGTGGATCTCTGGCTTCCCCCATTGACTCTGCTTGTCAGAAGGTTGCAAAAGGAGATCACAAACGATCACCATCGTAAATGTGAGTCAGTTGTCAATCATCCGAATGACCATGGGGATGCCGCGAAGGTTGTAAGTGTGAAAAACAGTTCTAGGTCACTTTTTTCAGTGCTGTTGTAACTTTGAACGGTCACTAAATGAAAGGTTGTAAGTCGAGGACTACGTGTACGTTCTTCTTTGTGCCCTTTCCTATTTTGGCATGTGTACGAAACCATAACTAAAAATTGAAGCAAAGCACACATTGTTTTCTGAAAAGGCCGGGCCTGTGGGGGTCAGCTAACGAAGAATATTACATTGTGTTTTGTAGTTTGTCCAAACTAGGCCAGGCCTCTGCATTACTGTTGCTTCTTCTTTCCTTAGAATGGACTCCAGGTATTGAGGGCTACAGCTTGAGCAGCCGAAGGAACATAGCCCTTCGAAACGATTCGCAAGCGGGTGGCATGCTGTATTCCAAGGCTCCAACTTATTGTTGTGGTCAGACGCTGACATTCCGGTAAGGAAAGATGGATCAATCAATTACCTGGTTGTATCTTCCCAAACTGAATTTTGATGGCATTGATGGCACTTAGACTCATATACCGCTTCACAGTGCTTTTACAGCCCTCTCCAAGTGGTTTGCAGAGTCAGCCTATTGCCCCCAACAATCTGGGTCCTCATTTTACCGACCTCGGAAGGAGGGAAGGCTGAGTCAACCTTGAGCCTGGTGAGACTCGAACTGCCAAACTCCTGGCAGCTGGCAGTCAGCAGAAGTAGCCTGCAGGACTGCACTCTAACCACTGTGCCACCGCGGCTCCTCCTTTGATCTCTTCCTTTGTTGAGCTAGACTGTGTTCCAGTTACTCAGGGTTGACTCGCTAGGTGTCACTTCTGGTTTTTAATGCTCAAAACAAATGAAATCTAGACTGTAATATGAACATCGAAGAATTGTGTACAGGTAGCCCCATTCGAAGGGTGTCCATCCCACAGTGTATAGCTAAATGGTGCAGAAGTATGAAAGGATTTCCAGGAAAAAAAATTGCAGACTACAGGATTCAAGTGGACCCTGAGGGTGCAAATAAAGTTCCAAGTAGCCTCAACGACTCTCCGAAAAAGGGCTAATGTCCACATGACTGCAAGGAATATAAATCCTTCCGTTCACCACCATTCAGTCAGAACTGAAGACGCTTCTTGGATGAGAGGTAAAATGTCTTCTGGTAAAACAAAGTCCAGTTGCCCCCTGAAAAAAACAAATACATTTGGGACAGTCATGATCTGGACGACTGAGAATCTCCATAGGCATCTGGGAACAGAGTGAAAAGTGGAATCAGCCTAGACCTGTGTAGCCATAAGAATACTAAGTCCAAATCACCCCCACCCCACCCCCGTAGGCCAGACCATTGGCTGGAAAGATTCTTGTGCATAAACTTTTAGCAGTAAACCAGTTTAATTGAATCTCCATTTATAGGCCTGGTCTTTCCCACCAGGTGCCCTACTCTTTTAATCACTTCCCATGTTGCTGCTGCTGCTTTTATAGCAGGGGTCTCCAAACTTGGCCACTTTAAGACTTGTGACTTCAGTTCCCAGAATTCCCCAGCCAGCCAGCATGGCACAGCTGGCTGAGGAATTCTGGAAGTCCATAAGTCTTAAAAGTTACCAAAAGTTTGAGGACTCCTGGCTTAGAGGTATTCAAAGCCCTCCATCCAGGGCACATAAAACTGGACGACTTTTTAAAGCTTATCTTTAAAAACCTACCTGATAACTTGACTGAATTTATTTTTTTTACTTTAAAAAACGACCTAGAAAATCCAGCTTTGGCTGAATTGCAAGTCTAGCAGTCACCCAGCCACTGGGAGCCCAGCAGCATCTGGAGGGTGACCAGTTTCTCCCTTCCTAGGTGGATTCTTCTACTGTTGGGGAGCCTTTAATCACTTGAAATCAAAACATTCCTAGTTCAAGTGAAGTGCATTTCCCATTTCTGCGTGGAAAAAAGATAGGCTTCGTTTACTGGACATTTAGGTTTAGGGAGCCTGATTGTTCCAAGCTGGCCCATCTTTTGGTCTTAAATGTTGGCTTTCTCTGTTACTTGGCCTTGGGCTTCGTCCACCCCAAACTTTGTTTTCCAGCAAAGAGGAATGTCTGTCCTTGAATTCTCTAGATTTCCTTGGCCAGGCTTTTTCCTTCTCCTCCTCCTCCTCCTTTTCCCTGTGGACTTGATTATCTTTCTCCTCAAGGGTTGCTCTGCTCTTCTTTTGTGCTGGGGTTGACAGGATGTGTATATGAAAAAGAGAGAAGCAATAACCTTTGCCAAACTGCGAAGAAACAATGAGGTCAATATTCAACCGAGGGAAGAAAGTCTCTAGGGAAGCCAACGGGGTCACATTTCATTTCAAAATTGGGGGGAAATTATCAAAGGGCAATGCGAGAGAGTTGTGGAAAATGGCAAGAGAGATTTTTGTCACAACCTAAGCACAAGCAGGGCAGACATGTTGCTTTTTTTGTGGGTCTTATTGGAAGAGAACCATCAATGAATTGAACCTCCTTTGTAATGACATAATTGCTTTTGGAAACTGGAAAACACTTTAAACTGCCCTCCTCCCAACCTTTTAGCCTAAGATTTTGTCTTTCAAAGCTTGGGTTGGAATTTAGAAGGGCTGTGTTTAGCTATTGGACTTAATAATATTGGATGCTTTGGTTTTGATTTGATTTCTATACTTTGTTTCTGCCAGACAAGCTTTTCTAGATAGATGTTGGGAAATGCCCAGTCAGGCAAGGAAGGGGGAATCAATCATTTTGCAGCTACAAGAGATTTAGGACTACCCTGTTCCAAGCTCTTATGAAATCTTATCTATCTGTTCCCAATGAAAGACAATCTTTGGGGAGATTCCTGTATTATAGGCAGAATACAATAGAATAGTTTGCTTGAATTCTGCATGTGTAGCTCTACTTATTTGTACTGCACAATATGTGTGGGTGGGTGGGTGTATAAGAGATTTTACTTAATTTTATATCATGGATATCCTATAAATGCAAATTCCCAAAGGAAAGATGTACAAGCTTGATGGAGTCTGATTTGATATATGTTTTTATTTTATTTCTAGAAATATAATTTCTTCTGACTAAGAAAATCCACACGAATAAAATTATTATTTATTTAGAAGTCTAAACCTTGAAAAGAGGAGGAACATTCTGTAGCAAGGCTCAATAAATAAGCAAAACGATGAAGCGACTTGTAACTGCTTTGACATTTCAATAAGAAAGAAATGTTTAACGGGCCACAATGGCCTGTAACCATTGCCACATACCTATGCTGCGAAGCAATTGATGGGTAAAAAGGGAGGTTGCAGAGGGCTGCGTGTTGTGTGGAGATGCATGCTGATTGGTTCTGACTTCCTACTGGGAGGGGGGGGGAGGCAAGGCACATTCAAGCGGGAAATGTTAACATTTGCTATTGTATAAAAATAATTGCTATGCAACCCACAAATGATAGCTGCTGTCATGCCCCTGTTGGAGTCTGAATCCGAGGAGGAATATGAACAGGGAGGGTGGCTCCATTGGCTGTGGAGGAAACTGGGGGAGGGCAAAGTCCAGCTGGGCAGAGCAGAGGAGAGATAGAACAAGGGACAGGGAGTTCAGAGGAAGACCCAGGCCCACCCCCTCTTCATCCTAGGACACGCAGGGAGGAACAGAGAAAAGAGCAACGTGGGTTGCGTGGTTTACAGGGGAGGAAAGGGCCCTGATTCCCTTCATTAGCTACCCCTGGGAATGAGAGTTTAAAAGAAATGCATGCTGAGTGTGGCAACTGCTGGGAGCAGATGTGACTATATCCTGTGTTGTCTTTGCTTATCTGTGTTCCTGGCATCTTCCCAATCGTGTTGAGTTATTGCCGTGCTTTCATGTCTGGAATTCTTGCTCCTGCCTTGTTTGACCAATTACTTCATTTTGCTTTGATTGGACTTATTATAGTTACAGTTTTTGTTGACCACGTTTTGGACTTGATTCTTGGCAGCCAAAGGCTGTTCCTGGGAGAGTTTTTCTCCAGCCAGAACAGAAGATCGTGACAGCCTATGTGTCCTCGTATAGGGTGCCCTATTCTGTATTTCAGAGATTGCATTCAGTCATGATTCAACTTCACACATGTCTGGAGTTCCCTTCTCCATTCTGACTACTATGTAAGCTACCTGTGTTACTGGGAATCAAGCAATATCTAACTTCAATAAACAAATAGGCGTATACATACAAGTATATGGTTTGCTTTTAGGTTGCCGTTTTATCCAGGGTTTGTGCTTTCTTGTAAACTTGCAAAACATTCTATTTTGAGCTTCTGTATCTGCAAGAAATTGCTGGATCGGAGCATAAGTTAATCCATATAACCAAATGGCATTTCCATGAACTGCAGACATCCATCTAATAAAGATGCCGGGGTCACAGTTGGTAACCATTAGTTTCATGCTCTGCTTGGATACCTCCCAGAGACATCTAATCAGCTCCTTTTGGACATGAAACGCTAGCCTAGAGGTTTATTCTCACAATGGACTGCTTATGTTCTTACCAGCTAGAGTTGTAATAAGAACTAAATGTAGCATCAAAGGGGAACATGCCAAGCTTAATGCAAAATTTCCACACCAAAATATATTGAAGTCCATGGTTAAAAACAGTCTTTTTGAAAAATGTATCAGTTAGCAGTGTATAATTAGGGATGAAACAACTGGAGATTGTAAATCTCAGTTTTTGCTTTTTTTTTTTTTTACAAGTAACCTTCTCTTATGGATTGCTTCCAGATGTAAGAGATTCCTCCTCCCTCTCCCCCATTTTGTAACATTAGCCTTCAGCTGAGTCTCTTCCTGAAGAAAAGGAAGACTGGCTAAAATATTAGCAGGACAATATGGTTCCTGTTTTGAGGTCTACTCAAAATCGAGGGGAAGAATTAACTTATTGCTGCCCGACCTGTACTCCTTAAAAACATGGGGAATGTTTTGACATTTCCCTGTTTCTGAAATAATTGTGCTTTAATTTTTGCTGGCGCATGTACTGTATCTGCTTCGTTTGAAACACAAACTGTTATAAATGAGATGGTTTCTAAAATCAACCTGGATTCCCCTCCCCCCCTTGTGTTGGAAGGAAAATCTGGTACAGAAGAAAGACACTGGAAATAAAATGGGGGCAGGCTGCAGAAAAGAAGGTCTCTGTTTATTTGGTAGCCAGAAACTTCAGTGACAGCAGCATGTCACTGACATAATGGGGTCGAGAGTAGGTGGGTTTGTATACATTCTTTGGGACTTTGTGATTGAGATGCTTATTCCTGTGCAAGAACATGTCCTTCAGTATTCTGATGGCTGTTGCCAAATTCCTGTAGGGTCATGCAGGGGTCGGGGCTGGCTCTACAGGCAAAAGAGGAAATGCAAATCCCAATGTGTTTGTCTGAGCTAATCTTGTCTGCTTTGGCTGGACTAATTATATTGCTTATTTGGAGTCTCTTTGCTTATGAAGAGATTGGCCAGTCTTTCTGAATGGATACAAAATCTCCATTCCTAAAGACCAGCCTCTTCAAGCTACTGCTTGAGGCTGCTTTCCTATGGCAGGAAGCCTTTGTTAAGCCTTTTCTCCATGTCTCGTTTGGGGCAAATATTCTATCCTGCCTCTTCTTAATATTAAGAATAAAGAATATTTTAATCTGGGGAGGGGGAACTTCCCTACACTTGTACAAATATACTGGCCAGAAGAAGCAGGCCATTTAAAGGTTCATTACTTTTCGGTTCTTATCTCCTACAGGGCAGATAACATAACCTTGTAATGTTGAAAAAAAAGACAATAAATTTCTAGCTCTCGCTCCTTTTTCCATTTTACTTCCTTTTCTTAGCAAACAGGATTATCTCACATTTTATGGTTGCTACTTGATACAGGTAGTCCTCCACTTATAACAATTAATTTAGTCATGTGATCAGAATTTGGATGCTAGGCAACTGACATGTATTTATGACGGTTGCAGTGTCCTGGGGTCATGTGACCACTGTTTGCAACGTTCTGATAAGCAAAGTCAATGGGGAAGCCAGATTCACTAAACAGTTGTGTTACTAACTTAACAACTGCAGTGATTCGCTTAACAACGGTGGCGAGAAAGATCCTAAAATGGGGCAAAACTCACTTAAGAACTCTCTTGTTCAACAATAGAAATTTTGGGCTCAATTGTGGCCATAAATCAAGGACTGTGTCTCAGGGTTTCCTCAGAGTCATAACCATAAATTCCAAATGGTTAAATGAAACTTGGAAGATAACTCTTCCTGATTCCCCTTGTGTGTACATTCTGCTGTTCAGGGCATGACATCAACTTGTTTGAAATTTCTTCTCACATAGCAGGTTTCTGCTTAGTATGGTACTTCCGACTGCTACCATTATTAATATAATGGAGGGCCTTTGCGCAACTGTGGGTTGTGCACCAATTACGCCCTTTCCTGGACCAAAGGTCCCTAATCACAGTCACTCATGCCCTAGTCACTTCCCGTCTTGATTATTGCAACGCGCTCTACATGGGGCTGCCCTTGTAGAACATCCGGAAGCTCCAGTTGGTGCAAAATGCAGCTGCCCACATGGTTTTGTGCAGATCCCGGTGTGCACATGTTTCATCCCTCCTGTGGGAGCTGCGTTGGTTGCTGATTTGCTTCCGGGTGCAATTCAAGGTGCTAGTTGTCACCTTTAAAGCCCTTCATGGCTTGGGACCAGGTTATCTGAGGGACCGTCTCTTGCTGGGGAGGCAGGGAATGCTGCAGGTCCCATCCCTGAGGGAGATACACCTGGTGGGACCCAGAAGAAGGGCCTTCTCCGTGGTGGCTCCCTCTCTCTGGAACATCAATCCCCCAGAGATTAGAATGGCCACTTCTCTAATACTCTTCTGGAAGGCACTGAAGACCTGGCTCTGCCAGCGGGCCTGGGGAACCCAGCGCAGGATGGAGCCCATCAAATGGCTCATGTGATCTGCTGTCGTTGGGGCGGGGGTGGGAGTTGGGGGTGATTTTTTAAATTTATTTTTTCCCAGATTTTGTTCTATTATACTTTATTAATTTATTTGATTCTTTTTGTTAGTTTTTGTTGTTGTTTTTTATTTTAAATATGGTTTTACATTCGGTAAGCTGCCTCGAGTCGCCATGGGCAAATAGACGGTAATATAAATCAATCAATCAATCAATCAAATAAATAAGAGCACCTGAACACATTCTCTGTTCTGGAGATTCTGACAATAAATGCTTATTTGGTTACTAAAGAAAATTACTTTGAGCTTGTTTAAATAATGAAAAAGTGGGACATCTGTTCATAAATAAATGGAGGAATGTTTAGTCTGAAAGTGATACCCTGCAGAGAAAACTGAACAATTTTCCAAAGGAATGGTTTAAAGATAATTAGTTCTATTGGGAAAACCAACAACTGCGTCACGACAGCAAATATCTTATTAATTAATGCTGGCAGCCAGAATGTTACTTCTCCCAATATGACTGGAAGAAGTAATTGTATGGCAAATAGCTAGATAATAGGTGAGATCATTCATCTAGCTGTATTGTTCAGAGCATCAGGCATGGTTCTCTAACATCACTGGCAGATATTTTCATTAACACTTGCTAATGTATCATTTTAGCTAAAGAGGCCACTGATCCAATGAAGGCCTTCCCTTATGCAGAACGTGAGGGTGGTTGGTTTTCCCAATCCTAGAAATTTTCCATCTTTAAGAAAGTTGAATTGAGGCAAACTGAAACTATCTCATCTACTAGACTAGCTTTCCCAAAGCTGGTAAGTGTAGTGAGCGTTGAAGACCGATATAGGTTGGGATTGTAGGATTTGGATTTCAATATATGTGAGGAACACCAGATGGGAGAGAGCTGAATTGCAGATTCCTAGACTGTGAGATTTAAAGGAGGGCACATTTATCAAGGGCGTGTTTTATATTAACATTTTCTTCTAAATATAGCTGTCTTCCCCCTTTCTCTTCACAGAATTGAAACAGTTGGCCAGCCAGACAGGAAAGATAGTATTGGAGTTTGTGTTGAGCGGCTGAATGACTATGATTCTTTGCAACGGGATAGAGCTGTGTGCATTAGTACCAATGGTGAGTTGCAAAAAGATCTGATTTGGCCCACCTTCTGACCTGCAATCTCTACCTGTATCCTAAAGTATTGTTATTTTAAGACCTACTGTATATAGGATGACTGTATTATGACATGGAGGAATCCTAAATAGGTGATAAAAATAATAAATGTGATTTCCCAAGATTGCTAAGCACTGCTTTTTGGGAAAGAGGCATGTCAAAACACGGATGTCCATATCCTAGCAGGCTTCTAATTTTCAAAAGCCTGACTGGGCTAGAGCAGAGGTTCACAACTAACCCCTTCAATACTTATCATAATGATGACGACAGTGTTATCCATTCAGTCGTGTCTGACTCTTTGCAAGTATCTCCACATCTTCTGACCTTGCACTATTTCTTGGAGTTTTTCTATGCTCTGGTTGATGTCAGCCTTGATGGTGTCCAGCCATCGTGTTCTTTGATGGCCTGGTTTTCTCTTAACATCATCATAATACATCCTTCTTTTCATTTGGCAGGGGGGAAATGATAAAGATCAGTAAATCCTAAGTTTTATGTGTCATTAAGCTTCTGTACAGAGAACGTAGCCCTTGACCTCAAAATCTTGGACAACCTTTTACAACAGTATTTTAAAGATTTGCCATACCACTTGTAAATGAGAATTGTGAACTGAGAAAATAATTTTCCCTCTTTTCTTGCTGCCAGTATGGTAAATGAGTATCATTGATGTGTGTGTCAGACATTATGTAGAATAGTGTGGGAATCCTAACTGTTTTGGAGGCAATGAGCACTCTTATAAAATGGTCTTTCTTGGGAAGTTTAGCCATTAATAACTGTATTGGTCAGGAGACCAACTAATGAGAATGTTCTGCTACTATATCTAGTTCCCCAGGATGGTTTCCACCATTCACTTTTGATTTGTGGAGTCAGATATGAAAGGGAAGAGACATATTTGGGGATAATGAAATTGGAAAAGCCCCTTTGTTTTGCAAGCAAGCCAACTTACGGTCTTTAGTGACAAGAATGTAATTTAATAAGGTATCCATGAAGCGTGTTGCAAGTCATTACAGATGGTGAATTCAGGAAGCTCAGAAGTTACTTGATTTCCATGGGAAATTGAAAAAAAAAAAAACTCTTTTGTGACCGGGTAGGTTCACCAGCATTTCTTATCTATTGCAGGAGCTGTTTTTGTTAATGGAAAAGAGATGACGAACCAGTTACCTGCAGTGACTTCAGGATCAGCTGTAACCTTCGACATGGAATCTGTGAATTTAGGCTCTTGCAATAATAATGGGGGGAACTTTAAACTCAGAGTGACGATTAGTTCCAACAACAGGGAAGTAGTCTTTGACTGGGTACTTGATCAATGCTGTGGCACTCTGTATTTTGGATGTTCCTTCTCGTATCCCGGCTGGAAAGTTTTGGTGTTCTAACTCTTAGACTGAGAAATAGTAGTTGTCTTTCAGTGTCGTCATTCAAAGGGTTTGGACTCCAATGACACAATTATTTGCTCATCCAGGCTGTTAAATCTGTGTGTCTTTGGTATATACCGCTGTTGGTTCAGTGAGCTGCTTGATGCCACTTTTCTGTGAGATGAACATTACTTGAACTCTGTCTTCTCTACTGGATTCACCTGAAACATTGGTGAAACGCTGAGTAATCTGGAAGAGTTTATGTAAGGTGTTGTGTTTGCTATCGACATCATGCATTTTGAGTATTATTATTTTTTTAGAACAGCTCTCTCCGTTTGGATGTTCTCCAGAGGGGCTGGACATGATCTTCCACAATCCCTAGTCAAGGACTTAGTGAAAGAGGGATTATAGGAGTTGTAGTCCACCTCTGGAGATCACCAAGAGAGTGTGTGGTTTTGGAAGAAAAAGGTAGAGATGATTCTGTTACTGTGGTCCTGCTATCAATGCTTGGTTATGCTTTACTAAGTTTGCCTAAGTGTTATTCTTTGGCTCAGGGTTAATGGACCAAAACTGTATGTATGTTTTCCTATTCACCAGAGTTTGGTACTGAAATGCTGTACTTCAACCTGTTTCTGCCAAAAGTTTTCTGTCCACTGGGCAGTAAGGCTTTTTGGCCTCTACATTATCCTCTTCCTTCAGTGCCTTGCTATTTACTGCAGAAGAAATCTGAGCCGAAACGTTTGTTTTGGCGAGCGATACCGATGTGCCTTAGTTTGATGCTTCTGTTGAACAATATTGCACATGTGACAGAGAAAATTTCATTCATGGCATTTGTCTCTTCAGCAGGATTTTCCCGCTCCTCTGCACTCATTGCAGTGCCTTCTACAACTTATGCCTTTTTCAAGATAATATCACACAGTCCCAAAAAATATTCAGGGCGCAAATGTTTTAGACCTTTCCTGAACAACTTGTACGGAGCCTAGAGTTTTGTGTAGCAAGTAAATTATGTTCACCACGCCTTTCTTTATCTAGACTTGCGTTCAGATAAATTTTATAGAAACTGGGGTCAGGCCAACAGGGTATGCAAGCCAACTTGCAAACATGGAGGTACCATATAAAAAAGAATGCATTGTAGAGATCTCTTGTCATGCTTTTTAGAATTTGGTTGACGTAACCAAGTTAGCAGATGAGCCAGGTACTAACTTTAAGCAGAGAGCAACAGCTAAAGCATTCTTGCTCTCAGCCTCTGCAGTTAATCACCATTTTGCTGTTTTGACTTGGGCAAGTAAAATCCCTCTTTTTGGGATCTCCTTTGTATGATTAAATTGCCTGCATGCCCATCTTCCAAAATGGGGAACCCAGTCTTGGCAGCTGTTTCCTTGCAGCAGGGGTATCCCTATTAAGTAAGATTTGCAACCAGTTTCCTTCTTAAACTTTAAGTCTTCGATCCCAGGGCCAGAGGCTTTTGCTAGAGTCCTTAGCTGCCATAACCCCGTGTGATAAGTAAGCAAAGAAAAAAAACAGCTGATAAAAAGAAGAGCAAAAATCCTCCCTTCCTTTTTTATATGGTGGGATTGCCAGCTACGAGTTACTCTGGTTTGATCCCAAAATAAAAGTTGTCACCCAGTATTAATATCTGAGTAATGGGGTAGTAGGTCTTTTGGTTCAGGAATATGTAACTGAGGAATATGTAACCTTATCTCATGGTCTATTGCAATCTGATGTTTTCTAGATATATTTCACTTCATTTCCTGTTGGTTATCAGAATTATGGGATTGAAGTTTCAATATATCTGGAGGCAGGATTTTGGGGAAGGCTAATGGAATATTCTGTGGAGCAGAATCTAAATAAAGATGGTTAGTTTCCCCCCCCCTCCCCATCTCAAGAAGCCAGGATTTAAGGATTATAGAATCCTATCTCTGCCCCTCCCCAGTTTAAAATCAAGCCAAACCAAAATTCTTCTCTTGTACTCAGATAAATCATCACCTTGCCTGATGTTCATGTGAATATAGACTGGGGAAGGATATTAATGTATTAACATTCCTCTTTTAGTAATGTCAAATGCAAACCAGATCATCCATATACTTTTTATCTCTCATTATTGATCTCTGTGAAAATGTATCTGACATAAAACAAAACTGGTACAACAAAAAAAGGAATGAGATACTTTAGTTCACCTTTAGCTTTGTATGTTCATTATATAATAGTAGGTAGGAAGTTCCCCCTTCTTTTTAGAATGCTACATATAAATCAGGTTTTGCAAAGGTATTCAGACATGTATGTATGCAGTTTCCTCTTCTTGAAGGATTGCCACAGGACATTTGCAATCTCATGTATACCATACAAAATGCCTTTACTAAATAAGTAACTTTTTTATATCTGGTGACAGATGGAATGGAAGACTTAATCCAAATGTTCTACTTTTAGAAGACCAAAAAATGTAAATCAAATTTTAAAACAGCCGGATGCTATCCAGATGTCTGGGTTGTAGTTCTTATCCTTCCCTTGGGTAGAGTTTTTGAATATACCACAGACCTCTGTCTTGTATGAGGAAGGCATGCATATGCTGAGTTAATAAGGAATTTTTTTCCCATTTCTGAAACTTTTGTAAAAGTTTTTTTTTTTTGCTATAGAAATAGAAATTTGTTTCACCAGTAAAGGCTGACTTTCTACAGTTGGGGATGGAGGAGAAAGAGGAAATACGAGAGATTTTATCTCTTGAGAGGGTAAAGTCTGTTTTTTTTAAAGCTATAAAACAGGAAAGTTACTCAAAAGCTTACCTTGAACCTGATATGAGAAGCAAAAATTTTCAAAAGGAATTGAATCAGTATTTTAGAGCCATAAGAATTCTGAAAAATTGGATTCTTTGTTCAGACAGTGTTCATATGAGGTGGCAATACTTGGAGGCAAAGCTAGCGCGGAATTATGTTTTGTATGCACTTGTATGTATTTACCTCAAGATACTTTGTATCATGACTTTTTAATAAAGATTTGACTTTATTGTACCCCACCTAGTTGTGGTGAAATCTTTTCTCTGGAGGTTCTCATTCATCCTGGTCAGGGTTGCCCCAACGGTGCTTTTGTTTTAAAGGCAAATGGATTTTCTGATTTAAAACAGAAAGTCCAGCTGCCTTTAAAATAAAAAAATACCTATAAGTCTTTTCTCTGTTGATCTTCAGAGATACAACAGGAGATGAAAGCAAATAGAAGATAAAACAGTTGCTTAAAGCTAAGGAAAGGTTTTTTTGCAGGAAAATTTGGTTCTAAATTTAATCTATTATTTTTAAAAGCCTACAGTACCTTTTGATGGTGTCGTTGCCCTCCTTTCCAGGAATTTTGAAGCAGTTGTACACATGAACAGAGACTCAAAATTTGTAAGATGGCATACAATAAATCAGTGATGTTTTTAGCATTTTTGGTAATTAGTCAATACAGCAACAAAATGAGCTTTTGTTTCTGTTCTGCGAAGACCCAAATTCTTTGAAAGTGTCTGATTGAAACTTCAGGTACAGAAAATTAGGAGTCATTGTTCAACATTATTAGTCTTGCTTTCAATGGAAGCTAAGTAGACATCTGCCATCCTACTAAAAGTTTTAAAAGAAAGAAATTTAAATAATCAGATTTACTTATTTTATTCAAAGTTTGAATACTGAAGAAGTTGCTTTGGGGAAGTAACTTAGCTCAATTTTGAAAATGTTCATTGCCTTTAGTACCAAAACAAGATACCAGTGTAGCAAGTAGCAATATACAGAATAAGCCTTGAGGGCTTAGCAGTTTTATTCCCCAGAAACTTGGTGCTGAACATTGCATCAGCTCATAATGGAACATAAGAGAGTTTAGTAAATGTATGAACAGAGGTATACATATCTGCCAATGTATATCTAACACAGAAAAATTGCTCCTAGAAATAGCTGATCACCCCTCCTTAAATTAGGGCAAGGGGGTGGTTCAGAGGTTAAGGCGCTGATCTTGTCGGCTGGGAAGCTGGCAGCTCAAATTCGAAACCTGAGTGCCACACAACAGAGGTGAGCTCCCATCCTCACTCTGGCTCCTGCCAAGCTATTAGATATTACTGCAGTTGATTTTCAGTATGAACAACTTCAAGAAACAGTTAGCTAAATGATGAAAGGACATTATATGTAGCTAAGCTAGAGGATGAAGCATGAACAATTGAGCAGGCCACATATCGGCAAGTTTTTAAGCAATTACATTTTATGCCTTGAATTCAGCACAATACTAATAGCAGCTGAAATAAAATGCTAGAACCATTTGCTGAATTTCCATTAGAAAAAATTGAAAAACAGGTGGTCCTTGACTTAAAACCATCTAATAACAGTTCAAAAGCAAATGGCACTGAAAAAGTGACTTGTAACTGGTCCTCACATTTAAAACTACTGCAGTGTCCCTATGGTCACCTGATCAAAATTTGGGCAGTCAACCAGCATATAGTCACATGATTGCTATTTGAATCTTCTCAGGAGCACCTGACAAAGTCAATGGAGGAAGCTTAATGATCTTGGTAAAAAAAATGACAAAATTGATGCGATTCAATGACCATATCGCTTAGCGAGGGAACGGAAGTTTGGATCCCTATTGTGACCCAAGTTGAAGACTAGAAAGGCTGCAGTTACGGCCCTGGTTGAATTTGTGTAGATCAGAGACATACATTTGGAAGTATGTTTTTAACCATCTGAATTTTCTAAAATATTTCTACTTGATGTTAATGTTGTGAAAAATAATTGCTTTATGTATTTTACTGATTGGCAGACAGGAAAAGAAAATAATTTTTTGTTGCCTGTCTGAAAATTGACCATTTCTGATCCCTTCATGGACAATCATAGCATCAGACTTTGAGATACTGTTGGCATGTTTTATCTTGATTACATTTACTTTAACTGTAAGTCTTTTTTTAAAGTATTATATCCAGAATGCAGGCAGAAAAAGCCCATTTCAAATCCTATTAAAGATCACAATACTGCATCCCCCACAAACTAAATTTTCCTGGTTCTGAATTTACCATGGCATATATATGAAAAGATTCAACACGACACCTTCACAGATTTTACATATTGAACTTTATGTACAAAATTCAATTTCAAATAAACATTTAATGTAAAAACAAAAGGTTCATTAAACAATTGTCTTTATCTACTGTACCATTCAAATGTTCATCCAGTTTACATGATTTCTTCAAAGTCTCATTAAGAGTACATATAGAAAATCCATCTTTATTATAAATAGAAACAAAGGGATTCTCATCTTTTATTATAAATGGACATGACATACAAAGTTTACTTGACAGAAGTAATTTGATTACTATTTTGGGGGGTCATCAACTTTTTGTGCAAAGAATGCTAGCCTCCTTTTAAGCATTGAGAGCGTAGCGTGACTGCTTAAGTGACATAAGCAATAACTCTACATCTATGTCTCTCCTAAATATTTCTTTACATATGTGCACAGCTTTAGCAAATTAAAGCCCAAGAGAAATGCTTGCCGGCTATTCAGAGGTGTAATTAGAGTTTGCTACAACTCAGAGCAGACAAAAGACATCTAATGAAAACTGTAGTCTCCCTCTTTGCTATTGACACAAATCTGTGACTAAGAATTTAATACTGGATGACAAATCACATCCACACCATTAGTTAAATAGTCTCACAGTTAAACACACCTTTAGGGACCAAAGTCAGTATTTACAGTTTTTATAAAGTTTTGAAAATCTCCATTAGGAAGCTTCTTCCCCACCCATTCCAAAGCCAAAATCCAAAACAGGGAACTGCCTCCTTACGATGATGGAATGAAATAAAAACAAATGTTAAATTGTATTTACATAACTGATCCTTTATAAATAAGGAATATGAAAAATGAACTATAAGAATTTTTTTTAAAAAATGAGGTGATGTCACTCAACCACAGTGCTTGCTGGAACAAACCCTTGGTGCTGATACTGTACCAGTAGTGAAGCTACTTTCCATTGGAAAAAAAGAAAATCTGTAAACATATGCTTTAATGTGTTAAGAGCAGTGCAAGACTGCACCAGACTTTTAGTTAGCATCTGTATTGAATGCAATACATCACGGAATACTTGCAAAAGAAGTGCAACACATTTTCTGGATCAATTTTACAGTGTATTTTCCCCCTTGAAAGTAGCATCTAAAAGTCCCAGGTTAACTGTGCTTTGATTCTGTAGTCTGTATACATGCAAATATAGGCAGAAGTTCCCACCATAACCTGAAAGTGTTAAAGCAGCATATCGTCATCTTCATCTGCCCTAAATAGTCTGATCTCATATACCAGATGATATCAACAAATTCTTTTAGGCTACTGGCACAATTAATATAGTATATCCCTGTGTTTGCAATAGATAAAGCAATTTTCCCCCTAAATGGACATTATAGAAGTGCAATATTACACTTGAATGTTTAAAAAGGTATTTAAAAACTGCAGCCTTCTAATTTGATAGAATAAAAACAAAAGGATCAAATTTAAATGATACATTATTTTCTACAAAAAGGAAACAGAATTTTTAAGTACAAATTATAAACTGTTCCGCTCTCTTCTCATTTTTAACTCCATGGTAGGAAAGTCAGCCATTACTGATGCAAAAATCTTTATATAAAAACTGGTTTACATATACTTAAGTTATGTAAATTCAGTACATCTCATAATTAAAATTTCCAAAAATTGTATTGCTCTTCATGCTCAAACTTTGAGTATTGTCATTACATCACTAGAACTGATATACATGTTGCACTTGCGTAATTATTTCAATAGGAACTGTATCAACACTGTGATGAAATCCTTTTGTTTCCAGCAGTGCCTGTTAAAAATCTGTATCTTATTAAATTCCTTATAGAGTTCATGCATCTTAGAATCTCACTTCATTTTTTTTGTCAGCTGGTCTTTTCTCTTCAGATCTTCTGTTTTCTATTCTGTTTTGTCATACAAGATGTAGTATCTATTTCTGAAGACCGTTCCCTAGAATTAGCATCGCAATAGCCATTAGTTGCACCCATCTGTTCTTCTGTAAACTCCTCAGATGCTGTGGCTGTAATGCACTCTCCTTTTTCTAATTTCTGTTGCATTTCTCGGAGCTTAGTAACAGCTTTGTCTATTGACATAATGCTTATAAGATTAAAGTCGTGCATGCTGACTAGATGAAGCATAAAATTCCGACACAAGTTCTTCTTAATAATTTTGTGTCCATAATTTTCTACAAACAGCATACAGGCATGATTCATTTGATTGTCAGCAATAAATCTGTTAATATAAACAATAAAACAAATTATTACTACTTAGTTGGGCTCAGTCACCACTGAAAAAACAAAATTTGGATTGCTTGGAATGCTCTTTTGCTTAGAAATACCATTCTTGCCCATACTGCCATAATTTCCAACTTTTTAATTTTTTAAAAATTCTCAGTACATTAAAATAAGAATAGCAAAATATTTAATATTTTTTAAAATTTGACTTTAAAGTAAATAATTTTTCATCTGTATTTGTTGTTCTCATCCATTTTAGATTAAAAATAGCATACCCATGTTTCATAACATGTAGATTCCATAATTTCATGACTTCTTTTTCTCCTTCATTAACATCAGAAAATTCTTCAATTTGCTGCAGTAAGACAATAATGGAAAGTTAGTTAAAGCAAAGGAAATATTAACAAGGATGCCACAACACTTGTTTGGATGAGCAATATTAGGGTCTAAGTATTAAGAACTCTAGCATCTCTGGGAACAATTCCATCAGAAAATTATAGAATGTAATATCTAATAAAAAAGACTTTTTCTCATGCTAAATTGATTTTATGGGAAACACAACTTTAAAAATTGGGGAAAAAGATGTAACATAGAAAAATTGGATGGAAGGGGAGATATTTTGACTTTGAACCAATTGACAGATGATAAAGATGGATTTTTAACATATGCTGTGTTAAAAGATAAATAACATCTATCAGATGTCACTCATTAGCAATATTTAGTTACATTTTTAACAATACTATTTGGATCAACAGCATTTTTGGCTTCTGTGATACTAGAGCCATCAGTTAAATCCTTTAAAATAAAATAAAATAAAATAAATAAACTACTACTAGTATTGGTTTTTATAGGTATTTGTTATCAATAAATCAGTGAGATATGCAGATGCTAAGAAACAAGTGGAATAAATAATTAATAAATAATTGGGTTCCTATATTGCCTAGACAATTAAAAAGTGTCTTCATTCTATAGCAAGAGTGTCAGTGGACCTGAAATCATGACTTAAGCCAGCAGCCCTCAACCTTTTGGGATTCAGGGACCGGAGAGGTTTGTCTGCGGACTGGAGGGGCTGTGATTTTGTGTGCTGCTTGCATCCAACAAATGGGGCTTAACTTGTTTATGCGAACTGGTTTCTGGCATGCTGCAGACTGATGCTGGTCTACGGACTGGGTGTTGGGGACCCCTGACTTATGCAACAAAAAATATATAGAATTTATTGGACTCTCATTATGTTTACACAAAAAGTTTAAGACAGCATTTTATTGGAAATGTAATAATGTTTCTTTAAAACATGTGCTTTTACAATGTCCTACACATAACAAGTTTTCGGAGAAAATAGTGGACTATATAATCAAGACAGTGCGACAAAAGCTAAAAATTTCAAATGATACCATTCTCTTGAAATATACACCTATACAAAATTTGACAATTGGACAATATAAATGGATTCTCTGGGCCCTTGCTAGAGAAAAAAACCCTGATATTGTAAGATTGGAAAAATAAATATGGCCTCATTTTGTATCAAATACCTAACTATATTTGCCATCTATGAGCACCTACCTGTAAACTATGGAAATCTTATGACCAGCATCCAACCTAAACGTGAAAGGTTCTCTTCCCTACATTATATTATTTCCTTCCATAGTAATTAAATTAATATAGAAGAAACATTTCAGAATCTGATCGACAATAAAAATTTTGTGTTCTGTACATAATCCAGCTCCTTGCTATTTACACCAGCAATTGTACCAACTTCATCTACTAATAATACCAGCAAATTAACAGAAGTTATCACAGTCTTCTGTGATACAGACAAAGTTACCGTTATAGTTTTCTCCCGTAGCCATTCAGGATCTTTTTCATCTTCACTATCAACTTCCATTTCTTGTGGGCGTAGAGGTAGACAAGTATCACTGTGAAAGTATAATCGATTATGGCCACTGCTATATGTTCTTTGCTGTTCTACTTCTCCATCTTCAGATTCAAGAAATTCTGACATGCTGGCTTTTGTACGCTTTGGTCTGAAAAATGAAGCGTTAATGTTTTCAACCAGGTATTGGAACATCTGAACAGCACAGCAACCCTACAAAGACCATTTGAGGACTGAAGCCTAGAAACCTGGTAGTTGTTTCCTGGCAGCAATATATCCAGATTATCAATTATTGTTGTAAAGTTCATTTAAAAAACAAAACAGTAAGCTCTCATAATATCACAGTTTCTTTCTCTAATGTGACGAGAGCATCACAGATGTGCTTTTTACTCATATACATCTGCAGACGAACTCCATTTTCTACTGACCTGCATACAAGGATATGTGTTATTGGAGTTCGCTTGACTGGTCCATTACGACTGAAGGCAAACCCAGGCTGACGATGAATATCCTGAGGGTTTCCTGCATAGGAGCCATCATAACACTCATTGATAGAAACATCTATCCTAGCACCTTTTGGATGATACTGCAATAAATAAAAGAATGAGTTTTCCAAATCTTGCTGCACAAAGAGTCCAAACCAACTTTTAGTCACTATTCGTTTATTCTGAGTTACTGGGTACATTAAGAAGGATGACAGCACGTAATGTATATTTTTCACTGTTGTAATTACTATTGCTGAGTAGTATTGAAAAAAAATGTTAAATTTGTTCACTTACTCCATCTAGAAGTAAGTGGGCTCCATCTAGAAATTTACAATGTAGCTTTCTATAATAGAATACTCTTCCCCTAAAACAACACCAGTGGAAATAAAATATTAAACCCAAAGTGATTTTACTAGAATACTTACCACATAATTGAAAATAAACCGGCTGTGGCAAAGCTTGAGATGTTTAAGTAAGCTGTAAAGTTTGCGACAGTTTAACGTGCACCATGGGCAATGCAAATCATCTCTAGCTTCAGTCTGTTGCCTTGTGTTGTTATTATAAAGAAACTAAAAAAAGAGACGTTACCATGAGTTTGTTTAGAAAAAAACACCTACATTGCAATTCATTCTCTTTCTAGTATGCGTTTTATGAATCAGTGCATATTTCTACTAAAAACCAAGTGATAGCTAGCTCCTTCTTTCATAAAAAAACAGGGAAATTATTATAAGCCATTTTGCCTAGTGGTTAAAGCACCAGACTAAAAATCAAGAGGCAGTGAGTTCCAGTCCCACCTTAGGCATCAAAGCTGGCTAGGTGACTTTGGGCTGGTCACTTTCTCTCAGCCCAATACACCTCACAGTGTGGTGTTTGTGGAGAAATTAGGGGGAGGAAGGAGTATTAGGTATATTTGCTGCCTTGAGTTATTTATAAAGTAACAAAGGTATAATAAACTCTAATAGACAGACAGATAAAATAAAACAATGACCTGTAACAAACAGAAATATTTGATAGTCAATACCTGATAAAATATTCTCAATTTCTGGCGAGGCTCATTTGTAACATCTCTTTCTTTTCTTGTTTGTAGATCTGATGGCAAAGATTCCTTCACAGCTGAAATAGAACCTGAATAGTCAATGACTTATATAGTCTTAATACAATGTACAAGACTGAAGTCTTTTGAAGGCCATTTTTGCTACATATGCCAATTATAGCAATCAGTAACTGAGAAATTTAGTTAAATTATTTTTATTTCACAAAGAGATGCTTTAATTAAGACAACAAATATCAGCACCTAGCTGATTTTCTTTAGGCTACAAATCTAAGGAGGGTTCATCCTGGTCAGTATTTTGATGGCAACTCCCATGATTCCAGCTAGACTGTGAAGAAAAAAAATCTGGAATACCTACAGTGAAGGAATGCTTGATGAATTTGATAGTATGATAGATGATAGAGTTTACAGAGATGGCAACATTAACTTGAGTAGGGAAAAGACTACATTTGATAGTGATTGGAAACTCTGTACAGTGGAACCTCAGGTCACAGACTGTAATCTGTTTCAGGACTTCAATTGCAACCTTGGTCACGAACAAAAGCGAGACTGATTGCACATGCATCTACAATTCTGCGCATGCGCAGAAGGGGAAATCACCACGGCTGTGTTTGATTGGCACCCAAGGATCTGTTCATGGCCAGAAACAACCATTTTCCCAAATTTTTGGTCGTCACCCGATTTGGTTGTGAACAGAAGTGTTCGTGACTCAAGGTTCCACTGTATGGACTTTTTGCTGAAAATGAACAAATAAAAAAGATTAACTTGTGTGATTTTTGAGTTTTATGGATAGAAAGGGTATAATGTGGAAGGGAGCCATTATATAACCTTATAGAGAGAGGATAACATAAATGTGCAATATTTAAAACTGCTGTAAAGACCAGAAACCACTTATATTTTTCTTTTTCATTTATTTTCTACATATCACTTTTAGTTTAATCTCAATATGACTCATATAATATTTTACATTTACCTTGAAATAAAAGAGTTTTAAAAATTACTCTGGCAAAGGAAGGGGGATCTACAGCAAGCAAGCAGCACAACTTAACTGGTATTTCTGTTTAAAATATTCACCTACCTATAGTCTGTGTAGGTTTAACAGAACTTGACTTATTTTCTTGAGGGAGACTCTCTGAATTCCGTGTTGAAAGGGGCTTAGCTATAGGAGTGGTAGGTTTATCATTTGTTTCTTCTGTCCATTGAAGCGTAAACTGAAGTGTTGGTCCCTGAGAAAATGTTTCAAATGGTGGAAGCCTCTGAAATAAAAAAAGAGTGTTTTTAAAGAGTTTTTCAAAGGAGTGTTTCATAAGGTGAAATGGAACAAGTCATTCATACAAAAATAATATTGAGAAAAGATAATTGTTTAAACTGTTGTTAAGAGCCAAGTAAGCTTCACTGCAATAGTGGGACAGTGGAATGGTTTGTGTACTGCAAAGATTTATAGTGAGAACATATCATATTTTACATCTAATTATGTTCTCATGTGTCAATTTGTAAATTTTATTTCCCCTTTTTCTGTTCATGGTTAATGGTTAGTCATCTGAACAGCAAACCTGATGTAGCGTATTCCTCTAAAGTATTTATTTCAAAATATTTCATTTGAAGCATTGCTGTATATACAGAACTAAATTGTTCTTTTCCCTTCTATTCAATTGCCCTGTTACTAAAATTTCAAGTCACTAATATCAGAAGCTAAGGAAGTTCATCAACTTTATGCAACTTTTGAGGAGTTCTGGTGACATAGTGGTTCTTACCTTCCCATCAAGTATTGTTTCCCATGTTGCTCTTTTCTTGCTGATCGGACATTCTTCCATTTCTTGCATGGCTACTTCATATTCTCCATCAAGAAGCTGCAACCGTCTGTTACAAAAAATGTTATTATTCAATATTTAATTAGGTTGGTTTAATTTTTATGAATTTTATGGGGTTTCTTCATTATCTCTGAATTACCCGCTTTAATGTTGTCAAATAAATACAAATTTCTTAACGTGGAAAGGTAATAAACAATACAATTGGAATAAAAAAGGATACAAAAAGTTAAAATGTCAAAACATACATATTAGGGTAAAGGATTAAAAACTATGATGCTAATGTGAACAGAATCATTCAACTATTTCCAAAACTAAAACCTGTTAAGGAATTCATAATTATACTACACTGTATTATAATTCAACTGTTAACTATATTTCTATGTTATTTGGAAGAAATATAGTATTCTGAAATATTAATTGGCCTTTTCCTTTACAAGTAATTGGTCTTTTTCAGACTGGCAAAATTTCTGTATCAGAAATATCATTAACATTTTTTTAAAGATTTAGTGCTAGAGATGTTAACTGTATGCCATATGCCCTTTGTCTGTGAGGGTGGTTTATATAAAACAACCTTCTACTTTAAAAGGAAAAAAAATGCTGATTCTTTAGTACATTGATCTCTGCTATGGACTCTGCTGGACTGACTTATGACTTGGTTTAATAAAAAGAGGCTGGATCCCAATAGTGTAAAGCAGCAGTCACCAACCGGTGGCCCACGAGAAAATGTTGGTGGTTTGCAGAAAAATTACTTGCATTTTTTATATTGCACTAAATGCTATTTATCTTTTTAAAAAATTCATATTAGTGGTCTGTGGGATTTAAAATTATGGATTTAGTGTTCCCTGAGTTGGCGACCCTGGTATAAAGGATTCTTGATCTATTTTAGGATTGTCAAATACAGATAGTTTTCAACTTATGACCACAACTTAGGCCAGGACAGTTGTTAAGTGAGTTTTGGCCCATTTTACAACCTTTTTGCCACAGTTGTTAAGTGAACGATACAATCATTAAGCAAATTTGCCTTGCTCCATTGACTTTGCTTTGTTGGAAACAAAGTAAACGGGGGATTTTTTTTCAGTACCATTGTAACTTAGAACAGTAACTAACTGAATAGCAATAGCACTTAAATACTGCTTCACAGTGCTTTACAGCCCTCTCTAAGCAGTTTACAGAGTCAGCATATTGCCCCCAACAATCTGAGTCCTCATTTTACCAACCTCAGAAGGATGGAAGGCTGAGTCAACCTTGAGCCTGGTGAGATTCGAACTACCAAATTGCAGTCAGGTGGCAGTCAGCAGAAGTAGCCTTCAGTACTGCATTTGAACCACTGCACCACCGTGGCTCATGGTTGTAAGTTGTTGACTATCTATATAATATTATTCCTTCTATTATCTCTTCTAACAAGCTTTGTCTGCTTTTTAAATTTGCTCCCAATGACTGAACCCATGTTCAGCCTTTTCTTGTTTCTTCCCACCCGTATAACCATACATTTACTTCTCATGTTTCGTCCATTTGGATGAATTCTTATTGTTTAAAAAACAGAAAAAATGTGGCATTTCAAAATATACTATACATATGCTTTGTGTGGTCCTAAAATAATACACAGTTTTAACATATCTTTTGCAGATATAACTACTTTTCAGTCTATTTAGTTGCCATAGCTACCATTGTTAATTGTGGTTAACAGAATTCTGACAAAAAGATAACCCTTTAAGTCCAATAAAGGACCCTATTTTAAAGGTATTAAAATTAAATTTCATACAGAACCCTTAGGCTAAAATAAAATCCACATTTAAAAGGCTAACAGAAACATATGCCAGGAAAAAACTCCTTTTTAAGAGCACATTACCCATTTTTATCAAATACAGTCATTTGTGCTACAAAGGTCTTTTCCCCATCTTCACGGTTGGAAGAATTTCGTTTTCTTCGAGCTGGAAGCTCTTCATTAACATCTGTAATTAAGTACAGTTACTATATAAACATACATATTAACTAATATAATTCACTATTTGTGTAGTTGAGATTTATTTATTTGAATTTGCTCATAAACAGCTGTTTACAGATAAATAGTAAAAATAGAAAGCAATGAAAAAATTAAAACCATACCCCTTCTTTGGTATAGAAATCCTTTCTAGGCAGCAAAGATTTAATATGCACAATAAGATTTTATTTAAAAAGTCCACTGTTCTCAATTGCATATGCTCTAGATCAGTGATCCCCAACCTTTTCGCCTGTGCCCGGTACATCAGCTGGGCGCCGTGCCGTACCGGCATCAGCTGGGCGCCGCCATCTTTTTTTGATGAAAACATGCTTCCGGTGAGCTTTCTACCTGGAAAAGCTCACCGGAAGCACTTTTTCATGAAAAAAAAGATGGCGGTGCCCAGCAAGCCGCGGCACGGTAGAAGTTGTTCTGCGGACCGGTACCGGTCCGCGGACCGGTGGTTGGGGACCCCTGCTCTAGATAAAGGGTGCTAATGTACCAGATGCATAAAAGTAAATTCAATTTGCATTCTGCTAACATAGGCTCTTTGGATGATGACAGGAAATCCAACTTCAAGCTATGTTAAAAGAAAATGGAACTTGAAAATTTGTAGTCTTGTTTGGGCTGATCTTTCTTTTATTCAAGGTGTTTCATTTCTCAAATATTAGCCAGTTTAGGCTCCTTTGGAAAATGAAAGATAGGAATAAAGCGATGTGAGAATCTTTTACAATCCTTCCTGAAAAAGAAAACCTTACGCAAGGACACATGGTGCTGAGACAAAACTGAACCTAGGCAGATAAAAGGTGTGCATAAAATCTTATGCAATGAATGCCTACACATTCAAGAACTGGCTCCATCTTTTTATTTCAAGTGAAAATGAAACAGACTACACTCTTACCAATATTTTCATTTGTTTCACCATTTATCATCCCATTAAATTCTCTTCTTCCTGGGCGAGTTACTCTGAATAATAATGAATAAGACTTCACCGTGTGGCTGTTACTGGGTTGAAACTCATTGCTGGAAACCGCCAATGATGGAAAGTTGCCTGGCTTTATTTGGTTGGTGTCTGGATTCAAAGGTACCTGCTTTTTCCCTGTAGGTACTTGTCTTATGGGACAACTAACATCCTGCAAACAAAGATATGATATGCTGAACACAACAGAGCAGAACCCAAGACTACTTAATTTATTTATTGAACGGGATTTTATATAGTGCCCCAATACACAATCTGAGTGGTGCACAGCAGCTCCAATCCACATTAAAATAAAGGAATAACTAGATGGTGTTCTGGAACAACCCACTGTGGGCCAAAGAAAGATTGTTTTTCAGGACCTTCCAAAAGGACAGGGTGTACTGGACAGTACCTCCAGTGGCAATTCCAGAGAGTGGAGGCTATTATCAAAAAGGCTGACATTTTCCTTCTCTTCTGTCTCTAAATATTTGAACCAGACAGGAAGAATCATACTTTGGACAATATTTTTTGTGGTTAACATTGGTCAGCTCACATACAAAAATGAAAACATCTTTACAGACTCTAAAGATCATTATTTTTATATCACCTAATTTGAGTTAGCTCATTTTGCAATTTTTCCAACAGATTCAGAAGATTAATATTAGCAATACACTCCATCTAAAATACACTGTAATAGACAATCAGACGAACAAGTTTTATATGGAAGCCTGAGGACTAAATCTACATTATGTCAAACACTAATCAGCAATACAGCCCTCTTTTATACTATCAGAAAATATATTTCCATTTTAGCTAAAAAGAGACTCCTGCCATCTAGATTCTTTTTGCATTCTGACCTTGAACTATATTAACATTTCATGTTTCTAAGCAGAACAAGGACCGGCAGTGTATTCACAATATTCAAGATAAAAAGGAGAAATAAGAAACTGCTGATTTGTAGAACAGCACCTGAGCCTGAACTATGATCCATTGACAGGTTTTACATCATTTACAAAATATCAATGACCAAAATAAAGTTACCAAGTTCACACATTTCATAATTTAGGTTTAACTAAAAATTTTAACAAAATATTTTCCTAACTTAATTATACCTTTCTAAAGTTGTAATACTATGCCTGAAATTCTGTTACATAATAATCTTGCTGAAATTCTAATTAACTTTAAAAAGTAGAATACTATGTTCTTTCAGTTTAGTTAAAATGTCTTCTTCACATTCCTTCCAAGCCCAAAGATAGAGAATCTAGTGAAGATTATCATATATCCACTTAGTTGCTCATCGAGTCTCATCATTCTACCAGTGTTAAAAAAATTAGGTGGCAGTTTCTAACAACCCTTTTCCAATGTGCTGAGGGGTCTAAAGAGGCACAAGGACTAACAAGGAGGTTTTGGACTTTCTCTCACTCTTGGTCTTTTGTTGGCACTTTTTAAGACTCACTATTCGGCTTGCAAAGCAAGCAGTTTTTAATTTTTTTGTAAAAATCTTAAGTTACATTTTTTAAAAAATCAACAAAGAGAAAAAGGCATCCATTAAAAAATATTAAGCTTTTAAATTAAGTCTTTACATTGTATATTAAACTAAAGAGTTTGAGGCAAAGTGTTCCCTCTCCTTAGAATTCAAGTAAATAAAGTGAAGAAAGTAAGACCTAATTAGAACATACTATTGTATCTGGCAGTAAAACGTGAAAAAACCCAGCCCTTAAATGAGAGATATGAATAAAACAACAGCGAAAGAGAAACTTGACAAAGCAAACCAATGGCTTACTTATTTGGATAATTTACAGTTTCTCATAAGAAACAGCCTAGGTTTAATAACACACTCTTCCTTTACCATCTACAACTTTTGCACATGTCTTTTCTATTTTTTCTGTTATTTTAACATTCACTTTCTAGTACTTACTTTTCGTTTTTTATGGCAAACTTTTACAAGCAATACTTCCAGAGTTACAGAACTTTGTTCATTTTCTGAATTTTGCAATGGCTTATCTAAACAGTCAATATAAAAAGAGAAATCGTTAAAATCCTGAAAAGATTAAGAATTGAATTCTGCATAGCCAAGATATATTTACAATAAGATATTTTGTTGGATGTCTTAGAAATGCCCACCCATCCCTAATAGAAGGCTCTCATATCAGTAGGAATTGCCTAATGTAACTGCTATTTTTTTTGCAGAGGAACTTCTCAAGACATATTGTTAAAAAATGCAGAATTATGCAAACAGAAAAGCATTTGTCTAATGATGTCCATTAGCATACATTCTATATTTAAGCTCGACAAAAAACCATGTTATTTTTAACCACCTTAGTTGCAAAAGCCGGACCTTTCTCAAATTCAAAAACATCCATTTATTACCTGTAAATGGAGCTGCCATTACTCAGAAATGATACAAGTTTATATTTTAAAATACTGAAACAATGTCCAATAAAATCTACAATACTCACCAACTAAATACAATTGAAACACAAAGGCCCAGGAGCTTTAGATTTAGGGAAATACCATAGCACACAACATTCTTCTTGAAGCTCAGTTTCAATCCTGGGTACAGGTAGGCCTTAACTTACCACAAAAGAGCCCCAATTTTCCATTGTTAAACAAGACAGTAAATGAGTTGTGCCAAATTTTATAAAAAAAATTGCCACAATTGTTAAATGAACCACTTAAACTGTTAAGCGATTCATGCATTTGTTAAGTGAATCTTGCTTCCCCCCATTGACTTTACTTGTCAGAAGCAATCTGGGAAGGTTACAAATGGTGATCACACAACCCCAGGACGCTGCAACCATCATAAATGCCAGTTGTCAAGTGCCTGAATTTTGATCATGTGACCATGGGGATGCTGCAATAGTCGTAAGTGTAAAAATAGGTCATAAGCCTTTCATAGTGCCGTTGTAACTACGAATGGTCACTAAATGGATGATTGTAAGTTGAGGACTATAACAAATGTTTAGTACTCCACACTTATATATAGAAATAAAATCATTAGGATTGCGATTAACTTCAAGCTTTAAAGCCAATTAATTTGTCTGACAGACTGGATATAACTCATACTTTGCAGAACACAATAGTATTTTTATTGTCTTAGTTTTATTTCCCAATTCTACAACAAATGACATTTGTCAATTGAGAGAACAGCACAATGGGAAAAGAGAAAAACTACTTACCATTTTTATGGAAGAAACCAGTAAAGGTGAGATGTAGATGATCAGACAAGCTAAATTAAGAAAATAAAAATTTACTCATTTGAAGATGTGACATTTTTAAAGTCTTTATTTAAATAGTTTATGCAAACATAAAAAATTTACATTTTATCCACTAAAACACCACATTTACAAATAACACATGTACCACTATACAACTACTTATATGAAATACAGCAAGTGTTATAAGTAATCATTTTGGCTCCTTTGCTAATATAACTTATATTATTCACTGGGCATTTCAAGTAGTTGAGATTAGATGTACAGATAGTTCCGAATGAAACTGCACTTTTCTTCTAGAATCTAGTTTTAATTACTGTTTCAGATATGCTTGGTTAGCTGCAGTTGGCACTTCCTTACATTACACAAACTAACCTAGCATTAAGTCTTTAATTCCTGAATTGTCTGGATTAATATTGTATTCTACATTAGAATGCTTAAATTAAGAATTCGTCATGCTTAAAGTACACTGCTCAAAAAAATAAAGGGAACACTTAAACAACACAATGTAACTCCAAGTCAATCACACTTCTGTGAAATCAAACTGTCCACTTAGGTAGCAACACTGATTGACAATCAATTTCACATGCTGTTGTGCAAATGGAATAGACAACAGGTGGAAAGCATAGGCAGTTAGCAAGACATCCCCAATAAAGGAGTGGTTCTGCAGCTGGTGACCACAGACCACTTCTCAGTTCCTATGCTTTCTGGCTGATGGTTTGGTCACTTTTGAATGCTGTTGGTGCTTTCACTCTAGTGGTAGCATGAGACGGAGTCTACAACCCATACAAGTGGCTCAGGTAGTACAGCTCATCCAGGATGGCACATCAATGCGAGCTGTGGCAAGGTTTGTTGTGTCTGTCAGCGTAGTGTCCAGAGCATGGAGGCACTACCAGGAGACAGGCCAGTACATCAGGAGACGTGGAGGCCATAGGAGGGCAACAACCCAGCATCAGGACTGCTACCTCTGCCGTTGTGCAAGGAGGGACAGGAGGACCACTACCAGAGCCCTGCAAAATGACCTCCAGTGGGCCACAAATGTGTATGTGGCTGCTCAAACAGTCAGAAACAGACTCCATGAGGGTGGTATGAGGGCCCGACATCCACAGGTGGGGGTTGTGCTTACAGCCCAACACTGTGCAGGTCGTTTGGCATTTGCCAGAGAACACCAAGATTGGCAAATTCACCACTGCCGCCCTGAGCTCTTCACAGATGAAAGCAGGTTCACACTGAGCACATGTGACAGACGTGGCAGGGTCTGGAGACGCCGTGGAGAATGTTCTGCTTCCCTGCAACATCCTCCAGCATGACCGGTTTGGCAGTGGGTCAGTAATGGTGTGGGGTGGCATTTCTTTAGGGGGCCGCACAGCCCTCCATGTGCTCGCCAGAGGTAGCCTGACTGCCATTAGGTACCGAGATGAGATCCTCAGACCCCTTGTGAGACCATATGCTGGTGCGGTTGGGCCCTGGGTTCCTCCTAATGCACGACAATGCTAGGCCTCATGTGGCTGGAGTCTGTCAGCAGTTCCTGCAAGATGAAGGCACTGATGCTATGGACTGGCCCGCCCGTTCCCCAGACCTGAATCCAATTGAGCACATCTGGGACATCACGTCTCGCTCCATCCACCAACGCCACATTGCACCACAGACTGTCCAGGAGTTGGGGGATGCTTTAGTCCAGGTGTGGGAGGAGATCCCTCAGGAGACCATCTGCCACCTCATCAGGAGCATGCCCAGGCATTGTAGGGAGGTCATACAGGCACGTGGAGGCCACACACTACTGAGCCTCATTTTGACTTGTTTTAAGGACATTACATCAAAGTTGGATCAGCCTGTAGTTTTTTTTCCACTTTCATTTTGAGTGTAACTCTAAATCCAGACCTCCATGGGTTGCTAAATTTGATTTCCATTGATAATTTTTGTGTGATTTTGTTGTCAGCTCATTCAACTATGTAATGAACAAAGTATTTAATAAGAATATTTCATTCATTCAGATCTAGGATGTCTTATTTTTGTGTTCCCTTTATTTTTTTGAGCAGTGTATATTTTACTAATTACGACCTGTATTTACTTCATATGTGCCAAAAGTACTCTGGGTCCAATTCAAAGTGTTCATTTTAATATTTAAAGGCCTATACCAGACAAGACAAAACCTGGAAGACTCACTCACTAAGCTGGCACTATAACAATAGGATGGGGATGACGAGTTACACTGTAATATATCTGATGTCATTAGTTGAGCAGGCCGCTCCAAAAAAAAATAAGCCAAAATTTCTGAACCTCTTTTTCTTTCATTATATGCCTAAATTGTTTAGTTTTTAAATAGAGTCAATTTGAAAGAACAATGTCATAAATTTACTTTGTTAAAATATTTATAAACAAATCTAGTTATGTGAATCATCACTCAAGGTATCTCACAATGTTTTAAAATTCAGTTTTGTAAAGACCATGCAATAGTAAAGTCGCTGAATAAGAAGACAGAATCAATAATAGTATCCTAATCAAAACATTAGCTTCAACAACCTGCTGAAATCAAATGACCCTTAACAAGTACAAAACCACAAGGGGAGTCAACTTCAAAGCATTCAATGAGATGGTACATCTTGTAAAAACAGGTGACGAGTTCGGCAGTAATTATATGAAAGTTATATGGTGGAAGTAATTGTACCCTAGCATTAAAATGACTATGTTGTATACTAATAAGAATACACTGCAAATAAATTTTAATAATGCAGACTTTTAAATTGGCTACTAATTATATGATTTATTATGTTTGCTTTCATTTCTTTCTAAAAGAAATATATAATACTTCCTAGATATAAAGTATTAATGATTGAAAGCCTTGTTCACTGAGAGAAAATTCTTTCCTTACAGTATTCAAAGATTGACCCTTTCACGCACACTATAATACCAATGCTGGTGATCTCAGGATAAAATCACTGTCAAGAGCCATTTTAACCAATTTGATAAATATCTTGTTTAATTACATTTATCATTGGCATCTAAAATGTACAAATTTAACATCTTGGTTCTTTGACATTTTGAAGTATGTTTATACTTTAAAACATATAACAATCTGTAATTTCCTATGAAGGAAAATGGTTGAAAATTTTATTTCAGAAGGACAAATAGGAAACTAACATCAGTTCCTAAAAACAAATTAACTCATCAACAAAAGCCATTAGGGTCATAAGTTAATTAAGCAATTCTTCACTTGAAGGATTTTGTTTTACATGATTTTTAAAATTTGTATGTTATGAGCCTATGTCATCCAAAAAAACTGAACTGGCAGCGGATTCATGGAAAATAAAATGGTGTATTTCATAAGAAAAACAATTTACAGCCCTAAGAAGAGATGTATTTGGCTTGAGAAATTAAAGACAAATCTATGTTTGCACCTCTGCATATAACGGAGTATCTTTTTGTCTTAGAATTCAAAACACCTTACTGCTGAGCTTTAATGTAATCTAATCTACACATAAGCAAAGTTTGAAAACATACTCTGTGTGTAAAAGTACATGGCTCATTCCCGCATATTTTTTACTCACTAGAAAGCAATGATTTAGGCATTCTTGGGAAATAAATTTCCCAGAATAGAAGCAATTTTCATCATTATTATAGTTTTGTACAGCCCTGATAGCCTATCCTTCATTTGCCATATTTTTTCATTACATAAAGAAACGATAAGTTCATTTGAAGTAAATTCACATTTCTAAAACAATTAAATAAAAGCTAATAAAAATATATACAACAGGTGGTGTTTATTTCACAACCACTTCTTCAGTGATCATTTTCCCGCAAAGTAAATAGGGAAGCCAGCAGGAAGTCAGAGGTTATAGTTACATGAGGCCCTTGCTTAACAATGGCAACTGGGGCTGCTGGAACTGCCCTACTAAGCAGCACAGTCACATTTTTTTTAAATTATGACAATATTGCTGAATAACAGACTTTCCAATCCCATTAGCATCATTAAGCAAGAACCACCTTTTTATCAGGGGGTTTTCTAAAAAAACCTGATACCTAAATTAAAAAAAAATGTATAAAGACATAATTGAAGGAAATACAATTCCTTAAAAGAAACAGCAAATGTCATAGCAGTGTATACCTATCTATCTCAATCATTAAAATGTAGTGCCTTCCTAAAAAAATAATTCATGCTGTGCCAAAAACCCAGAGAAGTCAGACCAATTTCTGAAAGATAAATAGGCCACTCAACAGATTCCTTCTCCAGTTCCAATAAACTGAATTTCTAATTATATAAGAATTTTTCAAATACTGTATTGTTTCAGCAGGATCACACTTTTTGAAATATAGAAGTCCAAAAGTATGTCAATGCACTGGGGGTAATAAAGTAGCACTTTGAACTGGTTCCAGAAATCAGCTGCTGCTGCTGAATGTTTTAACTGCAATGCCACAATATTTTTGAACATAGTTTAAAGGTAGCCAAAAAGAGCGCATAGCAGACATCCAGGTGTGATGTAACTGATACTTGTTATTATCATTCTCAGGTTTGTCTTTTTGAGGAACAGATACAAATAGAGCGAGATAAACATAAGCTAAAAAACAGCTATAATTGTTATCACCTGGGCATCTATGGACAACGCTAGCTTTAGCAGGAGAGTCCCATTTCCTCGAAACGTATGATTAAAATACACATTTTTAGAAAAACAATGTAGCCTCCATAAACGTGTCTAATAACCAAGAGCAGACACAATCGGATTACTTTTTGATTTAGCAGCCTTCTCACAAATTAACTCACAATTTAAGGATAATGCAGAAATAGTAGTAATACTTGGATTTAAATTTTAAGTGAGTTTGGGGCTTTACATTAAGTTGAACAATCAGCTTGCATAAAAAAGAAAACCGATTTGTCACAAAACCATATGCTAGCCAATTTATGGTCAATTTTAGAAAACTTCCTAGCATATTTATTGGCTCCAGTAACTTGTTCGTAAGGTGTTGTAGCAATTAATGATCTGCAACAAAAAAAAATAGAGAAGTATATCCTCATATGCAATATAACATGTAATACTGATCCCAATCCATAGTACAATACATAGTAAGTGGAAATTGAACTACATAATGGAAATCAATGAAATTTCAAAAAAAAAATCAATCAGTGGATCCAGCCTATATACTACCCCAAAATAAATGTCTACAGAAGTCTCCTTCTGCAAATACAGCATTATTTATCAGTGTTAACTGGGACAATACACTATCAAAGTACAAAACACACACATCTTTTTAACAGAATTAATTTATGGATATTTTATTATGGGAGAAGCAGATGCAAATTATCTTCATCTACATCACATTTTTCACTTCCATTTCTGAATAAATTTTATTGACATATTATTTAATCTATCTTGTATTCATCAAGGCTGAAACATTGCTACTGAAACACATTGGTTGATAAAACAAATGTTACCTTTGCAAGTCGTGTTCTCCCTTTGTTTTCTCTACTTTCGTCAGCATCCCGTCTACTCTGAAAGTTTTCCTGCAATAGAAGTTGGCTTTTGAAATTGCACTGATTTACATTATGTATTTTATGCAATTTTGTTGCATAAAAATTTTCTTCCAAAAAACCACCATCCTTCAGGAACCAAGTTTTGGGCTGCCCCCCACACACACACACACAAATCATACTGAATTTATGAGGAGCATCCCAGCAATTCCTATTATTTTAGATTTTTTAATATATTATTTGTTGAATGCAATTAAAATATCGGCTATGATAATATCGCTACATAAGATTTAATATCGCTACATAATATTTAAAAGGTTTTAATCCAAAGTTAGAGATCTCTCTGAACATAGCTGAAGTTACAACTGAAATTCAGTTTTGCATTGAGGCCGTTATGTCAAGTTACCTACCCATCCTTCCCATTTTTGATATATCCAACATGCCCCCCACCCCCAATTTTGAAGTAGCTATGAATAACTACAGATAGCTATACTTCCTTAGGTAGGCAACATAATCCATTAATCTTAGCATTAATTACCACAGGAAAATTCCTGGAAACCATGCTACATTATTTGGGAGACTGATGCCAATGCTGAGTCACCAAAAACAGAGAAACATTGGCTCATCTATAAAATAATGGACCAACATAGAAAGCATCGCTGTAACCTCCTTTCAGGTTTTACTATTTCTATTAACTTTGTTCTATAAATGATATAATCAAGCTTCTATTGGTTTTCTATTGAAAACCAATAGAAGAAATATTTGAGTTTGAAAATATTTACACAAGGCAATAATACTGAAAAGGAGTAGAAAATGCTCCAAACAGCCTCCTTATATTCAGGAAATCCCCAGCAACAAAGTGGCAACATTTCATATCTTCTTTATCAGAACTGATGACATTAAATCAAGGATTTTTCACCCTTCTAAAACATTTTTCATTATCATGCACAGGATATTAAAAAATATTAATATATCATACTGTGGCCACTGTTTTGAGATGCAGTTGTGAAAATTATTTGCCCTTTAAAGTTTAATATAGCTTTGCTGCTGAATGTTATAAGAGTTTCACAAAGAGCTACTGTTATGTTATTGCTTAAATCTTTTAAAAATACTTATATATTGCTTGATACTTATAAAATTATATCTGAGCTTACTGGCATTTTTGAAACACTTGGGAAATTTTAGCCTTTCTTAGTCACTGTCTTTTTATGTCTTAGGCTGCTGCTATAGATCTGTAAACTGCTTTTTGATTGCTAGTTCTGAATGTGTTTCATGCAGAGAGACGATAGGTCATTATTATCTGAGAAAATGGAGAACAGGCTTTATTGTTGAAAAACAGCAACTGCCTTTTCATGATCTAATGCCCTCCCAACACAGTTTGCAATTCTTTTAACACACATAAAAATAGAAACCATAGATTAAAAAACAAAGAGAAAAGACAAGTAAGGTTAAGATAGTACATAATCATCCTTCTCTTCTTCTGGCTCATGGAGGTCAATCTACCTTACATTGTCTTGAGGAATTTGAATGATGCACGTCAGAAGTTGCTGAAGAATTCATTATTATAATTATATGAACAGAATAGTTAAACCTGGCTTTATGTTCTGGGTAAGAAGAGCTTGATTTAGAAATGGTAGAATTAGGTAGTGGTTCCTTTGACAATCCCTTCAAACAACTGTCCTGCATAGTGTGAAAACTAGCAATATAGTCTTGCCTCTGAACTGCACAGATCCACTGAGAAATCTACTCAAGAACATGAATTTTTGGGAATCACAGTATGGGGAGAGCTTTCAGCTTTCTACAGCATGTAGAAACAATCCTCTCTACCAGTAGTCAACTATTTGACTATACAAAGCTAACTAAGGTAACTAAGCTTGGCAGCTAAGTTAGCTTTGTATAGTCAAATGGTGGCAGACTGTCTGAATCAGACTACTTACAAGTTATGGTTTCCGATCTATGTCCTGATCAAGGTCTAGGAATTAGTTTTACTTTGATTACACTGTATCTATTCAAAAGCTGCTTACAGCCTAGCCAAAGGAAAATAAATTAGATAGAAGATTCTCAGTGTCTAGTTCATTAGTACAATTGTTCACATCCACTTTGATCAATAGCACACATTTTACAGCTGGTCTTGAGTAACACTAATGTGCTATTTTTTTTTCTACAAATACATCTAAACATATAAAAAGATGACAAATTTATACTATCTGAAGAGAATCCAGAGTAAACTTGTACAATCTAACAATGAATGTATAGTTTTATGGCAGAATATCCTCATATATTACCTTTTTTTGCATACTGATTATAAAACCACTCAAATTAAGTTACAGTGGAAAATTTATATTTGAAACTGAGATTCCGATAGTATTAAAATTGTTGGAAACATCTTTAGAAAACATCTTACTCAATTTTGTTCATATCAAAAATCAACTGACTTGGAAAAACACCAAACCCACTGTTATTTGGGTCTGAAGCAGGTCTAGAATGTACTGCTTTGCAACAGATATAGTATCTCTTTAAAGGTAGGCTTTGATTTATGTGATCAATTTGGCCTCCCATACTGTTAATAACTAGAACAAATTCCTAGATGAGATAATTCTAACAGCTAGATCAGGTACCACAATTATTTGAATACCTGAATATATTTCATGCAGTGTTCTTTGATCCAAGCACAATAATGGAAGGCTAAACTAATGCTTGGGAATAACTGAGTATTAAGATATATTTCACATAAGGTAGAATTTTGGTCAAGGAATCTGGAAATAATTTATTCTGCATGAGAATATATTTCAGCTAAACATTTATAGCCTGGAAATGGGCTCTAGATTAAGCACTCAGGAAAAAGCTAGGATAAGGATTCTTTCACATATATAAGGAAGCTATAGCAGGAGTCATACAGTCATCTGACATATTTTGGTCATGATCAGGTTAGGTCACTATAATAGGCTATTGTGCAAGAACTCCAAAAACTAGAATGGTATGTTCCAGCAGAAGCCAAGAGATCATCTCTTTTTCATTTGTTATACAGCACTTGCAAATTTCTAGGCTGACTTAAATCCTAAAATGTAGAACCAAAAAGTACTGAAATCTTATCAAAACCCATTCTATGAGTCAAGCAAGACCTTACGTTTCTCTGCTATTTAAAGTAAATAGAATTGACCTTCTAACCAGTGTTCAAAATTTATAATACTTTCCTATCGGGAAAGTTCATTTCTAATTGTCATTTATAAAGTTTTATTTAAGTGAGAGTCTTTTAATTTTATTTTTGTAATAACCACTTTGTAGTAATTTGTTAATCATGAAGCATCATCTTACATTTACTTGACAGAATAAAAATACCGTAATTTACAGGACAACAAAAATCATTTATGAATTTTTTATTTCAAAAGAACATGGCTAGTTAAACTAATCATTTTCAATACAGATGTTTATTGCATTTTGTGTTATATCTCCCATAACTATTTAAAAACACTTTTAAAGAGTATGTCAATAAATAGCTTGCAAAAATTCAGCAGACTACCTATGGTGTCAACTTTTCTGGTTTATGAAACATTTTATTGGGACTTATAGACATTGAATTATAAAAGATTTAAGGTAGACTGATTTTGTATATGGTAACTATAGCAAGATCATTCATTATATGAAGAACAATCGAAAAATAATGAAATCCTCAAAGTGGAGGAGTGTGTGAAAATGTCAGAATTCGCAGAAATGGCAAAGCTGATTTGTTTGATCAGAGGAAAAAAAGCTTTTTTGAAAGATTGGAAACCTTATATGGACTTTTTGCTGGAAGAAATGAAATGATTCATGGATTTGAAGATTAAAGTGGACTTGGATAAAATGAAGAGCTGAAGGGATTTGTATATCATTTAAAAGGGGGGAGAGACAATATTGTAACTATCTTTTGAAAAGAAGTTCAGAAGTCATTTATATATTCCTTTAGTTATTTTCTTTCTTTTGTTCCTGCACTTCTTTTTCTGTTTTCATTTGTCTTTTATTATATTAAAAATAATTTAATAAAGTTTTAAAATTTATAATAGCTTCACTATCTAGCATCTTTGATTTGATTGCTTGTAGGTCAAATAATTAAAATATCTTTTAAACCAGAATAGAGACCCTTGGATTGAAATAATTTATGATTCTCCCTAACAAATACTTTCAGAGTATACCACACAATAGGAGAGGTATATTAATCATTATGCACTTTTGAAGCAGAGTGAAATAATTGCATTACAGCAGTACAAGCTGGATACAGACTTTATATATATCAACACTCATTAGTCATGCTTTTTAAATACTTTCAAAACTGATAATTATATTAATCTATAAATCACATATGGCACAAATTCAAAACAAAAAAATCATGGCTAAATAAAATAAATGGACTCAGTCTCAATATAGGGGAAAATATTCCAAGAAATTAATCTCTAAGTATGAAAACAAAGATTCAGAAGAAAAATTAGAGTCACACATTTTCTTTCTATTACAATCCAACAGCAGCAGTCATTAACAAAGTTTCAGTTACGCTGAATATTAGAAATTAATCCAAAAAATACCTCAGAATTAATCATACTTAAAACTTTATCTACTACCTTGCACCAGCAGCCATTAAGTCATGCTCCAATGTTCCTACATGATTTTGTCGTCACAACAGTGTGAAAGTATTAATTTTAAATTGCCAAAAAAAGTTTTAATTACTGATACCTGTCTATTACACGTTTGAAGAATTCACACTGTAGCTTTTTCCCTACTAAATATATCCCATTAGCTCAGACTGTGTCTTCTTACATTACATCCCTGTATCTTTTTCATCATTGCCTAACATGTTACCTTATATTATTTAAATGGCATTGCATGATTAATGCTATGTAGGTTACAAAATATCTATAGCTTCTTACTAATATGATACTACAAAGAATCTAAAGAAAATTAAACCCACTAAAAAACAAATATTAGAAATGCTTACTTTAAAATAGCCAGATAAACCTTAAGATGTTTAAAAATCAGCCACAATAAAACAGCAGAAAACTAGTGTTATAAATATGCAAAAAATAATCAATGCACAACTTTTGTTATTCAGCAAGCATTTTGAATTACCTGTCTTGATTACTGGAATTGAATTAATTTATAAATAAATCACTGAGACAAAATTCCCAAAACTATCATATAAAATATGGGCACATCAAACAAGCAATAAATATCAAGCTTCCTTGACATTAAATACCTGTATAAAGTTCATCTCATTATGTAGATCAGAAAAAATTAGTTTCAGCTTCAATGGTAGTTATAGACAAGACACATGGACACATATACTATTTTGTCACTTATTGGAAAACAAAGCTATTGTTTTAATTACTGCTTAATTTACCTTTTAATATTTGTTCGGGTGTTTCTGTGAGACATATAAGTGAGAGTTCTATGCAAGAATATTGGCTGCAACAGAAAACGGAAAAAAAATCAATTCAATGCTGACATGAGAGAATCTATGAAATTAAAGACAAAGATTAATAGTTACTCACAGCTATAAGATTGCGGGTACGTAGAAATCTATATATTTGTGTGGGTTCTGTGAGGAAAAAAATGAAATATTCTTTACTCAAAGGTGCTAATCTGAGACTTCACTAGCTTTTGTACAAGCACTACAAAGTCATACATAAAACATTCTCACTCATATCAAACCTGCGTTCATATAGATTTCAAATATGAGATGAATAAGGCGTTTTAAAATGGTAACCTAATAAATATTAACATCACTTTGTTGCAGAGATCACAGAAAGTCTGTGGAGATTCTCAATCATCCAATGTCATGGTTGTCCCAAAGGTGTTTTTTAACCCCAAAAGAGGCAACTGGGTTTTCTTGGTGTTTTTTTCTTTCTTTCCAAAGCTTCGCTTCTCATCCAAGACGTTTCTTCAATTCTAAGTTCTGTGATGAGAAGTGAAACTTAAAAACAAAACAAAACCTACCAAGTTGCCTTTTGGAACAAACTTTGGGACAGGTCACAGAAGGATACCTCAGTTGGTAAATATCCTACTATACAGCAGACAATCAGGGATCTTAACATACACTAGTAGCATTTATATGGAAATGGATCATACACAACCTTGTATATTGGAACCTGTGGTACAACAGCTAGAGGAGCCAAGTAAGGAGCATAATGAACAAAGATTCTAACAATAATTTTAAGTATTTTAAAACTTTTCAAAAATCAAGCTGGGTTTATAAGATAACATTATGCATAGCAGTATGGTAGCTTAGTTTGCACAAATCACCTAATGTATTATTTACAAACTAATCAAAGCTGTTAATTGTTTTATTAAATAGTTAAGAATTGTTTAGGTCTAAAAACCAGTCAAGTAAAAAAACCAATCTTCCCGTATTTTGGTTACTATATGTCAATGTTATAAGGTATCATACACTGGATACTCACCCATCTATTTAACATGCTACAATGCTCTTTAACAAGTTACTCTCTTTTTTTTTTTGTTTAGTCCAGGAGTGTGGATCGACCTTCCCAATCCACTTCTCATGCACTAGTCTATCACCTTAATTAGAGCACAAAGGTTACACAGTTCGTTACAAACGAACTGTTGGGGCTGCATTTAGTACATTAAATCTATTTACTGTACAAAGACACCTATATTTCTTAAGGAATTCTCGAGGGCAGGAAGACGATACTGGAAACAACACAAGTGTCGCCCATACAACAACCCCTCAGCTCCATCCCCATCCCTTCGAGAGAAAGAGGGGGACCCGAAAGGCAACTCTACACCGCGGTGCGCAATCCCACGGCCCCCGAAAGGCTCCCGGAGTGGGCGTGCGTGCGTGCCGCTGGCTCGTTAACGAAAATGATTAGCAAGGCACGAGTTTCCCCTAAAGAGATCTCCCGGACTGACAAGCCAGACACAGAAGCCGCAGCAGCTTTTTCCTCCAGCAACCACCTCCCGCCCAAAGGTCCACGGAGTCTCTCCAAACATCCCGGTCGCCGTTGTTCCCCAAAGGTGCTTCTCCAAAAGGCAAACAAGTCCAAGTCGCCTCTTGGAAAAGCACCTCGGGGACTCCCGCCCGACGCGTCGCGGGGACCCAAACGCCGCGGCTGCCACCAGCCCGCCTTGCCCCCAGCTCCCGCGCCGCAACTTGGGGCGGCGGGGGTGGGGGAGAAAGCGGCGGTTGCCGTGGCCCTTCATCCCTTCCCAGCCACCCCCACCAGAGCCCACGCTCACTCTCGAAGGCCTGAAGGAAGAGCTCGTGGTCAGCCTGGATCTGCTCCATCTTCGGTTTTTTCACCGGAGGCAGGGCCGCCGCCGAACCGGCCGCCGCGGAAGATGCCGACGAACCCCCGCCGCCGCCGGAATAACTGCCGCCGCCGCCTCCGCCGCCTCCAACAGCACCGCCGGATTTGCCGCCCGGCGCTGCGGCTGAGGTGAAGCCGCCGAAGCTCCCGCCGGCGCCTCCGCCCGTGGCGGTGGCAGCGGCGGCGGCGCCTCCTCCGCTCGGAGCACCTGAGCTGGGCCCCGCGTTACTCCCGCCGCTGCCTCCTCCTCCACCACCACCACCGCCGTGCTTTTGAGGAGCCATGAGGCCTTTTTCCTGCGGGGCGGGAGCCGGACGGCAGGTGCGGACCGACCGCGAGAGGGGAAAAGGGCGCAGGAGCGCTCGCGAAGGTGAGGTGGCGAGGAGGAAGTGGAAGCGCTTCAACTCTTTCGGAGTAGCCCCGCTCGGTTTCTCCTCAAGCGCCCTCTCTGCCCAGCCAAACCCGACGGCGCCGCCACCGCCGCTCCCGCCCCCTCCGCCGCCTTCCTACTGGCTCCCGCGATGGCGCCGTCCCGCTTTATTGGCCGACGGAGATCCCTCCCAGCCATGACGGCAGAATGATTCTGCAAGAGTTTGGTTGGACCGCGCGCTTCACCGCCGGGAGCTTCCCTTTTCCCCTCCCCCTCGCTCTTCCTTTGAACTGAATTCGCGGGAAAACGAAGCTGTTGCTGCTTCGTCTCTTCCTTCCTCCACCCCCAACCTCTTTCCCCGGCCCCGGAGTGCATGATGGGAAAGAACGCGACTTGGAGCTCTGGATTTGCTCTTCTTTGAACCAGCGACGCGTGTCGGATTGCTAAGAGAAGCAACGGCGACCTGCAAATTCCGTCCGTGTCTCGCGGAACGGTTTTGAAAATCTGAAAAGCGACCACGCGCTAGTAGAGCTGGTCCCACACGTGCTGCGGAGTTTAGTTTGGGGTGCCATCTTTGAGATCCTATCTGTTGGTCAAATTCTACCAGTAGAAATTAATGTCTCGTTGTGGGAACGATTGATGATCCTTTTCTCCCCCCTCCCCCAATTCCCTGTTGCGAACATGTTCTAGTTGTAGGATAGCGTTTGACGCGTCTTTCCTTCCATTGTCTGGTGAAAAAAATATAGGTTGAGGGAGGAAAAAATCATCTTGAGCCCTTAAAAGTGATGGGTGTATATGTAAAGGTTATTCCTTAGCATTGATGCTACAAAACTTGAAAGGTGCAAAATGTTTCTCCTCGCAAGATCTCTGAGACACAACCCAAATGCAAGTTTAAATAAAACAACTACATGCCACAAAATTGTTAAAGGATGTAGTTTCTCTCGTGCAGGTGAACTATTGATAATGATCAAACTACCATAATGTAGCTGTTTTGTTTAGAGTATGAAACAAACACATCGGAAGAATAAATATAAAAATAAAAAGTATTGCAAATGCAGGATATCCTAGTTTGTGAGTTTGTAGTGAAATTCCATGGAAGAGGTGTGTGATTGCTTACTATGTTTATGAACATAGTAAATTAGTAAATTGTCAACAGGGTTGAGGTTTTGGATACACGATGATAAGCATAGCAGAAATAGAATAACAGTTGGAAGGTACCTTGGAGGTCTTCTAATCCAACCCCCTGCCTAAGTAGGAAATCCTATGGAAATGGTTATGCAACATCTTTTTAAATACTTCCAGTGTTGGAGCATTCACAACTTCTGGAGGCAAGTTGTTCCACTGATTAATTGTTCTATCAGGAAATTTCTCCTTAGATCTAGGTTGCTTCTCTCCTTGATTAGTTTCCACCCAAGAGCTTGACTCCCTCTTTTTTGTGGCAGCCCCTGAGATATTGGAGCACTGCTCTCATGTCTCCTCTAGTCCTTCTTTTCATTAAGACTAGACATACCCAGTTCCTGCAACTATTCTTCATATGTTTTAGCCTCCAGTCCCCTAATCACCTTTGTTGCTCTTCTCTGCACTCTTTCTAGAGTCTCAACATCTTTTTATATCATGGCAACCAAAACTGAATGCAGTACATTCAGATATTTTTATTATGGTTCTTAATAAATTTGGTGTGTTCCATGGACCTCTTACCTGGAATGACTCTGCAGCTAATTAATACATGACAAGAAATAAAAGCAGCAAACAGTTTTGATCAAGCTTGTGATACAATAATTGTCACCTATCACTGTCTAGTTTTTAAGAGGCTGGATTACAGTCCATGCTTGCCTGAGGGAATCGCTGAGTCTTCAGACAGTGAATTTGTTTCAGCCTAATTTACCTTACTGACTTGTAAAGAAAATTAGTGTAGGAAGTGCAGTGTGTGTCACTATGAGCTCTTGGAGGAAGGTGGGATAGATTTCGAAGAAATAAATATGCCATTTGCCTGATTCTGGACCTTTTTACCATCTATTTTAGAAACCAAATATAGGGAAAATGATTCTTCATAATGAGTTGTTTTCCTTTCTTTCTTTTAATGTGTGTGCCTTTGAGACAGTTTTTAATTCCTGAATTAGTTTTCTTGCCAAGATTTTTCAGACGTGGGTAGTCCTTATCTGCTTCCCAGGGCTGAGAGAGAACTGCCCAAGGTCACCCAGCTGGCTTTGTGTGCTAGTTTTTATCCTGTTGTCTTAACCCCCACAGTACAGCAAACCAGCTGTCTTGTCTTGATATTATAAGAGTATAACTCAGAAATTTCCATTTTCTCCAATGTAAAAAAACCAGTGTAAACAACTAACTTATGTATTGATACTAAAGGTTTGTTTTCCATGGAAATTCCCAGATGTTGGGATAGTACCAAACATTCATTATTTTGATTACACAACAGGTCTTTTGTTGGCATTGGAATTGGAAGATTAATTTTAGATACTTAATTGGGAATTATAGTGAAAAGGATAGAATTGGCAACTTAGTATTTAAGTTAAAGGTTTAGGAGCAAGAGGGAAAAATTATTGCTTCCATGTAGATTAACAGAACATGAAACTTTCTAATATACATTAATATTAATGAATAGATAAAGTAACAGGTCTCAGTGGCTTAATTCATTTGTGGCTAATATGAGAGATAAAATCTTAGAAGTACATTTTACTCACTGAAAACTGCACTCATTTAATAAGTATAACAGTACATTCTATATTTCAACAGTTAACATGAATGATATTTGATTGGTATTTAAGGGGAAATTGACGTCATAACCTATAGAAAATGATTCGCCTACATACTAGTTGTCCTCCAGATGGAACTAAGTCACAGTTAATTTTGGGTCTGAATAATAAGAAAGATGACTCATAAAAATTCATGCTCAAGTTGATAATATATAATATTATGTAAGATCTCCTGAAATCTAGTCTGTTCACATAAAATCCCACAATTTTTGGACTTAGCTATTTGTCAGGATAAAAATTCAAAAACTTATGTTAGAGATTTCTGCTGCTGATATAAACACAAAGCTTGCTAGTTTAACCAAATAAGACATGTGATTCTCTAGAATATTTATTCCATATATTTACTGCTTTAGGGTATTTTAGTTTTGCCTCTTTGAAACTGCTATTGGTGGAAAAGCATGTTTGACTAGAGATTACCTGATGCTTTGTCTTAAAGCAGAAAGAGATAAAGAAGATACTGGACAGTAACAGGACTCTGTTGATGTGATTATTTAGGAATATTGGGCCACTAATTCTTGTACCGGAAAAAATAGTTAATTTTTTATTTATCTTAATATAAAATGTGATGCCTTGAAATAGTTTATATTGCATTCAAATGAGTTAAAGTGATCATTCTGATGCAGAATAATATAGATAATTCATATTATTTATTTGACTGTGGACCCATATTTTGGTAGAAGCTTACAGCAGTAGACAGATTTACAAGAATTTGCACTATAAATATGAGATTAACATATAGGTCTTGATACATTTGCCCAAGGTAAAACTACTCTAAAATTAATATGTGGTTAAAACATTGTAATAACGATAGTGAATGAAGAACAGCCACTGTCATCTATTCGTTATTCCTTTGACTAAGACTTTAGTCTCTGCTACTTAAAAAATTGATCCTTCACCTCATTAATTTTTTGTTAATATGCTCAAATGGTGAACTTAAAGGTACATGGGAAACATTTACAGGAGATTTTCTGAAAGAGGCAGGAACAAAAGACATGTCAAGTTGCATTTTAGTTTGCATTCCAAATCTACTGAGCAGGGTTCTTACAAATCAAGTTCTTTCTTGCCTGCCAGACACTGCATTTGTTCCTCAGGTCTGAATACTTTTGACAGTCCATAATGTTAATTGTGCTAAGATAATTAGAAGCAGAATATTCTTCACAGTTTTCAGGTATACTTATATAAATTATATAACCTTATAACATCATCCATACATTTGTCCCAGCATTTTCAACATCTTGGTTGTTGCTCATTGTCTCTGTTTTAGCAATTTGCATTTATGAACTTCCAGAATAGAACACTGTTCAGATTATACTGTTCTGCCTGTATTGCTTTCTTTCTAACAATAATGGATCATGTAGAATGGTTTCAGCTTTGCTGTGATGGAAACTATGCCCCAGTTGTGGAATTGTTAAAATTCTGACAAGTTTTCACACATGGTTTTAATGGCCAGTTGGCCAGTATTACAGTGTATTGTAATATAGAAAACATATGAATATTTAGTTTACTTTATTGTCATTGCACCTCGTACAAAGAAATCAAACACCATCTTCAGTGCACATCATGACCATGAAAATAAACACAAACACACATCCTTCACACTCCACACATTGAATTGAAAACACCAACACTACACCAACACTGCACTATACAGTAGAATATTATACATACATACATACATACATACATACATACATACGTGTGTGTGTGTGTGTGTGTGTGTGTGTGTGTGTGTGTGTGTGTGTGTATTATATATATATATATATATATATATATATATATATATATATATATATATATATATATATATATATATATGGATCTTTGGTTATTCGGGTTTTCTCCCGCGTAGAATAACCAAAGATCCACATACAAATACCCGCGAGAACCTCAGAAAACAAATATATATATATATGTATGTATGTATGTATGTATGTATGTTAAGTTTTTGCGGGTACTTACATGTACATATGCATATACATATATACATACATACATACATACATACATATATATATGATACTATAAATATGAATATAAACCATTAAACAAATTTACTGAAGCATGTTGCATAATATTACACAGAAAACATACATATCTGGTCTTACAAAAACCTAGGAGTAAATAAATAATGGAAAAATGTTTATTGAATTAGGATATTTGTTAATCATGTTAATTATGGATAATTTATTACTGTGGAAATAACATGGTCACTTGAATCAGTGAAACAACCCTCACAAGGAAAATATACAGGTAGTTCTTGGCTTACAACCATTCATTTAGTGACCATTTGAAGTTACAACAGCACTGGGAAAAGTGACTTATGGCTATTTTTCACACTTAACGACTGTTGCAGCATCCCTGTGGTCACATGATCAAAATTTGGGCACTTGGCAACTGACCTGTATTTATTTATGATGCTTTAAGTGTCTCAGGGTCATGTGACCACCTTTTATGAACTTCTGACAAGTGAAGTCATTTGGGAAGCCGGATTCAGTTAGCTAACTTAATAACAACTGTGGCAAAAAAGGTCATACAATGGGGCAAAATTCACTTGACAATTGACTGGCTTAGCAATGGAAATTTTGGTCTCAATTGTGGGGTAAGTTGCTGGCTACTTGTATTAAAATTCTGTGGCTATTGGTTTGTCGAAGTACTTTCTCAAATCTGTGTTTTATATGATCAGAAAGCCTTTGCTTATCTTCCCCATCCTGAAGCAAATTCAGACAACCAAGATGGTGTTTTTTTTCTGCTTTACCTGGCATGGGTTCCTTCAGGGAATCCTGAAATTGGAATTTTGCAATAATAAAGAGCATTGTCTGCTGAAAATTCCTTAGGATCTTGCCACTGGAGCAGCAGGGTGATTATTAAACACAGTTTAGAGATGCTCTCTCATGAGATAAATTGACTACAATGGGTGCAATGCTTGCTTCTAGCCTACAACTGCAGCAGTACATAAACCAAACAGGGTTTTGACATTCGGAAACACAAAGCTGGAAGTGGAAAACATCTCATTTGGTGTGCCATTTTTTTCCTGTAAGAAAGCGGGTTTTTCTAAGCAAAGCATTAACGGACGATTCCCTCACTCTATCAATTCCGTTAATACGGTAGTACAGAGAAAGTCCCTAATTTAACTAGTGGGACCGTGAAAATCTCTTCTATCCCAAACAGATAATTACCCTGGAGGGTAGAGCTGGGTTGTTCCCATTTCGTTTTTTACTGCCCTTCTTTGGAACATTTTTTTTTCTTTTTCCTAATAACTTATAGCCAGACATGGAGCACAAACGGCGTATTCCTGTGATTTTTTTCCTCCCCTGTCCGAAACCAGAAAGGCTGCAATTATTCCAGGAGCCGCAAGGTGGAAGCACCGGGAATCCAGGAAGAGAAAGGAGCGCCCCGGCTTTTCGAGGCAGCTGGCTGGTCGCTACAGGAAGCGGAGGGTGATCGCTCCACGTGGGTTTCGGTTCGGTGTAGAGCCGAGCGGCTCGTCTTTTGCTGGTTATGGCTGAGAGGATCGAAGAACGCATCGAGGACCGAATTCCGGAGCTAGAGCAGTTAGAGAGAGTCGGGCTGTTCACTCGTAAGGAAATCAGGTAAAAAGGGGAGGCCTGTGGAAGCGGGGCGTTCATATAACTAGGGAAGGGTGGGAAGAAAGTGTGACAAATGTAAGATTTGGGGGGAGCGTGATGGGGAAAAAAAGGTGGAAGGAGACCCTAGCCTAGATGCTTCTACTTGCAGCATTATCTTTCTGATTAAGAATAAACCATCACAAGGATGGCTTTATACCCCCTTCTTCAATCTTGTGTCTTCCAGGTGCATTGGCATTTCTTTTAGTCCCAATACAAATGCATAAGATCACTTTAAGGGAGGCTTCTTAAAGGCTTTGTGCTGGACCTCCTAAAAGTCCTGTATATACAGGTGGTCCTCGACTTTGCTAAGTTGCTAAGTGAGACACTTGTGAGTTTTGCCCCATTTTATGATCTTGCTTGCCTTAGTTGTTAAGTGAGTCATGGCAGTTAAGTTAGTAACACTGTTGTTAAGTGAATCTGGCTTCCCCATTGACTTTCCTTGTTGGAAGGTTGCTAGGGCCCCCGGGACACTGAAACTGTCACAAATATGAACCAGTTGCCAAGCATTTGAATTTTGATCATGTGACTATGGGGATGGTGAAATGGTTGTGTGAAAAATAGTGATGTCACTTAGTTTATTGCTGTTGTAACTTTGAATGGTCACAAGATGAACTTATGCCAAGGACTACTTTTATTTATATGTGGGTATCCTTCCATCCTCCACCTATATTACACAGCAACTTGTCCAGGGTAATTGGCTGCATTAAAAAAAATCCATCAGCTCCAACAATTGAAAGAAGCCGTGCTTGACAAGGTAGCGTGGAGAGCATTTTGCCTATACGTTGCCAAAAGTTAAACACAACTGAACTGTTAAAACTACTACTAATATGGATCAGAATTTATGAAAGGATTCTGGCTTCATTTTTGCAGGGCGGTCATTAAGAAGGTCTCAGCTCTTGAATATAAGATACAGCGGAGAGCACTTCACAAGAAAGACTTCATTAGTTACATACAGGTAGTTTTCTGACAAAGGTCTTTTTCTATGTATTTTTATCTGTTGATATGAATACATCTATGATACATTGTTTATTCTGCCACTAACTACTTCAAATTTGTTTGTTTCTTAAAGTGAATCTGCAATGTGATGCGATAAAATGTAACTTAGGGGGAAGGTAAACAGTCTTTTAATTAGTTCACATGATGTCACAGGAACCTTCTATTCTAGTATTCTAATCTTCTAGTATTTAAATGTTTGAAAATAGAAAACATAATTGAAATCAATTAATTTTCATAAGATTTTAGGAAAATTAGCAACCATTGTAAATTCAAGCTATTTTGCATTTTTAAAAAAGTTTTAGAAATTTGGAGATCAGTAGGGAGAATGCATACATGTAGTCTTCAATTATGACCACAATTGAGCCCAACATTTCTTCTCCTAAGCAAGGCAGTTGCTAAATTAAGCTGTGTCTCATTTTACAACTTTTTTGTCACAGTTGTTAAGAGAACAACTTAATGCAGTCATTAAGCAAATCTGGCTTTCCTCATTGATTTTGCTTGTTGGAAGCTGTCTGGGAAGATTAATGTTGACTTCGACAGTGCAACTGCTATAAATTCATGCCAGTTGCTAAGCACCCACATTTTGATGACTGGCCCTCAGAGCTTCCAGTTCAGGAAGGAGCGCTCCCTTGCCAAGCTTTAATTTTCCTCCTTCCTCCAAAACAGGTTTAATAAGTTGAATTAAATTCAGAATACATGTAGAAAAGGAATGAAAGCATGGAGAAAAATGGGAGAGGGATCTATCTCAATGTTTTTTTTTTTAATAAAATATTTTTTCTTTTTTTCTTCCACCTTAATTGCAAATTGCAAAAAAAGACAAGAATTTTAAGTGCTTACAAAATATTGATTGCAAGAATCAGTGACTAGCAGATTTATAGTATAATCAGTAAGCATATGGATCTACTTTGGTGCAGTGGTTAAAGCATCAGGTTAGAAACTAGGAGGCCTAGTCTTCCTTTAGCCACCAAGCCACCTGGGTGACGTAGGGCCAGTCACTTCTCTCATACTAAAAAGAAGGAACTGGCAAGTTACTTTCGAAAAATGCTGCCAAGAAAAGCGCAGGGAGCAGGTTATATGGGTTAAGGACAAAATGACTTGAAGGCTCAACTTGTAAGTGTGTATATGACATACTGTTACCTTTTCTAGTTTCTGTATTTTAACTAAGAAGTATGTAAACATTTCCATATGTTTCTATTGCCCATATTTGCAGTTTGTTTATAGATTTGTGCACAAATGCATGGTTTGTCACTGTACAAACAAATTTGTGGATAGTTGATGGGTGTGTACAAGTAGTTCTCGACTTACAACAATTCACTTAGTGACTTGTTCGAAGGTACAATGGCACTGAAAAAAGTGACTTATGACCATTTTTCACACTTATGACCGTTGCAGCATCCCCATGGCCATGTAATCAACATTCAGATGCTTGGCAACTGGCTCATAGTTATGACGGTTGCAGTGTTCTGGGATCATGTGATCTCCTTTTGTGGCCTTCTGACAAGCAAAGTCAATGGGGAGGCCAGATTCACTTAATAAACGTGTTACTAACTTAACAACTGCAGTAAGTCACTTAACAATTGTGGGAAGAAAGATTGTAAAATGGGGCCAAACTCACTTAACAAATATCTTACTTAGCAACATAATTTTGGGCTCGGCTGTGGTCATAAGTCGAGGATATCTGTACATATATGAAGATAGGAGGTAGGAAAAAGCAGCTGTATTATAGTGGGTAATATGTGACCGATCAGATTGTTGTTGAATTCGGTTCCGACTCCATGTTTGCTAAGACTGCTTGGAATTCAACAAGATGTGAAGGTGTGTTAAGAATGCAAGAAACCTGCACCCAGCCAAGCCCATTGCTGAATATTGCTTAGCATTACTATTCCCCAGGCTTTCACTCCTACTAAAGGTATTTCAATGGGAGCTTATGAAGAGATTACTTGTCACTCGGCTATGATCCTTTCTTATAAAAAAATAGATTATTTGAGATGTGGCAGGCCTAAGAGATTATCAATGGAGAAAATGGTATTACATTAAATATGTTTGTTACGAGAGGAATATAGAAAATGTACATTCCTTCATACAAATGAGCCACACTACAGACTGATGCAAGTAGATTGAGGAAAGCAGAGTAAAGCTTCCCTGTAAGGGAATGATGGGTAGACCTTGTTATCTTCTCCCCTCCCTCCCCTTTGGGGAAGCAGTTAAATAGAGAATCCCTTGGGGAGGTGGATTGTATATAAATTTAATAAAACAGACAGACAGACAGACAGACAGACAAATCATGGGGATCTAAGCTGGTGAGTAACCTGAACAATACATTTCAATAAAAGCTGAAGTGACACATTTCTTTATTTTAGAATTCCGAATGGTTATAAATAACAGCAGGGTCCTCATGATCAAAACTGAGCCCAAAATTTATGTTGTTAAGTGAGAAATTTGTTAAGTGAGCTTTGCCCCATTTTATGACTTTTCTTGCCACATTTGTTAAGTGAATCACTGCAGTTGTTAAATTAGTAACACAGTTGTTAAATGAATCTGGCTTCCCCATTGTCTCTGCTTGTCAGAAAGTTGCAAAAAGTGTTCACACTGCGACCAGACCGTCATAAATACAAACTAGTTGTCAAGTATTCCAGTGTAAATCATGTGACCATGGGGAATGCTGCAACGGTCATAAGTGTGAAAAATGACCATAAGTCACTTGTTTCAGTGCTGTTGTAACTTCAAATGGTCACTAAGTGAACTGTTGTAAGTTGAAGACTACCTATACTTTTGATCAGCTTGTTGATCACAACAACAAGAGATTGCTGGTCGATCCCCTCATTCCATTTACTTCTTTGCTTTCTGCAAACTTTGGGGTTTCCCGAGTGGTATTAGTAATTGCCAGGAAGGATCAGGACAGTAAATCTTGGGTTTCTCCTTAACTTGCAAATACCCTAATTAGTGTGGATAGTGCTTGGCTGCCTTAGAATGAACATCTAGAAAATGGCTTTGCTATTGGATTGAGGGATTAGAGTAATTCTTGATTAATCGTTGCGTTACTGGCAACTTGCTTCACTTGCAGCTGTTATCGTACATTCTAGAAATGCTAAAAATGTAAGGCTTGATAGTGACAAACTATACAGCACAGTAATCTTTGAATTATTGTTGATCATTTTTCTCGCAGTATGAAATCAACCTCTTGGAACTCATTAAGACACGAAGACTGGTAAGTTACCCAGGGACTGATCATTTGGAAAAGCATATGGAGATTTTAAAGTCTGTACCAGTGACAGCCTCTGTTCTTTTCCTTTAGCGCATTGGATATTCATTCAAGAAAGAAGAGATTGAATATTCCATTGTGCAAAGAATCCATGGCGTTTTCAAGCGTGCTACAACAAAATGGAAGGTAAACCTATCATTATTACAGAAATTGCTTTTTTCTAATTTTTTGATGCTATTAAAAATAAATAGAATTATCTTTATATTTGAATCAGATACCCACATCAAAAAATTAGCATGTGCACAATCTCCATGTTTAGTGATTGGAATTTATCTCAGAAGCAAAATGATTGTTGAGCAAATATGTTGCAGAGAAAGAGAGAGGTTGCAAAGACTGGTTCATGAGGTCTTATTTAGATAAAGTTTTCTTATACAGCTCACCAGTGTGTGTTATTGACAGGCACATGAAATTTGGCTATAAGTAAGTTCATTGGTCAGAAAAATGATTTCTTTTTTGTTACTGCCATTGTAGTTGTGAACAAGGTAGCTAAACATTGTAGCTAAACAAGGTAGCTGCTAAATGAAAAGTGGCTGTATCTAGTTTTTAGTAGTAAATTTCCTGTTTTTCATTATAAAATATATGACACAGGATAATATATAGGTAGTCTTTGCTTTCAAATCACTCAGTCAATGACAGTTTAAAGTTGTGAATGAACAAGTGGTACTTGCGACCGGTCCTCAAAGTTCTGGTCATTGCAGCATCCCTGCAGTCACATGATCATGATTCAGGTGTTTCCAATCAAATCGTGCTTACAATAGTTGCAGTGTCCTGTAGTCACATGATCACCATTTGCAACCTTCCCTGCCAGCTTCCCACAAGCTAAATCAATGGGAAAACGGACAGGGAAATTCGCAAGTCGCTCTAGTAATTCCACCTTTGCTTCCCTGGGCCTTCTGCTATGCTTTCTTTCCCTTGGCCTCCCTGCACGACTGCAGACCTCTTTCTTCCCTTGGCCTCCTTGTGCTTGTGCAGCACTGTTGCATCCCCCCCCCCCAATTTACACGAGACCAATACAGGAGCTTTTCCACCTGTTGGGGTGGGGGGCATTTCTATGCTTCTGCAGTTTAATCTCATCTAGAAGTTTTGTGGCGTGTTACATGGCATTGGTTGCCTTCCAGCAGGACCTGGGTAAAGCATGGAAGGGGAAGCCTTTAAGCAATTTCTATATAAATTCTAAAAATTGTTAGATATTTTCCATGAGTGGTGTGGTGCCCTAGTGGTGAAGACTCTCACCTCCCACTCGGAAGGCTAAGAGTTCAATCCTACGTAGTGGCAGATGTTTCTCTCCTAGGGTGCAAAGAAAATAAGTGGCAGGAGTCCCAGGTAAAAATTGCGGGAAGGTAGACAGAGTTTGGAATACCCAGCACAGGCCACACATGAGTCAAGGGATATTGGAGAAGGACTGGAGAAGCCCAGCGTAGGCTTGCCCATGAGTCAAGGGAGGCTGGGGAAGGTTTTGGAAAGATCCACTACAGGCAGGCAGGACTGATTTACCAGTGATTTGTGACCTTTCCTGTTGGCTTCCCCATTGACTTTGTTTATCAGAAGCTGGCAGGGAAGGTTGCAAATGGTGCTCATGCAGTTCCCTGTGATATTATAATCACAAGCAGGGCACTCTAACACCCGGATCGTGACCGTGTGATAGCAGGGACTGGAGCTTTGAGTATTGATCATCATATGTTCATTTTTTTCAGCACCACTGCAATTTGAATGGTCACTGAGCAAATGAATGTAAGCTGAGGACTATTGTACTTATATCTGTATAAGTACAGAAAGCCCCAATTTCTAAAGTTGTTGCCCTATCTAAATGTTTGCTTGATTTCCGCCTTTTCCACCCAATTCCTGGTGATCTAGAGAGCATTGGAATGAATGAGTGGTCATAAGTTCTCAGCTGATTCCTTTTCCCTTTGTCTCACTCCAACAGGATGACCTTCAGCTGTGGCTGTCTCACATTGCATTTTGCAAGGAATGGGTGAGTGGATATAATTTTCTTGGAATCAATTTGTGATTTATTATTTGAACTAAGCTTCCTCCTTCTGATTTTTATACTGTGGTGCTCTGTCCCATTTATTGGAATATGTAGCTTGAATGTATCATTTGCAGTGTAAAATGCTGTGGGCTTTCAAAGGAATTAATTAAGGGCAGGAAGCAAAACCATCCGTTGTGGGCCAAATGGATATTCAGGATAAGATACTTAATTTTGATACATTTTTTTGTGGAACTTACACCGTTAGTAAAGTATTCCTTTTTCTCTTCTGGAAATCATATCAAAAGTATTGCTGGAGAGTCTTTGCTATATGAAAATTGTAAAGTCAGAATTGGTTTGTTAATTAAGCTAAGTCAATTAACCCATACAACCTGCCAAGAAGTAAGACAATCATCCACATTTCTGGATGATTAGGGATATTGTTTGTTGAAGTAATTCCCCGTTAGGAGAATGAGCGCATACAGGGAGACGTATTTGAGAGGAGTGTTTGAATAATACACACACAGTACACAGTTACACTGTACAGTAAATGTAGGTTTTTACTTCCAGAAAGTTTAAGCAAAGTTCAAGATAAGCAGTCCAAAAGTCATTCACAGGTAAATCAGTCAGTTTTTCAATCCAGGGATAATTCAATAACAAATTCCACTATCATAAACAATTCAGTATCAGACTTACATAAAATCCAGTAATATCAGTCAATTAGGAAAAATGGAGGAACGGCAATACTTTCCAACAGAAGGAAACAGAGATACACTCACACTCTCTTCTGAGATTCAGACTAAACAAACCAGGTTTCTGGCTCCATCTTTTGGCCGTTTGAGAAACCACACCTAATTACAGTTTTGCATTTTCTTAAAGATACAGTTTTAAAATGTTTATCCTGGTTTATATATTTCTAACCCAAATACCTGTTAGGTGACTTATATTCCTAACATTGTTTCTTTTACTTCTCCACATTTAATGCTATTTAATTGTTCTCAACTATTCCCAATTTTAATTATGGGAAATGTAGATACAGTGAGTTCAATCCTTGCTTCAATCCTTTGAAGGCTTGCATCTGTCTCTATTCTTGTTAGATCAAGAAAATTCAAGTCCTCTGCAGTGAAAGTGATTGGGTTTCATATTGAAATGCATAGTTACAATTGTGTTTTCTGTTTCATTACAGAACAAGAAAATACAGCTGAGCAAGGTGTTTTCTTCCATGTTAGCCCTTCATCCCAACAAACCAGGTACATGTCTGTAATTCTTCCTACAAGAAGCACAAACCTTTTAAATTGCTAGTCCTTGGACATATGAACAGAAGTTGAGGACAGCTGGGGAGTGAGAGGTTTTTCTGATGTGTTTTTAATGACAGGTAGGCCTCAACTTATGACTCAATTTTATAATCTGTTTTTGGTGGCGGTTTTGTTAAGTGAACGCAGTCATTCAGCAAAATGTATTCACCATGGTGCTTTTTTTGCTGCAAACTGGAAGTAAACGTTTGTGGCAAATTTGTCATAAATTATAGTCATGTGATCATGGGATGCTGCAAACCTTGCAACTGGATCGTAAGTACCTATTGGGGTGGTCTGTTGTAACTTTTAATGGTTGCTAAGTGACCGGCCATAAGTCAAGGACTACCTGTATTGTTTTAAATGTGGTTTAATTTCATTTAAATGCTTTCTTGCTTGTCTGTTTTTTCTTACTTTTGCAAATCGCATAAATAACTTCTGCTTCAACAAAACTGGATAGAACATAGAAATGTGAATAATTTTATGACTGTTACACACACAGAGAGAGGGAATTGCTGTAATTGTAGAAGTGGTTTGACATGAATGAATTTCAGGTGTTACAGAAATGAAAGCGATGACCCATGCTGAAATATGAAATGGGGTATTTACAATGCATCATTTTGTCTAGGAATCCTAGTAACGTTATCTAGTCCAGAATAGGAACCTCTGACTTTCGCACATTGTCAAGTTACAACTGCCCTCTTCAGGGGCCATGCTGGCTTGGCTGTTGTAAACAGCAAAGATTAAGCATTTCTTTTTGGACTGACTTCTAGTTTGATGCCGCATTCTGTATTGGCTGTCTTAAATAACCTTTTCTGTCTCTTTGATTAGCTTTGTGGATCATGGCTGCAAAATGGGAGATGGAAGACCGCCTGTCATCAGAAAGTGCTCGGCAGTTGTTCCTGCGAGCATTGCGTTTCCATCCTGAATCTCCTAAACTTTACCAAGAGGTAGGCAGGTGATTCTCCCTCCCTCATCTCTGTAATAGAATATAGAACAAATATAGATGATCTGTTCCTTGTCACGAAGAATAAAATATCATCAGGGTTGTTCATCTTTGTTGGGAAATTTTATCTTTGAGTTATTATAAGGTATGCTTGGGTGTACAGTTGACCTTGCTTAACTGCCCTATTTAGCAACTGGTCAAAGTTATCACAGCACTGAAAAAGCAATTTTATGACCTCATATTCATGACAGTCACAGCGTCCCCTTGCTCACGTGATCAAGGTTTGGGCACTTCACAAGTTATTCATTCATATTTCGATCTGTTGCCATCAGGGAAGTGTTATAGGTGTCTTAAAATGAGGACTAATAGGTTGAGAAACAGTTCCTTTTCCAAGGCAGTAATTGTCTTGAACCAAACAGTGCATTTGTGATTTAGTCCTATTATTATCATTATAATTATTTTAATTTTTAAGACTCTAGTGTGATTGTGATGTGATGTGTGGGGCACTGTGCTGGAGTAGCTTGCAAATTTCATTGTATTCGTGGAATGCAATGACAATAACGGTATTCTATTCTATTCTAAGTTGTATTTATAGCTGTCACAGTGTCCCTGGGTCATGTGAATTTTATTTGTGTGTTTCACAAATGGCTCCCAACAAGTAGAGTCAATGGCAGTAAAAACACAAGTTGTAAAAAATTTCCTTAACTGTGAGTGATTTGTTTAATGACCATGGCATAGTAATGTGGTAATTTTGTTATGGTCACATGATGTTTTGCTTAGCAACCTGCATCGTTTAGTGGCAGAGTTGCCAGTCCCAGTTGTAGTCACTAAGGAGGACTACCTCTATGCTTATATGTTTCAGGAGAAAAAGAGGTAGATTTTTTAAAAAAAGATTTTCATTCCACTTTTTTTTCCATATACAACTCAAGGCGGCAAACATAACAGTCCACCTTCCTTCTCCTATTTTCCCCACAACAACAAGTCTGTGCTGAGAGTTGGGTTGAGAGAAAGTGATTGGCCCAAAGTCACCCAGAGGGTCTTTGGTGCCATTCCTACCAGCAGCTTAAGAGTATTTTTGACAATTATCCAATCATTGTTCTTCCAAAATAGTACTAATAGAGGTACACATTTTGTCTCAGTAATGTTAGGTAATGCTAGTAGCTGCTGTATGTATAATGGAAATATATATATTTTTAGCAAAATTGAGAAAACCATGTTTTTAGGGGGCTTTCTGAAACATACCATATGTTTCTTGCCTAATGAAAATGCAGAAGAAATGTTTTTTTCTTTTAAATCCCACCAGCCAAAAGAAGACACAATAGCTTTTGGAGTTATGCTGCCAGGTTTTCTTTGTGCTCTTAACATTCAAATGCCATGTACAGTGTCTATATATGGCAGGCTATTGTCAGCGGTAAATTCCAATTATGTATTCCTATCTTTCAATTATGACCTTAGTTTTTTCTGATTAAGTGGCAGTAGTTGGAGAAAGAGATCCAGTCCACAAAAGTGACATAATTAATCAAGGCAAAAGTGCTGTTGGGGTGCAAATATAATACTGAGTCCCTGCAATCTTTGTTAAATGATGTGACTGGGTTAGTTATAGGATAAAAATATCTTGTAGCAGAAACTATTCAAGAGTGCTTTAAGCAGCAGTATTAGCAAGGACTTCTTTTTAACCAGGAAGCTATGATTATGTTCTTTGTAATTGTTGAATGCCTTGATACATTATTCTCTTCCCCTTCCCCGTCTTCCTTTCTCCTTTCCTCTTCCTTTTCCTTTCCTAGTATTTTAGAATGGAGCTGATGCATGCAGAAAAGCAAAGGAAAGAGAAGAAAGAATTTGAGCAAGCAAAGATAGATTTAGTAAGAAATCATTATGTTTGTTATAAAAAATATTTCTTTCTCTCCATGGTACTTATTTAATTTAAATTGTCAGGTGGAAGTATTCGAACTGTCAGTTTATAGTGAGAATAATTATTGCATATTTGTGCAGTGCTTTCCTGCACTTGCTATAATTTAATAAATGAATCCAGTAACCCCTATCTGTGGTGCTCACCTGGGCTTCAAAGCAGATTGCCTGACCAAGAAGAAACTCTCCCACATTCTTCTGTTGCCCGATTTTGATGTCCTTCCATTGCTAAATCAGGAATGTGAAAACACAGCAGATAAACAATGAAAGGACTTTATCAGCAGTCAGTGGTTGTTATCAAAGGCGGGATGCAAATGAGGTCACATTTCATTGCTTCCCTTTGTACTTCTAGAGGTCGCAACTTATATAAACATGTACCAGGTGTTGTTTTTTAAAATCTACTTTAGATCCTTCTTTCATTGAATTAGAACCCATCCAATTCCAAGATTTTGTAGCAGGTAAACAATATGGTCTTCCCGATGCCTAAGTACCAAAAACTAATGAGGAAAAATGTTTTACATTATTTGTAAAAGATGTGTGGGTCTGATCCTTAGCAAGTTACTGGAATTTTGTGACAGATCTTTGTTTTCAAAGCCTTTCTTCTACCCTTCAGTTGCTCATTGAAAGCAGCTGCACTAGAAAGGTAAACCATGACAATTAGATGTAGTAATGCTGTTGTTGGGCTATGTTAGAGATGTCATTTAAAGAGGAGATACTCAGTTTTCTTAACAATGCCCTCCACAATCAATTGGGAATTGATTTCCATTTACAGTAAATTTGCAATTGATTCCATATGGAAACATTGTAATCCCCCATAATTCCAGACATGATTTTTGAGCTGTATGTGGCCATGATTATTAATATCAGGGAAAGAAAAATATGATGCATAGATTTGAATCTCACTGAAAGATGGAATTGATTAGGTACTGGTATGTTGGTGTTCAAGATTCCGCACCACCATTTGTTTTTTATTAGGATTGATAGATCAAATTTGACAGATTGATAGAAAGATCAGAATGCCATAAGGGTTTCTACTAAAGATTATTCCTTTTGTGGATTATGATGTATGAATTCTGCCAAATCACTTTTATTTAAAAAAGACAAAGGAAAGAAAACGGCTGTGCCAATTTTCAACATATGTAGTCAGTTTGGAATATTCTCTTTAGTTCTGAGCTCAGTTAATTGTATACTATGATGGCCTCCTCCACTGCTAGATAAACAGAGAGAGCATGTGGTTCTCTGTTCTGTGCAGAGCTCCGTTCCAGAAGGGACTGTGTTATCTTTTCCACAGCAGAGAACGTTCAGTATGAATATAATGACTCAGAAGCCACAGCTGGTACAGAATGCAATGGCTGGCCTGTTAGTAGATAAGAGGAGTTCCTCCCAAATTCCACTGCAGGCATTGTCACTGGGGTTATAGGCATCATCCAAAATGTTAGCTGTGACACTTACAGAATCCTAAATGGCTCTGTTCAACAATGGTTTCTCCAATAGAACAGGTCTGTGTATATCAAAGGTGTCAAACTCGTGGCCTGTGGGCTGGATGTGTCACACATTGGCCACTCTCACCCCTGGTTTAGCGAAGGAGAAAAAGTTGTGATACGTCATGTGACAATGTGTCGTCGGGAATTTGACACCCCTGGTGTATATGTTCATCCTAGATGGGAACATTGGGATTCCTACAACCCAAGAGATTGAGGTTAGTGGGAGCCTGGGTTACTGCTTCTCAGTTGTGTTCACCCCCAATCCATTGGGATAGTCTTCTCCCAGCAACCATTCTGGCCTCATTCCAGAAGACAAATGAGGGTTTTTGAAACCTGAAGTTACCTTACATTTGTGGGTTACCTGTAGGACAATTGTGTATATGTTTATGACAATGTGGGTGGGTTTTTTTTTTTGTATTATCACTGCTTTTATTTGTATGGTTTTATGGGTATTGTGGTGATAAAGCACACAAAGTCTTTGAACACTGGAAGCATAGAAATAACATGCACATGCGATGTTATCCTGACACTGGGAGACATCTGGCCTCCCCATTTTATTTAAACATAGCCCTCCAGAGTGTCTGAGTCTTGTGGCAGCTGAAGCCTTGGACAGGTGCTGTAAAGGTTTTTCTGGAAAAAAAAACAAGAAATAAAACGATAATCATAAAAGCCATTTTCTCTTGTTTTTTAGGGTGAGTTCAGTTTTTCTGAGGACATTCTTAATGGTGAACTGGCTAGAATTGTCTACAGAAATGCCACTGAAAAAATAAAAGGTAACCTATTACTCTTAAACTTGTAATCTTACCCACTTGTACATTATCTTGTTGTTCTTTTAATTTCAAACATGAGTATAGTTCATCTCAATTGTTTAAATATTTAGTTGCTTCAAGTCATTTTTGACTCCTGGAAACTTCCTGGGTTGGTCCCTGCGGTTTCCCTAGTAAGATTTCAGAAGTGGTTTGCCATTGCCTTCTCCCTAGGGCTGAGAGAGGGTGACTGGCCCAAGATCACCCAGCTGGTTTCCTGTCGAAGGCGGGACTGGGATTCATAGTCTCCCAGTTTTTAGCCCGGTGCCTTAACCAATACACCAAACAGCTTAATGGTGCCTTCTTGATGCATCGAAATCTGGTCGCTCAAAATGGTTGGTTAGACGAATTAGCTAGTCAGCTATCTAGAAGTCCTAAAAATGCAGTTCATTTAGTGACTGTTCAAAATTACAAACATCACTGAAAAAAGTGACATGACCATTTTTCACACTGTTGCAGCATCCCCATGGTCATATGATTAAAATTCAGACTCTTGGCAACTGACTCACGTTTATGACCATTGCTGTGTCCCAGGGTCACATGAACACCTTCTGACAAGCAACGTCAATGGGGAAGCCAGATTCATTTAACAACTGCAATGATTCACTTAACAACTGAGGCAAGAAAAGCCTTAAAATGGAGCAAAGCTCATTTAATATCTGTCTCACTTAGCAACAGAAAGTTTGGGCTCAATTATGGTCATAAATCAAGGACTACCTGTATTTTCTTCAAGCATTGGGGAGATACCTTTTCTCTATGCAGTATTAGTTTAGGGTAAAAATGCTCTTATTTCCTTTTGTGAGTTTAGGGTAGACATGCTTCAACTTTTTTAACACATTGGTGTTCTTTGGGCCAATAAGCAAGCATATCTGGAATTTTAAGCCTGTGTCATTAGTTGTTTAACAAAGGGGCTAATGCTGATGAGACTTGGAGACAGGTAATTGGCTAAGAAAATGAATAGGAGGAACAGAAAAGAGTCTGAGGAGAATAACTTGCATATTTGATGTCACCAATTGCAAGAGAATATTCATTTCAAAGAAAATCTAGTTACTGACACTTGATTTGCATACAAGAGAAAAATACCAAGGTACTGGGCAAAATATACACAGCAAACATACCCTAGATAAAAATCACAGGGCGTGAATATTTTTTTGACAGTACGGCACAGAGGGAGTTTATTTTACAACATGCCAGCACCCCATTTATGTTAGATGGGGCAAGGAGTCTGGGAACGTCAAAGGAGGTAGGGGTACAATTAGGGAAGCTGCAATCCTTATTATGATGCTTGGAGTACCCTGATTAATGTATCCTTTGTTATAGGTGCAGAGTTTGCGCTTTCGCTTTTGTCAGTTGCAAAATGTTTCGATTTTACACAAAACCTTCAGAAAGAAATTCTTGAAAAGTAAGTTCTGGGTGCGGTTTGCACCCTTCAACAACCATTATTCTATCATGTGTTAGTCTACCCCAAAAGACTGCATGTTTAAGGTTTAGAATTATTTCACCATATTCCAGAAGTCAGGATTAGATTAATTGCATAACTTGGTCTCATTTTTGGTTTGGCTCTGGCAAAAACAAAGATTGTTTCTCTTCAACTTAAGATGCTCCAGTGCAAAGATGCAAGTCTTGTTATTATATTGGCTCTGTTTTTAATTAATAAGATTTTAATATGTATTTAAAAAGTAAAATTATTGAGTACTTGTCAGTGGCTTATGTTTGGGCAGATTTTCTTTTCTTAGGCTGTAACCATTTTTCAAATTCCCCTTTTCCCTGGAAAGCTCAGCCAGGTGAGAACTGCAGCATCAGTGCCTTGTTCCCTTCTGGGGAAAAGAGGTTAAAAGTGATCGTGCTATGAAATATTCTGTTTCCAGTCATGGTGCTTTTAACTATACCTTAGATATTCTGATGAATATACATTGATATTGATTATTGTGAATGTTTTCTAATGCAGCTTTTTAAATATGAGCTGCTTTCCAGTCCTTGGAAGGTAAGACAGGCTTAGCATACCATAAAAAAGGAAAAAATCTTTTTAAGTATAGGCATTTATTAGCACAGCCTTGCTTTTAAACAGGTATCTTAACAGCTGATGTAATTTGTTTTATTTATTTTCATACATACACATATATACTGCCTATCTTGCTATCCAAGATGGATAGCATCTGCCATTTATATCCACAAACAGCAGAATCTTCAGGCCACGATCAACTGTGTGAAAATATTTATTTGCCCATTTAATTATCTGGATTTGCCTTATGTACCTGCGTGAATTATGTGACTTAAAAATAATAGTAAGAAACAGCATAATTTAAGAGCTGCTGTTCAGAAAAGAGCATGCCTCCCTTCCCCTCCCCTATTTTTATCTATTTGTATTTATTTTGTGTGGCATCCTGACTTTCACCTGGTAGCTCAACGTGCTGTAGCTCACTTTGTTTATTCTTACAACAGCACAATGGTGAGATTTGTTGGGCTGAGGCAGAGAGTAGATAAAATTATCAAATGGGTCCCATGGTCAGATGGGCCTCCAGAGTCTTTTCATTCTGGGTCCATCATCTTAGCTGTGAGTACAGTTGAGTATAAACAACTGATAAGCATAAATCTGTTTGGATTTATGTATGTATCTCCCTTGCACTAAAAAATAATGTCCTTGATCTTCATAACTATGTTGTGTCTGCAGAGGCTTTGGGTGCAAGATAACCATTTTTTTTAGTACTGGCGTGTACAAATTCCTTTTAAGCTTCTAGCATGAGAAAAGAAAATGTGTTATCTAACTTACTTCTTCTTGTGCCAAGTTTCCTATTTTCTAGGATGGGTGGGCCGCTATGGCCCCTTTACGACCTGTGGATTTCAACTCCCAGAATTCCTGAGCCAGCCACCAATTCTCAGAGTTGAAGTCCACAGGTCATAAAGGGGCTACAGTCGTCCACCACCCCTGTTCTAGGAGGTATGTACATATTTAACACAAGGAGCATGTAAATGGGACTGCTACCATCTGAAGGGATGTAATTCTAATGTAGGACACAGAAGCAGGAACACGTCCTTCCCAAATCATTTGGCTAGGCTTATGTAGAGTGTGTGGTAGTTCGCCAGTCTTCGGAACATCCAAAGTACCTCTAGCTGAAGGCATTCCTGTTTCTGTGCACACTGGGGGAGTTCCATTAACATAAGCAAAACGTTCCTGCTTATGGTTGCTTACCTTTTATGGAACAAAAGCACTGGCAATTACACCAGAGCTTTATAGGAAGGGAGCCACTCATAGCTAATAGCATAATGCAACTTTTCTTTTAGCTTGCAGGCAATGTATGACAATGATCCTCTTGTGTGGGATTTCATGGCACGGCGGGAACTGGAGATGGAATCCCTGCCTCCTTCAGAACAACCTAAGTCGAAGCAGTCCAAGGCTTTAGAGGTTGCCCGCAAAGAAGAACGGTGTTGTGCTGTATTTGAGGAGGCAATCACACACCTTCCCACTGGTTAGACTTCTTTTTTTTTTCCTGGATACATTCTGAAGCTATGGACTTGAGAACTCAAATACAGGTAGCCCAGTTCATTTAGTGACCGGTCAAACGGCACTGAAAAAAGTGACCTTTGGGCATTTTCCCCACTTACGACCATTGTAGCATCCCTGTGGTCACGTGATTTACATTCGGACACTTGGCAACTGACTCACATTTATGACATTTGCAGTGTCTCAGAGTCATGTGATCACATTTTTGTGACCTTTTGACAAGCAAAGTCAACAGGGAAGGTAGATTCACTTAACAACCATGTTACTAATTTAAGAACTGCGGTGACTCACTTAACAAATGTGGAGAGAAAAGGTGTAAAATGGAGCAAACCCACTTAACAACATAAACTTTGGGCTCAATTCTGGTCGTAAGTTGAGGACTTCCTTTACCTGTCCAAAAAGTCTGTTCCGTATACTTGAACTTATTGTCAAAGTTTTCCATAATAAAGGGGGCTGTCTATTTTTGTGTGAACTAATATTGAAAATCTGTATTCAGTTCATGGGGTTCAGTTCCAACAAGCAGCAGATGGAAATAGGCAACGTGTGGCCGAATGTTATTTGGCAGGCTGGCTCTTCTTGTCATTAAGCTTGCGAATTGCTTTATTTCATTTTTGTACTAATAGAGCATATCTAGCAAAGGCCTCCACCTTTTTATTCCTAAAGTCCACAAATTCAAATCTTCTAGTACCCAATTCTAATGTACTCTTGCGGTGAAATGAGAAGGAACATGAGGAGGATATGGCAGTTTGCGCCCTTAACAGCTTCCTTGTCATACTTTGGTATTGTCTCTGTAAGTCAACTTCGCTAGTGATTTCTACAAGGAAGCTAAGTGGGCCGTGTATGCTGACTTATAAGAAAGATGCAGAGCACCACAGTGCTCCCTTGAGGCTTAATGTGGTAATGCCACGTCTGCTGAAGGAGGAAAAGAGACTTGTGATGAATTAGCAGAACCGATGCTGACTTGAAACAGATTATTCAGAAGTTAGACTCCGCTTCACAGTTGTGAATAAATTTGTCTTTTGTTTTCAGAAGAAATAACAAGTGTTTTGAATTTTGCAGAGGAAATGTGGAAGTGTTATGTCACTTTTACCTTGGAAAGATGTAACCGAAAGACCAACAATGAAGAATTAAGGAAAAAGGTACCGTATTTATCGGCGTATAACACGCACAGGCGTATAACACGCATCTTCATTTTAAGAGGGAAATTTCAGGAAAAAATTTAAATTTCTAAATAAAAACTTTGAAGCAAAATAAGGGTAGCTCAGAACTTGCCCTCCGCTCGCACCGCCCGGCCTCCGCTTGCCCTCCGCTCGCACCGCCCGGCCTCCGCCGCACCGCCCGGCCTCCGCTTGCCCTCTGCTCGCACCGCCCGGCCTCCGCCGCACCGCCCGGCCTCCGCTGCCCTCCGCTGCACCGCCCGGCCTCCGCGCCGCACCGCCCGGCCTCCGCTCGCACCGCCCGGCCTCCGCCGCACCGCCCGGCCTCCGCTTGCCTCCGCCGCACCGCCCGGCCTCCGCCGCACCGCCCGGCCTCCGCTTGCCTCTGCTCGCACCGCCCGGCCTCCGCCGCACCGCCCAGCCTCCGCTTGCCCTCCGCCGCACCGCCCGGCCTCCGCCGCACCGCCCGGCCTCCGCTGCCCTCCGCCGCACCGCCGGCCTCCGCTCGCACCGCCGGCCTCCGCTCGCACCGCCCGGCCTCCGCTTGCCCTCCGCTCGCACCGCCCGGCCTCCGCTCGCACCGCCCGGCCTCCGCTCGCACCGCCCGGCCTCCGCTGCCTCCGCCTCCGCGCACCGCCCGGCCTCCGCCGCGCACCGCCCGCCTCCGCTCGCGCCGCCTCCGCTCTCTGCTCGCACCGCCCGCCTCCGCTCGCACCGCCCGGCCTCCGCTTGCCCTCCGCTCGCACCGCCCGGCCTCCGCTCGCACCGCCCGGCCTCCGCTTGCCCTCCGCTGCACCGCCGGCCTCCGCTCGCACCGCCCGGCCTCCGCTTGCCCTCCGCTCGCACCGCCCGGCCTCCGCTCGCACCGCCCGGCCTCCGCTTGCCCTCCGCCGCACCGCCCGGCCTCCGCCGCACCGCCCGGCCTCCGCTTGCCCTCGCCGCACCGCCCGGCCTCCGCCGCACCGCCCGGCCTCCGCTCGCACCGCCCGGCCTCCGCTTGCCCTCCGCTCGCACCGCCCGGCCTCCGCTGGCTTCTTAACATTATATGGGCGTATAACACGCATACATCATTTGCCCCTATTTTCAGGGGGAAAAAGTGCGTGTTATACGCCGATAAATCACGGTAAATGCTTTGCCTTTGGAATAATACCTGTGTCTTCTGTTACTGATGCTGCTATTTCCCCTGGAGGGACTTCACTGGCAAGTCCCTCAGTTCCCAGCCTGAAAAGATTTTTAGAAAATTGATTTATTAAATAGAATATTACGGCTGGATTAAGAGAGAGAGACTTCACTGAAGTAAACCATGGTCTGGAATGTGTGTGGCTTTGATTTGTATAGTTTGCCTGTGTTTATCTGTTCTTATGATTTTAGTGAGGCATGGTCAGAAGTGCCATTCCACGCCTATACCATATGCCTCTGCAGGATGGACAGGCATATTCTGACCTACCTTCCCTATTCTGATTACTCAATAATATAGAACTTCACTTAAACAAAGAGACACCTAGTCTCATCTTGAGAGCTTATCTGGTTGGCTCCTAATTTATAAGGTTGGACTGCAAAATGGCTATTCTGCTCCAAAATAAAAAGTAAAATCTTTGATATATGCCCTTATTGACTAATGGCTAGTTGATGGTTTTTTTTTAATAGGAAGATTTTGTGAAGAATCTTTGTGATATACAGTAATATTATGATAAAGCTAAGCTAATGAGAGACAGTTTGGTCTAGTGGTTAAGACAACAGGCTAGAATGTGGGAGACTGGGTTCAAGTCCTGCCTTAGCCATGAAAGCCAGCTGAGTGACTTTGGGCTAGTCACTCACTCTCAGCCCAATCAGTCTCACGGGGTTGTTGTTTTGGGGCAAATAGGGGGAGGAAGGAGTATTAGATATGTTTGCCACCTTATTTGTAAAAATAAAGGCAGGATACAAATGAAACAAATAACATTTAAAATTATTCATTATGACATTTTACAAATGCTGGGAACTTTAAAAAATGATGCAAGAATATTAAAGTAGACTTGGATTCTCCTGTTAAGTTCAGCATGTAATGCAATTATAGATGTAACATCTAAGTATTCAGTTGTTGGCTGCTTTGCAGAAAAGCTGAACAGTCTTTTCAGTCCTGAGGGTCATATGTAATAATAAATACTGTAGATGGCTATTAATCTGGGCATAGATTCATGCCCAGTACTGCACTTCCACCTCTCAAGTTCAATGGAGTATGGAGAGGAGGCAATGGCTGCGGTAGTGAGGAAAAGAATTTGCATTGAGAAGGAACAGCAGAGGGCTACAAAAGAGTGCTTCTTGGCAACTGAGATTGTGGGCTACATGGCTCCTGCAGCAAAATATTACAATATGGTATGCACTACAGGGTTTTGAGGTTCAGCCAGATAAGATGAGTTTTCAGTATCTCTAAATTTTCATCCTTTCAGTTTTCCTCTTCTCTTCCCATCAAGTCAGTTCAAGATTCATTGATTTGATTGGCCTGGTGGGTGGAAGATTTTTTCCTTAATTTTTTAAACTTGGTTTTTGTCCATTTCTTGAAATTCTCCCAAACCCGCCACTTTTTCCTTTGGTGCCATAAATAATATCATTTTGACTACACACAGTTCCAAAAAAATTTAGCCATTAGTACTCAGGATCATGACTTCAAAAGCTCTGTGAGATTTTATGAAAACTCATTTGTACTGCAGTAAAAGTGTTTTTATTTCCTTCCATCTTGTTTCAGAGACTGGAAAGGGTACAGAATGTTTTCAGCCAAGCTCATGAATCACAATTGCTGCCAGCTCCTCTCTATAAACAGTGGGTAAGGAAGGATGTGGTCCTTGCAGTTAAAAAGTTCCTACTCACATAAACCGGAAAGGGTGGATTTGGAGCTTAGAAAACCATTCCTGGAAGCAACCATTTTGTGCTTATTTTGATGTGGTATCCTTTCAGATTCAGCTCCTGCTGGAACTCGATCGTGAAGACCAGGCCAGAGAGGTGGCTGCAGCAGCCACAAACCGTTTCAGCCAATTGGTGGATATGTGGGAAATGAGGCTGCAGTTGCTGCTGAAACTGAAGAGCAGTGAAGTGGCTACTTGTGCCCAGGAGGCTTTCAAAGTGGTTAAAGCTAAGGTAGGAGCTCTCTTCTGCATTTGAGGTTGTATGAAGGAATACTTGGAACCTGGGAGTTCTCTCTCACAAATGAAAGTCATCTGAAACTAGTAGTAACAGTAACATTTATTGAGTCATTGGCTAGCAAAGTTTACCAAATATCCAATGCAAAAGTCAAATCAAATGGGTGAGATAGAATACCATCATAACAAGGAGTCTTATTAATAAAAGTGCAGCACAAGTTACGGATATAATGTCTATTAATAAATTGTGCAAGTATAAAACACTACAATCTATGAAGTAAAAATTCCATAAAAGTAGTCCTCGCTTATTGACTGACTCATTTAGTGACTGTTCAAAGATATTGTTGTGGGGAAAAAAAGCTTTGCGACTAATCCAACATCTTTAGTGTTCTGCTGTCACGTGATTGCCATTCAGGCCCTTTACAACTGGCTTCCAACCAGCAAAATTAATGAAGAATGTAGAAGTGAAATTTGCAAGTCGTGATCGTGTGATCTCGCTTAATAACCAGTGTGATTTTCATAAAGACCAAATGGGAAGTAAGATCATAAGCCATCGTGGTCATATGATTTCCTGTGTTTAATGATAGAGTTGCCACTTCCAATTGTGGTCAGTAAACAAGGACTATCTGTATTGCCTAAAATGAAGTAACTAGCACGATTTCAGAATCTGCTTAGTGATCTGAAATGCTCTCTCCATTCATAAGGTCAACTTTTGACAGTGGCACTGTCAAAAAGTCACATTTTACCACCTAGGGAAAGATGAATTGGCAGGGCTCCTGGCAGAGGCAGTGAAAGAGCTTTTTTTCATTTGTTTCTTGCACTTAACAGTGAGCTATCCCAGGCCCAGTGGGCTTGTATGAGTACCTGCTTACGATTGTCCATAGGATGATGAGCAGAGGTGGTATTCAGCAGGTTCTGATCAGTTCTGGAGAACCGGTAGCGGAAATTTTGAGTAGTTTAGAGAACCGGCAAATACCACCTCTGACTGGAGATTTTACAGTATCCTTCCCCTGCCATGCCCACAGAACCAGTAGTAAAAAAAATTGAATCCCACCACTGATGAACACTTGTCATCAAGGCCATGGCATTCTATTGTGGTAACTGTTAGTAACTCCAGCACTATTACAATATAGTTCTTCATACCCCTTATATTTTAAAGATCCCAGAGACAAAACTATTTAGCTATGAAAATAACGTAGCTTATTTTCTGAGTTCCCCTTTTGTTTCTCTCTAAGCTTTTTGCATGGCCTGTGTAATGCAGGATTTCACTTACTTAAACTGGTCCCTTTCTATAGGAGAGAGGCTCCTTAATTTCATCAATATATTTTCTGCCATACTACAGGTAGTCCTTAACAGTTCATTTAGTGACCTTTCAAAGTTACAGCGGCACTGAAAAATGTCACATGACTGTTTTCCACGCTTACAACCATTGCAACATCTCCATGGTCACATGATCAAAATTCAGATGCTTGGTAACTGACTCATATTTATGATGGTAGCAGAGTCCCGGGGGGGGGTCATGTGATAATCTTTTGTGACCTTCTGACAAGCAAAGTCAATGGGAAAGCCAGATTCACTTAATAACTGTGTTACTAACTTATCAACTGCAGTGATTCACTTAACAACTGTGGTAAGGAAAGCTGTAAAATGGGTAAAAAATCACTTAACAAATGTTTCACTTAGCAACATAAATTTTGAGCTCGTTTGTAGTCATAATTTAAGGACTACCTGTACTTCAGGCATTTTGGTGCCTTTTCATTTGCCTGCTACAAAATCAAAATTTGCCAGCCATTCTCCAGTCTCACCTTATTACATGTATTTTATACAACTTGTATCCAATATTTTCTTCTCCTGATTTTTTGTTATTTTTCCCTGTAGGACACCTTGCCACTATGGACTTTATGGCTAGAATGGAGTGAAGGTGCCAGTAGTAAAGCAGAGACTGAAGCTCTCTATCAGGTATTGTATTTTCCATTCATAAATGAATTGTGGTTTTTGTTGTAGTTGTGGAGAAACTAGGAAGTCAAAGGAGTACTAGGAATAGTTATGTATATGACTTGAGTTATTTATCAAAAATAAAAAAGGCAATAAATAAATAAAAATAATATATTCCACCTAACAATACCAACATAAGATCATAAAGAGTATCCTGAAATGGAGTAATAAACATATTGAAGCACAGTCTTTAATTACAATGAATGGATTCAGAAATATTGGTTGTTTTCAGTTAACAAGGGTAATTAGGAACATAATTTCTATTGCTAAGCAACGCAGTGGTAAAGCACAATGTCACGTGACCCTAGCACTTAGTAATGTAGTTCCATCATTTCCGGTCACTGTTGTTAAATGAATCCCAAGCCGTTGTTTTAAAAGTGCAATGTCTTGTGATTGCCACTTGTCACCTGCTGGCTTCCCTATTGACTTTGCTTATTGGAAACTGGTAATGAAAGTTAACAAATAGCAATCACATGATCATGGGATAGCAATAGCACTTAGACTTATAGAGTCAGCCTATTGCCCCCAACAATTTGGGTCCTCATTTTACCCACCTCGGAAAGATGGAAGACTGAGTGAACCTTGAGCCTGGTGAGATTTGAACTGCCAAACTCCAGGCAGCTGGCTGCAGAGGTAGCTTGCAGTACTGCACTCTAACCCACTGTGCCACAGAGGCTCCTACAACAGAGGGATGCTGCAACATTGTAATTGCAAGCTGATGGTCAAGTACCTGGTTTTCAATCATATGACCGCAAGGATTTTGAGACAGCTGCAGCTACGAGGACCTGCTCTAAGTTCCCCTCATTCTGCATCATTATAATTTCAAAAAGTTGCTGAATGAGTGGTTGTTAAGCAGGGACTGGTTGTAGATTCTCCAGAGCAGGTTTACTAAACTGTATGAATAGGAGATTGCCTACCTATGTATATCCTCTAGCCGAGTCAATAGATCCAATTTGGTGTGGGTAATTATCACAGAACAAAGTAACCAATCTTCTTGACTTTGGTTTCAAAGTCCACTGTGGATGCTTAAAAGCTTTGTGTCATTTAATGGACTTCACAATCATTTGCATTTAACTGGCAGAGATCTTTCCTTGCCACACTTTCTGCTGACTCCATAGCCTTGAAAGAAAAGTACCTTGAGTGGGCTCACAGAACCGGTGGCTATAAGAAAGCAAAGCAAGTCTTCACCAGGTTAGGACATCTCTTTTCTAAAGCATTATTCAATCACTTTTTTTCTATATTCCTCCACCCCCATTTGTTATTAAAATCAAGTGAGTTACCCCATTACTTCTCTCCTAGGCTGCAGGAATGCCGCCCATTTTCACTCCAGTTCTTCAAAAAAATGATTGAGATTGAAAAGGAACAAGTAAGTTAAAAAGTATTATAAATAAGTGTAGGGACCGATTTCTTGGTTGTGTTAGTAATTATGAAGTATACTATTTTCTCAGGTACCATGTGTTTTAATTTTTGTATGGTTGTATTTTTATTTTAAATTTGTTGATGACCTGGTGTCACTTGAGATGGGTAGCTAACCAAATCAAATGAATGAATAACAGCAGAGGTGGTATTCAGCAGTTCTGACCAGTTCTGGAGAACCGGTAGCGGAAATTTTGAGTAGTTCGGAGAACTGGCAAATACCACCTCTGACTGGAGATTTTACAGTATCCTTCCCCTGCCACGCCCACCAAGCCATGCCCACAGAACCGGTAGTAAAACAATTTGAATCCCACCACTGAATAACAGTGATATTGGTGGAAATATTTACCGATTGTTTTGATAGAACAAATAAATGAATAAATAATGTGCAGTATTTGTAGAGGTATTTACCAATGTGAGGTTTCTAATGGAAAGCATGCTTTGCTAGGACTGGGCCACAGTAAAATACTTGATCTGATTTTAAAAGCCACCTGGGAATAGTCATCCTGAAGCTTATAGGCAGATTATTGACACATGCCCAGTTTCTTGAAAATCCTGGCCTCATTGGTGTTCTAATGGAAAGGATGAGGCAGACCTCTGGATTCTCTAGATACTCCAAACTACAATTAAGAAATCCACTGCCAGCTGTTAGTGCTAAGGAATTGTAAATCAACAACATTGGAAAGATTAAAAGTTTCTCATCTTTGTTTTGAATCATTAAATGTCTTAAGAGCTGAAAAGCCACTTATATTATTGTTTCATACACACTGGTTATAGTGGTTGTCTTGGGTGCATAATGCCTTTGCATTATGTAAGTATGTCTTTTGTGGGAGTATTTGAGGGAGGGAGTGCCCTGGAGCTTAATATAATACTTCCCTCAAATGAGAGAAGCTGAAACTCCTACCCTGACTGCAATAGTTGGGGGTGGGGCTTGGGAAAAAAAAAGAGAGGGAGGGTTCTTTTGGTCTAGATGTTGTAGCTATAGGCCTATCAGGTTCCAAAACCAAGAAAGACATACATAATTATCTATAAATAGTTCTTGTCATTGTTCCTCTCCTATAGACAGAAATCTTGCTAAACTAAAGCAAATACTTGCATCATTAAGGATATATTCCCAGAGTTTATTCATTCTGAGAGTATATCTTAGATATGCTCTGAGAAGAATTTCTAACTCTTTCTCCTAACTAAACTGGCTGTCATTTTCATCCTCTGGAATGCATTCCTTCTCTCCTGGGAATCTAGACTATATGCCACTATAAGGGCTGAACCCCGTAAGGGGGCTCTGAGGAAGTCAGTACTGTAACCAGCTGTGATGGAGAAAACCAATAGGGCCTCTGAAACAGCTGCCTTATCTTGCCCTTTCTTGCTGTCCTTCAAAAGCAGCACAGTCAGGACTGTTCTTCTCTCACTTGCCAGGATTTCTTGTGCCTGGATTGTCCACGTGCAAACTGCTCCTAGAAATTGGGAAGGAATGCCCAGAAAGATTTATATATGAAGGCTGCATAAAGTTTCAGAAGATGATTAAGATTGCATGACAAATGTGTTTTATTCCAGTCATTTTATCATTGTTAAGCTCAGCATGGTAACCACCCACCATTTTTTAAAGGAATCCAGTAAAATATTTAACATCCGAGAATATTATGAACGTGCCTTGAGAGAATTTGGTGCTACAGAACCTGGTAAGAATTTTTACTTGTTGGTTTCTAAGACTACTCTCAGTTGTATTTCTGTTATAGCTATGGCAATCACCTGATTCTTTCTGTTAAAAGTCTCTCAATGAACCAAGCAAAGCTTATTGTGGCAGTTGTTGATTTTCCTTTCTGTCTGTCTTGGAATTCTACAGAATGCTGTGGAGTTGAAACATTCCATCTTTTTTTTTATTCTATTCAAAACATTAAAATACAAATTCCAAAAAGAAAAATATAAAAGCAAAACAAAACTAGACAAGACTACATAAAAATGTGCATGAAAAGAAAAAAAACAAAACATATACATAAATTGTCCCTCCACCCCATTGAATAATGACAAATATCTTTCAGAGATAATAATTCCTCCCTCTTTGTGAAGCAAACACACTATTCATAAATTTCTACAATTTACAACCCACTTGGCCTGATATCTACTATTATGGAAACATAGTTAACAGATAAAACCAGCAGCCAAATTTCAAAACCTTTTGTTAACAGTCTCTTATTGTAATTCATATGCAGAAAGTCCATAGTAGTTTCTGACCCATCATCCCCTTTTTTGTAGCATTTCCATTATTACAGTTGTAACTATGATTTTTTTTTTTTAAATTGAAGATCTTTGGCTGGATTATATCAAAGAAGAGCTGAATCATTCTCAAGGCAAACCAGAGAATTGTGGCAGTATTCACTGGAGAGCTATGAAAATACTGCAGGGAGAACAAGTGGAAACTTTTATTTCAAAGTATACACTGCTGCAAGCTGGGCACCTGTGAGAAATTATTTTTTATTCTAATGGCAAATTAACCTGTTAATTAAACAGGTTAAATTAACAACTATGGAAACTCTTGGCTTTTAGTTGAGTCAAGTGTATAATGAATGCTCCCTGAATAAATTACTTGCTACTAAAAATTGCCTAACATCCGTATTCTCTCCACATTACTGGAGTTAACATAAATGTAACAATTTGAGATTTTAATTAATATACATATATACTTTCAGGGAAAGTGGAAGAACAAACTTAATTTTACATTTATTTTGCTACTGTTTTGTGATAGGAACTATTTATATTTTATATTATTGTGATAGAACTGGATTTCATTCTGGCTACTGGATAGAAGTTGTCTGCCAAACAAATGTAAATGGTCACATAGAGATTGTTCCAGGAACAGCTAGTTTTGGGTGATTTGTGTAAAAAGTAAAACATGCATGCTTGTTCCAGATGGCAAACAGAAATGCAGTTGTTTTAGGCAAAAGTATTTTGGTGCATTTGGGAGGGAAGGATTGTGGGAATCAGGCAGGGAGCATTCTTTCCTTACCTTCCCAGCAGGCAGGTAGGTAGCTGCTCTGGGTGAGGGACGGAGAGAGGGCTTTCAAATGTGGCTGGGAAATTGTTAACGGAAAATGGAGATCATGTGATTACAACAGCAGTGTAGCAACAGTAAGTAGCACTGAAGCAGTCACAGCTTTCCCAAATTCCAGGAGATTTGGACACATTCTGTTTGAGAGGGGAAACCCCCAAAACCATGTTGAGGGTGACGAGTTTTATGTAGTATATATAGTACACCTAGTTTTATTTAACTGGTTTGACACATCACAAACCAAGAATCAAATCCATTGTGGCTTAATGCAATTCGTAACTTAGTGGCTGAGTTCATACTTTGGGCTAAGTTTTAACTGTAAAAAATTTCAAAATAACTAGATTTGTGAAACACCAAAAATCACCTTTTATTTTAGCATGATAGATGAATTCAATTTATAATCACTTGTGCATCAGAAGCTAGCTGCAGGTAGTTTGGATAGACTTATAATAGCATGTACCTTGATCTGAGAAGTCAAATGGCCCTCAGAAGCAGTTGGGCTTGTACTCTGATATTTTGTGATCTGGCTTATAAATTGTAATTTACTGAGGTCATAATCTCGTCAACGATACCTATATATGAGAATATGCTTTATTACTAAGAAATAAAGGCAATTTCTTGTTTAAAATTTCTGAATGTCTTGATGTACAGCTCCTTGAATTATTTCCCTGAATTATTTCCCCATTCTTGATTTCTACCCCTGATCAATTATTTGTGAAAAGATTTGAAATAAGTCATCAAGTTTGTTAAACTGAAATGTCTGTTTGTGAGGTAAATGGCTAACACAACGAGGATTTGGGCCAGAGCCAGGGAGCTCTGAAAACCTCAATTTTTACATTGAAGAAGACTTCAGAATGTTAACGTCAGAAACTTTTCAATGTTAGGGTTCACCTTTGAAAAATGAGCATTTCTGAGTATTAAATAATATTCAACTTTGTGTCACTGAACTCAACTAACTTTTCGCAGCTTACAACCCAAGGAAATATAAAAATAACCATTTACATAAACAGCAAGCAGAAAACAAATCTGGTCCACATGAATCAAATATCAGGTACCCAGCAGAGATCCAGTTGCCCTGGTCTAGCACCCGAGAGTACATAAAAGGGCATTTTTGTTGTTGTCATATTTGAGGAAGCACAGTTGGTGCCAGGTTTTATTGGGCATGTTTCACCTTGAAATCAAAGATCCCTGGATGGAGTTTATGTATCTTTTCTTTTATGTATACTGAGAGTATTTACACCAAGACAAATTCCTTGTGTGTCCAGTCATATTTGGCCAATAAAGTATTCTATCCTATCCTATCCTATCCTATCCTATCCTATCCGTAACACTAAGGAACTGGGATTTTCATCAAAACATTTTCTCTTTAGCCAAGGTATTCTCCCACAAGTAATGGAAAGATGGTGGTGCATAAAATGAAGTTCAACTGTTTCCTGGTTTTCTCCAACAACACAAATCTGGCTTAGCTTTCACACACACACTCTCCATAACTTTCCAACATTGGCAGTTTTAAAAGGCAGATTTTCAATGTTGGCATGACCATCCAAATTCAGGTAATGATACGATTCCTTTGCCTGTACTCAAGAGAGGGGTTTCAATGAACAAGCCTTTCCTTCTTTCCTCTGAACCATTAAAAGTTTTTGAACGCATCCATAGACCATGATCATTCTATTTTAAGATAGAGGCTTCAGTGTCCAGAATTGGCACTGTCTCAGTCCAACTCAGTTGGCAGGATCATGGGGAAAACAGGAGTAGGAAGGACTACAAGTAGTCCTCAACTTACAACAGCTTGTTTGCTGACAGTTCAAAGTTACAACAACATGACAATTTTTCACATGTGTGACCATTGTAGTATCCCCATGGTCCCACGATTTACATTCAGATGCCTGACAACTTCATATTTACAACCATTGCAGTGTCCCAGGGTCATGTGACCACTTTTTGCAACCTTCTGACAAGCAAAGTCAATATGGGAAGCCAGATTCATTTAACAACCGTGCTACCTATTTAACAACTGGCAATGACTCCCTTAACAAACGGTGCAAGGAAAGTTGTAAAAACGGGACAAAACTCACTTAAACCAATTTCTCACTTAGCCACATAAATTCTCGGCTTAATTGTGGTCTAAATCAAGAACTTCCTTTATTGGTAGTGCGCGTTGGCTGTCTTGAGTTGTCTATGGAAAAAAAAAGGCGGGATTAAATTAAAATAAAAAAGGTGCAGCAGGCGCGCGCGCCAAGTCAAACAGACCCGGCCGGCGGATCGAGTGCAAAGCTTGGGCTGGCCACGTGAGCCGCGCCTTTGCCGAGTTTTCTCGTGAGAAGGGTGTGGGGCGGAATCTGCTTGGAGTCGGGAGAGCTCCGTCGGCCGGGCATGGAGACGGCCACTCCCCAGGGGCGTAGCCTAGATTGCAGGGTGAGGCAGGAGCCAGCGTGACTGGGGGATACCGTTTACCGGGCGCGAGGGCCGGGCAGCGGGGCGAAGGATTTGGCGGTGGCAGCCGAACAGCGGAGTTGCAAGCCTTGAGCCACCCTTGGGGAAGGGAAGGGCTTTGCTTCCCAGGATTAGGAAACACGTTTTAGGAACCGGTTCAATGAAATGCTTATGCTTCAATGGAGAACGGCGAGGCCGCTTATACGTGCCATTGACTGGGAAGCTGTGTAGATAATGCAGATAATTACCCACGAGACGCGAGAATTGGATTGGTGGCATTTCAAACTCGTACTTTCGAGTTGATGCTTTTGTACTAACCATTTTTTTTTTTTAAAAAAGCAGGTCGTTGTCAAACTCTGGAATATGCGTTACATATTCCCGCTTCTTGCTAGGTAACGAAGCACAATGTTTGAAATTAAAATAGCGTGCTGGGAGGGGTGTCAGGCGACCGTTGAACGCTGTCCGGGACGAGTGGGATTAATTAAATTCGAAGCACGCTAATTTCACTCGGAGGTGGTTTTTTTAAAATGCAGTGGAAGTGCTGACTGAACTTAATTGAATAAGATTAGGCAGCCATGTATCTTTCCTGAGGTAAAAAATATTTTAAAGCTTTCCTCATTCTGGTACCTGTTGGACTACAACTCTCATAAGTCTGGCACCAGGAAGGCATCGGATTGAAAAATATATATTAAGGGATCAGATAATCCCTTCTTCCAAGCAGTGACTGAAGAAACACCGCCATATCCTATATGTGGTATCCTATTTTAATCATAGGCCACAAAGATCAGCTGATCTTTGTATAAGTAGTTTAGGATGGTTCTTCATACTTTACTCATTTACAGTTTCTTTAGATATATTTAAACCCATTCTGATTCTTTTTTGATCATATGGCTATAATAACACATGAAACTGGCTATATAGTTAAGAATCCAAGCTATTAATTTTAATTATTAGCAAGCATCAAGAAGGGATGTTTTACCATTTGTGCCTCAGTGTTGCCATATCAGTGGAAATTATCTCATGCATTCCAATTAGCTAAAAAGATCCCTGCCTCACTACTGTTAATTTTAAATTTTGACATATAAAGCACACACACTGATAGGCTTCCTAGTGACCTATTTAGCATTGCATCTAACTTTCAGGTTGATATCTGTTTGAATAGTTTCAGCATTTATTCGGTGCATCAAGTTTTTCTGTAATGCAAAGAGTCCTTGTGTGATGAAGCATCAGACTGAAGAACAATAATGGTAGGCAGTGTGTATAAGATTTAAAATTCTTGGAAAAGCAGAGTTGTCAGAATACTTACAGCCTAGATTTTTAAAGAATCATTTTAATGTGTAATTAATCCTCTCATGGACCCTAGCAATATAATTGGATTTATTGAAAAAGCTGGGCAAAGCTCATAGGTACAGAAAGGTAGAGAATTAAAAAGCTGGATGAGTGGAAGAAGGCTTAGTAATAGTATCCTGAGGGAGAAAGATGTGAGAATGGACAAGGAGACGTTTAAATAGCAGTTTCATTCATCTTTGAGGGAGATGGGTGGTTTAGAAATCTGAAATATAAATGCATAAACTAAATGTTTTTCTTAATAAATAATACAAAGTTTAAGAATATATGCAAGGGAAGTTAAGAGATGAAAGTACAGGTGGTCCTTGCCTTAAGACCACAATTAAGCCCCAAATGCCTGTTGCTAAGTGAAACATTTAAGTGAATTTTGTCCTATCATGTCCTTTATTGCCACAGTTGTTAAGTGAATCACTAATTTTAAATTAGTAAGACAGTTGTTTAGTGAATTTGGCTTTCCCATTGAGTTTGCTTGTCAGAACATTGCAAAAGGGGATCACATGATCCTGGAATACTGTCACCACCATAAATAAGGATGTGATGGCAAGCATCTGAATTTTTATCACATGACCATGAGGATACTGCAATGTTGTGTGAAAAACAGTTATGTCACATTTTCAGTGCTGTTGGTCACTAAATGAACTAAGTTAAAGAGTAATTGTAATAGGGTAGGGTAAAACCATGGTTCCCAAGAAATAACAGATGATGGTGATATATTGAAAAAAAGATGAAAAGGGTTAACGTTTTTCTTTTTTATCTTTCCTCACTTCTCTCTCCTCCCCCATTACTGCTTTTCTACCTATTTTGTATTTTATATTTTATAACTTAATAAAAATGCTAATGGGAAAAGAAAAAAAAGATGTGGTATGGGGAAATAAAAGAAGTAACAGTTAACAGAATAATTGGATGTTACAGGTTTAAAAGATTCTGGGTTTTAAATCTAGATTTACAGACAATTTTGTTAATAGTGACTTCAATTGTTGTAACACAATTAATTGGTAACAAATAAGGACAGCAAGGCCTAAGAAACAAGGAACATGCACTTTATACAGTAGTTTGAATTGATATAACCAGCTTTTTCCTAGGGCCTAGGTTGTAAGCTTCCTGCTGGTATTTATTGCTCCTTTAAGAACTTCTCTAATCTGCTTAGGCAAGCATGTTAAGATTTGCTGAAAACTCAGAAAACTTATAAAGGGTACTGTAACAAACTACAATAGTGTCTTCATGATAGTGCTGTTGTAGAATATAATGGAGTTGGATTACAGAGCCTGATACCGTTGCTTAAGTCATGGCATTGTGTCACGTCATCATTCCCCACCCCATCCCATGCCCATAAAATGAAATACAAAAATGCAGTCAACTGAAATCTTATAGTGTGGAAACTCAAGTATGTTTACAAGCAAATGATTTCTTTGAAAATTGCTAGGAAAAGAACCTTTTACAGAAAATTGTCAGTATTTTTTTGGAAGAAATCAGATGGCCATCAGGGATTATTACTATCAATTTTTGAATTCTAGATGTTAGTTGGAGTTAGTTCACCCAGTGAAAATCAAACTGCCATCCTTCAGAAATTACTTGAACATGCTATATAATTAAAATGTTTTTATTCCTGAGTTCAGTTTTTATCCCTGGTAGCAATTTAATTAAATTCTGTTCTTCGTGTTCTACAGGTTAGCTGTCTTATATTTAACAAAATATTTTTTAAATGTATGCCTTCTGTTTAATGTTTTAGATTGTGTATATGAACACTCCAGAAATACTTTCTGGTCTTATCATGATTCTTAACGCATTAATGTTTTAGGAGATTGGATTTTGGAGAGCTACAGCCAATAAGTAGACACTGCATTGAATTAGACAGACACGGTTATTTTATATGGGCATTCATATTTTGGGGAATTGTAGGAAATGGTGCCTCCTTTGGCCATACTCTCTTTTCTCAACTTTATTCTTAATTTTAAATAAATACATGGGAGATACCCACATAACAAAGTAAAGCCTTAATTTTCAGATCATATTTGTTCATATGAATGCTTGTGGACCATGTATCAGCCCCATGAGAACTTTTAGAAAGCCAGCATAGTGTAGCTCAGTGCTGTTCTGTCTAGAAAAAAAGACAAAGCTACTTTGAATTCATAGAAAGCATCCTTTGCTATAATATGAATAACAGAAATCTCAGTTTTTCTTCTGATAAATCTAGGTTTTGTGACTACATGCATGCAACAACTATTTTGTGAAGAAGCAAATCCATTGATGGCCGCCATTTTGTAAATAGACATAGTACCCTTTTAAAATTCTAAAACATGCCAGGCAGTCCAAAAAGTTGCCTATACCCGATCTGGAGAAATTATCTATTTTCTGTAGATTTTTTATTCCTTGAAAAAATATTTACATTTTAATCAGGGATTTCTCAGTGTTATTCCTAAAAATTAGACAGCATTGTCACTTGGTCAGGTACAAACTATCTGGGTAGAGAAGTGCTTGTTTTTCTTTTTTTCTTACTTTAGGTCAGTGCTTCCCAACCATTTCCTTCATTATGCAAAATTACTTATCAGAAAGTATTCAAATATCTCTGTTGTGATTATGTAGTGCAGGGGTATCAAACTCAAGGCCCAGGATCTAGTCTGTGGGATACTTAGATCTGGCCCACGGGCTGCCCTGGAAACAGTGAAGGACAGGCCCACAGTACCTCTGCCAGTGAAAACAGCTAGGGTAGGCTGCAGGCTCTGTTTTCGCTGGCAGAGGACTGCAGGAGGCCATTGCAGCTGAAAACGGAGCTTGGGAGCCTGTTTTTGCTGGCAGAGCGTTCAGGGCATCACAGGTACCTCCCAATATGAGTGATGTCAAGCTGGCCACACCCTTTCTGGCCACACCCATTCCGGCCCCCTGAGGTAGAAGACAACCCTGATGCGGCCTTCAATAAAATTGAGTTTGATACCCCGGTGTAGTGGTTTTATGGTCATTACCAAAAGAATCCTCACTTTTATCCAATATTAAGTTATTTATCCAGGTTTGGGGAACATAATGTTAAACATTAAAAGCAGAATTTCAGAATTCATGATTACGTTATTTGCAATTCTGAACTGAGGAAACAGAATATTACAGTATTCTTATGGCAACTGCCCCTGCTTCTTTATGACAAATACAAAGATTGGTCTTAAAGCTTCACAAGGTTTATTTTTCAAGAAGATATTTGAAGTCATTGTTAACTGCCAAGTTAAAGTTTAATATTCTCACTATGAATTTAGCATCAAAATACATTTACAATTCCATATTTTAATAACAAGAACTTAAGGCCAACCTTTCCCCAAAAGACAGATTTAATCCAACTTTCAAGAAATCAACTATATTTGTTATCCAGCAATTTCGGGAGCATTTATATGAAAACAGTAGGAGATAGGAATCATTTTTTTTAAATAAGCATTTCTGCCTTGCAGATTGAAGTTAATAGATTCTCCACTACTGAACAGGAGGAAGTTGAAGTAAAGAAGGCAAAGGCATTCATTTGGAGACCTTGGAAAGGTACTTAGAGAAAAGTAACTGCATTTCTAGAAGAGGAAACAGTAGCTCAGTTGTAGAATATATACACTGCATGAGTGGATTTGCATGTTGCACTAAATCATAGGCTCTGTTCAGCTGTTGTGCAGTGCAATGCAGGAGGAAAATGATCTAGATTGTTGGGGACAGTGCTGATTCTATAAATCGCTTAAGGTTGTAAAGCACTATGAAGCTATATATAAGTCTAAATGCTATTGCTATTAGTAACTGAGTTGTTACTGAACAAGTTGGTTGATGGTCTGCTTAAGTATAGCGTGACTGACTGTTGCTGACAGCTTTTCTACGCATGTCTAGGCTCCTATGTGAAATACAATCTGGCATTATTATGGTTTAATTCAATGAGACAAAACCCAGCAACATGGCTTATTTTACCAAACTAGGCTTACTGTTGGATTTTCTAATTTTTGTTCTTAATTTAAGTCTTTTACTGGCAAGATGAAGCACAGAAAAAATAACCACATAAAATAGAAGCAATGAATTAGTCACAAGAGACTTAAGAAATTGGAATTAAAAAGAAACCTTAAACAAGATAAACTGAAATAGAATAGAACATAGCAAATAAAAATAGAACAGGAAAAAATATTCTAAATGTCTCTGCTTCAATATTAGGACAAATAGAAAAAGAAAACAGGAATATAGTTAAGGAAGCCATATCTGATTTTCTTCACATCAGATATAAACATAATTAAAACCATTTTTTCCATTCAAAATTATATAACGTAGTTCTTTTAATATGCAGCCCTTATTAATCGGTAAATCCAGATAATCATCACTACTGTGGATTAAATAGTACTTAAAGGCATTTGATCATTATAGGCACATGTCTGTGAACTAGACAAATTATGAAATACAGTTTTAGCTTTTAAAAGGATGGTAGGAATTATTGAACTACTCTCTTTAGAATGGAAAAGGCCCAGAATTGCCTTGGCACTGTTAGCTTTGGCAGCAATAGATCTAATTTGTTCTCTTCAACTTCTGGAAGCTTAAAAAATTATGCCAAGGTATTTAAAATCTGGAACATGTTCAGTTTTATTATTTCCTATTTGCCATAGATATCTGAAGGAACTTTCTTTCCCAAGAAGATTAAATCTTGGTTTTGGAAATAGTTGCTTATAAGACCTCCCTTTTTAGAATATTTATTTATATCCTGCCATTATTATTTTGCTCAAGTCTTAAGCTTCTCTTAAGGGCCACCTGGGAAGCAAAAGAATAGTTGCTTGTTGGCATATAGCGGTATTCATTGGCATATAGCAGTATTATCAAATGTTTGTAACTGAATTTAGGATGGAATTTAGAATGGTTGGAGCAATTACCACTGAGATCCACAGAAATATTGAGCCTATTTTGTGCCTCAATGGGTTGCAATGTATGCAGTAAGATAGCCAGCTCTATTCTCATCTGACTTGGTGATTTTATGTTCATATTGTATCCTTATTAGAGTGAGTGACCACTGGTCAATGAATGGGAGGGACATTTTCATCAGTCTGTTCCTTGAAATAAAACTGAAGAATTGTTTTAAATAAAGACTATGTATAAAGGGTGACTTTGCTTACATTTATATTTTTCTGTTAGAAACTGTAAACTGACACACTGATTCACTACCTTTCTTAAGTTCTGCTAGAAATTTATCTTGATATACTCAATCCAAAAACTTATAATAAAAAATGGGCATATGTTTTAAGCTTATTTTGTAGGCTAACTGTGAAGGATTGTTATTTTTGCCATTTTTAGAGAAGGAGAATGGTTACAGAACTCTAGTCATCAAATGTTTGAAGTGTTTTACCGATGTGTTTAAAAAGGGACACCAAGACAGGGACCTATAAAGCAGCTTTTCCCTTTAGCAGCTTAGATGATATTAGATCACTGCTGGGGGCTTTCCTGCTTTTCAGTTGGTCAATTTGTTTAAGAATCTGAATGGAAAAACAGTAGTAGAGGTGTGGAGTGAAGAAATATGGGGCATCCAGAAGAGAAAAGGCTAAATAGCTTACTACAATCTCTTTCCATCTAGCATCTGAAATCCTAGCCTTCAAATATTGGTTCCCCTTATATATCAAGCAAGCAATTAGCTTCCAAAATAGGGAAATATTCCACAGCGTAAAAAAACCCCACATTTGTTGGGCAAAGGCTTGTATTTTTTCCTTTTCAATTATTTTTTTCTAAAGCTTTTTCTGAGCAGTTAATTGGTTAACATGACCAATTGCTCACTCTGTGTAGATTTTAAAAACTGTTACTAAACCTACATTATCAAATACAGTACATCATACCTGGGTTTCTGAGCGGTGCAGGCAAATGTTCTCCTAGCATGTTGCATTAGCATTAAATAATAGTGGCTGAAAGATAAGATGTCTAAGATGTTTATACATGGCTTGGGCCTTTGATGGGTTTGAAATTGTTAGCAGATGTTCCTGAAACTGATCTAGCAAATCTGAGGGTAATGCAAAATGTATTCATTGTGCATGCTTTGCAGTTCATGTGGTTAATTCGGGCTCCATAACTGCCATCCTTTCTCCTGATGTTAGTTGGTGAAATGGACAAATGGAGGTAGTTGCTCTCTTGTCAAACAAAACCCAGTTATAAATGCAACTGTCAGATTAAATAAATCGCATGGAGCCAGCCTAACATTGATCGTACTTTATCTCTGCGTGCCCCCCCCCCCAAATACTGCTATATAAGATCATTCTTATGATAGTTTATTTTTCTTTATTTTAAATACTGGTTACTTTCTTTGTAGGGCTGACAGAAAAAGTGGAGGCAAAAATAAGTACTCTTGAGGACTCTGATGATTTTGAAGACTTCCAATCAGAAAATGAAGACTGGAAATCAGATGATGAAGATTACGATGTAGCTACCCAAACTGTTTTTCCTGAAATGACAGCAGTTACTCAGTATGAAGAAGAAGACTGGGATAAGGAGATGGAAGACTCTGAAAACAATAAAAACTCTTATGGTAAGGGAATGCCTATTTATGATTTTTTTCAAACATGTTAGGAAACTTAATCACTGGGAAAAATACTTCATGTATTTGTCAGACTCCTCGTTGGTCAAATTAAAGCACTGATACATGAATTTCTTGGTGCTAGGCTGTATCTAAATTTTAAATAGATACTAGAATGTTACTGATCTTTGCTACAAATAATGCTTATGGCATTGTTCAAGCTGGCTCTTTGGCTGTGAGTCAAGAGTTGAGCACTGTCCCCTAGAGTCAGATATGGATGATGGGGGAAATTTTACCTTTTCTATATGTATTCAGGTGCATAGAGTTATATCTATTGAAGAAATCTAATTGTATGTAAGCGTGGCTCCCTGCCTTCTTTCTAGTCCTAAATAATTGTAATGTTATAGCAGGCACAATTCTGAGCTGCAGTAGACTACACAGGAGCTTGTTAAGAGAGAAGATAAGAGAGAATTGCAACTAAGCACTTCTACTATCGTTAATTTGACAGAAGTTGTATTATCAGAATATAAACATATTAATTCTTAAAATTGTAATCTGGCCTGGGATTAAATTACAGAAACTCCTAAGTAGAAAGGCCTAGTCATTTGCTAGTAAATAACTGGTATAAGCAGCTGCATCTTCTTTTTTTATTCATTACCTTTGAGATTTTTCTTACATTGTGAAGATTTTTTAAAAATATTTATACTGCTTCTTTATTTTTTTCCCTTTGCATATTTTACAAATACTTGTCCCCGATAGTTTAATTTCATTGCCATTTTAATTACTGATAATGATTCCTTAGTAATCCTTCAGTAACTTTCTCTTAAATATACACAGTTGGACTGTAAATTTAGAATAGTTGTATAATTTCAATGAAGAACACAGTCCTCTGCAAAACCCTATTTGAAAACACAAGTTCTTTCTAACCAGAGCTATAACTTTAATTTTACAATTGTTTTGAATTAAAAAATAATTTATTCAAGATATAAACCTTCTTTCTGTTAATCAAGTAATGTAAATACAATATCTACAATAATGTTAGGATAGTAATATACTAACTTATTCTTTGGAAGAATAGCATTTGATAATGAAAAATATACAGGGTTATTGCCAAGAAACTCTATAAAGCATTAGTACATGTACCCTCTCATTTTATGAATGTACAAATTAACAGACAGAAGTATATATTATACTTTAAAATTATAAGGTAAATGTATAGAGCAACTGCTGCACATGTAATGAATTGCCTACCTTTAAAAAGAGAAAAATTATTGCTAGGAATTTACTGTATTTTTGCACTTAACAAGTTAGCTTGTTATACAGTAATAGGACACAACCCTCTTTCTAAAGATATGCTCTTAGTGTTTATGTTTCTGATCTAGCTTTATAAAAAGATGACATCAAGTGTTAAATCCGCTAAACTGCTAAATTTAAGATAATAATCTGCTAAATTTAGGATCCCAATATTTCTGTAATACAGTTATTGGGTTGTATCCTAGTGGATTCTAATTTTTACTCTTAACTGTCTTGTCATGATAGAAACAAAAGGTTACACTTTTCCAAATAGGGATGTGTGATAGGCATTCTATTTTAAGTTATTTAGGATATGTTCAAAAATACAACACTTTCATTCTGTGTTCTACCCAGGTTGCTTCCCCAGGTAAGAAATATAGTGCTCTATAAGAAATATAGAGTAATGTCTCTACCTCTCTTTTGAGGACAACTATAATAGTTCATTAACCATCTGTTCTATTATTTAATGGTTATGTCAACTAATTAAAGACATGTAAAACTATGGTATTATAGACTAATTAATTAATTTGATATATTTATATGGCTACCTGTCTTGCAATAGTGATTCCTGGCAGCTAGCATGCAATTCAAAAAATCGCGATACAAAAAGCCAACAATATAAAAAACATAATAACAATAATAGTTATTTTTCTATTATTTTAAATGTGCCTGTGGTGACATAGCATATTTATTTTCCACAGATATGAGATAGTTTATGCATTTATTCAGTTTATAGGGCTACCTATTTGTCTGGTTGACTCAAAAACATAAATGCAACTGCCATAAAAAAAAGAAAAGGTCCTCTGGGATTCACTGGATGCTGTTCTACTGGACTGTTCAGCAATGGAAAAAAAACCATATACTGAATAGGAAAAGGGGTCTGGAGAGTTCACCTGCAAGAAATTTGTATTTTCAACCGTTTTGTTTTGCTTATTGACATGCATGACTGCCACTTGCTGCCATCTTCCAGCTTACCAATGCTCTTGGGAAAAGCCCTTGATCGTGTGATCAGAGAAGGAGTCATTCTAAACAATACATACCGATAGGCATAATGCAGATATTATTTCAAAACAGTTGTCAAACTCTTAGATTGCAATCACATGACCCTGAGAGTGGTGAGTTTTGAGGACCTCTTGTTAGTATCACTTGTTTAGCACCATCATTTACTTTGAATGGTCAGTGAACAAGTAATTGTTAAACAAGGATTATGTGTAGTGCCATTTTTATCTTTTGGCTCAATTAGCAAAAGAACAAACTGTCTCGGATACTTTTATTCTTAATATTTTTGTGTTCCTTTGATCTTGATTTGTCTTATTTCTTAATGTTTTCAAGAACAAGTCTGTGTTTTCAATAATTATTTAGAAGTCTGAAATTTAATCAGAATTTAATGTAATTATCAGAAGGATTTGCCTAAAGGTAGTATAACAAGGATAAAATACATTTTTTTAAAAAATGGTAAAGATTTCTCTTCTTTAGTTGCCATTTTTCTTCATTTCTGTAAAATGTTAAAAGTACTGGTGTGATGTGGAGAAGAGTTGCATATTACCATTTAAGGAATGCACATTTTTCTTTCTTGTCTCTAGCATTATTTTTCTGAGTCTTATGCTAGCAAACATAGATTCTTTTTTTTTCTTATGAGAACTTGCTGAAGTTTTTTGACATCAAGTAGGAATTGGAGAAAGAAAGGAAATGATTTACTGAGTATTGCAAGATTTCACAGTGTGTCGATTAGTAGTCCTTCATAAAATATAGCTTATAAATTAAAAGCATGTGTAGTGTTTATATTGAAATTGAAAACAATTTTTTGTAAAGTTAATTTAGTTACATTTTTCTGTAACATGAAGATTTTATGACTTAGGTTCCTGGTTTAACTGGATGAAGAGGATAATTGAATCCTAGAATAATAAGTTTTGTTTATAGCTGCTGTAATATATACTTCTGTGTGTTAACTGAGCTTTCTAATCATATTGGTCAAAGAACACATTTTGTTTACTCTTGCTTAAAAAGAAAAAAAGAAAATAGCATGTTCCCAGTGCCATTAGCTTAAGCTCCTTGGAGGAAGGGCTGAATATAAGTGGGCATAGTAATATTTATAAAAAGCATTTCTTCAGAAGTTAATAGAACCTTAGCTTGGGTAATTTTGCAATCTACATATGTATTAACTTCAGCATTGTACAACAATATATATATATATATATACAGTGCATTTTTACATTGTTCCCAAATTACTTCTTTAGATTTAGACGATATTATCTACTGTGGAAGTTTCTGGGATGGCAATGGACAGGCATCCTATTCAGTTCAAGAAGAACCTCTGTATGACCCAAGCTTACACCACGTAGCACCGTTGACTTTGATTCACTTAAAAGCTGTGACAGAGGATGGCCAATTTGAAGATGCTGTTGACTGAAACATTCCCAGCAATAAGACAGAAACACTAAGTTGTAAATCAGATTTCTCCGTTCAGCTGCACAAAATGGAAATGACTGATGCTTTATATCTAGAGTACTGATATATTAGGGACTGGATGAATGCAACTTTGTATCACCTTTTGGTTTAAACAAACTTGAAATGATTTAGGTTTAATTTGTGAAGTGGCTATTGCTGTTAAAGTGCTGTTAACTATTTTGTGTTATTACCTCAGTTTTAATTTTGGGTTTGTCTTGCAAGCCTTCACTGAAATGACAGTACACATTTATTTCCACCTCTTAACACTCAGCAGGAGTTTCTGAAGCTATAGTTCTATGTTTTGGTATGTTGGATGCTGGCATGTCATTGGGATGCTGGTGGGATGGATAGTAACAAGATTATTCTTCAGGAATACAGGTTATTTCATTTTGTACAGCATATGTATGTATTTAATTATAATAAACATGCAGAAATGCTGATAGAATATACTGTTTGGCTAGGGTCTGTATAATTATGTCCACATCTGATTTTTTTTAAAATATTGCTTTTAAAATAATAACAAAAGGGAAAAAGAACAAACATAAAAAGAAATTAAAAATACATCATCATACTTAAAAATAAGTGAAATAAGATATAAGAGAAAAAAGATTTTAATGTTATTAGAACACTATACAGTTACAATTCAATATACTGTATAATTATCTAATGCACAGTGTTCAAGTGTGTGTGTATGTGTGTGTGTGTGTTTCTAATACACTTATATGACTATCATGCCTTTTTAAAAAACATTCTGTATTTTGTATAAATGAGTCTCATATTTCCTTATATTTGTCCATACAAAGTCTATTATCAGTAGGCAGTCCTCTCATAGGTAGCAAGTGTAATCAGGTATTCATTCCATTGAGTGAATGGGGCTATGCATTTATCTTCCCAACGTTGCAATATCAGTCTTTTAGGTATAATAGGGGCACAGAGAATCCATTTTCACTGTATAATTTCACTATACATTCATATATGATTTATGCAAACTTAATAGAAATCTAATTGATAGTGGCTATATGGATACATAAATAAAGACTGGCTGCCATTATTAAGTCTAAACAATTATAGTTCTAAACTGTCCTCACTTTGTTAGAATGGTGTAGAAAGTTTCATTGGATTTTGAATGGATTGATGGATGGATGGATAAATACATAGATATTCTGAATGTGCAAGATACATGTATGATAAAATTCCAGAAACTATAAGCTTAATCTTTTAGACTCTAGAACAGCATCTAGGGACTAGATTATTTGGTTCTACTCTACAAGTCTTCAAGGCCCCAATTGGGAGCTGAGGGAGGGCAAGGGATCTCCCTCCTGCCTCTCTGTCAACCACCAAAGTTGCTGCTTCCCAAGGAAGTTCTCTTTTTTGGAAAAGGGTGTGCCAAAGTTTATAGTGAGATGGGTGGGTTGATGAGCCACAAGATCTACTGCCCCTGCAGCATTCTTGTCATGCCTTGTGACCTCAAGGTTGAGGGAATGTAGACAAGCCTTTCAGCTACTCTGAAGAATTTTTCTTGTTGCTTCAAAGGCAGAGAAATATTTTGTTTTATAAAGAGCCCCAGAATTGACCAGTAAGAGGTTGGAATTTTTTGGAATGCTATGAAGTATGAGGAGAGTTTTGAATTGCTCTTTATGATTATAGTTAATTATAAGCTTATACTTCAGAAATTGTATGTTTTGGCATAAGAAATTACCAAACCAAAATATTCAAATAAACTCAAGTATTGTTTACTTGATTTTGTGAGATGGGGTAAATAATGCACCTACTCCCTCCTAGCCATGACACACACAAACAGGAAATTTCATCTACTTTTCCCTACTAAGAGTATAGACTGGGCTTGTCCTCATGTCTTACGGATTGCTATCCAAAGATACCGTGCTAACATGTCCACCTGGTAACCTGAAGCAGTTTGAAATCATGTTTAGTTCCATTGTTAAAATGGTGTGTTTTGTTTCCCTGGCCCAAGTCTTGCCATAAAACCCATCTACAATACATGTCATGGGGATGGGAATAATACAATCACAGGTCTGTCGAGGTCTAATTGGCCACCTAATTCTGTTGTGTCTCCTTTTCTGATGGCTGGGCTCTGTCCTATGGCTATTTTGTCTTGGCTGACATAGAGACCACACTCAGGGCTTCTAGTCTCCCCCCGGCCCTTTTGTTCTTTCTAACCCCACACCACAGACCCCCCCCCCCCCGGGGCCCCCTTTTTCAATACCCCCCCCCCCCCCCCCCCCCCCCCCCCGTATGGTCTGGCCTCCCCGCTAGCTGGGTTTGTTTAAGTATTTCTATTAAATGTAAAAAAATTTTTTTTTTTTTTATCCATTTCTCCACAACCCCGATTCCCCCCCCCCCAATTTTATAATTTTTGTTTTTTTTCTGTAATTGCTCCACACATCCTACTAATATATTTTTTAAAATATCTAGAAAAAAACAGTAACTAGTGCACTAGTATCAAATTTCCCACATGCCCACCCATATTTTTTCTGTGCTGTTTTGGATGGAGAATAATATCTATTTCTCCAGTCATAAGTTGGGCACAATTACCTAATAACTGCTTTGCTTAACAATGGAAATTTTGGTCCCAATTGTGGCCATAAGTCAAGGATTACCTATATACACATTTAGGTAGCGATTTAGGTTATTGAATGCTTCCTGCTACTATGTGCTTCAATCCCATTAAAAATTGGTATTTGTTATTCAGTCTTTCAAAACATCTATGGTATATGTGCATACATAGGCAGACCTCCGCTTTTTGTATTATTTTAGATTTTTACTGTTGCAATCTATAGAGTAAAACCTATAGAGGGCAGCAGTCATCCAGGCCATAGTAAGTTTGTGCCTTGTTTTTCCAAAATGTGCCTCTGCAAAAGTGATGCACTCTATTCCAAGGGCAAAAGCTTCTGCTAAGACGTTGAGATGAAATGAGGCCTGTTCAACTAATATATAAAATATATGCTTTTGAAAGATGTGTGTTTTGTCCACCTCCAAGGATTAAAAATAAAACGTTTAAGATCTGTCTGCATTAGCTTTCAAACAAATGTTGCATTTCCTTGTTTGCACAGTCCATGGGCCCAGGTGCAGGTTATATCTTTATTCTTCCAATACACAATAGCTCAAAATTAACTAGTTGGGAATTAGAAAGCAGACTGAACCTTGTACCTAAGTTTCCCTTTCTTTATTTTACTATATTCTAATTGCACCTGCTCTTTTATACAAAAAAATGCATAACTTGCTGCTCTACTGGATCATAGTAAAGGCTTATCTTGTATGCTATTTTTTTCAAAGTGGTCCAATAAAGCCAGTACACAAGATACAGTAGGATAACATGCACACGTACATATTTTCTCAATAATTACTGACAGGTAAGTTTCTGATATTTGAAGTAGCATAGGGCATCAGGACTAATGGAAATTATTGCCTTATCCTCTGTGAATTTTAAAGTTGGTAGTAATAAAATCAACGCTTAACACTAAATTACATATTTGTGGATAATTTATTTAAAATATTTTTGAAACCCCCTTTCAACTTGAAACAAAAAACAGAACCTTTAAAAAAACAAGATGATAAATACATAATGCAGAAAACCCCACAATTAACATTATAGATTATATGGAGAAAAGTAATGCTCCATAATGTAATGGTTGAAATATTGGACTTTGGAGAAACTCAGTGAGTGACCTTGGGTCAATCAGTTCTTTCAAGCTTATCTTTCTTCATAAACTTCTATATAAAAGTCAAGTGTGTATGTATGTTTGTGTATGTGTGTGCATCATAATTTAAATATATGTGTATTATAATTTATAATTTAAGTAATCTATGTGTACATATGCACAAATACAATATACACAGTATTTAATTTTTTTTTTAGCCTGGCATTCAGCCTCTTTGTCCTGGTTGGAGTTGCTTCTCAGAGTGCCAAAGGATATATCCTCACAATGCTGCTTCTGTCTCATCTTCAGCCTGCTACCAAGACCGTCCAAAGATGACTTTATTTGTTTGAGAGTGGATATCTTGGCACAGGACATTACAAGCAGACTGTTTACTACAAAGGAAGAGATAGTTTCATTTCTTTTAAGAGTAATTTTATTTAAAAATATAGCTACAACAATAAAAAGTAATAAGACTTTAAAAAAAATGCTAGGCATAGGTATGAAAAATAGGAAGAAAACTCATTTGTCAACTACTGTAAAACTAGCACCTTACTCAGCAGCTGCACAAGTGATCACTAGATGGCAGTAAAGTAATGCAAACACCAACGTTTTGGTGCCATCTTGTGGTCAACAAGTCAACTAATAAAATAGTTGAAAAAATGTGTTGATGTACAAGAGCACTCCACAGATTCACATGGCTTCTCAAATTGTTAGGTTGCAGTCAAAATATGTAAACCCTTTCTGGCCATCTAGTGTTCATTAGGTCAATAGGTTGGGGAAGGGGGGAATTAAAAAAAAATTGAATAGAGTGCTCAGACAATACAAATAGCTGGCATATTCGGTGTGGCAGTTGGTAGTGGATTTTTCTGCAGTTGGTGACATCTGAATTTCAGCCAGGGGAATGCAACAATGTTGTTCTTTCAGTATTGTGTGGTACAGCTGAAGGAACAATGGCACAATGGAGTCCCACTTGAGAGCATGGCAAAAGCATGCTATAGGGACAGCAAGATTAGAGTGACAGGAATCCTTGGCTCTGAAACAAGCAGCTATATGATTTCAAATGACATAGTAAGATTTTTTATTTTCATTTTTGGTAAGAAAAACTTAGGCTTACCTTTTAAAAAATATAAAGAGTAGAACTGGCACTTTTAAAATTGCATTTGGAGATGGGTTGGAAGCCAGGGCATGGATAAAAATATATTTTGCATGGATGGTAGCATGTTAATAGTATGTTACATTCCATATAAAAGTGTTTCCCAATTTTGGGACAGTAATTCTAATTGTCTGCAGCCAACATGGCTATCCTGTTAGCTATGAATAATGGAGATCATAATCCAAGCTTCTGAATGACATCAGTTTAGGGAATAGTGTAATATAGTAATATTCCGTTTCCAAGTGTAAATCTTTATAAGGCCAGTATTACATATTCAGCAGGTCAAAAGGAGTTATAGAAAATCTGTCCTAAATTTTATATGATGAACATCCCAAAGAAGAACAGTTCATGTCGTATCATTTCAATGCAAAACCAATTAGTTTTGAATTAATTTTTGTTCGCAAACTATCTTGAAAAGTAGCCTTACATGGACCAGTGAAATGATCTAATATAAGATTGTGAAACAAGGTTAGCAAGATGAAAATTGGAGCTTTGGTGCACAACTAAGTCCAGAAGCCCCTCTAAAGTGCATGATTAGAGGATAAGAGATAGAGAGCTAGCCTCGTGAGGCAACCTACCCATTCCTCAATAAAGGAAAATGTCCACTCCAGTCCCAACATCTGGAGGATCACACTAGGTTGTTTTAATTTCTTTGCCCTTATTTATTCACCATTATTACAAGAGATCATTTCCTTGGTAATGATTTATAGTGTAGTGTCACCTAGCCATGCTGTGATGATATAAAACCTGTCTTCATTAGTGATTTGTTGCCACAGCAATGGCAGGGTAATGCTATAAGTCACAGTAAATCTCTAGCAAGGAAATATTCAGAATTGTGTAGGATTTTTGCTACTTTACTTTTTTTCCCATTTACATTTGTTTGCTTGCTTGTTTGTTTCTAGACTGGCCATTTCTCTCAAAAAGGGGCTGATCATCTAGAGAGCCAAAATACATTCTGCCTGGGGTTGCCTGAATACTTGCAAGTCTTTTTTTTTAAAAAAAAAAACCTTATTACATTTCAAAAATATATATAAAATACAAAATAACGAAAGGGAAAAATTGGGGGAGGGGGGGAGATTAGATCAAAAAAGACCAGAAGAAAGAAGGGAATGACTTCAGACTTTCGTCAATGCAAGTAGAAACATATACAGTAAACTAATTTCTTGCTCTTAAAGTTAAAACAAAAACATGTAAAAATATACACATTAAACAATCAAGATAACATTAAAACCATGCAAGGAAAATCCTTGAATGGTTGCAACACATGATCCTGCAAAGGTCCCTTCAGCCATCAACATTTTTATTGAAGCTACCCAGTAGCTGAACGTAGAATGTTAAGGACGTCAGCATTCATGCTGTCTAGCTTGCTAGGTGTAGAATTTAATGCCTCCTGCCCTCTTTCCAAGTTTTGCATCTTCAAAAATACACAACCACCTTTCCTCCTCCCTTTACAGCATCCAGCATCATCTTTCCTTCACATGCATCACTCATGAATTTATCACTCTGTGTGTGTGTGTGTGTGTGTGTGTGTGTGTGTGTATTGGGCTGGTAATTGGCCAAAAGCACCTCCTGAGGTGAAAATGGTTTTCTTAAAGCAATCAAGCAAATCCATGGAGAAGCCTGTAAAGCCGCCTCTATGTTAATGCCACATCAGCTCTCCCGGTGGGCTACATTACAAATTGTAACCAGCCCAGGAAGAGTTTCATGCCAGAAAAGCAGTTTTTCTGGGACCAAGTCAAGTGTGGTGGTTCACTGCCGAGAGGCCAGGAAAATGAATAGCATTTTCTCTGGTAGGAACAGCATCCACATCTTTAGAAACAAGCCAATGAAATGTTGCCATCTATTCCTGAAGTGGGGTGAAGGGAGGGAGAAAGCCTTCCTTTTGCAAGGAGGAAGAAGAGGAGGAAGCAGATAATTTGAAAGTTTGCCAGAAGTCAGCTGGTAATATCTTGAGCCATGAAAGTTGCATGTTCAAAATACATGAAAAACTTGAAAAACTCATTGTATGGCAGGCTCCATGTTAAAGAGATAAATATGAGTCAATATCCACAGAGCTGAAGTCACCAAGGCATCCTTTTCTAGAACCTGTTATGCAGATAAGAATTTGTGGGAAACGATGTTTTCATTCCTGTTCCCAAAACCGTGGTCCAGAAGGATATAAAACTAACTGGAAAGTCCAAGAAAATCAGTGAGATCCAGTTCTCTTGTCCGCAGCCCACAGAAGATCATCAAAGGGATATTCTTTATGGAAAACTGGAACTGAAGCCCAACTAACAAGCTTTCTACATAATCACTGATGTGCAATAGTTGTTTTTTTTAAATTATCCTGCCGGCACATGTTTTCTCATCTTTCCCCAGACTAGTAATGTGGAGCGCATGCAATCATTCCTCAGCCTTGGCTTTTCCTCTCCTGGTTTTTAAACTCACAATCTTTCAGTCAATGTGCTATTTGTTTTTGTTAATAAGATTAAATGCTTAGAGTGCTTCTAAGGAAGGCACTATATTGCCCTGCCTGATTCACTGAATTTTATGAGGGGCCTGGAAACCAACATCCTCTGCTTGAAACCTTTCCATTTTTTTTTCTATCACTTTTTAGTTTTCCATTTATTAAAGAATAAAGAAATCTGAATTGCTGCACCATTTCTTTTAACCAGTTAAGGTTAGCAGCCATCCATCTGAAAATGCCCTTAATGACCAGAGATAATTGCATTAGGCATCTGTTTCAATTTAATCCCCCTCCTCCAAAGAAGCAGAAGTAGTAGTTTTGTTGTTGTCCGCTGTTAGTTACATCACGAGTCTGCTTAACTTGCAAATGTCTCAGTGGCTATCTGCATCTCTAGCTGTAAAATAGGGCATGTCAATAATTTCAGAGACAGAAGAAAATGCTGAGCGCAGCAGCTCACTGAACCATCTGCTGTGCCTGGAGTTTCCAGGCTAAATCCCAGAGTCTCAGAGGTCACTAGATTGAGGAGGATGATAAGTTCCAGTACTGTATGTCTAAGAAAAAAAATACTGTTTGCAAAATACTCTGGGGAGCCTGAACGAAAAATGTGTAGTTGGCAGCCTGGAATTAGCTGGGAAACTAGCTGTGTTTGCACGTGTTCAAGTCCCAACACTGTTTTCAGATGCAGGATGGAATGCTGGCCCCACAAAAATCAGCCTCTGAGATTTGTAGACAGTATAAAGCCTCAGGATTGGCCAGGACTGGTACAGATACTGGAAGCCAGTTTGAGAAAGTGTTATTGGCTGTCCTTCAGGTCACAACTTTCAGCATCTAAATAGCCTCCAGCTCTTAACAAGATTGATTGATTAATTGATTGATTATGTGCCATCAAGTCCTGGCAGAGTCTTAGTGATCATGTAGATTTTCTTCATGACAATTTGCCCCTAATCTGATTGTTCTGGTCTTCCAAAGGTGCACTTATCACCACAGTAAATGAGTTCATCCACCATGCTGTTGGTCATCCTCTTTTCTTTCCTTCCACCTTTCCCAACATTAGAGCCTTCTCCAGATATAATGGCTGTAAGTCGTCCAATAAGTTCATCTGAATTCCAGTCTCACCCTCCCATTCTTTATTGTGCAGATTCATAGAGACAAATAGATATCTGTGTCGTAGATTTGGAAAGGGATATTTAGGCCTATAAGGCAAAGTTTGTGCTAAGTGCCGATATCCAGAATAAAGCATGATCAATGAATGGTGATTCAGTTTGTTCTTGATCACATTCAGCAAAGAGGGACCAAGGGATTTATACATTAAATGTAAATGTACGTCATGGAGACCTGCCTATGAAAAATAAATTGCAGTTTTTGAAAAGGCCAGGGTTAAATGTCTGTTTAGTCTAGCTTTCCTAAGGTTGGAAATTGCAACTTTCAGAATTCCTAGGCAGCAGGAAAGTTGGCTAAATTGGTCAAAGTTACTGTAGCTCTCTATCATCCAGTTATTTTCCCATTGAAGACTTCTATCAGCATAAATATGCAATTAAAGCTATCTGCATGGGTTTAAGAAGGCTGGCAGAGAGAGGGTTAAGCACTTTGATAGTTCCTCTTTCTACAGCATCATCCGTCAGAGGGCTTCTTTCATTCATATAGGTAAATAAAAGGTTATTTGATCAGTGGGTCTATTCAGAAGGTGAGAGCACGTAGGTTCTGTGGAGGTAGAGTTGATCCATTCCCAAAATCTCATTCTCCTAGGGTGGTCTGGCTAGTCTCATGCCAGATGGGATCTGAATTACAAGGTGACCAAATAGATATCTGCAGGCATATGGATGCTCACATGCACCATATTGAGGAATTCTGATGTAGAGCCTCATAACACATAATTGCTCTTTAGTCAGTAAACGGAATCATAGGCCATCCACACACAAACACTGTACATAGCATTTGTGAACCAAATAAAGTACCGTATTTTTAGCTACATAAGACACACTTTTTTTCCTGGGCCGCGGCGGCAGGGTCCTTTTACAGTGCTGAACCCTGCCTCTTCTGTCTTTGTCATTGCCTGCCTCCTCTGTCTCTTTTCCACAGTGCAGGAGTCAATAGGCAGAGCTGGCACATGAGAGGACACCTATCTGTGGTCCTCTCAGGCTCTGCTTGAATTTTTTTTTCTTGTTTTCCTCCTCTAAATCTAGGTGTGTCTAATGGTCAGGTGCATCTTATAGTGCGAAAAATACGGTAAGTTTATTGCTTAAAGTTGCTTAAAGTAAGACTTTTGCAGCTTTGATTAAGCAGTTCCTTATGCAACTTGAAGACGCTGTTGCAAGCTAAACCGTGCCATTCAGGGGTGGGATTCAATTTTTTAACAACCGGTTCTGTGGGCGTGGCTTAGTTGGTAGGTGTGTCTTGTTGGTCATGTGACTGGGTGGGTGTGGCCAACTCGACATCACTCACATCAAGGGGCGCTTCTCGCCTGGCCTCTCATGACAGTGGGGATGCTGCAATGGTCGTAAGTGTGAAAAATGGTCATAAGTCACTTTTTTCAGTGCCATGTAACTTTGAATGGTCACCAGTCTTAGACCAAAACTCAAAAAGAGTATGTAAACTCACGTTTGAGTGTCAATCTTTCTAGCTAGCCAAGAAGCCTTGCTGAATGTCACTCATCTTGGTTCCTTGTCATTAAAAGCTTCTTTCTGGCAACTCTGCTTCATTATTCAATTATTTCTTCAAAGTGCTAACTCCAACGGGAGTATTTCCTCCCAACAGCAGTGTAAAAAGCTTAAAACAACCCTTCCCGTTTAAGAAAGTACCAGCAAAGGAAAAAAAAACCTCCTTCAGAGACAGTAAGTCTAGGCATACTGCCAAGAATGTAAGAAGGGTGTACAAAAACAAAAGATTTCTTTCAACAACCGGTTCTCCGAACTGCTTAGAAAGTTAACAACCTGTTCTAGCGAATAGGTGAGAACCTGTAGAATCCCACCCCGGTGCCATTGCTTGCAGCTAACACTAGCATTTGGCAACTTGCTGCTTGAGGTTTTATTTTAATGAACAACAGTTCCCATCTCTTCAATAAGTGCAGCGATCTTTCTGGAAAAAGCCCAGTAGTAAATTTAGCCTGATCTTTGTTATTTTCCTTGTCCCTCCCATCTTTTCTTCCCTTTCAGAAATGATTTGTTTCTTATTAATGTCCAGTTGACATAGAAATGTAATAGAATGTTGCAGTAGACTCGGTGCTGAATGGGAGAAATTGAATTGATTTGTCACCTCTAGAAGACCATTTAATGGGTGTTTAGAAATAGCCCAACTAACAGGTCACACTCACAGAGAAGTGCTGCATGAGTGAGTGACAGGAAGCATCCCTGTTTCACCAGGATAGTTCCTCCTGGTTCATCTTCCATTTCTCCCCATGCAGCTTGTCACTCCGCAACTTGAAAGGTACCTTAAGTTGCCATTTCAAGCACTAAGCACTGCTGGAATCCCTTTCCAGAACTCGGACCACATTAAATTTGGCAGGATTGCTGCCCTTGTTACTGAGGGCGGAATGAAACCCAAGATACGGTAATTTATGTTGGCCAACTTGCAGATTGGTAGAATGCACATGAGGGAAAGCCCATAGAATATTGTCACTAAGCCTTAACTCTGTCATAGTCACATCCTGCATTGAATATACTAAGCTTTGCTAAGGTGCTCTACCCAGACTGCACACCCCACCAAAACTACTAATGAGGTTAGATAAGATAAATAAGATAAGATAACCTTTATTGTCATTTTTTAATGTGGGCACACTGGCACACATCCAAAATGAATTTCTGCTGCCTGCTCTCGAAAGTGTACGTATACATAACACACATATAGATGTGCTGTATGCATACCGGTATATATGTACACACCTACACCCTAGGAAGCTTGAGAGTTCACAAGGTTGATACTGTATGGAACAAAACTGTCACTGTTCCTTCTGAAAATGGGCCACACTTCTTATGTGCTCCATCTTTGTATGCCTATTATCTGAATGTAGTAGCCAAATGCTAGCCTTTTCTTATTCCTATTATTTAGTTCTTGTAATTTTTCTGTCATTGTTATTATTGATCATCGCACAGTCAGCCAGATTTCAGGCTGGGTTTGGCATTTTTGTCTACCTATTGAGTCCTTACCAAGGACCTGGGATAGGCAGATCTGGATGTTTGATGGTGTTACAGACATAGTTGCAGGATGGAAGCTGTCCCCTGTAAAGCTGCCTATTTGAAATTGACTGATGGCAAATTTATCAAAGCCAATGGGGTTCAAATGGTGCTTCAGTTGTTTTGGGATTGCATCCAAGTCCAAGTTTGTAGGTTTTTGTATTTTGTTATCTTCTCCAATTCTTTTTCTTCTGTTATTATTAAAAAATTAATCTTCAGTTCAATTCAGTCTGGGAATGGTAAAAATGTAACAGTTCAATTCCTAACCATGATGATGATGAAGGAGGAGGAGGAGGAGAAGAACAAGAAGCAGGAAGAAGAAGAGGAAGAAGAAGAGGAATTGTTTAGATCAGATTCCGTCTCAGGAATGCTCACATATACAGAGAATACCTCAACTTCCATTATAAGCCCTTTTAAATACAACAATCAGAAGCAACAAAGAAAGTTTTAAGCATTTCCTCAGCTGAGATCTGGGACTGGAGCAGAGAGGATGTTGTCATCCATTACCCTCTGAAGGCTTTTGGAGGTTCTGCTCCACAGATAACCGGATGCGAGATACTCTGGTTGAAGTTGTGTTTGCTACGGATGAATCCTGCTGTGTACCCAAGGCTGCTGGCGTGCGGAGATTTAAATTTGTCACCTTGTGTTATTGTATCTGGAGTAGCTCGGACGTTTGTGGCTTTCATAGCAGCCATGAACTTGTTTGAAATATCACTGGCCTGACGCATACCAGAAGCCAGCAGCCAAAGAAAGCCTTTGCACAATTCCATCTAGTAGGCCAGTGGTGACTTTTCCTGGATCAGGATGCCCTTCTGATCATACCCTAATCACCTTATGTCTCAGCTTTGCAAGGTGCTCTACACGTGGCTGCCTTTGAAGATTCCTTCAAGTTTCAAATAGCCCAGAATGCAGCAGCCTGAGGAGTTATGAATGGATGGGTCTTGGTATTCCCCCGCTGTGACATCCCTGCTTTGCAAGCTGCACTAGCTGCCAGTGTGCTTCAAAGTGCAATTCCAGGTACTGGTCATCACCTGTAAAAAGCCTTACATGGCACAGAGCCAGGTTATCTGAGGGACTGGTTATTTCCTGTGATGTCTGCCCAGCCAGTATAAGCCAGCAGGGTTGGCAGGTTCCAAGTCTCTTCAGTGAAAACAGTGTCATCTATTGAGCCTCAGAAAGTGTGCCTGCCTCCTGGGATGAAGCCCCCCATCACCCTGATATCCATGTGACTGCCACCCTGTTGACATTCTGGAAAGCCTAAAAGACCCAGCTGTCTTCCAAGCTGTAGGTTATGAAGGTTGGGGCTCCTGTTTGGTATGTTTGCATGTGTGAGTATTTTTGGCCAGACTCTTCATCTTGTTCTTTATTATTACTCTATTTATTTTATACAGTATATTCTACCTTGTTTGGCTTTATTGTGAGCCACTTAGAGTCAGTCTGGAATCGGTTGGCATCTAAATTGAACAAATTAAATTAAATTAAGCTGAACTAAACTACATGAAATTAAATTAAGCCTCACACATAGGAAGTGAATAGGCATTCATTCTTAACCACGTATTTAAATGGGAAAACAAAATATTTATCTATTTATATAAATAATATTTTATATTTCCTAATCTAAAAATTCCAGATGATAGAAGATAGTGATAGGAATAACCATACCTCATAATTATAACAACATTTAAATATAGCTAGCTAGCTAGCATAACTCTAATTTTTAAGAGCTCTATTTTTATATTGTATACTTTCTGCACTGTCTCGCTAAAAATAACTTGGTCTCTTTTGCTAAATAGTTTTGAAGTTTCTCTGAGGTCCTCCTTTCTTTATATTAAGAGAAGTGACACATTATTATAATGAAAATTTTGCAGTATCTGACTAAAAAAACCAGTGCACTTGTCTCTAAAAGATCTACCCTCCCTGCTACTTTCCTTCCATTCTGTCTATAAATAAAGCATCTGCAGATGTTTTCTTTTGTACCTTCGGATACATCTATTTTTTTTTAGTCGAATCTTTAATTGGTTCAAATCTAATTGGATTGCTTTGAATGTGGAAGTATAAACTCAAATGGAAATGAACCCTATCCTGTTTGAACATTACATCTCCCTTTCAAATTGAATCAGGGCTGGTTCTTTTTTTTTTTGAAAACAATTTTATTGATTTTCTACAAACAAACAAGACAAACAAAACATTAAAACATCAACTCTCTTATGTACATACAGTGTGTCGGTTGGTTCATCAGTTTTGTGCATTCATTTCGTAGTCTCAATTACAGTTATGTTACATAACAACTCATATTGTCAATCCAAACTTATATATCCTAATATCGCTATTAAAAAATCATTTGACTATACTTTTAATCATTCATGCTTTATGAGATAACAATACTTTAAACAGTTTATTCTATAACAAATCATATAATCATACCAAATCTATCCTAGAAACACTTTATAGATATAATGTCAAATAACAAAGGTGAAAAAAAAGATAAAGGTATTCCTTGCTGTCTAACATTCTAAATATTTTATTATCATATTTTGTCATCAAGCCATTGATAAAAAAGATCCCAAATTTCATAAAATTGTTTATCCTCTTGCTCTCTAATTTCAAATGTCAATCTACTCATCTCAGCACATTCCAATATTTTCTTAATAATTTCTTCCTGTGCTGGTATTTTCTCATTCTTCCAGTTTTTAGCAAATACAATCCTAGCCGCTGTTAATACATTTACAATCAGATATTTCAAGTCTTTACTGTATGTGTCTGGTAAGATTCCCAATAAAAAGACCTCCGGTTTCAAATCTATACGTTTCTTTGTCATTTTTTCCAACCACATGCAAATTTTAGTCCAATATTTTTTAGCGTCCTCACAAGTCCACCACATATGGTAATATGAGCCAGGTATCTGATGACATTTCCAGCATTTTTCAGATTTGTTCTTGAACATTCTTGCTATTCTTGTCGGGGGAAAGTGCCACCTGTAAAACATCTTATACAAATTTTCTTTATATGCTGTTGACATTGTCATTTTATAATTTTGAGACCACAATTTTTGCCATTTCTCTAAATCAATCCCATATCCAAAATTCTTCCCCCAAACAATCATAGTTTCTTTAACTTGTTCTTCCTCTAATTTAATTCCCAGTAAATAACCATATAATTTTTTAATCACCTTCTCATCAGTACCCATCAAAATCTTATCTAGATCAGTCTGTTTATCATAGAATCCCTCTGTTTTAGAATCTTCATCATACCTTGAATGTATTTGCGCATATGAAAACCAATTCATCTTTATACCTTGTTCCTCTAAATTTTGTATCGATTTAAGTTCACCCTTTTCATCCAATAGTCCCCCATATCTAACTGTTCGTTCCTTCTTATAAATTATAGGATAGGAAAATGCTTCAATAGTCGATAACCAAACTGGAATTTTCAAATAACATTGTCTTTTTATCTTCTCCCAGTTTAACCACAAAGACTCCCGTATATAATGTCTTCTAAAATAACCCTGTGTTTTAGTTCCCTTATACCATAAAAAAGCATGCCAACCCAACAGCAAATCATGACCTTCTAGTGTCAACAATCTAGTCTTTCTTAATGTTATCCATTCCTTAACCCACATCAAACTTGCAGCTTGATAGTACAATTCCCAATTGGGCAGGCCAAAATCTCCTCTAATTCTAGCATCTTGCAAAAGCTGGTTCTGATTGGTCTGGGGGAAAAAAATTGATCATGTATGAAATGTGGGGCGCTGGCCTTACTAGTGAGATGATCAGAAACTTGTCGGATGTTCGTGTAGCATGTTATGTGAACGAATATCCTGTTTTTAATTATTCAGTCAAGACTGCTATAGTCTTCCTCATCTTCCTGTGTTTCCATTAGACTGAAAGTGAAGACGTCAGGGAAGAACGTTATGCAGGCCTCAGGGGGCTTCCTCAGTTCATGAAGCAAGTTGTGTATCCTTGGAGATTGCGGAGGACAGATACATAACAGATCCGAACAGCGCCAGCAACATTTCTTTTAAAAAAAGTAAAGTGCATTCAAAATCATCACAAAGAGATTCTAAGGAAGCTTGAGAAAAGTTCTTTTGTTCAGAAATGAGGCCTTCAGGGAGTTAGATTTGGGTGCAGTGTCTATTAAAACTTACCCAGAATGAGAGGATATTGGGTTGAGTAATGGCTCCCTTCCCCTGACTCTTATTAATAGTCTTATTAAATGTCCAAATAACACATGCATTAATAACATTTACGTACAACTTTTTACTGTGTATTTTTAATGTATTTTCTCATTAAATGCAAATTTCTATACATATTGCATATTCTACATACGTACCGCCATTTGCAGAGCGTACTGTGCATTTATATATTGGGGATAGAGCTGAGCACTATAGCACAAAATGGGGAGAAGTGCAAAATCTGATGATTAACTTCTTTCTGGATACAGATTGGGTCCATTGATATGAGAACTGGCAGAACATCAAGCTTCTCTGATTCTGCTGGTTTTTATTTTTTAAACACTTGGTGCTTATATTCTTACTCTCTTTCTCTCTCTCTCTTTTACACAGACAAATCCACAAACACATACCAATGTAGAGTATACATACACTATAGTTTGCTATGTAAAACTGAATATGACCTGTATCAGTATTTTGAGGATATTGGAGGAAGTGTTATTTTAGTGAAGAACAACATACATTTTTTTTTAATCTTCAGAAGGAAAGCCCTTTTAGAAGAATATAGTTCCTCAGTAAGACCCACATTTGCCAGTAGGAGACGACGTTTAGCAATAGCTTCCACAATTCTCAGGAACACTGAATATATCTCTACAAGAATAGCTAGTATTATCTTGGTACAATAATCCTGTAGAACAGGCAAATTGAGTTAAAGGAAAATGACAAACATCTCCCCCCACCCTTTCCCTAGTTGTCCAGGGCACGTATGAAGCAGAAAAAAATGGTTGCATCTATAAGTGTTGTTATTAGTAGTAGGTTCAGTAGGAACCTACATTTCCTCCCAACTAAGCAGAGCGAACGCTAATCCAAAATGAATATAGAAAAAAGCTATTTAACACCCCTCCTGCCAATCATTTTAATATGTTAGGTTTGCTATAAAACTGATCTTCCTCCAGAGCAATTGCTTGTGCTCAGAACTATACCTAGATGTGTCCAAAAGCACCTTACCCAAATCATCCTTTTGGGGAATCCTTCCAGACGGTCTTTCAGCAATCTGTTCCTCCCTCAAAGTAGAGTCCAGTAAGGATTTGAAGGAGAAAAATGACAGCATCCATCATAGATGGTCTTCAAAACTAGTCTGAATGCCACCTTCATTGGTCGGAACTCATTTTGTCTATTAAAAATTGGTCCATTTCTATTTTAGTCTAAATCTTCCATGACAATTGATTTGAGTCTTTATCAGTGATGTAAGGAGGGGGACGTTTAGATTTGCTGGACTATAAATTCTCTGATTCCCAACCAATGTAAATCTTGGCCTTGTTATGCAAGACTTACAACTCAACACATACCTAATGGATACCACATTGGAGGAGGGAGGGTGGGAACAAGGACATTTAGTATTGCCCTTATTCATGATCAACAATTACTATTTTCTCCCTGTGAAATCTGCTGTAGAATATGGATATGGAGACCAAAGATAGACCCATACTAGTATTTTAGCCAAGTGTACTGACATCTGTCTCACTCTTCAATTCAAATGATGCACTCTGCAACCTGTCATCTTGAAACTATTTTTCTCCTTAGTTATACCAGTGTACTTACATACTTGAGTTATAATCACAGTTTCTGTTTTAAACCAGGGATATTATAACATCTTGGTATGTATGGCTTCTGTCACAGAGATAGATAGATGGAGATTGCATATGTCGCTGAGACTGGGGAATTCGCATCTCCTTTGAGTGTCGTATTGCTAAGAGGGAATAAAAAGAAGCTTGATCAGGGCAATCAAAGATATAATTGCTTTGACTCCAGCAGGGAGGAAATGATTGGGGAAGGAACAAAGGGTTGAAAGTGCACAAGCACATAATAATTATTCACTTTTTAAGATTTCATTATTTATAATTACCCAAAAAAATATTGGATTGGACTTAAGCAGTGTTATGGATCATAAAACGTTTGACATTTCCAACACCTCCTACGTCTCCTGTAGCTATAACATTTTGCTTTGATTGTTGCTTCAGGCTCATGTCTTAAACTCAGTGGATGCTGCCTTTTATTTGTCATGTTCCTACTGAACAGCAGTTTTGAAAAGCCATAGCATTATGGGTCTTGAAGTCCAACATAACTGAAATGCATCAGCTTGGGAAATTGGCTAAATATTTTTGTTACGTTACATCCATGTAAAGCTTCATGAAGAGGATGGGGGAAACTAGGGCTTTCCAAATACTGCCGAATTACAGTTCACAGCATTCATTACTGATGTCCTTGCTGGCTGGAATTTGGCAACTGAAGGATCAACATGTTTTATGATTCAAGTTGTCTTTTTTTAATTACCAGATGTTAAGCATATTGGCAAAGTGTTCGTAAGAGGCAGCGTGTGCCTTTGTTTGAATCCAAAGAAGTGGTGGTGGACACATTCCTAGATAGCAGAGCTGAAGACAGAAGTGGCAAGCCTGCAGAAATGGGAGTCAAAGCCAAACGAGAATAAAGAGAGTTTCTCTGTTAATATTATTAGCTCACTATCGATATTTGAGAAGGATGGGAGGAAGGTGGCCCCAGCGGTTCACGCAGCTTTAAAATAGCACTGGATAAGCTTCAGGAAGAAGATCTAGAAATACCCATCTGAACAAGCATTAGCATAGCTTTGGAAGCAGGTGCATAGCTACAAATCAAGATATTTTTTTCTCCCTAAGATATTGCAGATCAGATGAGCCCAAACCCCTTGGATTATGGACTTGAGTTAATGTTATAAAAGTGGACAATATAACTCTGGAGCAGGGAACACAAAAGACTAGGTCATGCCTTGAAAGTATGCCTATTGAGCATACCATCCTTCTCATTCCAGATTGCTCAAAGTCCCAGCCCTGAAAGGAATATAGCATGAGCCATATTTTGCATTTGTCCCAGATCGAACTTTGGATTTCTGCATGCAGAGCATATGTTCCATTCCTGATCTACAGCTGTTCTGTACCAAGTTGTTGCTGGCTGGTAACTGTTCTTCTTTATTTCTTGTTGCTTCTGCCTCGACTAAACTTCTCTAACATTTCAGAAGGAAAATTGCAAACCACATAAAAAACCGAATCCTGTAAGTCTTTTCTTCTTTCGGACTAGGAGCTTCTTTTGCTATGGATGAGTGATTACAGCCGAAGTTCTTTCTCCTCCTCCTTGGTGTAATTTATTTATTTAAGCAGCCTCAGAGCTGGCCAAAAGGGCACAGATGGGGAGGGGGGATATAAGTAGGCGGTGGGAGTTGAAGTGCCCCTGCGGTTGCGCCAGAAGTTTGATCATGTGACTGCAGGGGTGCTGCATTGGTCATAATTTCAGACACGGGCCATCGGACCATATTTTCCAGCTCTATCATCACTTCAAATGGTCGTTGAACAAATGGTCATAAGTTGAGGACTACCTATAACAATCAGCACTGCAAAACAAAGATACCCATTGTTTATGTAACCATTTACCCAGTTACTCCAGTGCCTGGACTCATATGATACACGGAGCCATAACGTTTAGCCTTGTGACAGGGGTGGGATTCTACCAGTTTGCATCTATTCACTAGAACCGGTTGTTAACATTCTAAGCAGTTCAGAGAACCGGTTGTTAGAAGAAATTACTGGCCTAATCCTGTAAGGAAGGCAGGAAGGAAACATTCTGGTGTTGCTTACAGAAACTGCCTCTCCGTTAACCCTTATTACATTCTTGGCGAGACTAGACTTCCTGTCTCAGGAACATCTCTGGAGTTTCCCCCCCCCCTCCTTTGCTGGTGCTCATAATTTTAAATCCCGCTGACCAGAGACCCTAGGAAAATGCCCCCAAAAAGTCTGCAGAAAATTACCCATCCCGTTTTCCTACCGATCAATCATTCTTTATTTAGGATCGCAGGATACCGTCTCCAGCTCCATTCTTGGGGGGGAGACTTTTGGCTTCTTGCAAGGAAAGCAGCAGAAGCAACAGAAGTCTTTCTTTCTCTCCCCCAAATTCTGCCAGTAATGAGTCTTTGCTGGTGTAGCCTCTTGCAGCAGGATGCCTTGCAGGATCCCAAAGACTCATATCTGGCAGAGTTTGGAGGAGAGAAAGAAAGGCTTGCTGTTTTCCTTGCGTGCAGCCAAAAGCAAAAGAAGAAAGAAGTGGAAAGAAGCAGCCCGGTGGCCAGGTGAGGCTCATGGGGTGAGTGGGACAAATTTCCCCCCCGCCCTTTCCCCCCCTCACTATCTCGTATTGTTTGCAATGCAAGGGATGTAAGCCTTGTGTTCCCACAGGCCATGTGGGCGGCGCAGCCTTGTATTCCTGTGCAGCCTGGATTAGTTGCTTGGGGGTTCTTTGGGGGTGACATTTGTCTGTGGACCACCAAAATTTTCTTGCGGACCACCAGTGGTCCCCGGCCCACTGGTTGGCGACCACTGCACTATGGAAGCCATGGTGGCTAGAATGCTATATTGCAGGCTAATCCTGCTAACTCCTGATTGCCAGCAGTTCAAATCTCACCAGCTCAAACCTTCTGAGGATAGTAAAATGAGAACCCAGATTGTTGCAGGCAATATCCTGGCTCTGTAAACCGCTTAGAGAGAGAAGGCTGTGAAGCGGTATATAAGTCTAAGTGCTATTGTTATTGCTGTTATGCAACATGGGCTGGGCTTGCACATCATGCTAGGTGAGAATATGATTGGCTGATTTCTCGATCAACTTCATTGCGAATATAGCACCTGCAACTAAGGGCAGCTACTGGGGAAGATCTTGGGAGTCTTAATAAGCCAATTCAGGAACTAGAAGAAATTTCATATAGGATGTACAGGGTTTTTCAAAGTGTTAATATTGGAGACAATGTTTCCTCCTCTAATACAGTTCACAATAAAATTCCCTCTTTTGATACTGATTTTTGATTTTTGATTTGGAGGAAGAGATTGTTGGTGTTGGTGGAAAAGTTATTTCCTGATACAGATAGCAATATCTATGAAGGGGTTGTTTTCATGACTGTGAGGGAAGAAAAAAAATATCATTCCACTTCTCCAGGTTACAGTAGGAGGCATAAATAGAGGAAAAAAGACGAGGATGATAGAATATTGTCAGTAAATATTCTTCTTAAGAGTGGAGTGACTCTGGAACTATTCCTGTTTATAGGTCTCTGAGTTATGATTGTTTTTGTATTTTGCACATTGCTTTCAGACATAGTTTTTAACAATGGTTTTATTGAATAAGGCCCAATTGGCTGAATTTGCGGAATATACGAAGCCACAGTCAACATTGTGACTTAGTGGGATGTTTGAACCTAGTTATAATTTAACACAGTAATCCAATGCAGATTTCTTCTGTAGTAACTTAATTTGAATCCAGTAGGACCTATTCCAAGTAAGCATGTCTGAGATTGACCCCTCCTTTATTTTGTTTAAACTCTGTTTTAAAACTCTTGCAGTGCCATGCAACTCTTTTGATGAATCGGGAAGTCTGAAAGGCTCATGAACAAATTATTTCTCCTCCTCCTCCGGGGGGGGGGGTCAGGACAAATAGATGTTTCAATTCCCCCCACACACTTTGTGACTTTGGAATTAATTATACCAACTTCGTTGTTGGCAGCTCTTGCTGCCATTGGTTCCTGCCAATTTGTATCTCTTACATAAAGCAAACATATCAAAACATTTTTCCTGTTAAAACATTGTCAAGAGCGCTGATGGCAGAAGTGGGAACAATTTAGCAATTTTTCTTTGTCAAAGTTGATAGGAAAATTATATGTTACAGGCTTCAGCAGGCACAAACAACTCCCTGTAGAAAAAACTGACATTGAACCTCACTTCTGTGGTTGACAACTAGCAGAATTTTTAGTTATTCAAATTCACCATTTTGCCTTGTGATTATAATTTGATATTAATTACCCTTGTTGCTAGGCTAACTTCAGAGATTAAGATCACACATATGAAAACAAACTTATTCAGAAGCAGAGTCTCACTAAGCAACATGGAAATGTCAAACTACAGTAAGTATTGCAGTGTCAGGCAACCAAGTAGTAAACTTTCTGAATTCAGTTACTATACCAAACTTTTATTTCTTTCAACCATGGCTTGTCAAAGAAGTGATGCTAGGCTTAGTTCAAATCTTTTTGCCATTGTGAGCTGTTTGGCTTTTTTAATATTCCAAATTGCCTCTTGTTTGCCTGCTTAAGTGGCATGTGTGTAAATAGTAAAGTTTTGTTAAGTCTTTAGATCTAAAATAAAAAAGTTGCTGCAATGTATGCAGAGATACAGATGGAGTCTCTATCTACAACTCCTTAAATCTGTTCCTGGGATTGGGTGGCTGTCCTCTGCAATTGCTACATGATCCCGGGACAAGTTGTACAAGGTTTCAGGAGTTGCAAACAGGTGCTGTGCTTGTACCCCAAAGCAATCTGAATAGCAATAGCACTTAGACTTAGATACCGCTTTATAGTGCTTTACAGCCCTCTCTAAGTGGTTTTACAGAGTCAGAATCATTTTTAAAATTCCTGAATCTGAAACGTTGTCTTTTTTTTTAGGGTTGTGTGCTCCATACTATCAGTCTTAGGGCCTTCCCTAAATTTGGGGGTGAGGGAGGGCAGATCCAACCACAGATTGAAATGACCCCTTATCATCCCAGAGGGCTATTGCTGGTCATGTGTTGGCAGCACAATGTAAGATCAGTGTCTGCTTGTCCTGTAAATGGGGAGGAAATCAGTGTAGCTAATCAACGTTGTTATGCATATTTTGAATTATTTGGATGAGACCCTTTGCTTGCTTCATTTCACCTTAGCATGTGGTGGATTGAAAAAGAGTCCGATTTCTACTTTTGTGACATGAAATGGAAATACCATAGCATTAGTGTAAATGTTTAGCGGGGGCTGGACTAGATGACCTACAAGGTCCCTTCCAACTCTGATTATCTGTTATCTGTTAATATATCCCTTTTTATTTTTAGTACACAAGGAAAGAAGTATAAAACAAGGCAAGGTGTTAGGTATAACATTGATACCAAATATGGTTTGGGTGAATAAATATATAAAACTTAGATATCATGGTTTAAGTGCTTATCACTTTAAGCACAATGCAGCAGGCAATTAGCCGATTAAGGGTGCGGTTAGAAGTTACAATATAAGGAAGCATTAGAAGCTGGAAAGCCTACTGTGAGTTTACTGTCTGTCTCTGGCTGTAACTGTTACTGTGTGCTGCTGCGACTAACTGTGATTACTGACTGTGAGTGCCTGTGACTGAACTGTTATTGTTTGCTACTGTTTGCTGAATATCCAGCGTTTGTTTCTTTGGAGAGTGAAACCGGAGGAGGAGAAGATATCTTTATCGGCTGATAAAGATATTGCAAGGACTCTTAACTTGGACTATACTAGTGAGTCTTACTGGATGGAAATACTGTGAATGACTTAATGGACTGAATGACAATGCTTAAACTCTAACTGGATTAAAAACTATTTAAACTACAAACAGTGTTTGTGTTCAGTGTGTGTATACTCTGGGGCCCTTCCACTCTCGTTTGGCTTCCTGGCTTGACTACTGCTGCAATACTCTGCTAGGGGTTAATTCCCAAACCCTAACATTGGTTATGGGCCCAGCAGCATAGTCTAACTAACCAGGATATAGCAGAGAGAGTTGGTGTGAGTTGCACATTACTGTAAAAACAAACTGTTTTAATTAGTTTAAAATAGTCAAAATATCTGAAGAGCAATGGCACAAGTAAATTTGTCACAACTGTCCATGATATCCAGGCTGGATGGAACAAACTATGTTTCATGGTCAATGAAATGTAGTTTACTTCTACGCAGAGAAGGTTTGTGGGACATTATAGCAAACCCACCAGATGTGAGTAGCTGGGATCCTGCTAATGATGATGATAAAGAAAAGTTACAAGACTTTAAACTGAAGAATGAGCAGGCTTTATGCATCATAGGACTGACTCTCTGTGATCAGCAGCTTGTCCATATTCGTGGAGAAGAAAATGCTGCAAACTGCTGGGAGAACCTCAGGAAGATTTATGTTCGGGACAGTGTAGGAGCACATATAAATCTTACACGGAAGCTTTTTCGAACGCATCTTCAGAGGAATGGAGATATGTTAGTTCATTTAAACTGTATGAAGAGCATTTTTCAAGATTTGCAAGAAAAAGAGCTTATATTTAATGAACTGCAACAAGTCTACATCATATTATCTTCATTAGATCAAAGCTATGATGACTATGTGACTTCGTTAGAGGTATTGCCAAAAGAAAGCCTCTCATTAACCGACATTACAGGCAGGCTACTAGAAGAAGCCAGAAGAAGGCGTGAGCGTGACGAGCTGAGAGAAGATAAGAAAGAAGAGAAATTATCTTCAAAGCTTGAAAGAAACCAGCAAAACAAAGTAAAGCACCTGGAAGAAGAGAATTTATCTTCGACGGCATACACAATTAAAAAGTGTTTTAATTGTGGAGACAGAGGACATTTGGCAAGATTCTGCAAAAAGAGAAAAAGCCAGAATGTAAAAAAGCCAAAGAAAGCATTTGAACTAGCCACGTTTAGCAACTCTGATGTGAAGAATAATTTATGGGTGGTTGACAGTGGCGCATCCCACTGCATCACAAGAGATAAGACAAAATTTATAAAAATGTCTACAAGCTCTCAACATATATCTCTTGCCAATGGCTGGAACCTGAAAGCGAAAGGTCAAGGTTTTGCACGTTGTCCGTACATAAACCAGGATATAAAAATGTTGTATGTACCGCAACTAAAGTTTAATTTGCTTTCAGTAAGGGTATTAGATAAATTAGGTTATGTAATTACTTTTAAAGATAATAATTGCATAATTGAAAAGATAACAAAAGGGTAACTGCAGCTTTAAATGGAACATTATATGTCTTAGATAATAGTAAGAAAGGGGAGGCTCAAACTGTATTTAATAATATAAAGCCTCATGAAGAATGTATCCATTTATTGCATAGGCGTTTGGGGCATGTAAATTTTAAAATGCTAAAACGTACAGTTGAGTTATCTGAAGGAATAAGGTTAAAACCTTGTGATAAATATTTGCGTTGTAATGTTTGCTGTGAAGATAAGAGCAAAGTATTGCCTGCAAATAGGCTAAATGGTTTCAAAACAAAAGAACCTTTAGAAGTAGTATTTGCAGACATAATAGGTCCAAAGAAACCCAGTATGGGGGGTGCTAGATATATACTGAGCATTATGGATCATTATTCTAGATATGGGTTTTGCTATTTAATGAAAAGCAAAACTGAAACATATCAACATTTTTTCAATTGGCTTAGGTTTGCTGAAAGAAAGTCTAAACGTCAACTGATAACCCTGGTGACAGATAATGGCACGGAATTTGTTAATAACAAATTCCAGAACAGACTTAAGATAGCTGGAATAGAGCATAAGAAGTCTGCTCCATACAGGCCAGAACATAACGCTTTTATTGAAAGAAGAGGCCAAACACTACAGGCAATGGTTAGAACAATGTTAAATGATTCTGGGTTACCTGATTCTTTGTGGGGGGAGGCTACAATGTGTGCTAATAACATATTGAACAACGTTGTTAATACAACAACAGGTGAAATATCATTCACCAGGTGGCATGGCAGGAAACCTGATCTAAGTTACCTGCACACATTTGGTGCACCAGCATGGGTGCATATTCCTGCACAACTCAGAAAAAAAAGGGCAACATAGAGCTAAAAGATTTTTCTTCGTTGGTTATCAGGCAAACCATAGGGCATATAGATTTTGGGAGAAAGGCACATCTAAAGTGTTATGTAGTGCTAGTGCCCAATTTCTAGAACATGAAGGATGGGAGAAATTAGAACAGGATGCCAATAAAGATGTAATTATTGAATCCTATAGAAATCCCATTAGTTATCCCTGTAGCTTTAAAAATAAAGTAAAGAGACAAATACAGGATGAAATAGTGCCCATAAAGGAAGAAACAGATTCAATAGCTGAACAGGATGAGGAAGATGAACAGGTAGTAGTTCAACAAAGTCCTCCTGTAAGCCCTGTAATTCCCAGAAGAACTACACGTGTATCTAGACCGCCTGATAGGTACCAGGCTAACACAGTGTGCCAGATTAATCAAGTTCCTAATTCTGTTGAAGAAATTAAAAAGTATCCTAATAAGGAAAAAGAAAAATGGTATGCAGCAATGAATAAGGAACTAAATTCATTAAGAGATATGAAGGTGTATGAAAATGCTAAATTACCTGTAGGAAAGAAATCCATTAGCTGCAAATGGATATTTAAGGTAAAAACAGATAAGGATGGTAATTTAATCCATAAGGCAAGGTTAGTAGCCCAAGGTTTTAGGCAGAATGCTAATGACTATGATGAGGTGTTTGCACCTAGTCTTAAGGCAGCAACCTTGAGGGCAGCTTTAGTGTGGGCAGCTAGTAAAAACTATATAGTTAACCATCTAGATGTGGAAACTGCTTACTTGCACGCCCCATTAAAACATATTATTTATATGAAAAAACCTGTTGGTATTAAAAGTGAAAATAAGGATAATAATGATTGTTGGTTGTTAAAGAAAAGCCTCTATGGTCTTAAACAATCAGGCTATGAATGGAACCAGTATATTGTAAAGGAACTAGACAATATAGGATTTAAAGCTGGTTTAGCCGATCCATGTCTGTTTAAGAAGGAGACAAATGGGAAAGTATCATTATTATTACTATTCACAGATGATATTGCTTTGATTACTGAAACTAATGATGAAGCAAATAAAATAATAGCATCATTAGGAAAGAGAATAAAGATCAAGCAATTAGGGGAGATAAAGAAGTATCTCGGTTTGAATATAAAGAAAACACGGAAAGGTTTTAAGATATCTCAGGAAGATAAGATAAGCAAATTGCTAAAAGATTACAAGATGGAGCTTTGTAAGCCAGCTAAGACTCCAATGAGTCAGGAGTTTAGCAACACTGATGTACAAAGCCCTGAGTTTGATAAGGTGATTTATCAATCTTTAATTGGTAGTTTGAGTTATATTAGTAATTGGTCTAGACCAGATATATCGTACTGCGTGAATCAGTTGGCTAGATTCAATTCTGCACCATGTGAAAGACACTGGATTGCAGCTAAGAGGATATTAAGATATCTTAAAAAGACAATGAATTATTCATTGTATTTAGAACCAAAGGGTGATTTAATTTTGAGTGCTTATGCAAATGCTAGCTTTGCATGAGAAAGAGACACTAGAAAGTCGACTTCAGGAACAGCCATAATGCTGGGTAAGACATTAATAGGCTGGAAGTCAATAAGACAACAGCATATAAGTTTGTCTACTATGGAGGCAGAATTCTCCTGTTTATCATTGTTATGTACAGAATTAATAATGTATAAACAAATGTTAATTGATATAGGTATAACAGTAGATTATCCTATAATTATACATGAAGATAATCAGGCAGCAATTCAAATGGCCACAAATATTGGAGTAAAAACAAGGAGCAAGCATACAGATCTAAGATACCTAAACGTGAGACAATCTGTAAGAAGTAAGATGATTCAGCTAGAGTACTGTATGTCGGAGGACAATTTAGCTGATAATTTTACTAAAGCCCAAGGTGCCAGTAAGCACCAGGAGAGTTGTGAAAAATATGGGATAAGATTGTAAAGGTATTATATATTTATTTCACCCAAAAGGGGAGTATGTTAGGTATAACATTGATACCAAATATGGTTTGGGTGAATAAATATATAAAACTTAGATATCATGGTTTAAGTGCTTATCACTTTAAGCACAATGCAGCAGGCAATTAGCCGATTAAGGGTGCGGTTAGAAGTTACAATATAAGGAAGCATTAGAAGCTGGAAAGCCTACTGTGAGTTTACTGTCTGTCTCTGGCTGTAACTGTTACTGTGTGCTGCTGCGACTAACTGTGATTACTGACTGTGAGTGCCTGTGACTGAACTGTTATTGTTTGCTACTGTTTGCTGAATATCCAGCGTTTGTTTCTCTGGAGAGTGAAACCGGAGGAGGAGAAGATATCTTTATCGGCTGATAAAGATATTGCAAGGACTCTTAACTTGGACTATACTAGTGAGTCTTACTGGATGGAAATACTGTGAATGACTTAATGGACTGAATGACAATGCTTAAACTCTAACTGGATTAAAAACTATTTAAACTACAAACAGTGTTTGTGTTCAGTGTGTGTATACTCTGGGGCCCTTCCACTCTCGTTTGGCTTCCTGGCTTGACTACTGCTGCAATACTCTGCTAGGGGTTAATTCCCAAACCCTAACACAAGGTAATCAGTTTCTGGCCAACAACCTAGAACACTGCATGTCTTCATGCTCAGCTATGGACCAAAAAGATCAAGTGCTGATTGTTCCCAGCATGTAAACCTGTCTCGCTCTGGGGTCTGAAAAACTCCAGGACAACATTGTGTATACATTATATTGGACTCGTTTGGGAATAAGAACCTGGGTTGTCTGAAAGAGTTCTTAGCTAGAACTAAATGCGGGACAATGAATATGATGTTAAAATGGGCTTTGCTTGCCCAAGGAAATGCAGCATTAGCTGGGAAATGCTAAGATGATCTCTCCTATTCTCTGGCAGTGGTTTTACACTGAATGCTAACTCACCTCCATAAATCTTCCTTTTGTTCTCACATCTGTATGACACACACATTTGGCCATTTCTCCATTGGCTCTATTTGTATACGGTTGATTTTCTAAGAATGATCTAAGTCAGTGAGGTCCAGTACGTCTCAAGATTATTAATTCACCAGCCTTTACCATAGTGTGTTATGTGTTTATTTGCAGCCTGTCTCTTATTTTTTTATTCCCCCAAAAAGGTACACATTTTAATCCATTTTGTAATTTTGGGAGATACAGCAAACGGTGCCATCGTTACCTCTTGGCAGATTTGCAAAAAGGTAATGTGTGAATCAGAACTACTTATGCTTCTTAATTATGTTGGATTTGTATGTGCAGCTGTACAAGTGTATCGTTTCTCATCTCCCAATACATTCTCTTGTATCTGATGAGTCATCTATATGTAAACACTTTCGCTCTGCTGATACGTAACGCTGAGGTATTACACAGCGGCATGCTTGTACGCACACACACCATTGCTATCAGTTCCATCTCTCTCTAATCCAGGTGCAGCTTTCCTAGGCAAAAATCTAACATCATAACAATGCTTCATGCTTATTCTGCTATATTTTCCCCAGTATTTTCACCATTTCTAGTTCCGTGCTGTCTTCCTTTGAAGACTTCAGAAACATGAGAAATAGACAAGCATTGCACAAGCATTGCTCAGTGGCTGAGCTTAAAATGCAGAAAATGGTCTCGAAGAATTGAAGCCAGAACTCTTTTTTAGCAAGGGCTGCAAAAGTTTTTTTTAAAAATGCACTCCGCTTTCCCCCTCTCACCCCCAGATCAGAATATCTGTGGGCAAAAACACTCTTTCTCTTAGGCTAAGGTACAGATTTTGTTCTTTAATATGGTACGGCTCTGGCCATAATAATTGCCCTAAAATATTATCCACAGCTGCCTGTGACTTAGCAAAGAGATAAATAAGTGCTGAAGTGCACAGAATTGACTGTGGATGAGAACCATATGTGCTTGATTCACACATTTTTTTAACATTATGCACAGGCAAAAGTTAACTCCCTCATCTGCCCCGCCTAGAAAAAAAGTAGCACCTAGAAGAAAGTAAGATTGTTTCTGTTGGAACTTTGCCACGGCTTGCTACTCTCTTGTCTTTTATTATTTATCTTTGGAATGTAACTGCATTTCTGGGGGTGGGGTGGAAGGAAGGGGGGGGAAGGAACAAAGCAGGAAAGCCAACATTTTGGGCAACGTATTGTGTTTGTGCATGGTAAGCATTTCTACCTAGCTATCTTTCTCCTTCTCCCCCACCCCCCACTCCAGTGATGGGATTCATAATGTGATTGGTTTGGGGTGGTATGTGATCTTAGACACTGGTTTGTAAATCATGATTTACAAGTTGGGCAAACTCAGCCGATTTTGGCTTCTTTCCTTTCTGCTCTGGGTAGCGAAGAGGCGCACTTAATATTTTTTAGGGAACTGTGGGGCGGGAGGGAGGGACACTTGTAAAGCAGGGCTGGGTAGGAGGGGAGAGTAGAGAGTTTTCTTCCTTTTACTACAATGTGCCTATTTTAGGGAATATATTTCATTGCACATTACACGGGGATGCAACAGTGAGGTCTTCTCAGTTTTGGCACTGAATTATGGAATTCCCTCACTATGAAATATTAGCTGGCAGCAACACTGAATTTATTTTGGCACCAGGTTAAGGCAGGTCTATTTACATGACTTTTGTTTCAATTGTCTTGAGTGCAATTTTTATATCTTCCTGGGTTTTATTTATTTTTTTAAATTGTGGACTTTATTGGATTCTCCCCGCACCCCACTTGTCATTTTGCAGTGGCAGTTACTACCTTGGGATCTGTAATGTGGAACAGTTTAGACATATTCTAATGAAAATGTTTATGGCATGTTAATACTTTAATTATCAATTTTGTGAGGCCACAAAGCTTACGCTTGGCAAATTGTACAAATAAAACCAATATTGCCTGTGTGCTGGAGTTTCGACATTCAGGAACTGGAAAAACCTCCTCTGATTCAGCACAGGGGTTGCAAAAGGATGGCTGCGTGGCTGTGCTGTCCTTGGCAGGCAAGTACCTAAGTCAGCAGGTGACTTGCTTTTTTACCTAACGGCATTTATACCTATTGTTTCTTGGACAAAAGGGCTGAGAAGAGAGAAAGAAAGAGGTCATAAATAACTTGATGTGCATTTTAAAGAATGGTTTGGGATTTTAAATCTGAGCTCCACAAAAACCTACACAACTGGGAGAGCTAGAAAGGGATGTTAAGCCATTGGTTTTATCCATATTCCTAATAATGCAGCCATACCTCAGGCCTTGAGTGCTTCAAAACTCATCAAATTCTGTATTCAATGTGTTTTGAAGCAGAAATCTTGTCCTGGCACTCGTCTTTCTCCTGGTAGTCGATGCTCAAGGAAGACCTTGTTGACTTCAGCTGCCTTATGAGTCTCTATTTCTTCCAGCCAAAATAGGTGTGTGTGTGGGTCATGTGGTAAGTCACATGATTTTCTCAGTATGCATCAGTTTTAGTATTTGTTATGTCTTCTGGAACGAATTACTGACAGGTACCGAGGTATCATTGTACCTTCTATCTGAAGCTGCTATTTGCATTTTCAGTAAACTTTCGGTTGAACTTACATGGAAAATATAAATTGTAGGTTTAGACAAAATACCTTTCAGTCAAGATCTTAGTCTAGAGACCCACCACATTTTTAAGGCTGCTCTGGCCTTCTCCTCAGCCTCAATTTTCGTAATAGCCATAAACATGCACATGAATTTCAGTAATACAGTTTGGCTGTGATTGGGTTGGAGCATAGTTTAATTGTACTTTCAGGACTAAAACTGTTGTTAACTATCCCGAAATGTATACAAATAGTTCTCGACTTATGATCAGTCACTTAACAAGTGGTTGAAGTTATGATGGACCTCCCCAAAACTACTTATGACCCATTTTCAGAATTACGATGGCTGCATACACACCCATATTCACGATCACATTTTGAGTGCTTGGTAATGGCCTTTTGCAGTGTTCCATGATCATGTGACCATGATTTACCATTTTTTTAACGGTTTCTGGTATTTGCTTCTGGTTTCTAGCAAAAATGGCCATTGGGGAGAATGGATTCTCTTAACAACCACTGTAAAGAAACAATGGTAACTTTGAATGCAGTCATATAATATCAGGACTTACAACCGCAAGGATTTACAGTAGTAAATCTGGGCTTAATAACATACATAAGTCAAGGACTACCTATAGCAGACTTTGATCTGGTTAAATTTCAGAGTATATGTCAAATACTCCTAGCATTCCCTTGATTTCCTTAAGAATTCAAGTTCTGTCAAGAGAAGGAATAATTGCTGAATCAGTTTGTGTGATAAAAATAGTCTGAAATTAATTGTAAAAAAACTAAATAAAAACCAACATAACATGAACAATAATAGTATTCCTCCAAACCAGCAGGTGGAGACAAATACCAGCTCAATTGTACAGGGTTTCTTTTCTTTCAAATTGCTAAAATTGCTTGCATCATTCTAGTATTATTTCATTTGTATATAGGTTTTGGTTACATAATTATTACATCCATGTAGTGTATTTACCGCCCACATTTAATGAGTACATGATTTTACTTGTGCCCTTTTTCTTCAACTAGCTTCTATTCCTCTTTTGAACCATTGCTTTAAACAACATTTGAAGGGCTTTTCCGGCTACCCTAGGCTCCGCATTTCAGCACTGTTTTAATTCGTTTTGAGGCTCTTCTCTCTTATGATTTCTAAAAGTTTCTAGTTACCTGTAAACTTTGGCCTGCTTAAATTTGAAAACTTCCTTCTGTTATGTATACATAAGGTAGATGATAAGGTGAAAAAATAGACAATTGTTTTGTCTTTCATGCAGCACTCAATCTGGCATCCATCTTAGAAATACCCTACAAATATGTTCAGTTCCAACATTTCTACGTTTGCCTCCTCAGCATTAGATTACTAATCAAGGAAATTTACCTTACCATTTTTACATTGGACTGGAGGTCTGAAATCACATTTTTTTCCTCTATGGTGTGGAAATCTATGGAAGAACCTGGGCACATGGAAGAAATCCAGAGAACCATTGTGTTCCATTGTGTTCCTCATTAAGAGCAATGTCATTTGTTCATAAAATAGGGCAACAATGATATGGAAAGAAGTCACAGATTGGGGTTCTCTTATATGGCTTGATATATCTCACATTACCTCTGTGCCAAAGGAAGGAAAAGTGCCACAGCTGCTTCCAAGACAACTGTGTAAAACTAGTGCTCTAGCCTAGGAATTTGCCATATCCATATCTTATGCCATGCAGCATGGCACATTACACATCATAATTTTTAAAAATGCCTTTTCTGGGTTTTGTTATTTGAGTTCCCAAATGAATCAAAAAGATAAGAGCAGCTCTGCTTAAGGGGAAATATTAAAGCATATTAAGTTGGTAATAACTGCAAACCCTATTTAGGGTCAGAGCATATTAAGTCAGTAGCAGCTGTAAACTCTATTTAGGGTCAGTTCAAGAGAACGAATCACTAGAATTGGGCAGCATCAGCCAATCCCAAAGATATTCTTTGCTCTGTACAAATGCTGAATGTTTGTTCTGTGAAGAAAAGTCAGCAGGCTTTGAAGACCGTTGCAACATTCCTTTACTGTCAAAATGCAGGATCTTGTAGAGAGGAAGGAAAATGACCCTGGAGGAACTGTTATGTGCACAAAAGGGATTGAAACCGACCTTTTTCAATGATGCCATCTAAAAGAGATGGACTGAATCTCTGTAGCCACCAGCCAATATTGGCAGGTTTAAAAGAAGTTTAGCATCTTTTGGGCAGTTTAACCGGGAAAGCTGGAGTACATGGACAATAGTAGAAGGGTCAAGCGGATGTTGAGATTTATTGTTCTACTTATAATTTATTTTCTTTTTGTTGTTATAAAGTGACTAATGTAGCAGCATTGTACTAGAAGGTAGAAAAAAACAACCCATAAGGCTCTTCATGTTGATCATTGCAAAATTATGCAAATGATTTTTCAAAAAAGAAAATGTGATATTATCTCTACATCTTGCTTGTATGAATTTCCCCAAAAATAGCAATCAAATCTCAGTCTAAAAGAGGATACCCTGCTCAATATATTCATAAATGTTACATTCTGGAATTCAGTTATGCTTATCCATCTCAACCCTCTCTCTGGGTGCGAGAGTTATCCTAGTTGCTCTATGAAATCCCACAGGAACAGCTAAATGGAATTTGGGGAAGCAGTGAGACAGAATAAAAACTGGTTCAGCCCTTCTCCCCCAATTTCCCCATTTCAGGGTCTCTCACTTAGTATCACTGACTGGCTTTTCCATACCAACTTACCAGATAATTTTAAATTATATTTAAATGGGGCCTCTTCCATGTACGTCACCTGAAATGTGGCTTATCTGTGATACTGTTATAAACTGGCGGGGAGATAATTTAAAAATTCCATGGCAGACTCTTTCTTCCAAGGGTTCCCCAATTAAAAAAATAATTACAGACTCTGCCATCACTCAGGCGGAATCTTCTGGCACCCTTTAGTCTGCTTGGCAAGTAGCCCTCCTACCCAAGACTTTCCCCTTTAGCCTGGGTGTAGGAAGGTTAAACAGAAGGGGCTTTGGATCTTTCAGCCTAAAAAAGCCTAAATTACAGAACTAAGAAACTGTGCTTATCTTGTCACTCAAGGGTTAGACATGTAACTATGAAGTCTTGCACTTTATCCTAAGATAAAATTTCCCTTGCCAGTTTTAAGGCAGTTCAGCTGATGCTATTACAATGGAGACAGTAAATACTCAAATGCTGGATACAAATGATGCATTTTGCATCATGTGTGGTTGGAGTCTCAATAACGTAATGCACAGCAACTTTTTTTACCTCTGTTATTTTTATTTGATTTTTTAAAAATGAGTTTTATGAAATGGGAGAAACTATTTTGGGCTGAGAGGTGCACTTAGTATGGTGTACTTGAAAATGTTATGGGAGGGGGGAAGAAAAAGTGGGTGGGATTAAATGAGGAAGAGATTGGGGCCAGATAAAAAAAGAGCAAACAATCAAGATAACTTAATTTTTTAAATTAGAAATTGGTTTAATTCATGTGACATGGAAATGTGAACAGTCCCATTCCAGAGCAATCCTAGGCTTAAGTTAACCCCTGGAAATTCAGCAACTACAGAACTTAATTATGTTAAGAATTCTGTGTGGTGGGGGTGATATATACATTAACTGTCTAACTGATGCATATTAAAATCCCCTTCTCACCTTCCTGCGTTAATATTAGAACATAATGCAGTTGGCATTCAAACAGCTGAACAGGCAAGCCTGAAATTGGCAGGAATATTGCTTGCTGTTGATCTTTGGCAGTAAAGGACAAGCAGGCTCCAGAAGCTACCCAGCTGGATGACTTTGGGGCTGTCACTTTATCTAAGTTGTAAACTAGGGACGCTAAAAACATCAAAAAAATGTGCACTGGACCAGGAGAATAAACCATGATCCACAACTTTCAACGAACAAACCTTCATCCTGTAATGGATTGATTGTACATCTATCTATCTATCTATCTATCTATCTATCTATCTATCTATCTATCTATCTACCAACCATATATTTATATCTATATACCTAAATATCTACATATCTCTCTCTCTCTCTCTCTCTCTCTCTCTCTCTCTCTCTCTCTCACACACACACACACACACACACACACACATCTTTTTTTAAAAAATTTTGAAGTGTTTTGGGGAAAATAGACTGGCCAATACTGAACACTTGTGTAGCTTTAGCATTGTTTTAAAATACTAATCATAATTGTTGATATTTAAATGTCAAGTATAAATTTCATAAATGTTTAAACAATTAGATTGGAAGATACAGATAACACTTTACTGAGAAGCTCTTGTTTTTCCTTGAAAGGCAACCTTAGAAACGCTTTCAATAAATGGAGACAATCAATTCAATCAGCACTGCTGACTTTATTGGAAGAAACAGCAGTATAATTTCCTTGCCAATCCTTGAGTTGCTTTGCATAGCATATTTAAAAATCATTGTTAAGTACACATTTTAGCAGATGGAAATCCACTTTCATTAACTTGGCTGTCCTTTAGAAATCTGTGAGAATATAAAAAAAAGATGGTTTTGCAATCCGTTTATCAGTTGTACTACAACTTTATCATCATTCCATCTACAGGCACCTCACTCCCCCTAGTAAAATTAGAAATGAGTTTGGATTTCTGTCCTACTATTCATCAATCTCCTGTTCCAACCATTTGCACCTGTCTATAAAATTGTAGTTGGTATTCTTGGATGGAAAAGGGATCTGGTCTGGAGAAAAGTTACACTAGTGGAGACTGAAGGAGTTTTAAATCATATATTCAACCTAGTATTGATTCATGTATAAAACATACACTTTTAAAACATTGGACCACTATAGGACATAGCTGGCTATTCAATGTTGTTCAATCAGGGAAGCATAGTCACCAGCATAAACAATGCTTCATTCTAATTCTGAAATAAGCCCGAGGATATGAGATTACATTTATCCAGAATAATTTTTATTCAACTCTTAAGCTCAATCAACAGTTGCCAAGATTCTGCCACCGAGACAGAGAAGGAGCATTTTGTGTATTAGATCAAGATCAGAATATGCTCTTCCTTGGAAGTATGAATCGGCAGAAATAACCTCTGTAATTAACAAACTTTTGAATTGTACACTCTTCACAATGGGAAAAAATATGAAACAAAAATGTTTCATCTACTTCCAAGAAAGTGTTGTAAGGGATGCCAACTACAGCTAGAAGCAAATGGATTGTATGAGGATATTCTGGAATCCAGCCTTTATGGAGTTGGTAATCTCAGTTCATAATGATCTCTTTGCTTATCAGAGTTTGAAATGGGGTTAACTGCAATATTTCTAACAAGTCTGTAGAGCACATAACTTCAGTTGTTGCAGAGGACTCCTGTACCATGCTACTCACATTTTGTATGCTTTCTCCTCTGAGAACAGCAGTTCCCAACCTTTTCCTTAGAGTAGATCATAGAAAGCTTTTGCAGATCTTTACAGAACCATAAGTAGTCACTGTGACCCTCTTAATTCAATTTTTTATGAGACTCCTTCAGAGGATATTTGTGGGATTCTAAAGTTAAATTAAAATTAGTTTCATTTTTTAAATGAATGATTAAACTCTTTATGGGATTTTGCTATTTCCATTTGAAATCTTTAGTGATTTTGGATAAGGTTAGCCAGAATACAGATAGATAGATAGATAGATAGATAGATAGATAGATAGACAGACAGACAGATATGCAGGGATAGATAGATAGATAGATAGATAGATAGATAGATAGATAGATAGATAGATAGATAGATAGATAGATAGATAGATGATAGATAGATAGATAGATAGATAGATAGATAGATAGATAGATAGATAGATAGATAGATATATGAATGGATAGATGATAGATAGATAGATAGATAGATAGATAGATAGATAGATAGATAGATAGATAGATAGATAGATAGATAGATATGAAGGGATAGATAGATAGATAGATAGATAGATAGATAGATAGATAGATAGATAGATAGATAGATATGCAGGGATAGATAGATAGATAGATAGATAGATAGATAGATAGATAGATAGATAGATAGATATGAATGGATAGATAAATAGGTAGATGTATATATAGATAGATAGGTAGATAGATAAATATAAATGGATGGATGGATGGATGGATGGATAGATAGATAGATAGATAGATAGATAGATAGATAGATATGAATGGATAGATAAATAGGTAGATGTATATTTAGATATATAGGTAGATAGATAAATATAGATGGATAGATAGATAGATAGATAGATAGATAGATAGATAGATATGAATGGATAGATAGATAGATAGATAGATAGATAGATAGATAGATAGATAGATAGATATGAATGGATAGATGATAGATAGATAGATAGATAGATAGATAGATAGATAGATAGATAGATAGATAGATAGATAGATATGAATGGATAGATAGTATAGATAGATAGATAGATAGATAGATAGATAGATAGATAGATAGATATGAATGGATAGATAGATAGATAGATAGATGATAGATAGATAGATAGATAGATAGATAGATAGATATGAATGGATAGATAAATAGGTAGATGTATATATAGATAGATAGGTAGATAGATAAATATAAATGGATGGATGGATAGATAGATAGATAGATAGATAGATAGATAGATAGATAGATAGATAGATAGATAGATATGAATGGATAGATAAATAGGTAGATGTATATTTAGATATATAGGTAGATAGATAAATATAGATGGATGGATGGATGGATGGATGGATGGATAGATAGATAGATAGATAGATAGATAGATAGATAGATAGATAGATAGATAGATATGAATGGATAGATAGATAGATATAGATGGATAGATAGATAGATAGATAGATAGATAGATAGATAGATAGATAGATAGATAGATAGATAGATATGAATGGATAGATAGATAGATAGATAGATAGATATGAAGGGATAGATAGTATAGATAGATAGATAGATAGATAGATAGATAGATAGATAGATAGATAGATAGATATGCAGGGATAGATAGATAGATAGATAGATAGATAGATATGAAGGGATAGATAGTATAGATAGATAGATAGATAGATAGATAGATAGATAGATAGATAGATAGATAGATAGATAGATAGATATGCAGGGATAGATAGATAGATAGATAGATAGATAGATAGATAGATATGAATGGATAGATAAATAGGTAGATGTATATATAGATAGATAGGTAGATAGATAAATATAAATGGATGGATAGATAGATAGATAGATAGATAGATAGATAGATAGATATGAATGGATAGATAGATAGATAGATAGATATGAATGGATAGATAGATAGATAGATAGATAGATAGATAGATAGATAGATAGATAGATAGATAGATATGAATGGATAGATAGATAGATAGATAGATAGATAGATAGATAGATATGAATGGATAGATAGTATAGATAGATAGATAGATAGATAGATAGATAGATAGATAGATATGAATGGATAGATAGATAGATAGATAGATAGATAGATAGATAGATATGAATGGATAGATAAATAGGTAGATGTATATATAGATAGATAGGTAGATAGATAAATATAAATGGATGGATAGATAGATAGATAGATAGATAGATAGATAGATAGATAGACAGATCAATCTCTGACTATCTGAAATTTTACTTCTTTGCATATACTGATAGTTATGACACTTTCATACCCAAGGATAAAATATAGTAATATTTGACTCTCTGAAATACAAGATTTATATTCTGCCTTAGGCTTTCTAGATAGCAGATATGGGGAACTCCCTTTTATTTACTCTTAGGACCACGATCTTGAGAGTTTGGTTGCGTTAAAAGATAGAGATTAGACCAAATTCATTCAGTGAATGTCATGCTTGGGAAAGAACTCTATATCACTTCATAAGGGCTGCATAAGAGGTTTCCATGACTGTCCTGCACCCAAGAGCTGAGGGTGTAGGTGGTGCATTAGCTATGTTCCTATGTAACAGCCCTTACCACAAGCCATGTTCTGAATGTGTATGGATTGATTGTATTTGTGTGTTTGTTTGATGGTGCTCAGTGCAAGAGTTAATTGGGTGGTGGCTACTTGATATGTTTATCTTGGTCACCAAATCACAATCGAGCTTGGAACCCCCTTCCCCAAACCCTTATCGCAGTGGTCCCCAACCTTTTTTGTACCAGGGACCGGTTTCAAGCAGAAAATTTTTGCAAGGACCGGGGGGAGGGGGAGAAGAGAAGGAGGCTTCGCTCTCTCGCTGCTCCACCATCCAAGGAAGAAACTGCTTCAAAGAAGCGGGGGGCTTTTCCTGTCGCCGCAGCTATTCCGAAGCGCCCGTTTCACCCCCACTCCCACCCCGCCCGCAGCGCTCCCAGTCCACAGTGTCCCATTCTGCCTGCCTGCCTTAGTTTCTGGTTGTTTGGGAGCAGCTTCGGCTGAGAATAATAACTATTCACCTCTTTTACTCAGCCGAAGCTGTTCCGATTCAACCATTAACGAAGGCAGGCAGGCAGGCAGAACGGAGCGCGGGCGGGTGGGCGGGCGGACGGGGTGGGGGAGAAACGGGCGCTTCGGGGAAGCTGCGGCGACAGGAAAAGCCACCCCCCCCCCCCGGCTTCTTTGAAGCAGTTTCTTCCTGTGCTGGTGGAGGAGCGAGAGAGCGACTGAGAGAGCTGACCCAGAGAGAAGGACAGGCTTCGGTTGCTTCCTCCCTCCCCTTCTTTCATTTGTGTCCTTGATCCCCGATCCCAGCAGCATTCACCGAAGGCGAAGAAAGCCGCCATTTTTTTAAAAAAAAATTCTTTGCGGCCCGGTAGAGAGTGCTCCACGGCCCGGTACCGGTCCGCGGCCCGGTGGTTGAGGACCCCTGCCTTATCGTATAGAATCATCCAGAATGCTCTCATGTTGGAGATACAAGCTCAAAGACCCCTGGTGCTTGCAATCCAAAGATGCAAGTGCCTCCTTGAGCAGAAGTCTTGCACCCTGCAGAACTGACTTCCTTTTCTGGCAGCATTGTTCCAGGGTTCCTCTCAAAGCTCACGGTGTTTGCAGTTATGTGTCACAGTGTGGGAAGCTGCCATCTTCGATTGACCTAAACAAGGCCCAGACACCAGCGGCCAAATTTGTCGTCTGCGCTGTCCAACTGAGTGAGCCATGCTGCAGCACACTCTCCTTCAACAGAGGTAAAGAAACAGAAGACCTCTGGACATGGCTATACTTAACTGCACTCTCTTATAAAGGCTAGTTTTTCATAAGTTGTTCCTGAGGACTGAGCCAGTGGGACTGCAACACATTCTTTTAAAAGGCATTGTTTCTCTCAGACAGAAGTGTCCCAGCCTTTTTTTTTTTTTTTTTTTTACTATTTTTAAACATCATCTTGAATCAAGGGAATTCCTCTCAAAACACAGAAGGGAGCTAAAGCAGAATAGGCACCATCTACCTTCCTTGCAGCACATCTGAAATTCCCTTTGATGAGTGTGCAGGCATCTGCCGCCTGCCTGTTATTACCTCATCTGCTACTTTCACCAGCTGTAGTCTTTGACACAATGGCTCACTTTTATGTGGCGGAGAAGCATGTTAATGAAAGGCTTTTGGCTGCTCCATCTGAAAGGATAAAAGGGAAAAAGAATAATGAGAGAAGTTTCTTACCCAACAAGCATATTTTACATATTAAATATGTCTCTGATCTTGAAAAAGGGGTTTGCTGCCAAGCCTGCTCTTTAAAAAAAGAGAAACTTGACTCAGCCTCATGTTGACACACAGCATGTAACCCCAGAGGTCATGGAATCAGTTTAATTCAATTGTATTAACTAAGGTTAACTTGAGAAAGATTGCAATTGGGAAGAGATTCATGTTGCGCTGATTGAGAAAGGAGTTAGACATGAATCTAGCCTTGTACTTAGGGATGAGTGCCAGCCCATCAAAAAGCAATGAAAATCTTCCCGTGTTGATGTATTTCAGGTGCATCAGCTTAAGTTGGGCTTCTCAGAGCATTGTGAAACACAAGCTTTGATAATCCCAAAGGGCTGTGGAATAAGATCTCCACATGCATCGTTTCAAAATGTAAAAATAAAAGTTTGTGAAGAGTGGTATGCGGTAGAAATTGGAAACCGCTTTCCAAAACCGTCCATAGTAGCTCCTGAAAGACAGGAATTCCTTTATGAATTTGTAAAACCTCTGAATCACACTTCAAAAGAAGATCAATCAAATTCATGACCATCAGGAAAATAGGGCATCAGATTGATTGATTTCCTAATCCTTGAATAATCTGAGACCGGGAAGTAGATCTCTTCCTTAATTTCTCTGCTCAGTCTGTTTTAATCTTCCCAGTGCTTTAAATTTGCCCATGGATGAAATGCTGGCAGGATCACTGAGTTGATACATCAAAACTGCTCTGGAAATATCAATTGGCTTTATGCTCAAGTCTACATGAGCTGGACAAACCTGAAATTTTTAGAGTTGCATTTGGCCCATGAAGTAGGGAGAGTCCTAGAACCCATCTTGATTACATTTGCTCATTTTTTTAGGGTGTGTGAATGAGTGGGCACTTCGAGACGCACAAAAAACTAGTATAAGCTCTTAAAATATGCTTATTAAGCTTTTTAAAAAAAGAAAAAAAACCTGCTTTATGCAGGTTCCAAGTTCCCACACATCCCCACATGTGAGAAATTCAGTAATCCTGTTTCTCATTTAACGAGGTTCTGCTGAACCTGGCAGCAACAAAATTATGCTATCATGTTTCCTTATAGTAGGCAAAAATGAAAGAATCTATAAATATAAAAGTGGGCAGCCCAGGACATCAATGACAACAAAAGAGGTTCCCACCCCCTGCCCCAGATTTGATATATTGCTCAAACTAATAACTTTCTATCAGAGACAGCATCCTGGCTGGTAGGCTTGTGTCCATTTTACTTTAACTCTATTACTCTGCTTTCAAAAAGCAGATCGAGGAAGCAATTCCAGTCTTCTGGTGGTGACATGCTGAGTCATGCTCCCTTCCTTGTCTCTTTTTTTGCCAAAGCGTTGATATCGATTAGTGTCTGGCTGGCTTGGTTGTTTCAGATCAGAAAGAGGGCTTTTTCTGACATCCCTTCATTTGCAGAATAAATAGGGAAAGGTGAACCCTGGCTTGCAGAGGGCGTCATGATCTCTTCCTAGGAACCAAATAATAAATAAAAATAAATAAATAAAATAAATAAATAAAAATAAATAAATAAAAAATAAATAATGTCACAGCCAAGAGTACAAAATGTGTGGGGTGCTGGTATAAAATGTGTGGGGTGCTGGAGTGGGAACCAACCTTCGGCTCCAGTTCAGTTCCCAGCCCTGATTTAGATGCAGTGACAGATCACTGACACTATTTTTATATTTCTAAACAGGAAGCTTATTCTCCATGTTCAATCCCGAGATATCGTTATGCGGGGAAAGGCAGTTGCAATTTATCCACATGCCCGTGTGCTTTTATTTTTCAGTGGGGAAACGCAATTCAGCCCAGCAGTTGCTGTTTCAGAAATGGCCATGGCTCACTTGTCTTGTACTTCATTATTTATTTATCTATTGGTTAAATTTATTTGCCGCCTGTACTGTTGTGGAGCTCCTCTAGGCAGCTTACAACAATTAAAAAAAGGAAGAAATGAAAGGAATGTAATCAGAACAAAGTTAAAATACTTGAATAATAAAATAAACAATGGAAAAGAACAGGGGAATACATCAATACGATAAGATGAAGATCAGAGAGCAAGGTGTGGAGGTGGGGTCTTCATGTGACAGTCGCTGCCCGGTGGGATGGAGGCATTCTTGCTTCCCCCTGCCTTAGCAGAAAAGCCCAAATGTAGTGACCTTACTAAGAGATTTGGAAGACAGTGGATGTTTGCTGCAGTGATGACTGGGGACTTTTGAAGAGTTTCAGTGCATTTTTTTTTTTTTTTAAAGGCTCGAACCTCCCTGTCATATACTAAAACTGCCTCAGCTGAGGCCCTCACTGCAAGACAAACTGACATGACTGTTGGGATTTACATGAAAAAAAATGGATGCCACTGTGCTGTTGAAAGGACCTCAGGGGAATTAAGCTATTATTATTAATAACTAACAGCCAATAAACAAATAAAGAGTTACAAAGTTCATCAACATAGCCAACAGATCATGGGGTTTTTTTTGAAAAAGCACAGATTTACATAATTTGAGCTACCAAATAAGTTTTTGGATCCTGAGTCATGGTTGTAGTCTGGGTGTTAAAAGTCTGCGTATCTTAAATTGTCAAGTTTGAGAAACACTCTTTAGAAGGCTCTGAAGCCTTCCCTCCCCACCCCCTGAAATATTTCTATGAAATGTAAAATCACCAGAATGTTCATTATTAGTACAATTTTAGCAATATATTCACTACAACCATAGAGTTAATTTGGACATTCTCAGGAAAATAGTGATTGCAGGCTAAAATATGGTCTTATGTAATTAGTTTCCTGCCTAAGGAGGGGGTTGGACTAGAAGGTACCTCCAAGGCCCCTTCCAACTCTGTTATTCTGTAATCTTGCTTTTTGTTTCAGTTACTGTATGTAAATATGTATTTTGATTCCAGATTTATATTTAGAAGGTTAACCAAAGCATCTAATATAGAGAAGGAATAAGAGAAGCAGGCAGCAGGACTGACCTGGCTGTGGCCCATCCTAAAATCAAAGTTAAGTTAGATGCAGTTCGTATGTGGATGAGGATGACCAGTAAATCCCAGGACTGTTCGTTAGCTTAGAAAATAAACGTTGGCAGAGTGAAATGTATGTTTTTAGACCTTTGTTTTTTATTTTTATTGTACGTTTTCCATTGTTACACATTATACATTGTACATCACGTTGTACAGTTTTCTTGATTGTATACAGGATTTCTATATTTACATCTTTGTGAAGATGTAGGTACTTTGTAATGGCTATCTTTCATTGTTTTCATGAGTTTAGTATAATCCAATTAATTAAATAATTCTGTTTATTTATATATCATCAACAATTCAATGAATACATAGGTTCCTTCTGTACCTTGAAAGGATAAAAAGATAGTAAGACCAGGGAATTTCATTTGATTCTCAACTGGATATTACACTGTTAAATGCCTCAGGATGTGTCTGGCTTCAAATGTTCCCTTCAGATTGCAGAGAAAGTTGAAACATAATCAGTGCTGCCAGATCTATGAATTGTGTTGCTCCTCTTTTAATTTTTTCTTTTTAATTCCATAATTGACCTGGGTCCATGATGTTTTCTTACAAGTACCAAAGAAGATTATGGCTCAGCCATTTATGCATGCAGATGGAAGTGATGCTCATAATGACTTGCTTCCTGGTTAGTAACGCTGAAAACAGAGGAAACTGAGCCTTCATAAAGTAAGTGTTTGGGATAAAAGTATAAAGAAAAAAGGTTGGAAAATATTGTCCTTAAATAAAAATGCACATTTTTTCCCAGGCCTTATTAAATCTTTGACTGGCGTGCCAGAAAACACAGTTGAAAAACTAGAAAGGCCCAAGATTAAAAATTAAGTGGGGCCAAAAGAAAAGTTAATCCTGATTTAATTAACACTAAACATAACGCATTAACATAAAATTAATTAAATGCAATATGATCGTTCTTTGTGTATCTATTGATTTCCCTCTTCTATTCTGATAAATATTTCAGTGGCAACCTATAGAAGAGGAAGGGGGCTTTGTGGGCCATATGTAGCTCTGGGGCCTTCAATTGCATCCCTCTTCCTTAAATAAGTATCCTCTGAATGATCACGGCAAACTGCAGAATCTTTTTTCGTTTTGGCAAAATCAACAAGGGAGGCTTTAAGATAAGTGGATCTCTAGAGAAAAAGCTTGACATTGCAAATGATCCACAATAACTCAATAGCTCAGTCTATTTACATTTAGTAAATAGCCTTCACAATTACAAGCTTACAGAATATATTAAGGAGTGGGGTATCTTTTGGGACTTATATGTTATGGGGTGGGGAGGGGGCCAGAAATCTCTTTGAGAACAAAAATGTGTGACCTATCAAAAAAATGTTTCCCGTTTCACCTCCTCCCGCAAATTGTGCTAGATTTAGCAACTTCTTGTGCATCAGAAGTAGAATGCCAAAAGTTGGCGTGGACCTTTTTGTGTGAGCCAGCATCATTTTGTTCCAGTATCTTCAATTAAAAAGCAACTGTAATTGTTTTTTAAACTATACATTATGAAATGAAGAAAACCTGTGCAGAGTTTCCTTATACAGAAAATTGTGGAACTTGATCTCCTTCAACTGTTATTAATATTATTTGTATGTATTGTTATGTTTCTCCCCCACCCCACCCCCAAACTCTGGCTTTATACCTGTAAAAACAACCCAGTTAGATAAATTTGCCTGAGAAATAGAGACCGCCCAAAATTACTCTCTGTGCTCCCATGGCTAAGCATAGACTTGGAACTAACTTTTGTTTCCAGTATATGAAGTGTTCACATGGATAGACTTTTTTCCACCTGCGGCTGGCAACATTATTGCTTTTTGCTGTGTTCTCATGGCTTGCCTATTCCAGCTTTAATTTGTTGCCAGATTTTTTTGGGTGGGTGGGCTTCAAGTCAGTTTTGTCTCCTGGTGGCTGCTTAGTCTATGCCCTGCAGGTTTTTTGGCAAGGACTTTTGGAAGTGGTTTGCAATTGCCAGCCTCCTGGGGCTGAGAGAAAGAAGCTGGTCCAAATACACCCAGCCGGCTTTCTTGCCTAAGACTGGAGTAGAACTCACTGTCTCCCAGTTTCAACTATTACAAAGTCTGCACTACTATTACTGTTAATCTTCTCATCACTCCTTATCACCCATCCCCTCCCACTTGTGACTGTATGACTGTAACCTTGCTGCTTGTATCCTTACGATTTATATTGACTGTTTCCTAGTATGATTTGATTGCTTATTGTACCCTATGACTATTATTAAGTGTTGTTTTGACTCTTGACTCTTGACGAATGTATCTTTTCTTTTATGTATACAGAGAGTATTTGCACCAAGACAAATTCCTTGTGTGTCCAATCATACTTGGCCAATACAGAATTCTGTTCTATTCTATTCTATTCTATTCTATTCTATTCTATTCTATTCTATTCTATTCTATTCTATTCTATTCTATTCTATTCTATTCTATTCTAGCCTGGTGCCTTAACCACTACACCAAAACGGATTCTCTTGTCCCCAGATGTGCATGTGTTGAAAAAGTATATTTACCCTGATTCCCTGCCTCCAATAAATGCTCTATAAATCTGTTTGGGCTTTCTTTTCTATAACTTTTGGAAGTAAAGGGACTGCCCATCACACTTGTATATGAGATGGTTGGGTAAACTACCACTGGATTCACTTTTGTAGAGATTCCAAAATGAAGGATGTTATATACAGCAGCTGAAGGTGACCTCTCTTGGGATAATGAGGTTTAATATCACTAGAATGGATGATTTATTATTTCAGCAGAGTGATGACCTACTGATGAAGACGTTCACTTCCCATTCGGAAGGTTAAGAGTTCAATCTTAGTAGCGGCAGATATTTCCTCGGGCACCAAGAAATAATAACTGCTGCAAATTCTGTGTGGCATCAGGAAGGGCATCCAGCCAGTAAACGCTCAGCTCCATCCAGTCACCCTGACTCTATCCTGAATGAAGGGAGTATAGGGTGATTGAAAGGGATGATTAAGCAACTCAAATGTGGTGAAGATAGTTGTTACTCCTTCCTCCTCCTATTTTCCTCACAACAACAACAATCCTGTGAAGTGAGTTGGGCTGAAAAAGCGGGACTGGCCCAAAGTCACCCAGACAGCTTTAATGACCAAGGTAAAACTAGAACTCACAGTTTCCTGGTTTCTAGCAGGGTGGGATATGACAGAGTTAACTACCAGTTTGGGATTTACGAGCTTCCCTGCCTGCTGTGAGCCGCGCGCCTGTTAATCGTCATTAGCACGCTGCGTGCGGAGAAGCAGCCTTTGAAACAGCCCACATTTCTTGTTTTTTTAACTGCAGCTGTGCCTTGTTCGGCAGCTGAAGTTGAAAAATCAGGAAATAAAGATCAGGTAAGAGCCCGGGTGGGCAGGTGGGGAAAAACATCAGCAGACATAGAACCGGTTCTGTGTCTGCTGCTCTTCAGAGCTACCGGTTCTACAGAGGTGGACAAAACCCACCCCTGGTTTCTAGGCTAGTACCTTAACTACAACACCAAAGTTGCTATCTTACAAAAGAGAATGGTATGATGATCTATAGATTCCTAACCCCTTGCCCCTTTACTGGACTATTGTTTTCAAAGAACAATTATAACTTTATAAGAGAAAACAAGTTCATGTCCTATCACAATTTTAGTACTCAGATTGAGGACCATCTGGGAATACCAGGGCTGTTGACTAGAGAAGAAATTTGAAATAATCCTAGAAGAACCATGGCAAACTACTTTGTGACATCCCCTGCAGTCACCAGGAACTGAGGTCAGTTCTAAATCAGCTTTATTTTATATCGTGTACATTATATCGTGTACAGGGCATTTAGCTCAGTTTGAAGGTCAAACTAGATAAGGTGCCATTCTCTCAGTTAACAATTATGCAAATAACTATTGATAAGTTAATAGCAGGTGTGGGAATCCAGTCCAGGGTGAATACTGACAAAGTAGTTGAGAGGTTGTGGCAGAAGAAGATGAAAAGAGAGGCAGGGTCATTTTTATGGGCCATCTTAAAGATTAGCCTCCTTTCTGGCTTTTTGTATAACTGCTACAATTTAGGTTTAAGCATTGCTATTTGAACTTGCTGGCTCCCCCTTCTCTCCTCATTTCTTTTTTTCTTTTAGATTTATATACTTTAGTAAGCACTGGGTTTTCCCATCTGTTTTATATATATGCAAGCTACCCTTGGAACCTTTTTGACTTGACCTATAAATAAGGCAAAGCTTTAAACAAACAAACGGCCTATAAAAAGAAAGAAATCCTGTTGTGTCTCAATAGTCCAAGTCTGAATTGGATTCTGGCTTATAACTCCTATTTGCAGGGAAAGAAATGTGTCAATTGATACCAATGGGAGCTTTGTTTCCAAGGCCAATAACAGGTGTAGGACATATTCTCTCATTCTCATTCTCATATTCTCTCTCTCTCTCTCTCCCTCCCTCCCTTTCTCTCCCTCTCTCTTTCACATAAACACACACACACACACACACACACACACACACACAACGCACATCAAGACCACAAGAAGACTAAAGAGGCTAAAGCCTCTGTCTCGTCTATCAGGGATTCCTCTGTTTAAAAAGCCATCCAACCAGATGAGGATGTGAGTAACTTTCTCGCATGGAATTGCCCCTGGATTTCATAAAGAATGGCTTTGTAACTGGAGATGTTTACCTTGTTTTTCATTATGGCTGTGAGATAACATCTCCCTGCCCTTTTCTCCTGCTCCTCATTCTTCTCACTTTCAAGGATGCGGTTGTTGTGGCAGTGATGCCAGCTAGGGGTTGTTGTTTTTTCCCTTTCTTTCTTTAAACCAAAATAGATGTAGTGTTAAAATTTTTGGCCCAAGAAAGCAGCCTTTATTCAAAAATAACCTTGTGGGCCTAGTCTGAAGATATACAGTTTTGTTTCCTCCTGCCAAGTTTCCCTGTGAAAGAAGCCAAACCTGCTGATGCAGGGCAGAAGTTTGATCCAGGTGGAGAGTCATGCCAAATGGGAATTGGGCTGAGGGACAGAAAAGGTGACTCGCTACGTCATTATCTCCAAGAAATCTTTCCTTTCCTTTCCTTTCCTTTTCCTTTCCTTTCCTTTCCTTTTCCTTTCCTTTCCTTTTCCTTTCCTTTCCTTTCCTTTCCCTTTCCTTTCCCTTTCCTTTCCTTTCCTTTTCCTTTCCTTTCCTTTCCTTTCCTTTCATCTCTCCCTCCCTCCCTCCCTCCTTCTTTATCTACCATTAGTAACAGGAAGTTGCTTTTCAAATCCTTGATTTTTTTAAAAATAGATTCATTAGAAAATGTGTTATATTTGCAATTAAAAAAAAGTGTTCTCTCCCCACCCTTCTAGAATTCAGGCCACATTTATTAAACAATAAAGGTTTCCCCCCCTCTGTGTAATAAATCCCCATGGCAGGCAAAATTGCACAGTGTCGGGCATCACTATATATGATAATTCACTGATCACAATCCCAGGAAAGAAGATTTATTGCTCTGTTTTAATTGTGTGGAATACATGTGTATGTGTGACATTACCCTAAAAGATAGGCTTGAAAGAATGTAAATGTAAAAATATCACAAGCAAAAAATCCATTACTGGGATAACAACACAAAACTGTCCCCTGGTTATTTTATAACCCTTGTTTATGTAGAAGATTTCTTGTGTCTTTCAAAGTGACTTTCATACATAAATCATTCTTTGTAATAATGGGGGAACAATGGTAACCTTTTTCTAATGTAAAAATAAAGCTGTTTTGTTTTGATATCTCTAGGTGAAGGAATTCAGAAAAAAGAAATCCATAACTAAGAGGTCTATAAAGCCATCACCATTTTTCCTCATCTCTGATGAATTGGAAAATTTATATGTACTATCAGTGTGATTCTAAAGCTCAATCTGTTAAAAAGGTGGAATGTGTTATTTATTTTTAAATTGTTGTTTGTTAGATTTATAGTACCCATTTTGCAGAAAGTGACTCTGGACAACGAGTACTGTAGTTTTTGTAGAAGCATCAAAACAAGGAATTAGAAAATGAAATACAATAAATGTTTGGAATAGAATCTTCTTTCAAGATATTTCATTCTACTCAGGGTCTTCCCTTGTTCTGGACCAATGACCGGGGTAAGAGGTTTTTAGGATCTTATGGAAGGACAGAAAGGATGGGACCATCTGAACCTCAGGGGAATGTTGTTTCTCTCTGAAATAGCAAACATTTCAAATAAATATTTAATGCATGAAATGCTAAGAGGAGGGACAGTTCTCTTCCAGAAATGGTATAACCAATGGAGAGAGATGGGGAGAGTTGCAGTCTAACTATATTCCTTTGTTTTGTTTTGCTTTGCTTATTTATGAAATTTATATGCTACTGTAATCCATAATTGATTGCATTGCAATATGATAATATGACAAAAGTAAGCATACAAAAATAACGAAAATAATTATAGGGAACGTGCTAACAGAATAATCAAAACCTCAAACACTTGCTATAGAATGGCCACAACCATTCCCTATTCTTTGTAATGGCTAGATCTTGAGAGCTTTCTGGCATGTTAACAGGGAGATAGGTAATTTAATCTTGGGGAGGAAGATATTGTTCACGAGAAAGGGGGCTGTGCAGATGACATTCTTTTAGAAAAGGACTCAAAGACAGCCCAGTCTTCCAAATGGTATTAGATGGGCAAACCAATAGAACAAGGTGATCCCAAGATGTGTCGGCCTTTATAGGTGGCAGCCAACATCTTTTGATTACAGATATGGAGGACCACAGATTTCTCATTCCTGATTACGACAATGAGGCAGAGGTTGGTCTGAAGCAGAAAAGCATTACGTTTTGGGAAATCAATTATCTCCTATATTTTTTTTTTTTTTTGCAAGGCATGTTTTACTTCCTTTTTATACAATGCGGCCTTCCTGCATTTTGTACTTTCTTTCTCCCCTGACCCACCCCTTCCAAGGAAATCATTGTGTGCAGCATCATAGCTTTTTACCATGAGCAAAGATTAAGTCTTCCCTCCATATGGTTTCTATGAAAGAAGGCCAGTGATTTAGATGTCAGGTTTCTGGCCCATTAATATAGCACAGTCTTGTGATATATAATCTTGAACTGACAAATGACCAATAAAAAGAAGTTCTCAGCTATCAGTTCCAGATAGCAGTGGAGAGAAAGCATTTATGTTGAATTTATGATTCAGACATGTGACTGGTAGCTATGCCAGTTAACCCCAACTGAAAAACTGGCTCTGTGTACCTACAATATATCTGGTGCTTGGAAATGGGAAGAAATTACTTAGCCTTCCCAAAATGTGCATTGCGAAACTTTCTCTGGGATTGTAACCAAAGTGAAAGAATAAAATATTTGAAATTACAATATTGGCATTTTTTTGCAAACAACTGGAGGAGTATCCAAATAACTTCAGATTTCTTTATTTATTACTCAGTCCCGGTGACTCAAGGCAGCGTACAAGAAATAAACACACAAGATAAAAGAAAGAAATATAATAATTAAAAAATAATAATAATAACCCCCCCAGCCCCCAGCCCAGTGACAACACACACTCATAACAGCCATTTAATGGGCTCCATCCTGCTCTGGGTTCCTCAAACCCTTTGGCAGGGCCTTCTGAAAGATGCATTGTTATATTCTCTGCTGGTTGGCAGGTCTATTTTGACCCAGCAGTGACCTCTTAAGACAGTGCACAATCCCCAGTGTCATTTTTATAGGGCCAGTTGTTATGACATGAGCAGCAGTGCTTTCTGTAATATAGTTGGAATGCTTAGGTTGCTGCATTATAACAATCCAGGTTGTTGATCACCATTTTATTTTCAATCCAAATAGGTTCATAACTGCTGGATCTGATAAAAAAGTCAACTGCTGCTGAGATTACTTGCCCCGCCAGTGACCCAATTCGATCGATTAGCATTCTCCAAGTTGCAAATCTGCTTGGTTTGAAAGTGCAATCCCATTTACAGCAGGTTGAGCGCCATTTATCTAGGCAGATGAACCACCTAGTCACAGAGAATTCACTTTATCTGGAGGGAATATTATTTAGTGCTCCTCATTCATGCTGCCCACAAAGCAAAGGAAAGACGTTCTGTGGCCTCTGTCTGTTTTAGCCATAGTTATTAAAAGCCAGGCAAAATGGCAAATTCCAATTTAAACCATCAAGTTGTAAATATAGTACTGTATTGTCTCTGCAGCACTACATATTTAAATTTTTTCATAGTTGTCTATAACAGTGGTCCCCAACCTTTGCAGCTTGGTGGCCCAATGGGTGGGGTGGAGAGGAGCTGGACCGCATGAGTAGCCAGTTGGTGCACTTATGTGCATGCGCGCAGCTCAACTTACACAAGTGGTGGGCTGGCACATGCTTGCGCAGCTCAATTTGCACAAGTTGAGCTCAGCACATGTGTGCATGCACACTGGCCCACTGCTTACATGGCCCAGTTGCAAATAGGCCATGGCCCAGAAGTGGGCCACAGCCCAAGGGTTGCGAACCTCGGGTATATAGCATCCACCTGTCCAAAATATTTTTTCTCTCTGCTAGATAATATGACCAGTTGCCATATTGGCAGAGGGCAACAGGTTGGAGAAGGCTTATTGCCATGATTGCAGGAGATATTTAGATGTGAGATTCTATACTTATATTTTTTTCTGTTAATTCCTGATCTATTTCCTTGTATTCAGATAATCTCCTTGTATGAACTATTATAGGTAGTCCTCGACTTACAACCATTTGTTTAGTGACTGCTCAAGGTTACAACGGCATCGAGAAAAAGTGACTTATGATCTTTTTCACACCTACAACCATTGCAGCCTCCCCGTGGTCACGTGATCAAAATTCAGATGCTTGGCAACTGGTTCATATTGATGATGGTTGCAGTGTCCCAGGGTCATGTGATCATCTTTTGTGACCTTCTGACAAGCAGAGTCAATGGGGGTTCTCTGGCTTCCATGCCACTAACTTAATAACAGCAGTGATTCACTTAATAACTATGGCAAAAATGGTCATAAAATGGAACAAAACTCACTTAACATCTGTCTTGTTTAGCAATAAGAAAGTTTGGGCTCAACTGTGTTTGTAAGTCAAGGACTACCTGTATAACATTTTTATTTTGAGTGCCTATTTGCATCTATGTGTGTGCATATACAAACACAGACAAATATACACATTTGAGAAGAGATAGGAAAGGAAATCCTGGTTCTGTTTAGCAGCATGATGTCACATAGTTCCTCCTCTCTTAAACTGTAAGGTAACATTTATTTATTAATTTTTCTAAGATGGGTTTGGAAAATTAGTCCTGTCCTTCAGATGCAGTCGAATATGAACATGCTGTATCCTTGTAAGGTTATCTTAATCAGGTCTCCACGCCATGGAGTGAGTGAGTGAGTGAGACCCTCACTCTGAATTACCCTCAGCCATATTAATGTTAAAAGTAGTACTTTCCCTCTTATTATGGCACTTTGGAATGAAGGGGGTTCTTCAAGGTGTGTAAAATCTATTTTAGAAGCTAACTATATTGATATCTATGACCATAATTTTTCTAACACACACACACACACATAAATGAGATGGATGAAAAATAGAAATTGAGTAAATAAATCAAAATAACTAGTAGTATCACCATCATGCCAGGCATAGGAAAAAGTATTGCTTCTTTGCACGTTGGTTGTATGGTACATGTAAGAAAGTGAAGTTTATGTCTCCAATTTAAAAAAAAAAAGCATGCACATGTGTTGACTTAGAAGACAGGTGGACAGTGGACACAGGGAATTAACTGACAGATTCCAAATACAGTAGTTTTCATTTAACAATCACAATTCACCTGCTTAGGTGAAGCATTTGCTAAATAAAAGAGCAACACTGCTTACAAACTTACTCCAACTTTCCTTCGTTTTACAGACCTGAAAAGATTGTAAGTGTGAGGATTGGTTGCAAAGTTCCTTTTTCATCACCATCATAACTGTGAACAACAGTCACTGTGCAAAGCAGTCATTAAATGGGGATTTCCTATGACTTATAGCAGATCATAAAAGATATCTGAATCTTAATTTTCAAATAATATAAAGGTAGAATCTCTCAAGTCCTTTGCTTTCTGATGGCTTCATAGACGTTTTGGCAAAAATAAGGAAACAATTTACAAGAGAGAAGTGGAGAGAAGTATCCATGCTGGCCTGCAGGTCTGGGATTTTCTGGTGGACCTCCCATCCAAAAAAGAACAAGACCTGACTCTGTTTATCTTTTTTTTTTTTAATAAGGTAAGTTCAGTCCAAAAGCTTCTCTTCTTACATAAATCTGATAAAGGTACTCTTGCAAGAAATTAGGGGTGGTTTTGGTGCACACACTGTAGAGAACACAATTCCTGAATGAACTCACAGTCAGAAAGATCCTGTCCATCAGGAGCCACAGACCAAGACTCATCCTGAATAACACCATAAGCACCTCAAATGCATGCGCCTAGTCACAGTCCATCTCCACCCAAATGTTTTCGATAATTGTCAGAATATCCTTCACAGTGGCCCTGTAGGCTGGGTCATCTTAAACAGAGTCATCAGATGTCTATTGGCGGGCAGGATAAGAATGGAGAAACACTGACTTTCACTGCCTTTATTGCCAAGAAATAATCCAGAATATGACCTCTTGCTCCAGTATGACAAGATCAACTCTTCTTTTTCCTCCAGCTGTACTCCAGGCATCCCTTCTGGCATTTATTTATTTAATCAGTTTGCATAGCCACCCATCTCAATAAGTGACTCTGGTCAGAGAATAATATTAAAATAAACTTTAAAACAACTGCAATCGCAAATCCAAAAAAAATAAAATAAAATATACAGTTTCCCAGAGCTACTCAACAAACCAAGGTGTCCCCTGGGATCAACAGGCTGGAAGAAGGTATATAGGGGAATGTAGCCCAAGATTCCTGCCCCTTTCAGGCTGTGGTTAAAATGAGTGAAGATAAATATATGTGTCCCAGGATGATGTTGCAGGATCCAATCTGAGTTGGTTCTTGGGACCAGAGGTTTAGTCTTCCAAGCTTTTGGACTCGTGCTGGGACCCATCCTCAGGAAATCTCTCTCTTCAAAATGTCATTTTGGAGGCTAGGTTCCAGCATGAATCCAAAAGCTTGGTCCTGGTGACCGACTCAGATTGGATCCTGTGATTAAAACCTTGGTTGAACTGATTTCCCTTCTCCCCAAGATCCCAAAGGAAAACCGCAAACTCTTTTTGGAATCCCACTGGATCCAAGGGCAAGTCAATTGAATAAATCCTGTCTCCCCACTGGTGTCTGTGGTGTAAGTTGTGCCAGCAAGCTAGAGGGCAATCAAAGAGTGAGGTATCCATAGCAATGGATTGAAGGTAATCTTCTCCAACACTAAATCACTTCCCAGCTCTTCCAAAGCAAAATCGGGTTCTGAAAAAAAACCACACAGCTTTATTTCAAAGCTATTTAGAAAGAGGCACAGAATCAATACAAAGTTTTGGATCTGGCTGGCTGTTGTTTTGGAAGGAAGCTAGCTGACTGCAGTGACTGGGAATAGTAGTAATAGAGGCAAGATAGACATTGTCAATAGGGACAGCAGACTTCATGCCAATGTAGCATAGACAGATTGCCATTCAACGCAGCGCTGGGAATAGCCCCTATTAAATTTGCTATCATCCTCACAGAAAATCAGAAAGCATAACCCTCTGAATTAATTTGGTTTATTTTCATTTTTAAAAGAAAAATCAAAAAGATCTTTCTAAAAATGAAGACTAACTGCATCCTCTGCCGATGATTACTTCCATGTGTATTCGAATGAAATTCTTTGTCAGGTTGTTTATGTCCTACTTGATTCTGTGTGTGAGAACTGATTTTCTTTCTCCTCATTGTCTTTACCTGCTTCTTCCACGTCTTCATTTTCATTTCTGGAACTCTTGCACTCCTCACTCAGTAGCTGGTTATCATACAATCCTTGCCCCATCTCTTATTTCCCAATGAAAAATGGAATGCAGCAAAATTGACTTCGTCCTCTCGTCCCCTTCTCCCTACCTGAATTTCTCTCCCTGCCTTCTCCTCCCGCTGTCCCCCAGCACACCCACCCCCAATCATTACTCCCATGGGTTTATAACTATGGGTAATCACAGTCTCCCTTGGGTGGAAGCTGCCAATTATGGTTGTTAGACCCATAGCTGCAGAAGACATCTGTCTTGAATGAACTCTGCATAGACCTTGCCTTGGAAAGCAAGTACCCATTTGTGTCCCTTATGTCAAGGACAACAAAGAATATATGATTTAGGGACAATTACATTTTTCATTGGCAAGCAATGATAATATTTCCTTAGGTATCCTGTACCCAGCTTGCAGCTCGCACTGGCAACAGAATCAGTGCACACAGTCAATTCTGGAAGAGGAAAAATGGTACAATTATACCATCTACAATAATACACTTCTTTTTGCTATTCCCAGAGTTGTGTTTGACCTGAGTATGATGGTAATTTATGGAGAGGAGAAGGAAATATTTGCACTTTTGTAACTGGGGATGTTTAATATTTAAACATACATTGTAAAGGCAAAGTCTGTCCTTCGCTTCTTGGTCTAATTTTTTTTTTTTATTCTCCCTGGACTCCAGTAGTTTAATTCACTAGAATATTATTATAAAATGTTGCATACATTATTCAGCATCTGTGGTTAGGCTTGTGGATGGTTTAGCTCTCAGGGTCTGAGTTGTGCAGAAACTATTCCCATGCTTCAGTTCTTCTGTGACTGGAGTGTTCCACTTCTTGATGTAATAGTTCTTTACAGTTAAAAATTAGGCATTTATTCATGATTTAAAATCCTAGCATTTTTTGTAGGTCATGCTTTCAGTGTTACAACTCTACACAGCTTATGAAGTTGTAATACATATTTCGAATAGATGATGGTGGTGGTTTATCATACCAGATATATCCAAAAGAAACATGATCTGGAATTTAAGATTGCAAAAACTAAAAAAAGAGAAAAATCTGGTGTATTGCCTAGGAATTGCAATTCCCATTGAAATCAAACTTAGATCATTTTTTTTTCTTCAACAGATACATGCCTCTGACATATTTGTATCTGAGTGTGCATATAAATAGGGGGCCACACTCCACAAAAGGGCAAGACCAGGGCAAACCAAAGGAATGAGTAGAACGAATGAATGACTATTGATTAAAATAATTGCACCAAGCCTTTTTTCCTCTTTGATTGTGTAAAAGAAAATAGCAGATAACATAACAAAGACGTGCATGCTTTCTCGGTAGTAAATCTCATTAATTTATTTCGGTGGCTTTTTCTCCCATGTAAGAATGCAGATAGGATGCTGCCTAGCAGGATCTATTTCTGAACTGCTGGACCTTAGGATTGATTCCCCTTTTATATATTCAATTGTGGGGTTTGGTGGCAGGGTCTGGCACAATGTCCTGGCCTTGTGGTGACACCCATCACTTGGAAGCGAGTGGTACAGTATGTCTCCACTGCAGAGTCCCCTTGAGGAAATGGATTACAGATAGTTCTTAACTTACAACCATTCGTTCAGCAATTGTTCAAAGTAACAATGGCACCAAATGAAGGGATTTATGACCCATGCCTGAAGTTATAGCTGTCGCAGTGCCCCACCCAGTCATGTGATCAAAATTCAGAAGCTTGGCTGTCCACCTACACCCGTGATGGCAAACCTATGGCACATGTGCCAGAAGTGGCATGCAGAGCCATCTCCGCCAGCATGTGAGCTGTCGCTCCAGAGCAGGTGCACTGCGCAGGCAAGTGTGCTGCCCGCCCACCAGCTGATCGTCGGGTAGCTGCCGCGCATGTGGGGGGGGGCAGGGCACACATGCACAGAAACGTGCGTCGCGTGTGGTAGGTTTGCACGTGCATGTGCAGAGACATGGCATGCATGGGGGGTCGTGCGCACATGCACAGGGGGCTTGGGCTCCCCCGCATGCATTGCCTTATGGTGCTAGCAGGCGTGCACGCGTGCACATGTGTGCGTGCACAGTTTTGGCACGTGAGGATGGAAAGGTTAACCATCGCTGACCTACACTTAGCATTTCAGGGGTGCTTAAACTCCTCCACCCACTTAATTCCCTGCCAACTTTGTTGCTTCTTGCAGGGCAAGGCTTCCTGGCATAGACCTATATAGCAGGGGTCCCCAACCACCGGTCCGCGGACTGGTACCGGTCCGTGGAACAAGTCCTACCGGGCCGCTGGCTTGCTGGGCGCCGCCATCTTGTTTTGATGAAAAAGTGCTTCTGGTGAGCTTTTCCGGGTAGAAAGCTCACCGGAAGCATTTTTCATCAAAACAAGATGGCGGCGCAGAGCTGGTGAGCTTTTCCAGGTAGAAAGCCATTTCTACCCGGAAAAGCTCACCGAAGCGCTGGGCGCCACCATCTTGTTTTGATGAAAAAGTGCTTCCGGTGAGCTCACCGGAAGCACTTTTTCATCAAAACAAGATGGCGGCGTCCAGCTGATGTCGGTACCGGGCCGCGCCATAAAAAAGGTTGGGGATCACTGCTATATAGAATCAATCAGGACTGAGGTCTGGACCAACTAGCATAGTTTTCTATTGTAGATGAGTAGTTTATCCCTCTTGGTTCTCCTTGACCTGACCTTTGATATCATCCACCATAGCATCCTTTGGAATGCTCATGAGAGTTGCTTGGCACCTGGGAAGCTGTCCTAGGGAACACAGGATTGTCCACAGAACAGCTATGTTTGTACAGTGATTTTAAAAAAAAATGTATTGCTCAGCCTTCATCCAGATCAGAGTTATATGAGTTATACTGAGATGCGGTGGCGCAGTGGTTAAAGTGCAGTACTGTAGTACTTCTTCTGCTGACTTCCAAATTTGGCAGTTCGAATCTCACCAGGCTGAAGGTTGACTCAGCCTTCCATCCTTCTGAGGTGGGTAAAATGAGGACCCGGATTGTTGGGGGCGATAGGCTGACTCTGTAAAATTGCCGAGAGAGGGCTATAAAGCACTGTGAAGCGGTATAGAAGTCTAAGGGCTATTGCTAGTGCTATATCCGCTAAAAATAGTAAAACAATATAAGCAAAGAAGCAACAAAAATCAAAACTTGCAGTGGTCAAGATATCCAGCCAACCTTAAAACCAGAGGTGGTATTCAGCAGGTTCTGACCAGTTCTGGAGAATCAGTAGTGGAAATTCTGAGTAGTTCGGAGAACCGGCAAATACCACCTCTGACTGGAGATTTTACACTATCCTACCCCTGCCACGCCCACCAAGCCACGCCCAGAGAACCGGTAATAAAAAATTTTGAATCCCACCATCCCATCAAACCTGATTCAAAGTAGAGGTAGTCCTGACATAGTTACAGCACCTGGGATAGGAATTGCTGTGGCTTAACCTTGGGGATGGGAACAGTTCTTGAGCTCCCCGCCCTCTCTTGCATTCTGAAAAAACAGATATAGAGAATTTTATCACGGTAGACTCTTGTTTTCCACTGGCCTTGCCTCATTTTACCATTGCACAACTACATGACTCTTCCCACTGATGCACGGGGCAAAAAGTGGCAGCCAGCCAGTGCCCCGCCTTCCCTCTCATTCTGCCTTCATGGTAGCAGTTTTTCACGGTAAGGGGAAAAGGCTAAAAGCCCCCAACACTGCAACTGGGTAACGTGAGAATGACTGGCAAAGAACAAGAAAGGGGATTGGAGAATCCTGGGAGCTGGTAGTGAATGGGGTGGGCATTTTTGCTGATGGAAACCCACCCGCTCTGCAGCTCCAGAGACAATGCTACAAAATATTCTTTGCAACATTTCCTCTGGAGCAGGAGCTAGGCCAATAATGAACTGGCTCAATTTCTCAAGCCCATTCCAGCCCCAGCGCCTTAAAACAGGGGTCTCCAACCTTGGCAACTTTAAGACTTGTGGACTTCAACTCCCAGAATTTCTCAGCCAGCTGGCTGAGGAATTCTGGGAGTTGAAGTCCACAAGTCTTAAAGTTGCCAAGGTTGGAGACCCCTGCCTTAAAAACACAGAGAGATTTCTGCTGCATTCTGGTTAGTATAGCCCTTGTGCTGGGAAGGATCCTCTGACAAGATTTTTAAAATGCCTTTGTGCGGAGTCTATCATTGCAAGAAACTTCTGTCTGTATCTTTTCCATTTTTAATGGTGCTTGTGCAGAATTCCTAAATGGATCGTGGCCTTTGGTATCCACCCTGAGTCTCTGCGATGAGATAACCCATAGATCCAAAGGAACCATACTGTGCGTGTGTGTAGGATTTTGTTGTTAACTTAACCTAGCTTGGCTTTCTTATAAGGCGGAAGAGCAATAATCTATACGTAATACTACTTTTAAGGAGAATATATAAATAAGCACTATATGTTAACAAGAGTGCAAAAATTAAATTAAAATATAACACACTCAAAAGATCCAAAGATTTAGCTTCTCCTCCTTTGATATAATTTTGGAACAGTTAACTTTTAAACATCCTAAGAACCCTGGGATGATCTGATGATATCTGACTTGTGATAGAGCACACAAAGTTGGAAAACATATTGATTTCTTCTTTCTCTTTTCATTTAAGTTACTTTTAGAGGCATTAGCAAGTTTCAGGCCAAGAGCACAAACAGAGATCATGAGGTCTAAGAATGAATAAACAAAGCAGTGTTAAAGCTGGCGCAAGAACAGCGCCCTCTCAGTGTTCTTTGCAATATGTGATGTTGGGAGTGGTGCAAAGAACTGGATCATATGTAGTGCATGGGACACCCATTGCTTTTTAGCCAAGAAGCATTTGGAACACAACTAAGCGACAGCTGTAGTCAGGGATGCGAGAGGGATCAATAATTCAAAAATGTCTGGTCTGAGATTCAGGGAAATGATGAGAAAATAAAATTTGAGAACACTGACTAAGTCTTAACAAGGAGAGTTGAATGTAGCACAATCTGCAATCTTTATAAATGTTTGTGGTACACCACTCAGCTATGGGTCTAGGAATTGGCAAAAGATATTGTCCAAGAACTTCGGCGTCTTTCTTCAAAATAGAATTAGCAGAGCTTAATTGAGAGCACAATTTTTGGAGATGATAAGCCTGTAACAATCAGGATGTAGATATACTGTATCTAATATTATATCTTGTTCAAGAGCTGTGATGGCGCAGTGGTTAGAACGCAGTATTGCAGGCTACTTCTGCTGACTGCCAGCTGACTGCAGTTTGGCGGTTCGAATCTCACCAGGCTCAAGGTTGACTCAGCCTTCCATCCTTCTGAGATTGGTAAAGTGAGGATCCAGATTGTTGGGGGCCATATGCTGACTCTGTAAAACCGTTGAGAGAGGGTTGTAAAGCACTGTGAAGCGGTATATACGTCAAAGGGCTATTGTTATTACTATTATATCACAATGTCATTTCTAAATACCATTTCTAACATTAATAACATTTCTAAATTGTGAAATACCCAGGTTAAAATATCATTTTTAAAATTCATTTTTATTGTTTTCTTTTTAATTAATGACAACAAAAAGGAAAAGAGCAAAACACAAAGATAATAGTGATGGAGATGCAAACATTGTCAAAAAGAAGAAACACATAAAAAGTGCTTTAACAAAAAAGTGAAAAATTATGACAAACAAAAAAATGTAGTATAGGTCATTATAACAATAATAATTACAATTCTATATTCAATCCGAATGAAATGTAAGTAATCTACAAGCGTTACACAAAATAAAACACAAAATAGAAGATAATAAAATTATGCTATGTAAAACAATCATAATAGTACAATAAAATTAATTCCATTGTTGATGCAATCCTCAAAGGACCTCCAAAAAGAACCAGATCTTTGGTGGAAGTAGCTCAGCAGCTGGGGTAATCCTGATAGTTGTGTTGGAGATGAAGCTGGAGTGTTTTGATTTGTTTATTCAACCATTCGACAGAGATTTTTTTTTTACAGATATCTTTACTCTTACCATTGAGCTTATATATTTTCTATTATACCACCAAGCTTTTCTGCCTCTCTTCTCACCAACTTCACTCTCCTCCCCACCAGTGTCTTGATGAAGGCTCCCCTGCCCCCAGGAACTAGTCAGGAACTCGATTACATTTCAAGAGTACCAAACTGCAGGAGGCATGCCAGTGATACCAAGTGGGCAAGGGACATTTCTCTCCCTCCCTCCCTCCCTCCCTCCCTCTCCCTCCCTCTCTCTTGCTCTCCCTCTCTCTCTTACACACACACAAACACAAACTTTGGGAATTATTTTAAGACTTTCAGCACAGTGTACTTCACTGGGGAGGATATCAAGAAAAAGGTTTGGGCCCTCTGCAGCTCTAGGCTTATAGGTTGCTTTCTTCGAACTTCTGGAATTGGCTCAATTTATCTGTGATTGTCTGATTTTGTGGTTTTAGTCTCTAGTCATTAGATACTATTCCATGGCAGGAATTTTATCAATAGGGATTAGTATCAAATGATCAGTTTTAGATCTAATTAGAGAAGAATGGAGTATATGCCTCAACCCCCTCAAAAAACCCTAAACCAGCCACCTCTAATTCTGCCTTAGAGGGGCAAAATGTTAAGTGAACAACAGTGTTGAGCATTCAAGCAATCAAGCATTGGACATCCATTCCTTCCTTCCTTTTTACTTGCTGAATTTCGTGGATAGCTAGCAATGCATTTATGACTGGAGACAGACTAACCTCAATAAATTTAGCAAAAATACTAAATGCTGCCCTCTACCAGCATTTATTTCCAGAACATAAAGTCTGAAACATGCCATTGCTTAGGCTTTAGGAAAACTCCAAGAATGAGTGCTGCAGAATTTGGCACATCAGCTGCTCCTTGGGATTCTTGTGATATTTTCTATTTTGACATTTCAATGGTATTATTACAAGGTAGTTCACATACTAGTGATAGAGTGTAATAATGCAAGCTAATTCAATCAAGGGAAAAAATAGGATGCATTAAAAAAAAAGCCAAAATTCCAAAGAGCCCTGCTAAACTCCAGTACTGCTGTTCCTCCAGTTGGAGTATACAGGGAGAATCTCCTTTACTTATTTTCTCAGAATGTCAGTAATTTATTATCATCCTCTCACATATTTTTTTACTTCTCAGTTTAACCTACAGTTCATAGATTTTATGATAGCCTCTCATCCAGGTACTAACCAAGTCAAATGTGCTATGTGTATTTTTCCACTTGAAACATATTTTCATCAGGTCTGGAATGGAGGCCCCCTTTCCGACTCTGAACTTTTTTCAAAAATACAAACAGAGAAGAGCTTCTCAACAACTTGGTCAAAAGCTTTTTAGAAAGCCTATCTCTGACCTTCAACAGTACATAAAATAATTTACAACACCGTAATTAAGCAAAGAGTTCATTTAAAGCTATTAATGCCCCATTAACATCCCACAAGCATTACGTAAAGGAAACAGCTGCTTATTGTTTTGTTTTTTTCTCCTCAGAACACTTTGCCCTTAAAAAGACCAAAAGAATAAAGGACGGCAGCACTGAAACACCAGCAACGATCCACATCCAGGGAAACCAATAAATAGTAAAGCAGTAAGTAGTAAGAGCTATAAAAATGCGAGCTCAGTAACATCTGCCATGCTTACGTACATAAAAGATAACGTGTTCACTTCTGGCAATTACGACTGGATGACAATTGTTTTAATTTTCTAGGTCCGTGAATTTTCTGCCCAATGAAATCATCCTGAGTCATGGTGTCTTCTTGATCTCACCCTGTTATTTCCCTTTGCTCAGCAAAAGAAGCAAAGATGGCTAAGGAGCTGAAAATAATACAGGGAGGGTCAGTCGGAGCTTCCTATTACTCTGCCCGTGCACTCCAGCTGCAGTAATTGAAGCCATTTTCATAAAAGCAAACCAGAGCAGGCTAACAATGCTCTCCAGATCAGAATCAAATGGGCGGCAAAAGGGGCTAGAGAATTCTAGGATTCATCTGGCATGGTGTCCTTTTGAATGCCTAAAGCAGGGGTCCCCAAACTTGGCAACTTTAAGACTTGTGGACTTGCAGTGGTGGGATTCAATTTTTTTTTACTATCGGTCCTGTGGGCGTGGCTTGGTGGGCGTTGCAGGGAAGGATACTGTAAAATCTCCAGTCAGAGGTGGGATTTGCCAGTTCTCCGAACTACTCAAAATTTCTGCTACCGGTTCTCCAGAACTGGTCAGAACCTGCTGAATACCACCTCTGACTTCATCTCCCAGAATTCCTCAGCCAGCTATGCTGAGTGAGGAATTCTGGGAGTTGAAGTCCACAAGTCTTAAAGTTGCCAAGTTTGGAGTCCTCTGGCCTAAAGGAAAAACAAAACAAAACAGGGTGATGGGAAGGGGGTTAGGAGGCAAGTAGACAATACTAACAAGATTAGCATTTCAGTGAAGACAGAAGAGCCATTTCTGAATATTCAAGATTCCAAAAGAAGGGATGTCACAAAAGAGAAGGTCCTATATAACCTGTATGTACAGGTAGTTCTCAACTTACAACAAATATTACAAATGGCCCTGGAATGCTTTTGTTAAAAGGTAATATAAACATACACAATCTATACTGGAGCAATAGCTTTATTGATCTGAGGAAGGTTACAAATATTTTCAGGCTTTCAGGTTTGCAAAACTCCTTTTGATGTATGGATTATGGATTTTTTTTTTTAAATCCAGACAACTCTTGAAAACACACAGAGAGGCTTCACTCAAGTTTGACATGGTAGTGTGAGTCGTGTCCATTCCTCTCTATTAAATCAATATTTTGCTCCCACCAAAGCTGCAGCACTGATGAGAACAGGCCTGTCAGGAGAAACCACAACCACTACGAATGAGACAGTATTAAAACAAAGTCTTTTGCAGGAATGGGTGTTGGGGGCTCAAACAGCTCAGTAACTCAGCTCAAATGAACTCTTAGAAGGTGTGAAAGGAAGGCAAAGCACTATTTGTTCAAGCAGTTATTTAGGGAAAATGTGGTTGCCTCATCTACTTTTTTTTTCCTGCCTTATATACAGACATGAATAATGATCAATTGCCCCCCCGCTACGTCTGGAGGAAAACAGAACTGAATTTTATAACCCTTCCATTTCTTTTCCCCACCCCAGATACTCATTTTCCTGTCTGCTCATCAGGCCACCGAGGAATATGGACAGATGGCTTCATTCAGTGAATATTTGCAAGCAGTTTTCAGCTTGTTTCTTATTTTTAGATACCATGGCAAGGTGAAGAATAATCCCTGATTCATTTTCTCTCCCTCTCTTATATCATTTTATTTTTGCCTTTAATAGATCAACAATGCCTCTTGGAAGGCAGAGCTTCCCAATTTTTAATTAATTAATATAGGTCCCTATTTGAATCTTAAGACAGCAGTCTCCCGCCAACGCATATACTGTGGGCCAATAATGGAATTTATTAAGATTAATAAGCAACAGGGCCTCAAGAAGGGATTTGCAACAGAAACAAAAGCGGAGCCTAATCTCTAAATTAAAAAAAAATCTTAGTGAAGTCCTATTTTATTTATTTAAAATAAATAAATACTAATATACAGCTGCCTACTTTATATATAATAACCCTGGGTAGTGTTTGGCAAAATCTATAAACAGAAAAGGTAAAACAATGCTGCCTAACAACAAAACTACACAAAACCGTCTTCGGTCTGATCTAAGTATGGTATATAAAATCATACATTGCAATGTCCTACCTGTCAATGAATACTTCAGCTTCAACCATAACAACACAAGAGCACACAATAGATACAAACTCAAGGTTAACCGCACCAAACTTGATTGAAGGAAATACGACTTCAGCAGCAGAGTGGTCAATGTCTGGAATACTTTACCTGACTTGTGGTTTCTTCCCCAACCCCCCAAAACTTTAACCTTAGACTGTCTACTATTGACCTCACCACTTTCCTAAGAGGTCTGTAGGGGGCGTGCATAAGCGCACCAACATGCCAACCGTCCCTGTCCTATTGTTTCTTTTATTTTTCTTATATGTACCCATTTCATGTATTCATAATTATGTATATACTTATACCTATTATCTTGTAAGCGATTGACAAATCAAATAAATAAATTAAATAAATAAAACATGCCTCTGTGTCCCCAAAACAACATTTCCTCCAAACAGTTGTATCGTATATGTACTGGTTACCCTAACTACTGATGTTGAACCTATGATACGTGTGTCAAAAGTGAAAGTACATGTTGTGTGGCCCTCACATGCCTCACAACATTTTGGGTGACTCACCAGGGTTCACCAACACCCGACAACAGCGGTTCTTGAAACCAAACTCTATTATCACACGGTATTCAGAGGCTGCAAAGGTCATGCAAAAATGGGGTGTGCTCTCATATAGCCTCTGGACCTTCCAGAAATTGTGCAAGAGGACCATGCTCTCACCCAACCTCTGGAGCCTCCAAAAACCATGCAAGAACAGGGTGCACTTCACAGTTTTCAGTCGATCCCTCAGATAACCTGGTCCCAAGCCACGAAGGACTTTAAAGATGACAACAGCACCTTGAATTGCACCTGGAAGCAAATCAGCAAACAATGCAGCTGCCACAGGAGAGGTGCTACATGTGCATAACTGGGTCTGCACAAAACCATGTGGACTGCTGCATTTTGAACCAATTGGAGCTTCCAAATGCTTTTCTTGAGCAGCTCCATGTAGAGTGCGTTGTAATAGTCAAGAGGGGAGGTAATTAGGGTGTGAGCGACTGTGAGCAGGCATTGTTGGTCGAGGAAAGGGCATAATTGGCATGTAACCCATAGTTGCGCAAAGGCCCTTCTGACCACAACTGTCACCTGTTCCTTGAGCAGAAGTCATGAGTCCAGGAGAACTGCCAGATTATGCATTGTGTCTGTTTGAGGCAGTGCCACCCCATCCAATGACCAATGATGGCAGTTCTCCATGGACCAAAGAACCCCAAATCCAGAGCCACTTGATCTTGCCAGGGGTCAGTTTCAGCCCATTGTTCCCCATCCAGCCCTTAAAAATGTCCAAACATTGTGAGAAGGAGATCATGGCATTACTTAACTCACCATGGGCCAAGATCTACCTCAAGTGTTATCAGGGTATTGATGATATCTCAGTACATGGTGACCAATGATCTCACCTAGTGGCTTCATGTACATGTTAGAGAGACTGCCAAGTCTCACAAAGCAGTGGAAGAGGACTGGACCTCTCACTTCCTATCAATACTGACTGACAGCAGCTACATAGGAAGAAAGTGAACCAGGACAACACCGAGCCTCAAACTCTCAATTTGCATTCATTTGCATAACATCAGAAGTTGCTGAGAGGAGTAGCTCACCACAAGTTGAAGGGAATTGGCACGTCATCCAGTGAATCAAGCTAGCTACCTAGCAATTGCATAGCCCCAGAGATTGCTGGGAGGAGTAGCTCACCATGATATGAAGAAAGCTGGGACTTTCTTTGTCCAATAGATCAAGCTAGCTACCTGGGATCTGACTTAAAGGTTGGATTTCTATTAAAAGCTCCTTAAAAAGACTAATAAAGTATTCTTCTGTAGCTCCAACTGTTTTAGAGTTCAAATCCCTTGAACTTTGTCCATTGTCTGAGTTTGGCTTAAAGAAGTTATAGCTTTAAACATCTGAGATACTTAAGATCAGGAAAGCAACTAAAGGGATGAGTGGCATCCATTGTGATATACTAAAATGTTTGGTCAGACAATATTTGCAACCATTTATCATTCTGAAATAAAACAGTGGCAAACCACTTCTAATTTGTTTCCCAAACCCTCCCGAACCAATATGGATATGACTAAATAATCACCAAAAAGTCATGTTTGACTCAATAAAGTCCTGAAGAACTAAAGAAGCTTCTTGGAAGACAAGCAAAACATTTTCAAGGAAAAAACCAAGTCCAGTTGCCTTTTGGAAAAGCATATTTGGATTCTTTTAACTGCTTCTCAGAAAGAGACAACATGGGCTGTGTTATTCCTAGGCCTCAATATCTACAGACTTTTACACATAAATGAGCTTGTTAGCTTTAAAAAAGGACTCCTGTAAAATCTGCAATCACTTCATTTCAGTAGTTCCTGAATCTGAGAGTCACATTATTTGAATTTATGATGTTGGGGTAACTTCTGCAACTGTCTTCCCTCCATCTTAAATTTAATGACATCTCTTGGATGTAGTTTAATGACAGGCTGGATGTAAATGATTGCTTCTCACCTTTTCTAAAAGCTATTGGTACAATTAGACTCTCTCTCCACCATGCTTTTCTATCTGGGTGGCAAATGATATGGATGCCCATATCATTTTGGTGTCAGGGGAAAAAGTAAGAAATAGGGTAAGATTGTTATATGGACCAATAGCTAGCAAAGAAAGAGTAATGCAACTCCTTCATTGTTCTTCCAATCAAGTCCAGTTTGTTGGAAGTGAATCATGAAATGATGTGTCACATGTAGCTTGTTCCAAGACTCACATTTTATGTGGATTTCCTAGCAGTATAAATAAAAGTTACAGCCATTCCAAGAATCAAAGAAGCCAGTTTCTTTTAACATAATTTAAGGAGCCTTGGGATGTTTGAACATTTCCACCAACAATTTAACATGATCATTTCTCCATTCTCGGTTTCGCTACAGCACAGCAATAGAAGAAATGATTATGGAACAAGAAGTGATTTATGAAATGTGTTCTGAACTTTCTCAATTGCCCGAAATATTGCAAACGCTCCCAATTTAGGCACAGTATGAAAACTGGCTTCAAAGATTTGAGCGTCTCCTTTAATTTGATTTCTTGGAAAAGGGATCATTGCCTGAGCTAGGACAAGCACGAGTCCAATATATTTCTCCTGTGACTAATAGTTTCTGTTGGCAGAGAATTAAATGCCCTGATAGATGAACCTGCCTGTACAATTGAGCAACCATCTAGCATCCGCTTGTAATATGAAGGTTCATGGCTAGAGAACATAATCTTAGTTTTAGCATTATTAATGGCAAGATGCCAAAGAGCAACTCCCCCCCCCCTTTTAGTGATTGTCATAACGCTGCACTTATGATCGTTTTCCACACCTACAACCATTGCAGCATCCCAATGATCACATGATCAAAATTCAGATGCTTGGCAACTGGTTCATATTTATGACGGTTGCAGTGTTTTGAGGTCATGAGATCACCTTTTGTGACCTTCTGACAAACAAAGCCAATGGGGAAGCCAGATTCACTTAACAACTGGGTTACTAACTTAAAAAACTGCAATGATTCACTTCATAATTATGATAAAAAAGTCATAACATGGGGAAAATTACTTAAATGCCTCACTTATCAACATAAAGTTTGGGCTCAATTCTGGTCATAAATTGAGGACTACCTGTATTCATAAAAAGGATCCCTTGTGGACTAAGGTAAGCTTAAAAAGTGGGACTTGTCAGCTGATATTCAAAAGCCCCACCCCCTTTTGATCAGGTTTCTTAAGGGGGTGTGAATGTGCGCGCGCACACACAGAGACATTCTACAGCTTGAAAACATTCGAAAACCTCCGATGTAGGTCATTGTACTATATAACTTTTGAAACATTTACTGTATTCTGTAAACTCAATTCTAGTGGGATCTTCTTTACCTCTTTGCATTTATAATTTACAAATAAGACTGAATTAATATGGATCAGTAGATAGAAACTGGATTGGATTCAGCATAAACCTTCCATGTCTGGAAGCCTCCTTTCTACTTATAGAAAGATTCTCATCCAGAAGGATCTTCTCCTAAAAAAAATGGGAGATAGCCTTTATTCTTCAACTAACAATCTTTCAAACTGCAGGACAGGACTCTCCAAAATTGGCAACTTTAAGACTTCTAAACATCAACTCCCAGAATGGGAATCTTCAACTCCCATGCTGGCTGAGGGATTCTGGGAGTTAAAATCCACAGGTCTTAAAGGTACCAGGTTTGGAGACCCCTGCTATAGGAGATTTCACCCAATCTGTTCCACTGATAGGAGCATTTTAAAAATATTTTTTATGTAACAAGCTACATGCCTTTTTACAATGTTTATGAATCCATTAGGAACAGGTAGATTTTTTTTCAGCTCTTTGTATGACTCTTAACATGTCTCAGATTCATAATTGAAACTACCATAATTAGAATAGTACTGAATAATTTGACTTCAAAATAGCAGTGGGAACTTATTCATCTATGTAGGAAGGAAATATTTTGACTGGGGAGAATTTATATTTTATTGATTGTGTATTGATTGTTTTCCTTATCTCAGTGCTGTTACTTATCTTCTGTGGCTATTCTGTCTCAGTATTTTTCCATAAGAGAAATCCTGCTCAGCACGTATACCTCTCAGAGCAAAGTTTACTAAACTGACAGGAAAATAACTGACAGGAAGAAGCTAAGTTGATAAGATTAACACTGAGGTCTGTGTCAGATAAAAGATGTGTATTCGGTAAAATATGTTTAACAGTCAAGAAGTTCGTTACTTGTATCAAGTAAGCCTGTTTTCAAAGATAAAGTTTGTAACTTCTTTGTCTTTCTGTAAACCCCCCTCACCCCCCTCTTTGATTCAGCATAATAAAAGAGGACAGCGTAGAGCAAGCTGGCAGCCTGAACAATCCCATCTGTCTTAAGCTCAACTGGGACAATTCCATCTGCCCCAAGCAATGCGCTGTCTCACCTAAAGAAATCTTCGTCTTGTGTTCTTTTTTCTTTTAGCTTTTGCAATCACTTTTAAACTCACCCTGGATAGGGTTCTGCTTTTGCCAAACTTCGCCCTTGCGAGGGCTTCTCTGTATCTCACCCTTGCGAGGGTCCCGTTCTGAGAGGAATTCAGCAATCAACCAGAAGATCGAAACAACAGACCGGTCGCTCAACGCGACAATCTTCTGACTTTGCTTCTGTTTCTGGATGATCCAAGACTGTCAGGGAACATGCGAACAAAAAAATTATTTACATTTATTTGTATGCCGCCTGTATTATTTTTACAAATAACTCAAGATGGCGAACTTATTCTTTCTATCACAACACCAGAATCTAATTCAGCGGTATATTAATGCTATTCAATCAAAAGTCACAGAAATCAATAAAGAATATTGTGTTGGAGAGCATCCTTGTTGGCAGGAGGGGTTAAGTGGGGAATTTGCCTGGACTTATTTTGTAAACACAAGAGGGCAAAGTTCTGACTGCCCTTTGAATGTCCTTGAGCCTTATCTAGTCTTTCCCAGGCAAAAGCTGCCAGGCTGGGGAGATTCCTGTGAAATAGGCATAGAACAATAAAGGAGCTAGTTTGAATGTGTGGATCTGGTTGTTTGTGCCTGTTAGGATGTTAACTCCAGGGACCTGCTAGAAGAATATCAGATCGATTCTTCAGTTGCTACCTTGCATTATCAAAAAATAAGTCTATAAATGCATTCTAAAAATTTGAGATGTTGTTAGTAAGTTCACCATTGCAACACGTCTTGCTTGCTCTTTCCCCATTTCCCACAGATCTCCTCTATGATCAGCCGCACTGGAGTGGCCAACCACTTTATGCGACCTCTAGAGCTGCTCTCTGAACCAGATAAGCCTCTGTGCCTGGCGGTCATGGTAGAAGGAGGAAACCCTTCTGCCTCGCTCCGTAGTAATTGGTCTCAGTGCAACGAGGAGAAAGGCAGGAAGGAAGAGCCGCTCTTTCCGTTTTCTGCCTTAGATTGATGATTTTGCCTGCCTCACTTCCTAGTATGCCCTTGGGCTGGGGGAATGGAGGCAGTTTGACTGATAGGACCAAATGGGCAGGGGCTATATCAGACACGATACAGACGCAGAAGAGGAGTCTCTCTCGCAAGCGACTTCTGATGGATGGCGCCATTAATTATTCACTACACCGGATGTATTATGTTCAGCAAGAGCGGTAGAGAAGGGCATTAGACTTTCATAAGGAAAATAACCTGGAAGCTTTCCTTTTGTAAAAGGGATCCCTGTGCTCATTCCTTTGGGGACCCAGAAATAATGTCTTCCTCTAGACTGCATCAGCATTCTGATTTTCCAATGTATTTGTTAAGATATTGAAAAATTACCACATTTATGCTCTCCAGGTATCTAGGATCCAGTTGTTTTAATTAAATCCTCTTCCTTTTAGGACATTACATCCGCTGCCTAATATTGATTTCAGCGGGAAAAGTGAAATTGATTTGCCTACCACATTAGGGTAAAAACCATCTAAAATACTGATTTTTCCCCCCTTAATAGATGTATACAATCTGAAGAGAAACTAGGTATTGTCTTTAATCTCCTAGCTACTACCGCCAAGTGGGTATGCTTGTTGAGAAGGTGGAGAAACAGTCTATGAGGTAGACGTTAAGTGAGCCTGATATTGATTGTCTATCGTTTTACCTTTGGGCTTTACTTTAAGCAAATCTAGCTAAGAATGGGGTTGCTGATGTCACATGAAATACCACATGAATGTTATCTTATCCCAGTCCAAAGTTATTTGATCTTTGTGAAGGAAGAACGCCCAGATTTTGACAGGGTTGACATCTCCTCCTACATCCTCCCTCTGAGAGCTTCCTTTCCTTATAAGCACATTTTCTGCAGTATCAGTCTGGGGTTTTTCCCCCTCCCAGACACGTTAATGTGCATTCTTCTAACCTCTGAGTCGGCAGAAAAGTATGCTGGTATAAATTGCAGTGACCCAGTGGCCAAGCCCTGTCCTGTCTCAGGAAGGAGGCAAGAGATTGGGGCTGCCTTTACAGGTTCAATATGGAGAAAAATCTCATGTACAGTGGCCACGAGTGGCCAAATACCTTCCTTCAACCCATAGAATCTTCTTTCTGACTCCTGTGTCCTTAACATGGGAAGGGCTGAGAGGGAAGGGAGTCCTTCCTATGATTTCTCACAAGAATTTTGGGTTTAAAGAGAGGCTGGCATCAGCTGAAATGGTGTTGTTCCAGAATAGTGCTTTTCTAGAATAAAATCCATCTGGAAAAGGAAAATAACGCCATGTTTAGAAGTGGAGAAACATGTGATAGGCGAAGAAGATAGTTTTAAAATGAAATTGAAAGAGCTCTGCCGCTTGTATCAAGCCATGCTTCTTCCTCATGTCTGTCAGCCATTTTTAGAGTAAAGGTAGATCTCAATTCACGACCACAATTGAGCCCAAAATTGATGTTGTTAAGTGAGAAATTTCTTAAGTGAACTTGCTCCATTTTATGACTTTTCTCACTACATTTGTTAAGTCAATCACTGCAGTTCTTAAATTAGTAACATGGTTGTTAGGTGAACCTGGTTTGCTTATCAGAAGGTCGCAAAAGGGGATCACATGACTCTGGGACACTGCAACCGTCATAAATGTGAGTCAGTTGTCAAGCATCCAAATGTAAATCACCTGACCATAGGGTTGGCGCAAAGGTCATAAGTGTGAAAAACGCCAATCTCAGCCATAATGTTAGTATTGCCTCATTTATGAGTATGAGGAGGGAAGTTTCAGTGGAAACGTCATTGATGCTGAACTGAACATTTAAAATAAAAGTTCCTAACCCCCAACATGGTTACATTTTAAAGTACTTTACATAATTCTAAAAGAAAAAAGAAGCTTTCTAGGCATTATATTGAGGGTGGGAGAGAGATTAGGGGTCTGTGCTGGTTTGCAGGCTTTATAGGAAAAGTCACTGTGTTCTATGATTCCAATGGCTTTAAAAATTTGCTTTGCATGTTGAACTGGAATTAAGTGACATTCAGGGAGCAGGGAAGAAATTGCTGTTGCCGTGCAAATACACAGTTCATCAGTTTCACCCGCCTTTTTTTTTTTTTTTTTTTAGTAAACTCCACTTTTCCGCTAAATTTTGCAAGCCTGGGGGAGTGGAGATAGAGAGAGAACTCTTGAGGTTTGTAGCCACTAATTGAAAAAGAGGGCAGAACATTATGCAAGCTGAATGAGACATAATGTCTCTCTCTGTATGGCTTTGCTTACAGATATTTTAATAAAGGAAAATTATTCATTCATTCATTCATATTCCAAATTTCTGAACTTCTCATCTCCCTCAAAGATGCCATGTGGGAAATAGGAAAATAATCTTTGAAATGAGCTTTTTTGTTACCTGTATTTTCTTCTCTGCCTAGTCACAACTATTTGTTACACATTTCTGCCAATGAAGGACAAAGTTTGTACTTCTCCTGAAAGAACTCCATATTTTGTCTCTTCAAGCAGGTTCCTGTCAGTCCTCTCCACCTCTTCATTTAAGTCAAACCATGAAGGTAATTCCTTCCATTTTGGAAACAAAAAGATGGACAACTGTTCATTTTCATAGCATCACAACAATCCTGGCAAATTTCACCTCTTGCCAATGTTGCCAATGTTGAAGCAAATTCATCCAAAAGTTCTGATAAATTACTGAGCTGCTTCCTGGTTTTAAATGGAAAATTTGATACAGCAGAGGTTAGTTTACTTTACTCCAATGAAATTAGGGGTGCTGAAGCCTATGTGTAGAAGCAGGGGTGGGATTCTACCAGTTCGCACTTATTCACTAGAACCGGTTGTTAACATTCTAAGCAGTTCGGAGAACCACTTGTTAGAAGGAATTACTGGCCTAATCCTGTAAGGAAGGCAGGAAGGAAACATTCTGGTGTTGCTTACAGAAACTGCCTCTCTGTTAACCCTTATTACATTCTTGGCAGGACTAGACTTCCTGTCTCAGGAACTTCTCTGGAGTTTTTTTCCCTTCCTTTGCTGATACTTTGCTTGTGTGAGTGACCATTCAAAGTTACAATGGCACTGAAAAAATGACCATTTTTCACACTTACAACTGTTGCAGCATCCCCACAGTCATGAGAGGCCAGGCGAGGAGATGCGTGCCTCGATGTGAGTGATATTGAGTTGACCATACCCAGCCAATAACATGACCACCAAGCCACATCCACCCAGTCACATGACCACCAAGCCACACCCACCAACTAAGCCACGCCCACAGAACCAGTTGTTAAAAAATTTGAATCCCACCCCTGTGTATAAGCATTTTCTAGAGAGTTTCCAAAGAATTTCCCAATGTAGTTCAATAAAGTCAAAATTCACTACTTGCAAGTGCTTTGTATCAGGAAATCATGTCCTTTAATATCTATTTCTAAACCATATTCATGGCCATAGGATTTTCTAAAAGGAAAAAAAGGGAATATATTTATCAAACCACTGTCATCCTTCCTCATTTTGGTGTATAGTAATTCTTCCCATTGCTATAATATTTAAATCTTCTTATATGTTAAAAGTAGATAGTTCTAGAAGCAAAGCAAGTGAGGTGTTTCCATAATCTTTTGTCAACTATATAAATAGAATTTTGCTTGTTTCTCTGTTCCATGACATGCTGTTTGTCCAAATATTGTACTATAAAGTGTAATATAGTATCCCTGTGATTCAGTATGTCGGAAAATCCAAAGGTGTTTTTTCAAAAGGCAACTGGACTTTTCCAAAAGTTCCGTTACCTTGCTTTTTCAACTGGCTTTTTCAAAAAGCACATTTGGGACAACCATGAACTGGATGACTGAAAATCTCCATAGAAATATAGCAAAACGTGACTACTGAAGCGTGAATGATTGGTTTATTAGCTTTAGAATTCAGAAACAGTACATCACTGATTACTGGAATAATTTGACACCAACAACAGCTACAGCACAAATATAACTAGGATTGTTAGAACTTTGTGACACTACTAGGAATCCCCCAATGTTAAAATGCTCTCTCATCTCTATACCAATAAAGATAAATAAAACTCTGATAAATAAAACTCTGAGTATATTCATTATAGTTCCTCTCGACAACAGAAAGCCCTGTTGAATTCTTTTACTCCGACAGCCACCTGCATGTCTCTTTTTTTCCACATTTGTCTTCAAAATTAAATTAAGGTCATCGCAAAAGCTACACCTCATGCCCTGCCCGCAGTACAACATAGCGTAGAAATTCAGAACCAATTTGTAGATTAAGATCTGACTGTTATTGTCCTCTTTGGGGTCTTTTTGGCTGCTAGTCATCCTGGCCATAAACAAGCTTTGTATTTGTTGGACTGCAGTTAATTAGAGCGCTGGAGTTACAGAGCAATACTGAAAAGTGCTAGCCCTGAGGATATTTGGTAATGAGGTTTGTCTTTAGACTCATGGAATCCCCTGTTCTCCATGTTGTTGACTATTGTATTTTTCCCCTCCAAAGCAGTTAAGACAAGGGAAATGCCATCACTTTCAGCCTATTTCCAAACTCCAGAGACAGAATGCATTTCTTCAGAGAGATGCTGTGGTACTCTGAGATAAAACGGCATTTATTTATTTGTCATATTTAGATCCCACCCATCCCACTTGCTCATGCCTATTAAACTGGCTATAAATGAGTCTGGAATTTCATGTAAGTTTTGATCTTTGGAGAACTAGAGGGAGACAATCAGCACAATGGGAAGAGGGGAGGATGAAGAGAAGATAAAGGACTGGCCCTTTTGCCTTCCAGTCAGATGTTACAGTCTACTAGGACTTTTCAGTCATAATGCTTTATGGAAGGAATGTTGCTCCTACAATTTTCTGCTTGCATTATCTGTTATGAACTAAGTAAATGCATTTAATAAAGCTTGACAACCTTACTAGAAAAGCAGGCTCGTAATCCTGCACTTCTGATTGGCCCATAAATAGCGAATCATGATTGGTCTCTTCTGGGAAATCTGATTGGCTAATAGCGGATCGTCTCCCATTGGGCACAGTTTAAATGCTCCAACGCAATTCATTGGTTAATGGGACAGCAGCCAGCTCTATAAAAGAGCTGCTGCTGTCCAAGGCTTTTGCTCTGTTCCTGATAGTTAATAAAGAGTTGAAGTTCACCGTTCACTGCCTCGTCTCTGTTCCTTGCGCCCATGCTCAGAATATAACACTGGCGACGAGGGTGGGATGTGGAGACATCAGAGCTGACTGAACACTTACGGAGCACCAAACAGAGCACGTGGCTGAAGGCGCATCTACAATGGCAACATGGCCAGCGGCGCCATACCACCCGCTCCATTTGACCCGACACACGAAGACTGGGACTCGTATATGGATCGGTTCCAGATGTTTCTGGAGACCAACAACTTAAAGGACGCTACGACTGGCAAGAAGCGAGCAGTATTTCTAACCCATTGTGGGCCTGCCGTTCTTAAGATGGCGAAAGCACTTGCAAAACCGGCTGAGGTGAAATCCATGGATTGGGACACCCTCGCGCCCATTCTACGGGCCCACTATGCACCCGCAGTGCCAACACTTGTCCGAAGACACGAGTTTTACCAGAGGGACCAACGGAAAGGCGAGAGCGTTGCAGATTTCATCACTGACCTCCGGAACCTGGGTGGCCTCTGTGGGTTTTCAAACCTCGAGGAAGCCATAAGAGACCGCATAGTTCTGGGATTAGATGACGACGCGGCGCAGAGCAAGATCATGGCCAAAGGGGACATCGATCTTGCCGATGCCATAGCAGATGCTACTGCAGCAGAAGCAACCAAGAAGTCGGCTGCTCGAATGCGCCACACCAACGCACTGCTCCATAAACTCGCAAATGATACCTCGCCTCATCCAGAGAGGCACTCAATGACAGCACACCATGAGGACCTCGAATCCCCATGAGATAGTGTTGAGGAAGAGGTCAACTGGCTCCGGTCCGAACGTGACCAACGAGAACAACGAAACCAAAGATTCCCGCGCCAATGCGCTGGTTGCGGGGCAAACCACCCGCGATCAGATTGCAAATTCCTCGACGCGCTCTGCCGTTCCTGTGGAAAGAGAGGCCACATCGCAAAGGTATGTAGAAGCAAGCGAGGACCCAGTCCAATCCAGAGGGAGAATAACTACCGCCAGACCACAGGAAATCTTCCTGTGAGTCGGGATCACCTGAACCACCAATGGAACAACCACTCCTACAGAAATAAAGCACCTGCCACTTCAACGAGACGAGAAGAGGCACACCAAACCATTACCATCGGCCACGCTTCATCCTTAGATGCAAGAAAGATCCGAGTAAGGGTCGCCATCGAGAACCAACCTTGCGTGATGGAAGTCGACTCGGGGTCGTCTCTCTCGATGGTTTCCTGGAAGACCCTCAAACAGCTAATCCCTTCCATCCGTTGTCAGAACCTCAGTGCCCAAAAAATTATACTCAAAGATTACCAGGGAAACAGAATCCCAGTTGTCGGTTCCAGCCTAGTCCAAGTATCATTCAAAAATCGTACCGCATCATTACCACTGACCGTCGTTGATCGTGACCGACCTAGCTTGTTAGGCCTTCAATGGTTCGCCCCACTTGGGATCGAAGTAGCCGGCATTCACCAAGCCGGGAGTGACGACTGGGAGGAGGCACTCGTCCAGGAATTCCAGGACGTTTTTACAGAGAAGCTAGGCAAGTACAAGGGGACCCCGATATTGTTTAACCTCAACCCTGAAGTAGCCCCCATTTGCCTTAAGCCTCGTCGGGTGCCTTTCGCACTAAAGCCGAAAATCGACGAGCAGCTCGATAAATTAATAGCCCAGGGTGTTTTAGAACCTATTGACCACGCCCGTTGGGAAACCCCAATAGTAACACCCATCAAACTGGATGGATCGTTAAGAATTTGTGGGGATTACCAGGCCACCCTGAACCACGCACTTCAACAGAGCACTTACCCGGTGCCGGTGGTTCAACACCTTCTCCACTCCCTGGGCAGCGGGAAAATATTTGCAAAACTGGATTTAGCGCAGGCGTATCAACAATTACCCGTAGATGCGAAAACCGCGGAAGCACAAACGATCGTCACGCACAGAGGTGCCTTTAAGTGCAATAGACTCCAATTCGGAGTGAGCGTAGCCCCGGGGATTTTCCAAAGTCTGATGGAGAGACTTTTACAGGGCATAAAAGGGGTCGTGCCGTATTTTGATGACGTTTTAATTGCTGCCCCTAACAAAGAAGTATTAGAAAGGCGTCTCAGAATGGTTCTCCAAAAATTCAAAGACGCCGGCCTGAAGGTTAAAAAAAAAAAAAATGAAGACTACTACAACTGACTCAGTCATTAACAAACTAAATAAACTATTTGCAACGCATGGGTTACCAGACATTTTAGTTTCTGATAACGGTCCCCAGTTCACTGCCCTGGCATTTGAACAGTACCTAGTGGACCGGGGCATCCGCCATGCGCTTACTTCGCCGGCGCACCCTGCGGCCAACGGAAGGGTTGAGCGGATGGTCCAATTCGTCAAAAAGACTCTACACAAGATGGAGCAGGGGGACATTGATGACAAGCTAAACAGAATACTTCTACTCCAACACATCACCCCACACAGCGTCACGAATAAGACTCCAGCCGAATTGTTGATGGGACGGAGACTTCGCTCCCACCTCGACCGCTTACACCCTACTCGCCAGAGAAACCTTTCGGATCTAGCGGAAAGTGTCGCGAGTTCAAGGTAGGCGACTTGGTGTTTGCTAAAAACTTTTCCGGCGAACCATTGTGGGTCCCAGCAACCATAACCCAACTCACCGGCCCCAGATCCTACCGCCTACAAACCACGGACGGCAAAGTATGGAAACGCCATATAGATCAGCTTCGATCCAGATTGCAACCCATTTCCCGCGACTCCCCTGATTCTCAAACTGGGGGGGGAGGGGATATCGAGGGAGCCGAAAACGAAATAGCTGATGACATATTCAGGGAAAAACAACCGCCAAACGCGCCGACTGAAGAAGAATCAGGAAGGGGGTTTGCCTCGCCGTGGAGAAATACCACGATGGAGGCAAGCCCACGGAACCTGGAAACAATCCCAAGAGACCCGGATGACAACAATAGCAAAAACAGGAATAACCGCGCCGAGTCTTTCCTCGGAGAAACGGAACCGTTCGTGCCAGACAACTCAGAAAACGTTCCACCGGAACCAGACTGCAGACAGAAACCGGTGGAACAGCGCAAATCGAACAGGCAGGTGAAACGACCTGCGTATCTACGTGATTATGTCACCACACCCCTCAAACGAAACCTAGGGGGAGGGGTGTTATGAACTAAGTAAATGCATTTAATAAAGCTTGACAACCTTACTAGAAAAGCAGGCTCGTAATCCTGCACTTCTGATTGGCCCATAAATAGCGAATCATGATTGGTCTCTTCTGGGAAATCTGATTGGCTAATAGCGGGTCGTCTCCCATTGGGCACAGTTTAAACGCTCCAACGCAATTCATTGGTTAATGGGACAGCAGCCAGCTCTATAAAAGAGCTGCTGCTCTCCAAGGCTTTTGCTCTGTTCCTGATAGTTAATAAAGAGTTGAAGTTCACCGTTCACTGCCTCGTCTCCGTTCCTTGCGCCCATGCTCAGAATATAACATTATCTATCTCATCTGAGCAGGAATTACAGATAGTCCTCAACTTATGACCACAATTGAGCCCCAAGATTTTGTTGCTAAGTGAGACATTTGTTAAGTGAGTTTTGCCCATTCTTTCTATCTTTCTTGCCACAGTTGTAAAGTGAATCACTGCAGTTAAGTTAGTAACCTGGTTGTTAAGTGAATCTGGCTTCCCCATTGACTTTGCTTGTCAGAAGGTCGCAAAAGGGGACCACATGATCACTGCAACTGTCACAAACACATACCAGTTGCCAAGCATCTACATGTTGATCATGTGACTGTAGGGATGCTGCAAAGGTTGCAATGGTGGCTTTGTAATTTCGACAGTCATTGCAGTTAAGTTAGTAACCTGGTTGTTAAGTGAATCTGGCTTCCCCATTGACTTTGCTTGTCAGAAGGTTGCAATATGACCCTGAGACATTGTCATAAACATGAAGCAGTTGCCAAGCATCCAAGCACAGGCTTACAACTTCTGGAGGGCCTGGAGACCACACGAGAGCACATCCCATTCTCACCTAGCCTCCACAGCTTCCAAAAATCTCACGAGAATGAGAATGAGAATGAGAAAGAATAATTGTCGGGTTTTGGTGAACATTCATTCTTTACTCACCTTTTGGAGAGGGGCAGCATTGTTGTAGTTTTCTGCTGTAGTCGTTAATTTGTAGTCATTTTTTGCCCAAGTGAACATTTTCAAGACTGCACATGGACTGGAGTCTACCAACTTGGACATTTCACAGGAGGCTTTCCTCCTAGTCACGATATCCTGTTATTTTGTGGTGGTATTGCTGTTGACTAAACACTGCCATCAACACATTCTTATGTCCTCAGGGCAGACAGCTCAGAGCTGATCAGAGTTTTTTTCCCCCACTTGCAAAAAGCCATTACTTTATTTCTCTCTCTCTGATAAAAGTGAGGTGGGGAATGGAAGAGCTGTTCAAGAATTTATCAAATGGCTAAACTGGCCCTCTGTAAACTTTATCACTGTTGTGTTTTATTAAGTGTGGGATTCATGGGCTTTGACATCCCTGCAAATTCATGTCTGTAAGAAAATCCCAGCTCACCGAGAAAAGGAAAAAAAAAGAAAGAAAGGAAGCAAAACATAGGCTTTGCAGATATGGTCACACTTTGAAGTCCACCAGGCTTTGAATAATCAGAAGTCAGAAAATGAGCCACAGGCTAAAGGATTAGATCTCATATTTTATTCTACTTTATAACCTGCTAGGCCAAGTAAAAATGCAGTATAAAACAGCTGTATCCCTATTACATCTGGTAAAGGCTGCTGTTCTTTCCCACCAACTTATCTAATGTAGCAGTATGAATTATTTAAATTTTATACAAGTTTAATTGTTCTAAAAAGTTATTGTCTAAATAATTCTGAGCATTATGGTGCAGCAAAGACACTGTGGGCCGTCTGAAATAATTCCTAATGCTGTTTAGTACAGAATAATTTCCAGAATTTTCTAGGAAACAAGAACATATTATAGTGTTAAATACAGTTATCTTGCTCACACTCAACAAAACTGATATGTGAGACTGTACTGAATGAAAACACATGTAACATTAGAGCTGAACTAGTGTTTGAAGTATATTCTTCTCTCTGTACCATGATGAAAGTGCTGGCTTTCTTTTCAAGGTTTTCATAAGGGTTGCTGAAATGCTGTGTGTGAAATGCTTTAAGAATATGAAATATTCTTCATATGGAACATGAATTCCCAAGTCTTTCAAAGAAGGAATTTGTTATAAAAACAAACAGGGGAACATCCAACTAGTCTTTGCCAGATGTGGGGAAGACATTTTGACAGATGTTTTTTGAAACAGCTCTGCATAGACAAATTGAGATTGACTTCTCTTGGGGTTTGTTCTTCAGCCATCAATTGTACCTTCGCTCCCATTTTTACCTCCCTGTCAGGTTTGCAATCTTCCTTCCCACTGCCAGCCTTTAACACAGAGCCCTAAATGGGTGCAAATTGTGTTGAAACCATCAGATTCACTACTCATTCCTGAGAACAACCTAAATAAACCAATGCCTTTAACGAAGAAAGAGAAGGCTATGCTAATAAGTACATATCAGACAGCAATTGACTAGTCCTTGAGTTATATTGACTTTATTGACTTATTTCTCTGTGTGTCTCACAATGAGTCTGCAATGATAGGTATCAGTATGGATTTGCCTCAGGCTGGATTTTTTTTTCATCTCCATCTTTGAAATTGCCTGTAGAAAATGGCTGGCACTAGTCAAGGTAAATGTAGTGAATGAGAAAGGGATAAGCAGCTGAGGTAATTGATACCCACTTTTTTCCCAGGCCAATACTCCTCCTTCTTGTTATCTATTTTTGTAGCTCAAATATGATAGCTTTACTTGAGGAGAAGGGGATATACAGGTAGTCCACAACTTATGACATTAATGGAGCCTGCCCATTATGGTTGTAAAGCAGGTCATTTCATGATTGACTTGATTTTACAACTTTTTTTGAAGCTTTTGTTAAGCACAGGCTGTGGTTCTTAAGCAAATCCATGGTTCGCTATAGAACATTTTTGCCAAAATGGGAAGCAAATGGCAGTCTTCATCAAAAATATCATAAACTGCAGTCGTGACTAGCCAAACCCAAATCCTGCAACCGTTCTTATGTTTTAGTCTCCTGGCCTTTAATCATCTTAGTTGCTCTTCTTTGCACATTTTCCAAAGCCTCAGCATCTTTTTTTTAATGTGGTGATGAAAACTGGATGCAGTATTCCAGGTGTGGTCTTACTAAGGCTTTATAAAGCGATACTAATACTTCACGTGATTTTAATTCTATGCCTCTGTTTATACAACCAAAGATTGTATTACCTTTTTTGGCTGCCGCCGCACACTGCTGACTCATGTTTAAGTGATTGTCCACTAGGACTCCAAGGCCTCTCTGTTTTTGAGCAAGGTTTCACCTAATCTGTATTTGTACCTTTGGTTTTTCTTGCTCAGGTGTAAAATCTTGCTTTTCTCCACGTTAAATATGATGTTGTTGAATAGTCTGTCAAGTCCATTGTTTAAGTCTGTCAAGATCTTTTTGGATCCTGGATTTGTCTTCTGGCTATTCCTGCCAACTTAATGTCACCTGCAAATTTGATGAGTTCCCCTTCTGTTCTCTCATCTAAGTCATTTATAAAGATGTTGAAGAGCACAGGGCCAAAGACAGAACTTTGTGGTACCTCACTGCTTCCTTCCCCCCATGTAGATGTAATACTGTTAAGGACTACCCTTTGAGTATAGTTTGTCAGCCACTTACAAATACATCTTGTTGTGATGCTGTCTATCCCACATTTTTCTAGTTTACCAAGAAGTAGCTGGTGTCTACCTTGCTGAAGTCTAAATATACTATGTCCACAGCATTTTGCTGGTCTACTAATTCAGTCATTTCATCAAAGAATGAAATAAGATTGGTTTGGCATAATCTGCTTTTAACAAACCCATGCTGGCTTTTAGTTATAACTTTATTTGTTTCTAGATGTTCGTAGATCTGTTTTTTATTATCTTTTCCAGTATCTTCCCAGAGATGGATGTTAGGCTGATTGGTCTGTAGTTTCTTGGGTCTATTTCCCTCCCCCTACTTTTTTGAAGATGGCAACCACATCATCTCTTTTCCAGTCCTCCCATAATTCCCTATTGTTCCAGGATTTTTGAAAGATGTGGTACATTGGTTTTGAGATAACATCTGCCAGTTCCTTCAGAACTCTGGGATGTAATCCATCAGGTTCCAGTGATTTATATTCATCAAGATCAAACAGATGTTCTCTAACCATTTTCTTGCTAATTTTTTATTTCTAATCTATCTTTTACAGTTAGGTTTTTGGTAGGTTGGCTTATAGTTGCATGAAGATTGATGCAAAGAATGAGTAAGCACTTCTGTTTTCTCTCTGCTGCCTCTTGCTTACTTGCCATCTTCTCTATTAAGTGGACCTACTGTTTCCTTGACTTTTTGTTGTTATTTATATGTTTAAGGAATCTTTTTAAAAATTATTTTTGACTTTTGTTACAAGTCTTTGCTCATTCTGAGCCTTTGCTTTCCTAATTTCATCTTGGCAGATTCGGGCTATCTACTGATACTCTGCCTTAATTATGTGTCCTTCTTTCCATTTTTTTGTGCTTAACCTTTTTGTCTTTCAGTTTATCAGAGATATCTTTGTGCAACCATGCTGGTTTCTTCTAGTGCTTTACAGTATACTCTGGGTGGTTTACAATGTAGAAGCATTATTTGCAAATTGCCCCAACAATCTGGGTCCTCATTTTACTGACCTGGGAAGGATGAAGGCTGAGTCAGCTCTGAGCTGGCCAGGATTGAATTCCAGGCTGTGGGCAGAGTTTGCCTGCAATACTGCAATTCTAACCAGGAATGCGCATAAGTTTGAATGGTATTTCTCTTTTGATTGTTCTGGGATATTTTTTTGTCTTTTTGTTTTTGGCTATCCTGAGCACCAGGACTGCTTCCATGAAAAGAACCAGAGCAGGATCAAGTCCCAATAAAGTCAGATTCAATACCTTGAAAAATACTATTTACCAAAGTGGCAAAAAGCCAACTGATTAAGAGCTGCAGCAGAATATATTGCTCTGGAGCTCCACATTTAGGTCAGCTATAAAGACAAATGCAGAATTATGGGATTGGAAGGCTACATGTGGTATATAATAGCTCCATTTATTTTCCTTTCACCCAGTACACATTACATGCTGGCACCTATAGCTAGCTGACAGATAAACAAACTGGGCTCTCTTTCTGGAAGACACAAATAGGGTTGCGCATTGTCAGCTTTGCAGGCCAAAAAAATAACAAACACAGATGTATGCTAGAGAGAAATAGAAATAGGGTTCTGGAACATAAGCATTCAAAGGGGAAGAGAGAGAGCTGTGTGTAGTATTAAAATACAAGCCTCAGATATAACATTTATTAAGTAACGTCCAGTCTTGCCTCAAGAAAATATGTCCTCATTTCAGTCTTTCACCAGACAACAAGGAAAATCCAGCAAGTAGCTTTGGAGAACCCGTACAAAGGCAATAATTATTGTTGTGATTTTTATTTGCATAAGCTAAGCATTTCAAGGCCTTCTACATACTCTTAATAGTATATATGTGGGCATACATGAATATGCAAACATCTTTTGAACTTGTGTATCAATCCACTTTAGGTTTGCATCCCAAATTTTTGTTATTTAGAGCACTTTTGTTATTTAGAGCACTTTTGAGAATATGTGGGTTCTTCGCCCCCCCTTTGAGAAACATCTGCCAAGTGGGGAATGGTCAACCTCAACTCTTTTGCAAAAAGAACTGTGAGAACAGACTCAAAGAGAGCTTGTCAGAAAGGCTAAAACAGAACTCAGCCTCCTGGCTCCCCAAAGCCATTGCTATGTGTTCTTAATTAGAAATCATTCATTATAAAGTATGTAGCTGAGAATTATGTTCGAACTTAAATATGCTTAATGAAAAATGATTTGCTTGGGAAATTATTGTGACACAGTTATGCCCCTCCAAGGAATAAATTTGTCAAAACTATTTAAGCCCCTTCCCTCTTACATTTCTGATAGGAAAGAAGGTAATGCTTCTCATAATTTCCCATGTATCGAGACTGTAAATATTTTCCTTAAGCTAAAGTTTGAAGGGTTGATAGCCACAACACAGCCTCCTGGTCTTCTGAAGGATCGCAGGAGGCTCTCTAGTGATGTAGCTGTATGTTTGGGTCCATTTTAAAGGCCAGGAATGGAGCTAGAGGTCTCCCATTCCCACCCTCCAAGCTTGCTAAATGGGGCAAAACTGGGCTGTTGAAATTCAGTCAACTTGTCACTAAATCTTGAAAATGTGATCCCAGTTGGTTGAGTGCCATTTTATATTCTCCTGGGTCTTTCTTGAAAAAAAGTGGAAGTAAGACAGGGGTGGAATTCAAATTTTTTAACAACTGGTTCTGTAGGCGTGGCTAAGTGGGTGTGGCTAGGTGGGCATGGCCATGTGACTGGGTAGGCATGGCTTTTTTTGCAGCAGCACCCTCCCCCATTTTTTTGCCTCCTGGGCCTCAGGGAAGCCTCCGGGGGGGGGGGCGTTTTTGCTCCCAGAAGGCCAAACCAGTAGAATCCCACCACTGAAGTAAGAGAAGGACAGAAAGAGGAGGTACTGTGTGCAGACTGGCCCTGCTTCTGTCTATTCTGATTCAGAAAAAAAATATTCTCACAATTTGACAATCCCTTCTGTATCCTTCTTTTGTTTATAGCATACAAAGCTTCAGAGACGTTAGCAAAGATTGCCCAGGTGGAGAGTTTGTAGCTTATGATGGTGCAATACAGTGGTCCTCAACTTATAACCATTAATTTAGCAACCAATCAAAATTGCAAGAACAATGAAAAAAAAGTGACTTTTAAGACAGATCCTCGCACTGTGCAGCATTCCCCACCATCACGTGATCAAAATTCAGGTACTTGGCAACTGGCAAGTACTTATGATGGTTGCAGTGTCCAAGGGACATGGCATCACCTTTTGCGACCTTCTCAGCCAGCTTCCAACAAGCAATGTCAATGACGGAAACTGGATTCGCTTAATGACCACATGATTGCCTTAACAACTGCAGTGATTCGCTTAATAACCGTGACCAAAAAGGTGGCAAAATCAGACGTGACTCACTTAACTGCCTTGCTTAGATTGATATATTATAAATCCTCAGGGCCTTTCCTCAGTCTCTCTTTCTCAGAACACGAACACACCCTGGCAACATCTTCAATCAACCAGAAGGGAGGGGAGCTGGAAGGGACCTTGGAGGTCTTCTAGTCAACCCCTTTCACAAGCAGGAGATCTTATACCATTTCAGACAAAGGGCTGTCCAGTCTCTTTTTAAAAGCCTCCAGTGATGAAGCACCCACAACTTCTGGTGGCAAGCTGTTCCACTGGTTAATTGTCCTCACTGTAAAGAAGTTTCTCCTTAATTCCAGGTTGCTTCTCTCCTTGTTTAGTTTTCATCCATTGTTTCTTGTCTGGCTTTCTGGTGCTTTGGAAAATAACAATAATAGAATAACAGAGCTGGAAGGGACCTTGGAGGTCTTCTAGTCAACCCTCTGCTCAGGCAGGAAACCCTCCACCACAGGTGTCAAACTCAATTTCATTGAGGGCCGCATCAGGCCTGTGGCTGATCTTGGGGGGCTGGGTGGGTGTGGCCAACTGGGTGGGTGTGGCCAACTGGGTAGGCGTGACCAGCTTGACACCACCACCCCCAAACTGTTGTCATGTTTTCTGTTTGCATTGGGTAGACCAGGGCGAAGCCACGTTGGCCTGATATTTCCTCTTTGCATTGGCAAGTACTTATGATGGTTGCAGTGTCCAAGGGACATGGCATCACCTTTTGTGACCTTCTCAGCCAGCTTCCAACAAGCAACGTCAGTGACGGAAACTGGATTCACTTAATGACCGTAAGGGGCTGGGCTGAAGTGACACTGGCCAGCCCCTTACATTTTCCAGGATAGCCCCACGGGCTGGATCCAACCACATCGCAGGTTGGATCTGGCCCACGGGCCTTGTGTTTGACACCCCTGCCCTATGCCATTTCAAACAAATGGTTGTCCAATCTCCTTAAAAATTTCCAGTGTTGGGGCATTCACAACTTCTGGAGGCAAGTTATTCCACTGATTAATTCTTCTATCTTTCAAGAAATTTCGGCTTAATTTTTGTTGGCTCTCTCCTTGATTAGTTTCCATCCATTGCTTCTTGTTCTACCCTCAGGTCCTTTGGAAAATTGCTTGATTCCCTCTTCTTTGTGCCAACCCCTGAGATATTGGAACACTGCTCTCATGTCACCCCTAGTCTTCTACCATAACTCCATGGGATGGCTTCCCAGGTAGTCCTCAGATTACAAACATGAGTTCAGCAACCATGCAAAGTTGCAATGGTGCTAAATGAGGGGGACTTATGACCAATCTGCAAAGCTGCAGCATCCCTGCAGTCATGTCATTGTGATTCAAGTGTTTGGGTGCCCAGCTCATGATTACGATGCCTCAGTGAGCTGCGGACACGTGATCACCTTTTGCAACCTTTCCTGAGGGTTTTCCGCAAGCAAAGTAAATGGGGAAGCTGGCAGGAAAGGTTGCAAGTTTCTCCTGGCCTGCCTGCAACCAGTAGTGCCTGCCTGCAACCTCCATTGGCCAGACTGTGGTCAGTAAAGACTCACCTGCAGCACCCCCAGTCTGCCGATGCTCAGTAGCTCCCCTCCCAGCACTCACCCTTTCGCCTGCAACTTGCTTGCCTAGGACTCCAGTCACATTAGGTCCTGTATTAATTACCAGTGCAGTTTCTGAGTTATGACAGCAACCAGGACTGCCATCACTAAGCAATGAGGTCATATGATAATGCGTTCTATGACCGCACCATTTAGCAATGGAAGATCTGGTCCCAATCGCCATTACAATGTGAGGACTACCTCCAATTTTATCCCTAGTCTGTGGGAGAGACTGACTTGAGTTTCCTTAGCTGCACTAGTTTTAATGGGGCTGGTTTAAGTAGTCAGTGCCACATGAAATGTATGGGATCTCACCCCTATGCACAATCCTAAAACAAAAATCATGGGGGGGGGGGGGAAGAGATTTTAAAATACATGCAAAATGGAACCCACGGAAGCTGGACAAAGCATGAGATATGAAGGAAACGTTGGATACAAGATCTAATGATTTATTGATTTTTTAAAAAAAATAAATCAAATTTTTCTTTTGAAGGAGAAGCACATTTTTTTGGCAGAAAAAGAGGAGGGAGAAGACCAGAGATGTTTGCTATTAATTTTGAAAGTATGTTTTCCTTATTTTCTGTCTTCTCCCAAACTACTATAGCAATTCTTGGAGATGTTTCAACTGCATCAGGACAATTATTATTTTTTTAAAAAACAGAGCACCATGAAAATCCTAGAAACATTTGAAAATAAATAAATTATGCTATGCATTCACAATTAACAATATTTAGTCTATTTTTAAAAAAAAAAATAGAAAAGAGACACCCCCCAAAACATACAAAACTAAGAAAGAAAAGAAAGAAGAACAAAGTTAGGATAATTAGTGTAATCTACTTTATATTTTGTACTTATCAGTAGTCACTTGTTTTCTAATGAATTTATTGCTATGATATAATATTATTGTAGTGGATACTTTCAGAAGTAATAATTTATTGGTCATTTTATTTCTTGATTCTGTTTACTGTCCTTCAGCTGTTGCCTATTCATGAGAAGATTCTTACTACACAGATCCTAAGCCTCAGATCCCAAATCTTTTTCTGATTCATTCAGTTGAAGAAAACTGGAGAGCTAAATAATAACTATTGCATGATTTAATTCCAAGGTCATCAAGAACAATTTTTTATTCTTCCAGTAGTTATTATATTTTAATTTATTTGCAGCTTTGAAGCTATGACTGTTAAGTTTCTGATTATACGATTGGTTAGAATTAGAGTAGCTTATGGCAGAGCAATTAAAGAATGAAGAACCCAATAACCAGAAGAATATTTGGAATGACAAATATGTAGCTTTTGCAGCTTCACAGTATACTGTGAAGCTGCAAAAGCTACATATTTGTCATTGAACACAAAAGCTTGATTTTTCATGGGGTAAATTATACAGTGTTTTCTTGATGGCTTTTTCCTGGGTTCAATTACACTACATTTTCTTGATGCATCTTTCTTGTGTTAAACCATACTACATTTTAGCTTATTTACTGCTCTTGTATGAGTTTGCATTCTAACTAAAGGCAAAATAACATTATAAATCTTTGAAAGTTTTATTCCAATTAGCTTCATTTGCATCAGTGGAGCTGGTTGTAACCCCCCTTTAACGCTATGATTAATTTTCTTCTGGTTTTGGATTCCTCTCCTTCTCTCCCCCCGCCCCCAAGCATTACCTCATTGTTTTATGGATAGAAGTTTCCACAGTGGGTAACATATATTTCATTGGGAGAAAACTATTGTGTTGCCTTGCCCATTTCTATCCCTTTTCCTTAATGCACAAAATTATTTTCATGTCATGAAGCTGCAGTTCAGTCACTGAAGAATGAATAGTGCATAAGTGCACCATCGTGCCTACCATCCCTTTCCTATTGTCCCCATTTATTCATACCTATTTCCTGTATTCTTTCTCATGTTTGTACTTATATCTATTATCTTGTAAGCGATTGATAAATCAAATAAAAAAAATGAATCGAAGTTTAGAAAAGTTATGATGTGGACACAACTTTGGCAAGCAGAAGTGCATCTTAACATGATGGTTTTGGTGGGAGGTTCCTGTGGAAATGACCAATCAGCACTGGCTAATTCACCAATCAGGGACAGGGTGGTGCTGACTGCCAGGCCTGCCATCTTTAGCATATTTTGCTTTGCTGGCATTCTGCCATAAAATGAAAGGGAGGAGGGAGGCAGTTGGGGAAGTAAGGAATGGTAGTAAAGAGGGGGTCGGGGAGATGACCAGAGATGTCAATCTAGAATAAACCAGTGGGCCAAGGACTCAGCCTGAGAATGCTAAACTACATCAAAGAGGTGCCAAACCTCAAAGCCATTCCCCAAAACATCAAAAATGAATGCTACTGGACAGCGATGGCCTAGTCAAGGGGAGGAAGGCCAGGGAAAGGAATAAATTAGAGGCTTTGCATGGGAATACTCAGATCCAGCTTCACCTTTACTGTAACCACTTGGGTTCTCCCTTTCACTTCCAACAGTGGAGTTGAGGGTCTTTATTTCCTAAACGTCCAGGTTGGGACAAGCCTGACATTCGCTCTGCTGAAAGACATCCTCGTAATCTAAACAGGAAGTCAGCCAAAGGAAAGTAGTGGTGACATAGGTGAATACTATAGACCAGCAGTTCCCAAACTCCAGGCTGCGCAAGCAGCCGGTGAGCGCGCAAAGCTTTATTTGTGCATGCACGGGATTATGTTGCATGCACACAACCATCCACTCTCCCACCGCCACCACCAACACCAGAAAGGTTGGGGACCACTGCCTTACACTGTGTGAGTCTTGGAGCTGTCATTGGGAGTTTGAAATGCAAGAGGCAGTGACATCAGAGAAGGGTAGACAAGTTCCTGTGTGATCTGTAAAAAAAACAAAAACAAAAAACCCAAAGAGTTTAAATGTTCCTTGGAGTCTTTTGAATAGTGATTAGCAACGTTTCTCTAATATCTACTTAGGCATTAAAGACATGTCACACCAGCTGTTCTTTCTCCCTCCAGTATGTTTCCCTTGATATGTTGGAACAGCTGAATCAGTTAGCAGATTGTTTCCCTGGTTAATTCCCAGCCCTGACAACTGAACCTCTGCTTTACCTTCCCTTCTCTCCCTTTCTATTCCTTTTAAAACAGTCCTTTACTTTCATTTATTTAGTTGATTTTTATCATGAATGTACCCAATACAGGTAGCCCTCGAGTTAGGACCACCCTTCATGGAGCCCAACATTTACATTGCTAAATGACACATTTGTCAAGTGAGTTTGCCCCATTTTACGACTTTTCTTGTTGTTAAGTTAGAAACACGATTGGTAAGTGACTCTGGATTCCCTGTTGACTTTGCTTGTCAGAAGGTTGCAAAAGAAGATCCCATGACCCTTGGGGACTCTGCAGCCATCCTAAATATGAGTCAGTGGCCAAGTGGCCAAATTTTGATCATGTGACCTTGGGGATGCTGCAAGGGTCCTAAGTGTGAAAAACGCTCCTTTTTTTGACTTCAATTTTTTTTAACTTCAAACAGTCACTACATTAACTGTTGTAAGTCAACTACCTGTACTCTTTCTTCCTAATTTCCCCACAATAGCAGCCCTATGAGATGGGTTGGGCTGAGAAAGAGTGGCTGGCCCAAAGTCACCTAGCCACCCTGCCTAAGGAGCAGTGGTGGGATTTGAATTTTTTTACTACTGGTTCTGTGGGCATGGCTTGGCTTGGTGGGCATGGCAGGGGAAGGATACTGTAAAATCTCCATTAACTCCCCACTCCTGGAGGAAGGTTAGTGCAAAGTCTCATTCCCTCCCCACCCTACTAACCTGCTTTCCAGCTCTGTTCTCCTGTGCAGGGCAACAAAATTCAGCTGGGACTCGGCAGGCAGAAAATAGATGGGGGCGGGGCCAGTCAGAGGTGGTTCTCTGAACTATTCAAAATTTCCGCTACTGGTTCTCCAGAACTGGCCAGAACCTGCTGAATATCATCTCTGCTAAGGATTCTTGAACTTTTGCTTCCCAGGCCAGCGCCTTAGCCACTAGACCAGACTGGCTATAGGGAGTCAATGAGTAAGTCTGAAGGTCCATCCTAGCCTAAGAATATAATTGTCTGGGAATGCTTTTCCAAATTCCAAGCTTTTCAAGAGACAATTTCTGGCCAAGCCAGGGATTCTTTATATGAAATGCTATGGAGCTCTGCCCCAGAGCTACTCCCTATTCTTTCCCTTTATTAATCACAGAGCTTATTAGTCACATTAACTCCCTTCTTTACTCTCCTGGTTATAAGCTGTGTTCGCATAACATACTGAACCACAAAGGAGCCAGATGCATTTCAGTCTGTCCTGTTTTGCAGATCCAGCCACTGTTGGCTAGGCTGTGATTCAGTGAATTTTGGAAATCCAGACTTCTCTTTCAACGAATTCTCTAAGCAGCGGTTAAGTTAAGTGAACACAGCCATCGCTCCTGCGGGAAAAAAATAGGACTTTCCACAATCTCCTTTTCCTAATTGTCATGCAAACAGCAGCAGCACAAAGGAGGATGAAAGAAAAAATATATATATATAGAGAGAGATGATCTTAATAAATGATGATCTGAAAAATACTGTGTTGAGAATTCTCTCTGCTTCTACCATTTGTGTAGATGCCTGTTTGGGGGTTTGTTTGTTGCAATTTATAAAGCTATTTAAAAAAAATGAAATAAGGTACTGTCTTTGACGAATACAGATACAATTTTGGAGCCAGGTTAAAAAAAAAAAAAATCACCTGTGAGGTGAATTAGGCTGAAAGAGAAGGACTAGCCCAAAGTCACCCAGCCATTTTCATACCTAAAGTGGAGCTATAACTCACAGTCTCCTGGCTTCTAACCTGGTGCTTTAACCACTAGACCAGGGGTGTCCAACCTTGGCAACTTTAAGACTTGTGGACTTCAACTCCCAGAATTCTCAGCCAGCAAAGCTGGCTGAGGAATTCTGGGAGTTGAAGTCCACAAGTCTTAAAGTTGCCAAGGTTGGACACCCCTGCACTAGACCAAACTGACTCATAGCTAACATTTTCACACAGATACATTCTCTTGAGATTGGAACTGTAACTAAACTCATTTGAGGACAGCTGATACTGGCAACACCTGAAGAAGTTATAAAGCTCATCCCATGGAGAGTTCATTTTTAGCAGGGGTGTAAGTGATGGTGTGAAGGGAGAGGGCTGCTGCACCTCAAAAACATTCACTTTGTTTTGTAGTTTGCAGTGGTTCACAACCTTTTTCCCATTGACTTCTTTGTTCGGTCACATTGTCTGATCATGCACAGACGACTGTCTAGACACTATTTTTTAAAAATGACATTTATTCTACTGTAGCATAACATGTCTTGCAGGAGGACAGAGAGCGTGGGCACAGATTGTGAATTCAGGGGGTGGAAAAAGAAGCTCGGAACCGACAGCTGTACAAATCCACGACAGTGGTCAGTCATGGACAATAGCCTGGCTCTAGTCAGATCCTGACCTACCCGTTAGACATTGGGAAGCTACATTATTTTTCTTAATTAAAAACTTACCTCAGGTATTCCATTTCCGATGATTCATAGCTGTTGTCAGAGGTGGCTTTTTGCTAGTGGAGCAAAGTAAAAAAAAATCCAAATAGCCTGTATCTTGTGTCCTATGAATCTGAATGCCCTTTTCCTGCAAAAATTTTCATGTTGCAATAAAGAGCAAGCAGCACCATTAAACTAGGTCTGTAGAGACCCCGTGTTGAACACTAATTAATGTTGGGCTCCCCCTCCCTCACCCCAAAGTGTGCTTCCTTGCCCTACATTTGTATCCCCAGTCTTCCCCGACTGGATGCCTTCCAGATGTGTGAAAAGTAGCTCCCAGAATTCTCAGAAAAATAGCTGTTTTTACTGGGGAATTAAGAGAGGGAGGTTTTTTTGAAGAGGGATAGGCGATTATTAAGTGAGCTGTGCCCGATTTTATGACTTTTCTTGCCACGTTGTTAAGCGAATCATTGCAATCATTAAGTGAATTATGTGGTCATTATAAGACCATGGGCTTCCCCCATGGACTTCACTTGTTGGAAGCCAACTGGGAAAGAGAACGGCAATCGCAGGAGCCCGGGAGGCTGCAACTATCGTAAATACATGCCGGTTGCCAAGTATCCAAAATTTGATGACATGACTGTGAAGATGCTGCATTAGTTGTAAACATGAGCATCGGTCATAAGGCAGGTTTTTCAGTGCTGTTGTAATTTTGAATGATCACTAAATGAATGGTTGTAATTTGAGGACTATAAGAGATGACCAAGCTGGGCCCAAGGGAGGAGTAAAATGCCTTATAAGCCATGAGTCCCTGCATACCCACAAGTCCAGCCCATCTTGAATGCCACCTTAATTCCCTCTCACTCATTTCTCTTGACCATTAGTAGCTCAGGTTTTTATAGAGAGCTTAAGCTTGCAATATACTCACTTGAACTGCCCGAATCTCCTGATTTCCTCGGCGCTTGACAAGAACTATGTTACCAGAATCTTGCCAGACTGCATTCCCTTAGGAACCATCAGATAAGGCTTCAGGGATTGGGTATGTGTGTGTGTGTCAGGCCTGTGCTGCTTTCTGCAGTGCAAGGACTCTAAGCCCAGTCCCCTCTTAACACTTCCCTCCAATCTAGCTGGAGATTCCACCACATCATAGCTATGCTCAGCTTTCTCCTACCTCGTTCCCTCTGCACTCTTAGATTGCAACAACTCCTGTCATTTTCAACCAAAAATGCAATCAGGCTAGCACAGATGGATAACCCCAGACTGGGGAAAAAATGGGAATGGACAGTTGGATTTGGGAACATATTTAGGAGAGATTTCTGGGAATTGTAATCCAAGGGTATCAATTTGGAGAAAGGCTAGCCTGGAAAATCCTTTGTGAGTCCATTCAGTGATTAAGCAAATCTAGAATGTGTAAAATTGTTTTGAGTGGGTGTTGGGGGAGCTGGAATGACTCAGCTGAGTCATCCACATACTTCTGCAGTTTCTTCATCTGCTAAGCAGTTCCGGTTGAGATTGCTTGGAAGCATCCCAACCAATGTTGCTGTTAGTTTTTTTAGGCTTTAATCTTCAATGATTCAACAGTAAAAAAAAACAAAAAACACTGTTCCTCTTCAGCTTTTGCAGAGATCCCCCATCTCCCTTATGTTTGCATGCATTAACCTTTTGCACCCTTCAAGTCACAAGATTTATTGTTCATTGCATTGCAATGTTCGGGGCATGTCTTTCTTCTTCTTCTAGCATCTCCTGTTCTCGCCCATATTTTTTTTCCATTGTTTATTTATGTGGACCTACCAAACGTTTTTGCAAATTTGAAATGTCCAAAATTGGTTTTATATGAAACTCCATGTGACCCGCTTCTATAGATTGCTTCTGAACCCCCGGTTTAGACCACGTGGTTCCACTGAAAATGGCGGTGGGAAATTAACCACGACAAGCATGCATAGGTGTGTCAGTGGTGGTATTCTACCAGTTTCCCTATTTGGTTCGGTGATTGCGCGCTTTGCCCGCGCGCGCACAGCTTTCCAAACACCAGCTGAGGCTCTGCAGCACTAATCAGCCGAGAGGATAAAGAACAGAAAAGCGCAAGGGTAGGTGGGAGGGCCGATCCTGAACTTTTCTGTTCTTCCTCCTCTCAGCTGATCGTCGGAGCTTTTTTTTAAACTAGGTTCAGCTGAACCGGTAGCAATTTCACCACTGGTGTGTGTGTGCGTGTGTGTGTGTGTGTGTGTGTGTAAGTATGAATGTATGCACTGGATAGCAGCCTTCCTAAACATGTCATTTAGATGTGTTTGAATATACTTATGGCCATGCTAGCTGGGAATTATTTGTGTTGTAATCCAGCAAGGGCACCAGGAAGGCATGCAGGTTGAGAACGTGTCTTACTTAACTATAGTTCTAGAGGGCTTTGAGAAAGAGAAGGATGGCATTCTCAGGCAGAATCAGAACCACTCGTGAATAGTGAAAGCCTTTAAATTGGTTAAACAACTATTATTGCTATTATTATTGCTCTTATTATTATCAATATTATTATTATTGCTATTATTATTGCTCTTATTATCATCAATATTATTATTACTATTATTGCTGCTATTATTATTATTATTATTATTATTATTATTATTATTAATATTATTATTATTATTATCAATATTATTATTATTATCAATATTATTATTATTATTGCTATTGTTATTGCTATTTTTATTATCATTATCAATATTATTATTACTGCTATTATTACTGCTATTATTACTGCTATTATTATTATTATTATTATTATTATTATTATTATTATTATTATTATTATTATCATTATTATTATTATTATTATTATTATTATTATTAACACTATTATAACTGATACTAATGTAATGAATACTGTTCTAAATGCTTTGATTATTATGTCCTAAAATGATTTGTACCCAGACAACACACTGGTCAATTGAAATTGGATTCTTGTATGTTATAAAATAAAATAAAAACTTATTACAGATGAATAGTGGAAGCTTTACAGGTAATCCTCAACTTAGGACCACAACGGAGACCAAAGTTCCTGGGGTTAAGCAAGGCAATTTTTAAGTGAGTCACTCTATGTCTGACTGAAGTAGAGAAATTGGAGCCAACACAGCGGAAGCACAAAATAGAATTATTTGCTCATGACAGTTTATTTAGGTTATTTATGGTATTTCTTAATCAAGTTTTGAAACTGCCCATCTTCCTCACAGAGGGAGCCTGGGCGGTGTACAAATAAAATAGGAAAATAGGAAAACAGTATATAAATTTTAAAGAGGGGGCAATGGCAGGGAAAGCTTTCTTCCTGGACCCTGCCAGTCAGAGTGACGGGGCCTGCAACATACCTTCCCTGCCTGACTGGATGGGATGGTCTGATGTAATAGGCCAAAGACAGTTCTGTAGGTAACCTGACCCCTGCCATGTAGGGCTTTAAAAGTCAACCAGAATTAGGTTCACCTTTGAATCCTTCCATTTGTTCACCACCAGCCATGGCCTCCTATCAAAGCACCAGAAAGCCAGACAAGAAACAATGGATGGAAACTAATCAAGGAGGGAAGCAACCTGGAATTCAGGAGAAACTTCCTGACCTTGAGGATAATTAACCAGTGGAACAGCTGGCCTCTAGAAGCTGTGGGCGCTCCATCAACGGAGGATTTAAAAAAGAGATTGGATGGCTCTTTGGGTAAAATGGTGTAGGCTTTCCTATTTCAGCAGGGGGTTGGACTAGAAGACCTCCAAGGTCCCTTCCAGCTCTATTCTGGTTGATCG